>NC_058080.1:311889370-312573450 GCF_014858855.1 Bufo gargarizans
CCATATAAACCCTATCAGACTTTAACCTCTTAGGGACTCAGCCCTATTTCACCTTAAGGACTTGGCCATTTTTTGCAAATCTGACCAGTGTCACTTTAAGTGCTCATAACTTTAAAACACTTTGACTTATCTAGGCCATTCTGAGAATGTTTTTTCGTCACATCATGTACGCCATGACACTGGTAAAATGAAGTAAAAAAAATTATTATTTTTTGCATAAAAAATACCTAATTTACCAAATATTTGGAAAAATTAGCAAAATTCAAAGTTTCAGTTTCTCTACTTCTGTAATACATAGTAATACCCCCAAAAATTGTGATGACTTTACATTCCCCATATGTCTACTTGATGTTTGAATTATTTTGGGAATTATATTTTATTTTTTGGGGATGTTACAAGGCTTAGAATTTTAGAAGCAAATCTTGAAATTTTTCAGAAATTTACAAAAACCCAATTTTTAGGGACCACTACAGGTCTGAAGTCACTTTGCGAGGCTTACATAATAGAAACCGCCCAAAAATGACCCCATTCTATCAACTACACCCCTCAAGGTATTCAAAACTGATTTTACAAACTTTGTTAACCCTTTAGGTGTTGCACAAGATTTATTGGCAAATGGGGATGAAATTTGAGAATTTCATTTTTTTGCCTAATTTTCAATTTTAACCCATTTTTTTCCACTAACAAAGCAAGGGTTAACAGCCAAACAAGACTGTATCTTTATTGCCCTGACAGAAATACCCCATATGTGGCCGTAAACTACTGTACGGCCACACAGCGGGGCGTAGAGTGAAAGGTGCGCCGTATGGTTTTTGGAAGCCAGATTTTGCTGGACTGGTTTTTTGACACCATGTCCCATTTGAAGCCCCCCTGATGCACCCCTAGAGTAGAAACTCCATCAAAGTGACCCCATCTAAGAAACTACACCCCTCAAGGTATTTAAAACTGATTTTACAAACTTTGTTAACCCTTTAGGTGTTCCACAAGAATTAATGGATAATAGAGATACAATTTCAAAATGTAACTTTTTTGGCAGATTTTCCATTTTAATATTTTTTTTACAGTTACAAATCAAGGGTTAACAGCCAAACCAAACTCAATATTTATGGCCCTGATTCTGTAGTTTACAGAAACACCCCATATGTGGTCATAAACCGCTGTATGGACACACGGCGGTTTTATTCCCCTAAAGTGAGGAAAATTGGCTTCTACCTCACAGGGGTTTTTTGCCTTCCTCTGGATCAACTTGCAGGGTGACAGGCCGAACTGGATGGACAAATGTCTTTTTTCGGCCTTATGTACTATGTTACTATGTTACGGCAGGGCGCAGAATGAAAGGAATGCCATATGGTTTTTGGAAGGCAGATTTTGCTGAACTGTTTTTATTTAAAGCCCCCCTGATGCACCCCTAGAGTAGAAACTCCATAAAAGTGACCCCATTTTAGAAACTACGGGATAGGGTGGCAGTATTGTTGGTACTAGTTTAGGGTACATATGATTTTTGGTTGCTCTATATTACACTTTTTGTGAGGCAAGATAACAAGAAATAACTTTTTTGGCACCGTTTTTATTTTTTGTTATTTACAACATTCATCTGACATTTTAGATAATGTGATATTTTTATAGACCAGGTTGTCACGGATGCGGTGATACCTAATATGTATACAATTTTTTTTATTTATGTAAGTTGTACACAATGATTTCATTTTTGAAGCAAAAAAAATCATGTTTTAGTGTTTCCATAGTCTGAGAGCCATAATTTTTTCAGTTTTTGGGCGATTACCTTGGGTAGGG
This sequence comes from Bufo gargarizans, assembly GCF_014858855.1. Taxonomy (NCBI): domain Eukaryota; kingdom Metazoa; phylum Chordata; class Amphibia; order Anura; family Bufonidae; genus Bufo; species Bufo gargarizans. The sequence continues at coordinate 311,891,165 of NC_058080.1, forward strand.
TATGATTTTTGAGGGATGAGATGACGGTTTTATTGGCACTATTTTGGGGTGCGTGTGACTATTTGATCGCTTGCTATTAAGCTTTTTGTGATGTACGGTGACCAAAAATTGATTATTTAGCACAGTTTTTATTAAAATTTTTACGGTGTTCATCTGACTGGTTAGGTCATGTGATATTTTTATAGAGCCAGTCGATACGGACGTGGCGATACCTAATATGTATGCTTTTTTTTATATGTATGCTTTTATTTTACACAATAATATTTTTGAAACAAAAAAAAAATTGTTTGTGTCTCCATATTCTGAGAGCCAGAGTTTTTTCAGTTTTTGGGCGATTATCTTAGGTAGGGTCTCATTTTTTGAGGGATGAGATGACTGTTAGATTGGTACTATTTTGGGGAGCATATGACTTTTTGATCGCTTGCTGTTGTACTTTTTGTGATGTAAGGTGACAAAAAATGGTTTATTTAGCACAGTTTTGATTTTTTATGGTGTTCATCTGAGGGGTTAAGTCATGTGATATTTTTATAGAGCCGGTCGATACGGACACGGCGATACCTAATACCGCGGAACCGCAGGTAAAAGCCACAAACCGCAGGTCCGAATTGACCTGCGGTTTGCAGCGATCGCCGACACGCGGGTTCACATGACCCCCCCGGCGTTGTGACAGGATGCCCACTTAATGATTTCAGCGGGCATCCTGTTCCTATTAACCTTAAAGGGGTTGTCCAGGTTCAGAGCTGAACCTGGACATACCTCCATTTTCACCCCGGCAGCCCCCCTGACATGAGCATCGGAGCAGTTCATGCTCCGATGCTCTCCTTTGCCCTGCGCTAAATCGCGCAGGGCAAAGGCATTTTTCTGAGTTCCGGTGACATACCGGGCTCTCTATGGGGCTGACAGGCAGCCCGGTGACGTCACCGGCACTGATAGGCGGGATTTGGCTCTGCCCTAGCCAGTAAAACAGCTAGGGCAGAGCTAAAGCCCGCCCCTCAGAGCCGGTGACGTCACCGAACACACTGCTGGGCGGAAGTTACCGCCCGGCAGTGTGTTATTGAAAACACAAGAGCCTGTGCCCTGCGCGATCTAGCGCAGGGCACGGGAGCGCATCGGAGCATGAGATGCTCCGATGCCAGGCTCAGGAGGGCTGCCGGGGTGAAAATAAGGGTATGTCCGGGTTCAGCTCTGAACCCGGACAACCCCTTTAAGGACTCGGCAAACATGGCGTACCGGTACGTCTTAAGTCCTTAAGGGGTTAAATGCACTATACAGTTTCTATATTAAATGTACTATCTGATCCCACCAAAGCAATAGTAACTCTTTGCAGTGACTCTTTGCCCTGATTAATAGTTGGGATTAAGGTCCCACCAAAGCAATAGTAACTCTTTGCAGTGACTCTTTGCCCTGATTAATAGTTGGGATTAAGGTCCCACCAAAGCAATAGTAACTCTTTGCAGTGACTCTTTGCCCTGATTAATAGTTGGGATTAAGGCTTTATTCACACGAAAGTGAAAAATGGCCGTGCATCATACAGCCATTTTCAGAACAATGATAGGCTATGGGTGTATTCACACGTAAATTTTTGGCCATCAAAAAATAGGACATGTATTATTTTGTCCATTTTCACAGCCCATCAGCACCATTCACATCAAGAGGGCTCCGTGAAAAAAAATCCCATGAAAAATGAACTAATTTTAATGACTGTTGTGTGAACATAGCTTAAGATATTTGCAGAGTATTTGTTCATAGCAGAGGTAAGGTAACCTCGACCAACTAGTAGTGTACCAGGTCACCTTGTAGCCAATCACTGGCCTCAGCAATAAATGGGACGTGACTTCTGTAGCAATTGACTGGCTGCAACGGTGATGTGGTGTGTATGGACCGTCACCACTGCAGTCAGGAGAACAAACACCTTCGGGAAGAACTGGTGCGGGATGCTAGAAGCAGCAGGGGAAACAAGTGGTATGACTTCTTTTGTTATTTTATCACACTCACTGTTGCTGCCAGGGTATTAATATTTAATTTAGACAAACCGCTTAATTCTCATAGATTCAATGTAGAGACATGCAAAGTGAGGAAATACATACATATACCTAATAATTTTCTGCCTTCTAACATTTTGTAACTACGAGTATCCTAAAAAAGAAATCAAAGACAGAAATGCTTTTAAAAAATCCACCTAAATCAAAAGCTAAGTGTACATGTACTGAAAATAATGCACCAAAAAATATATAAATAGCATCAACAAGGACTCAAATAGTTACATAGCCTCAAGTGACAGAATGCAAAGAAGCAAAAACTAAAATGGTCCTTAACACTTTCCAGACACAGCCCCTCTTCAAATCTAACATGGTATTTTATATGGTAATGTTATCTATTTAAGTGATTTTGAGATTGTTTCTTGTGACACATTTTTTGTGTTTTTTTGGGGGGAAAAACTTACATTTACAGAAAATTGCAAACATTTTCAAAATTTTACATTTTCTGTCTGTGAAATAGGTAGTTATACCACACAAAATACTTAATAATTAAAGGGGTTGTCTCAGTTCAGTAAGTGGCATTTATTATGTAGAGGAAGTTAAAACAAGGCACTTACTAATGTATTGTGATTGTCCATATTGCTTCCTTTGCTGGCTGGATTCATTTTCCCATCACATTATACACTACTCGTTTCCAGGTTACAGACCCTGCAATACATCAGTGGTGGTCATGCTTGCATACTATAGGAAAAAGCAACAGCCTCTCTGGTGGCCGGGACCATGGGAGCTCACATAGGTTGGTGCTTTTACCTATATTGTGCAAGCACGACCACCACTGACAAATTGCAGGGTCGTCTGTAACCATTGAAACGAGCAGTGTATAATGTGAAGGATAAATGAATCCAGCCAGCAAAGGAAGCAAAATGGATAATAACAATACACTAGTAAGTGCCTTGTAGTAACTTTCTCTACATGATAAATGCCACTTACTGAAGTGAGACAACCCCTTTAACATTTACCCTCAGTCTACTATATGCTGCCATGATCTTGTAAATATGCTTTTATTTTTTTAACACATTGAAAGGCTAATACATTTAGCAACAATTTCTCTAATTTTCAAGGAACATTTTCAAAATCTATTTTTTTTAGGGACCAGATCAAGTCTAGGTAATACAACCTCCCATCAATCGTTACATTTAAAAAAAATCGATCTTCTCACATTATTCAAAGTGGCATTTAGGAAGTTTGTTAACGCCTTAGGTATTTAAAGCAAAATAAAATAGAAAATTAAAAATGTGACATTAAAAAACGAGGATGCTATTTGCAAAAATAATAATTTTATTAAATTACATAGAACAATAAATGTCAGTATAAGTCAAAAGGGACAGGACATGAAGAAACGAGCCTCTGAAATGGGGCTCAACAATGCAGGGAATCGCACTTGAGGAAAATTGCACCCTAAGAAGCCACAGTTGCAAAAAGTGTTAAAGAGCCGGATGACAGTCCTGAAACCCAGGTTAATGGTAAGACTGCGGCTGTATAGTGATAAAACTGGTGACAAATGGCTACTAAGTAATAACAAATACCGCCAGTCCAACCCACACTGAGTCTCGTGTTATATACCCATATTGCTGCTGCTCATGGTGTCAATGGATCCCCAAATGCCTCAACCTCGACACGTGTTTCGCCACGTAGGCTTCGTCAGGAGGTACATTCAGCACTAAGACAAGTTGGGTATATATAGACGAAAGAGGAGGGATCAATAATTTACCTACCACGATCACCTGCATTGGTGGACGTACTGGTGCGGTCCCACCCATGATGTGTGACTGCTTCCTTCAGCCCCTCCCCGTAGCTCAAACAAGCGACCTAATTGGAGCACGTCCTGACAGCAGCCACACAGCGCATGCGCCGGCCGCATCACCCCCAACAATGTGACCACGAGATGGTTACCCGATTCTGACGTCACCGTCTTGAAGAACCAAAACATAACAAAACCCCTCAAAAGACTGACCAAGGAATTCATCTAGGAGTTTTACAACCATTTTGACCTCACAAGTGTTTCATAAAATGTATTAGAATTGGGCCACAAAAATGAAAATTTCTGTTTTTTCCAATAATTAGCCTTTTTTTTCATTTAAAAAAAAGATAAAACAAAAAAGCACCCCTCAATTTGTTACACAATTTCTCACGGGTGCTGCAGTACCCAATATGTGGTCATGGCTCAGCAGGGAAGCGGTGCTATTTGGCATGGTGTGCAGATTTTGCTGGAATGATTTTCCTGTGCAATGTCACATTTACAGAGCCTTATGAAACAGTACGCCGACTCGGCTATTTCTCCGGGCCCATAGAAGTGAATGGGAGCGGTAGCCGGTCACTTTACTTCTATGGGGAGCGCACTTGGTGGTGGCCAGACTGGAGTCCTCCAGTCACCACTTTGCGGGGCTCCGTTTCCAATATAGGTGCGGGTCTCAGTTGTGGGATCCGCACCTATAAGACAATGGGGGTATATCCTAGCGTTATAACCCCACTGTCTGATGAGACATTCCCTTTAAGTGTCCCCTTTTTGGAAACTACACCCCTGAAGGTCGTTTATCTAGGAGTTTGCTCCGATTTTTGAACCTACAATTTTTAATGCAATGTTTTGTGTCAAGCTGGAGTGAAAGAAATACATTTTCATTTTTTTCGCAAATCCATCATGGCCGAAATCTGCAAAATGGACAAAAGGCAGGGTTTGAATAAGAATGAGCACCACAAGGATTGTGAGGCATATAAGGCTTTTTCATTATATACTGTATTTGCAGGCTTCTTTTTAGTTTACACAGGTTATATATTGACAGAAAAAACATCACCTAAATTGGCTTTGTTTTGAAAACTATACACCTCAAGTTATTTTTTTTAGTAGTTTAGCAAGTCTGTTATTTTTAACCACCTCAGCTCCCCTAGCTTAAAGCCCCTTAATGACCAGACCACTTTTTACAATTCTGCACTACACTACTTTCACGGTTTATTTCTCGGTCATACAACTTACCATCCAAATGAATTTTACCTCCTTTTCTTCTCACTAATAGAGCTTTCATTTGGTGGTATTTCATTGCTGCTGACATTTTTACTTTTTTTTATATTAATCAAAATTTACCGAAATTTTTGCAAAAAATGACATTTTTCACTTTCTGTTGTAATTTTTTTAAATAAAACTACATTTCTATATAAAGTTTACTGTAAATTTATTGTTCTACATGTCTTTGACAAAGAAAATGCAATAAGCGTATATTTATTGGTTTGGGTAAAAGTTATAGAGTTTACAAACTATGGTGCAAAAAAATTTATTTACGCACTTTGACTTTCTGAGCACCTGTCATGTTTCCTGAGGTTCTACAATGCCCAGACAGTAGAAAACCCTACAAATTACCCCATTTCGGAAAGTAGACACCCTAAGGTATTCGCCGATAGGCATAGTGAGTTCATGGAAGTTTTTATTTTTTGTCACAAGTTAGAGGAATTTTTTCTATTATAGCAGCAGTTACAGTAGTTGCATTTCTACCACAGTTGTGATGTTATTACCCACACAATTTGTACAGGTAAAACACATTGATGTAATATGTTTCACCTTCTGTAAAAAAAAAAAAAAAAATGTGGTTTTTACTGTATAATTTGTGTTGCAGATTTTACTGCAACAAAAAAAGCAACATGTAAACCCAACTCATTCTTCAAAAAAGTATTATTGCCCTGGGTAGATAGAATTACTGCAAATATTACAAATTGTTCACATAGTGACAGCTGGAGTGGGGGTCATTTATCAAACTGGTTTAAAGTAGAACTGGCTTAGTTGCCCATAGCCACCAATCAGTTTCCACCTTTTATTTTGGACCGCTCCTTTGGAAAATGAAAGGATGAATCTGACTGCTTGCTCTGGGCCAGTTCTACTTTACGCTGATTAACTAAAATACAGTCCTGATCAAAAGTTTAAGACCACTTGAAAAATGGCAAAAAAATCATATTTAGCATGGCTGGATCTTAACAAGGTTCCAAGTAGAGCTTGGCACAAGTGGTTTAGGGTTTCTGGGGTACCTTCTGCACACAGCTTCCTGACATATAACGACTGACGGTAGCCATAGTTAGTATCCATGGGTTCCACCTGATGTAGACAGTCAGCTTTTACATGGCCAGACTCCTGACACCGCCAGCAGACTATCGGAGCCAGGTTCGTAGGGGGTACATCCTGGGTGGGTTTGGTTGGTACAAGTCGCCGGTTCTGGGATGGAGATTTACGGGGTTTGACTGCCTCCCTCCCAAAAGAACCCCTCAAAAGATTCTTAGTAGCCTTCGTAGCGCTTCACCAGATCCACCATTTCCAGGGCATTGTCAGGAGACACCTGGCCGATTCAGTGCTGGAGAGGGGGTGGCAGAGCCCTCCAGAACATATCAGCCAATAGTCTATCCAGCATAGCCGTGGGACTCATCACAACACAGAGCTACAGATGGCGAACAAAATGGTCACCAATGCGAATTAGAATTGCAAAATGGCGACAAGACTTTGCAGTCTTGTCACCATTTGCGCCTAGACCCTCCTTTGCTCTGCCTCTCACCCCTAACACTACACGGCATAGAGGGTAGGCGTGGCCTGGGTTCCCACATCTTGCTTTTTCAATATGTTTTCATTTTCAACACTTCGAGGCCAAAGCCTCTGACCACCATATGCTTTTTCAGTCGCGGGCATCTTGCTACTCAGGGTCGAGTAAACATTGCACTTCACACATCCAATCTCCATCGCAAGCCTGGAATAGCAACAAACCTCATCCTCCAATCAGGTGTCCGGTCACATGCAGGCGAAAGACTTTGGATTCTGCTCACTGATTGGCTAATAGGCAATAGGCTGTCGCCGATGGGTCGGCGTGGCTTAGGATGGTGGGCGTTTTGATGGCAGCGCTGATAGGATGCAATATCCGGTCACTATCAGGGGCACTTGTGTGAAGGTGAGGGAGCCGGGGTGGTCACAGTTTAGTGGCACATGTTCTGCTGCTGGGCGACTAACGGGGGTTGTACAGTCAGTCAGATTTCACATGTGATTAGGCTCGCGCCGGGCTCTGTGGTACTTGTAGTACCACGGGTGCTGGGGATATTTGCTTCTTACAATGTTAGCGTTTTACTCTTAAAGGGACCCGCACAAATCTTCACTTGATTCTCTTTTATCGGTCATATCCAAGAGAGGGAGAATCTAATAGGTCAGTGCCAGCAAATCTAAAAATCTCCTCTAGGGCTGGTTGACATAGTGTACATTTTCAGTTTCAATCTCCAAACCCACTTGTGGTTTAGCCGCTATAAACCGCGGCCACGTTACATGCCATTTTCCATTGAAAACAGTGGGAGGCAGATGAACTGCTGTTGCTGGTGGCTTTTTGGTGCAGAATCTGTGAACGGGACTTGACGATGCTTTCACATGTGGGTTTTTAGTGGATGTTTTTTTTTCCTGTATAGGCTGGCCTAGATTTTCTAATGTGTCTGCGCCAAAGATCTATCTAAAAAGTGGCGCATCTAGGTCTTCTACACCTAGGGGAAGCGGCTTAGTGTTAATGGATGGAGCCTTAGATGCATCACTTAGTGCCAACATTGTGCCACAGTTCTGGCATAAAATTCTGACTCAAAATAAGCCAATCAGTAGCTAGTACAGAGTCAGAGTAATGGTCGGTTCACACGTCCGTAGTTCAGGGTCTGCTTCTGTTCCATAATTCTGCACAATGGGCGGACCCGTTCATTTCCATAGGGCTGCAAAAGATGCACTCTGTACTGTCCGCATCGGTTGCTCCGTTCTGCGGCCCTGCAAAAAAGGTCGAGCATGTCCTATTCTTGTCCGCAATTGCAGACAATAGGCGTTTCTATCATAGGGCCGGCCATGTGCGCTCCGCAAAATGTGGAACGCACACAGCCCGTATCCTTGCTATGCGGATCCACAAAACACTTACGGACATTTAAATGGACCCTTAAGGGTCTGCCCCTGCACTAGATTTATCCTCCAGCCTGACCCCTGTGATAGATATGGTGCAGGTCTGGGCCGCCGGTCTAAATTCACGCCATCTACAGGATTAGTAAATCTGGGCCAGTGTGTAAAAAAAAAAAAAGAAAGCGCTTATTCTTAAATCTCTGCATAACCTGTCAGTACAGGAGACCCTGAGCTAAAGTGCTGTGCCAGGCTTTATGAGCAGGCAGGGGCAGCGATGTGCTTCCGCCATGACTGAGCCGACACTGGCGCCTGTTCCTGTAATAAGCGCAACAGTCCTCCTGCAGGACATTGCGAAAATACATTTTAGGGATTTTAGGAAAGTTTACTTAACCTTTAATAACGCCTGGCCCATCATAGAACAGTCCTATCCTTGTCCGTGGTGCGGACAAGAATTAAACATGTTTTATATTTTTTGGGGGGCCGTGGAACATACATACAGATGCAGAGAGCACCAATGCGAATCTGGCTAGTCTGACAGGCCATGGAAAAAAGTGCACAGCCCCTTTAACTGCGTGGGCTGTAGCTAAAACCCCATGCTCCTAAGCATCCAGCTATATTATATGTATTTTAAATTTGGCGACTCAAAATGTAATTTGGCTCCTAAATTTTTCAGGGTAGGAGCCAATGGCTCCTTGATATTTTTTATAGTCTGGAGCACTGCATCAGGCTGTAGCCACTTTTGCAAGAGGTGGAATAAGTCATAATACTGGGTTCTTGCAGGCTCCACCAGCTTAAACCCCTACTGATGTACCCACTGGGCCCGGACCAACACATTCACCCCCAGTCTTGCAAAAATCTCACTCTTTACTTTTTGGTAGTCGGCCACTTGATCGTCCGGCAAGTCGAAATACACTCGCTGGGAATCAGATGCCAGGAACGGATCGACGACCTTAGCCCACTGGTCTCGGGGTAGTTTCTCCGTGATGGCCACTTTCTCGTACATCAACAGGTAGGTTTCAATGTCGTCTGCGGGGGTCGTCTTAGAAATCGCGGCATGTACTGCTTTCCGGGCATCGTGGACGTTCTGGGTTGCTCCTGCTGTCTACAAAGCCATTACATGTTGTAGCAACAATTGGTTGGTCTCCTGCTGCAGCTTATTAGCATCACGTTGGTGCAGGTTTGTCTTTCGCTGCTGCAGATTAGCCTCCATTTTGTCGTGGGGCACTGGTTGTAATACAGCTGGATTAATGTACGACATGCAATGGTGCCTGGAAAAATGCAGAACCCAAAAATATCGGCGTTCACGCCAGCCTCACTGCTAATGCACGCATCCTCCACCAATTGTGGGGCTTCGCTATGGTAGTTCTTCAATCAAACTTCCGTGTTTATTCACACATAAAGCAAAAACAAAACATCACTTTGCAGTTTTGGTATTAGTTCACACACAATGGAAAGTCTGTAGTATTTTCGCACTAGGTAAAGGTGGGCACTACACAAGGGTTAATATGTCTATTGCAATAATGTGATGTTTAATGTGCATTTCCCTGTATTATCTGGGTGTCAGGCCTGTCAGGGTGTAGTTTAGCCTCCCAGACGTTAGAGGGAGCTAGAGAGCCCTAGGTATATATAGGTAGGCCCAGACAGGGGAGGGTCAGTGTATGCCAGGGGACTAGAAGTGCCACCTAGTCAGCCTGAAGCTCCTGAGGCTAAGCTTAACTCAGTAGTGTCACCCCAGAAGAAGATTCTACCTCCTGGGAGAAACCTGCAGCAACCCAGCAGAGACAGAACACCCAGCTCAGAGAAGTATGCTGAGAGGCACAGGTACTTTAATATAAAGCAAGGGTCAATACTGGAGTAAGATTTATATACCAAGGATTCAAGCCAGCGATTAGGCATCCGGGCCTTGGGATCCAGCCAGCTAGAATAGCTGAGGGGATAGTGCAGCATAGTACTGCGAAGCATTAACTGTTTACCCTCCAAGTATCTTGCAAGATTTATGCCTGCCATATTATGAAGTAAACCTGCGGTGGCATTTGTGATATAAGGGACTGCATCATTATCAACTGTAAACTGTCTGTACAAAGTTGGACTGTTCTTCCAAAGTAAAGCAATGTTTGATTTACCATCTGTGTACTCTATTACTACTCCTATAAATCGGTGTGCCACCGTTACAGGCACGATCCTTAAAGGCACCTTGCCTCAGGCACTCAAAATACCTGCAACATCCAGGGCACCTCACACACCATCAGGCCTGGTCCCTATTTACAGAGTGTGCCCCAGAGGAACTTGTGTCTACCTCTCCTTCACTGCCGCATGCCTGCCCAGGGTTCTCCTCTAAAAAGTGAGTAACCCTCGATTTCCCATAACCGTGACCTCACTTCGCAATACCCTGCAGGTCTGGCGGTGCTGCATAAATTGGCGTCACGAACAGGATACGATCATTCCTGCGCCATTGCGGATATAAAAACTGTGTGCCATTATATGCCTTAAAGTGACTAAGCCCTAAATTGTTTTTATTGAAAATTGCTGGGCCAAAGAGAACTGTAATAATTTGCGGTGTGAAGATTATATTGCATGGACTGTTTGCTGTTTGTTTAAGCCACCGCTTGCTGTCAGTGAATAGACAGCAATTTGCTTAAAGATGGCCGCCTAAAGAAACTGACTGGATTTATTATTGCTGCGTCATCTTCATACTAAATTGGCGGTAAAAATTGGCGCCTTCTGCTGAAAAGTGCGGGAAAGGCTATATGTCCGCGCCACCGCCCTGTCTGGACATTTGCATGTCTGCTGAAATAAACTCCGCCTCCCCCATACTGGAGTACCTGGGGGGCGGCCTCCCAGAGCAATGACTTTTTGAAAATGGACTTCATTGGTGTAGAGCAAGAGGACGCTCCATCGGCCTACTCTCCGGGACCGGAGAGACCAACCTGCCCGCCACCGAGGATGCAACCGGAGATCTACTATGGCTCCTTGTCACGGCCATGGTCGTGACTCCTGTGTCCGCATGCTGTTGCCTGCAGTTTGGGTCTTGTTGTTCAGCCACAGGTGAGGGCCGCTAGTTTGTTGCCTCACTTGTGGTTGCCGCTGGCAACATGTGATTGTACTTGGCAGTATAGCAGCTGGAGCTGGTGCTAGGTAGCTTACTGTCAAGTGCATGCGGTTTCACCTGAGTTGCACTTTGAATGTCTGGTGTGCACTCGGTTTTATGTTTGGTGTGCACTGTGACATTTTCCCTTCACTGTAGCTGCCTGTGGCAACGTTTGGTTTGATGTACATGTGCTGGCAGTGTCTCGGCCTTTTGGCCGGCTCCCAGGACACGTTTGCCACACATGTCGTTGTCAACGGTAACAGCTGCAGTGAGTCTTTGTGTGTATTCCCCTTTAAGTTGCTGTCTTCCCTTCCCTAGTGTTGGAAGGGTTAATTCCCTTCTGTGTGTGTGAACACTGGGTGTGTCTCTATGTGGGTGTGACTACTTGGGCCTATAAAGCCTTAGTGTATAGTGCAGGTCAGGGGGGTGCTTCAGCCATGCTTTGCTGGAGACACTCTCCTGGTATTTACATCTGCCAGTGGGGGCCACCCTTGTGGTCATAAACTAATTGTGATTCTTAAGTTTATGTGATGTCCACTTGATGTTTTCCTTGTTATGTTATGCACCTATGGATCTGGGTTCCTGTGTGTTTGTGTGTGTGCTGTGTCCACTGGTGTTTGGGTGTGGACACTTGCTGTATTGCACGGGATCCAGTCTGTGTGTCTGTGGCAGGTAGGTGTGGAAGTGCTTTTCATCCTCCTGCCATATCCATTGGCCGTTTTTGTCCTCTTCCCTTTGCAGCTTGGCTAGTGAGACTCCTGTTCCTCCATGCCTAGGAAGAACAGGTCGTCTTACCCTGCTCCTTGTTCCAGGGCAATCCTGAGGGCTAACAGGGACCCCAAGGTATCCGGTGTATGAGTCCTCCCACCTTCAGGGTTGACTCATATGATTAGGAGTCAGGGTCAGTTTAGGGACGCGATAGGAGGTGACCTGCTCCCTAACACTGTCGTCCTGGCCAAGCAGCGCATAACATCTTCTGGCATCGCACGGCTGAGGGTTTTCCCCATCCTCAGCCGTGACACTCCTGGAAAGACTTTTTCCAGCCCTCATTCAAATGGTCGGCGTTAATGGCAGAGATCCGGAAGGCCGCAATCAAAAAGACGACTAAGACCAAAATCTACTATGAGGAACTGGCAAAGACCGTTCATGAGCGCCACACTGACACCCAACCCCGCCTGGAAAGGAGAATGGGTTTGGTTGTGGCATTTGACAAGGACCGAGGCTTCGGTTTTATTAAGGACTATACTACCGGCAGAGACTTATATGTTAATCGGAGGTCCGTCAAGCGGAGCTACCTCCCAGAACATCTGCATAACCTCCGGGAGGGAGAGGAAGTAGAATTCACCCCTGCCGAGGGCCTGCGATGCCCCTATGCCACTGCTGTGTCCCGTCCAAGAAAGAAATTGGAGGACTGGGAAATCGATGAGGACTATACTGGCTGCGAGCGTGAACCAGCGCGCTCTCCAGAACCGGCCTATCATGCCTTTCAAGAGCGAGGCTCCTTTATTGGCCCAAATGTCTTTTGGCAACCTACAGTGGTGGAAAAGAGGTTGAGCCCATGGCCCTCACCTGAGCTGCCTCGCAGGGAGAAGACTATCCGAGAATTAGAAGATGTGGAAAGATTCCATGCTGCCCTGGAAAACATCCGAAAAGGAAAGAGAGCGGATGCCTCACCTGAACCTGCAGCGGCTGCGCAGGATGCGCCAACTACTTTGCAAGTGTCGGCGGCGACAGCGGAGGACAGCGATCCCGAGACTGAAAGCCTAGACAACCAGATCGTGCGGCTGGAGAAGCAGTTACGTGAGCTGCGCCAGATTGCCTCCGCCAGGATCCAGACTCCACCTAAACAGAAGGAAGGTGGACTTAAGAACTCGGACGTCTCCGGGTCTGAGGTGAGAGTACCTGTCCCTGCCAGCCGGCCATCTTTAGTGTCCGCACCTGCGGTGAGGTCTTCTTATGCTGTGCACCGACGCGCAGAGCCAGTTGTCCAGGAACCCACTGGACCGCTTGCAGCAGCGGTACCCAGGCCAGTGCAGCAGCCCACAATTGTCATGCCTGCACCGGTGCAGTCAGCAACCGTGATTTCCCCTAGGCTTATGGGGCCAATACCTATTAGGGGTCCTTTCATGCTGCAGTTGCCCCCCAATACTGTGTTGTGGGCACATCCGCCTGTTGACTCTCACTATAGGCCCAATCTACAAATGGAGCCAGGGAGCACCACTGTGATGCCAAGTGGATTTGACATGCCCCTGTGAGTTGGCCTGCTAGGCCATTGATTTGATTACTTTTGCCAAGGGACCCTAGTAAAGTGGATTAACCCTTTCAGGACAGGAGTCCTTTGTTGTTTTGGCCCTCTGTTGCTGCTGCCAGTTACCCACGGCTCAGTGGAGGCGGTAAACCACTGAAATACCAAATGTAGCAAGGCCATATTGTTTACAGGACCTCCTGCCTGCTTTCTCAGAGTGAAAAACTCAATTGTGCCTATTTGTACCTTTAACCCTTTAACCCCCTTTTCAGGTTGATTAAAGGATCTTGCAGCACTAATTTTTATATGCCATTTAAATAATGTGCACTACTTTTATGTGCTGTGACTTTTATTATGCCACGTAAATTTTAAAAGGAATGTGCCCAGAGATGACTCTAATGTATGTGGGCCTCTGAGATTTTGCTACTTTTAAAGAAATGTGCCCAGAGATGACTCTAACGTATGTGGGCCTCTGAAATCCTGCCTTATTGGTACTGTGCTGAGGGTATGCTTACACTTCAACACCTGGTATGAACAAATTACAAGAAGGAAACCTGGGTACGGACTCATGTTTGTTCTTTGAGCCTCCAAGAACTTATAACTGTTTTATATTTTTCTATGGACTACTACTGTTTTATTATGGACAATTTGCATTTAAAATATTATGTACTAATCCTGGTATCCTTGATACGCTGCACCAGGTCAGCTCCCCCTGTTCCCTTACATTATCCTGAGAGAAGAGAACGATGCCCCTTTTCACCGTAACTTGCTCCTTAGGCAGTGGAACTGCCTGATATATATGTATATTTGCAAATGTAGATGTATTTTCCTGCTTTGCACTATTTTTCTCTTTCAGGTGCAGCATCCAGCTGGGCAGGGCCCCTTCATGTTGCGCCAAGGACGGGCAACGTTGTAGCATGGGGGTATGTAGTGTCCCACTAGGTAGGGGTGGGCACTACACAAGGATCAATTGGGTTACGTGTTACTTCTGCTCACAAGGGACAGTGATGTTATATTCCTATATGCGTTTTTACATGTGTTTTTACATGTGTTGTTTTCCCCTGTTATATGCTCAGCAGGCCTATTTGGGTGTAGTTAGACATCCTAGACACTAGAGGTAGATAGGGAGCCCCTAGTATAAATGTCCAGGCCCAGACAGGGAGGGGTTAGGTCATAGTCAGGAGTCTGTGGAGACAGAAGTGAGAAGGCACCAGCCAGAGATATGCTGAGGGCCGCCACCTGACATGCAGCTAGACAGTCCAGGCTTCTAGTTGCACCAGGAGGCTAGAAGGAGTACAGCCTGCCTGGAGACCAGTAAACCCAGCTAGCACAGATGAAGTAACCCCAATCGTAGGAATGGACCTCCTGGGAGCAACCTGCAGCCACCTTGAAACCCAGCACAGAGACAGGACACCCAGCTCAGAGAAGTAAGCTGAGAGGCAGAGGTACTTTAAAATAAAGCAAGGGTCAATACTGGAGGAAGAATTATATACCAAGGATTAAAGCCAGCATTTAGGCATCCGGCCTTGGGATCCAGCCAGCTAGAATAGCTGAGGGGATAGTGCAGCATAGTACTGCGAAGCATTGTAACTGTTTTACCCTCCAAGTATCTTGCAAGATTTATACCTGCCATATTGTGAAGTGAACCTGCTGTGCATTTGTGAGATAAGGGACTGCATCATTATCAACTGTCTGTACAAAGTTGGACTGTTCTTCCAAAGTAAAGCAACGTTTGGTTTACCACCTGTGTACTCTATTAATACTCCTACAAATCGGTATGCCACTGTTACAGGCACTGGCGTCACGATCCTTAAAGGGACTTTGCCTCAGGCACTCAAAATACCTGCAACATCCAGGGCACCTCATCCATCATCAGGCCTGGTCCCTATATACAGAGTGTGCCCCAGAGGAACTTGTGTCAGCCTCTCCTTCACTGCCGCATGCCTGCCCAGGATTCTCTTCTAAAAAGTGAGTAACCCTCGATTGCCCATAACCGTGACCTCACTATCGCAATACCCTGCAGGTCTGGCGTGCTGCAAGTCCACATAGCAAAAATCACCTTGTTGGCAGTTCTGTCTCCAGCAGTCCATAGCAGGCTATTTAGGGGGCCCGTTTTCCTTACAGACGGGTCTCAGCCCTCCAGCACTGCACAAGCATCAGATCCCAGCCCACACTCCTCCTGAGCAGTGCTGGCTGGTTTTTATGCCTGGAACATGGGGAGTAGTCACCCACCTAGCACTTTTGACTACTCCCAGTAAGAGCTATTGTGTCCCGAATACTTAGCCATCTTAACTACTAAGGTGTCAAACAGCAACGGCTGCTGACACATAAAAAACAGCTCTTACTCCACCAAGGCCAGGAACCTCAGTGACACGTACCTATCATCCACAATGATTTCTTGTACCTTCTTACTATATATATATATATATATATATATATATATACACACACACACACACACAGTATACATATATACAGTGGGATGCGAAAGTTTGGGCAACCTTGTTAATCGTCATGATTTTCCTGTATAAATCGTTGGTTGTTACGATAAAAAATGTCAGTTAAATATATCATATAGGAGACACACAGTGATATTTGAGAAGTGAAATAATTATTGGATTTACAGAAAGTGTGCTATAATTGTTTAAACAAAATTAGGCAGGTGCATAAATTTAGGCACCACAAAAAAGAAATGAAATCAGTATTTAGTAGATCCTCCTTTTGCAGAAATTACAGCCTCTAAACGCTTCCTGTAGGTTCCAATGAGAGTCTGGATTCTGGTTGAAGGTATTTTGGACCATTCCTCTTTACAATACATCTTTAGTTCATTCGGGTTTGATGACTTCCGAGCATGGACAGCTCTCTTTAACCGCTACAGGACCGCCGTACGCAGGATCGCGTCCTGCCGGCGGCCCTGCTCTTCTGGGTGGATGCATATACGCGTCCTCCCGCGAGAGCCGAGATTTCCTGTGAACGCGCGCACACAGGCACGGAAGGTAAGCGAGTGGATCTCCAGCCTGACAGCGGCGATCGTTCGCTGATTTTTTTAACCCCTAACAGGTATATTAGACGCTGTTTTGATAACAGCGTCTAATATACCTGCTACCTGGTCCTCTGGTGGTCCCTTTTGTTTGGATCGACCACCAGAGGACTGAGGCAGCTCAGTAAAGTAGCACCAAACACTACACTACACCCCCCCCCCTGTCACTTATTAACCCTTTATGAACCACTGATCGCCCCTGATCACCCCATACAGACTCCCTGATCACCCCCCTGTCATTGATCACCCCCCTGTCATTGATCACCCCCCTGTAAGGCTCCATTCAGACGTCCGTATGATTTTTACGGATCCACGGATACATGGATCGGATCCGCAAAACGCATACGGATGTCTGAATGGAGCCTTACAGGGGGGTGATCAATGACAAGGGGGTGATCACGCATATAGACTTCCTGATCACTTCCCTGTCATTGATCACCCCCCTGTCATTGATCACCCCCCTGTAAGGCTCCATTCAGACGTCCGTATGATTTTTACGGATCCATGGATACATGGATCGGATCCGCAAAACGCATACGGACGTCTGAATGGAGCCTTACAGGGGGGTGATCAATGACAGGGGGTGATCAATGACAGGGGGTGATCACCTCATATACACTCCCTGATCACCCCCTGTCGTTGATCACCCCCCTGTAAGGCTCCATTCAGACCTCCGTATGTGTTTTGCGGATCCGATCCATGTATCCATGGATCCGTAAAAATCATACGGACGTCTGAATGGAGCCTTACAGGGGGGTGGTCAATGACAGGGGGGTGATCAATGACAGGGGGTGATCAGGGAGTGTATATGAGGTGATCACCCCCCTGTCATTGATCACCCCCCTGTAAGGCTCCATTCAGACATTTTTTGGGCCCAAGTTAGCGGAAATATATATATATTTTTTGTTTTTGTTTTTTCTTACTAAGTCTCAAATTCCACTAACTTGTGTCAAAAATAAAATCTCACATGAACTCACCATACCCCTCACGGAATCCAAATGCGTAACATTTTTTAGACATTTATATTCCAGACTTCTTCTCACGCTTTAGGGCCCCTAAAAAGCCAGGGCAGTATAAATACCCCACATGTGACCCCATTTCGGAAAGAAGACACCCCAAGGTATTCCGTGAGGGGCATATTGAGTCAATGAAAGATTGACATTTTTGTCCCAAGTTAGCGGAAAGTGAGACTTTGTGAGAAAAAAAAAAAAAAAAAAAATCAATTTCCGCTAACTTATGCAAAAAAAAAAATTTCTATGAACTCGCCATGCCCCTCATTAAATACCTTGGGGTGTCTTCTTTCCAAAGTGGGGTCACATGTGGGGTATTTATACTGCCTTAGCTTTTTAGGGGCCCTAAAGCGTGAGAAGAAGTCTGGGATCCAAATGTTTAAAAATGCCCTTCTAAAAGGAATTTGGCCCGCTTTGCGCATCTAGTCTGCAATAAAGTGTCACACATGTGGTATCGCCGTACTCAGGAGAAGTTGGGGAATGTGTTTTGGGGTGTCACTTTACATATACCCATGCTGGGTGAGATAAATATCTTGGTCAAATGCCAACTTTGTATAAAAAAATGGGAAAAGTTGTCTTTTGCCGAGATATTTCTCTCACCCAGCATGGGTATATGTAAAATGACACCCCAAAACACATTCCCCAACTTCTCCCGAGTACGGCGATACCAGATGTGTGACACATTTTTGCAGTCTAGGTGGGCAAAGGGGCACACATTCCAAAGTGCACCTTTTGGATTTCACCGGTCATTTTTTACAGATTTTGATTGCAAACTTCTTCTCACACATCTGGGCCCCTAGAATGCCAGGGCAGTATAACTACCCCACAAGTGACCCCATTTTGGAAAGAAGACAACCCAAGGTATTTTGTGATGGGCATAGTGAGTTCATGGAAGTTTTTATATGAGACTTTGTAAGAAAAAAAATAAAAAATCATCATTTTCCGCTAACTTGTGACAAAAAAGAAAAAATTCTAGGAACTCGCCATGCCCCTCACAGAATACCTTGGGGTGTCTTCTTTCCAAAATGGGGTCACTTGTGGCGTAGTTATACTGCCCTGGCATTCTAGGGGCCCAAATGCGTGAGAAGTACTTTGCAATCAAAATGTGTAAAAAATGGCCTGCGAAATCCAAAAGGTGCACTTTGGAATATGTGCCCCTTTACCCACCTTGGCTGCAAAAAAGTGTCACACATCTGGTATCGCCGTACTCAGGAGAAGTTGGGGAATGTGTTTCGGGGTGTCATTTTACATTTACCCATGCTGGGTGAGAGAAATATCTCGGCAAAAGACAACTTTTCCCATTTTTTTATACAAAGTTGGCATTTGACCAAGATATTTATCTCACCCAGCATGGGTATATGTAAAATGACACCCCAAAACACATTTCCCAACTTCTCCTGAGTACGGCGATACCACATGTGTGACACTTTTTTGCAGCCTAGGTGAGCAAAGGGGCACACATTCCAAAGTGCACCTTTCGGATTTCACCGGTCATTTTTTACAGATTTTGATTGCAAACTTCTTCTCACACATCTGGGCCCCTAGAATGCCAGGGCAGTATAACTACCCCACAAGTGACCCCATTTTGGAAAGAAGACACCCCAAGGTATTTTGTGATGGGCATAGTGAGTTCATGGAAGTTTTTATTTTTTGTCACAAGTTAGTGGAATATGAGACTTTGTAAGAAAAAAATAAAAATAATAATTTTCCGCTAACTTGTGACAAAAAATAAAAAGTTCTATGAACTCACTATGCCCATCAGTGAATACCTTTGGGTGTCTACTTTCTGAAATAGGGTCATTTGTGGGGTGTTTGTACTGTCTGGGCATTGTAGAACGTCAGGAAACATGACAGGTGGTCAGAAAGTCAGAGCTGCTTCAAAAAGCGGAAATTCACATTTTTGTACCATAGTTTGTAAATGCTATAACTTTTACCTAAACCATTTATTTTTTACCAAAACCATTTTTTTTATCAAAGACATGTAGAACAATAAATTTAGCGAAAAATTTATATATGGATGTAGTTTTTTTTGCAAAATTTTACAACTGAAAGTGAAAAATGTCATTTTTTTGCAAAAAAATCGTAACATTTTTATTAATAACAAAAAAAGTAAAAATAGCAGCAATGAAATACCACCAAATGAAAGCTCTATTAGTGAGAAGAAAAGGAGGTAAAATTCATTTGGGTGGTAAGTTGCATGACCGAGCAATAAACGGTGAAAGTAGTGTAGTGCAGAAGTGTAAAAAGTGGCCTGGTCATTAAGGGGGTTTCAGCTAGCGGGGTTGAAGTGGTTAAGTCACACCACGGATTTTTTATTATATTCAGGTCTGGGGACTGAGATGGCCATTCCAGAACGTTGTACTTGTTCCTCTGCATAAATGCCTTAGTGGATTTTGAGCAGTGTTTAGGGTTGTTCTCTTGTTGAAAGATCCAGCCCCGGCGCAGCTTCAGCTTTGTCACTGATTCCTGTACATTGGTCTCCAGAATCTGCTGATACTGAGTGGAATCTATGCGTCCCTCAACTTTGACAAGATTCCCAGTCCGTGCACTGGCCACACAGCCCCACAGCATGATGGAACCACCACCATATTTTACTGTAGGTAGCAGGTGTTTTTCTTGGAATGCTGTGTTCTTTTTCCTCCATGCATAACGCCCCTTGTTATGGCCAAATAACTAAATTTTAGTTTCAACAGTCCACAGCACCTTATTCCAAAATGAAGCTGGCTTGTCCAAATGTGCTTTAGCCCACCTCAAGCGGCACTTTTTGTGCTGTGGGCGGAGAAAAGGCTTCCTCTGCATCACTCTCACATACAGCATCTCCTTGTGTAAAGTGCGCCGAATGGTTGATTGATGCACAGTGACTCCATCTGCAGCAAGATGATGTTGTAGGTCTTTGGTGCTGGTCTGTGGGTTGACTCTGACTGTTCTCACCATTCGTCGCTTCTGTCTATCCGAGATTTTTCTTGGTCTGCCACTTTGAGCCTTAACTTGAACTGAGCCTGTGGTCTTCCATTTCCTCAATATGTTCCTAACTGTGGAAACAGACAGCTGAAATCTCTGAGACAGCTTTCTGTATCCTTCCCCTAAACCATGATGGTGAACAATCTTTGTCTTCAGGTCATTTGAGAGTTGTTTTGAGACCCCCATGTTGCTACTCTTCAGAGAAAATTAAAAGAGGAGGGAAACTTACAATTTACCCCCCTAAATACTCTTTCTCATAATTGGATTCACCTGTGTATGTAGGTCAGGGGTCACTGAGCTTACCAAGCCAATTTGAGTTCCAATAATTAGTTCTAAAGGTTTTGGAATCAATAAAATGACAACAGTGCCCAAATGTATGCACCTGCCTAATTGTGTTTAAACAGTTATAGCACACTTTCTGTAAATCCAATAAACTTCATTTCACTTCTCAAATATCACTGTGTGTGTCTCCTATATGATATATTTAACTTGTATATAGAGAGGCTGAGCACTCTCCCAATGGACCACACAAAGACTATTCAAAAATGATTATATTTATTACACCAATATATAGATAAAAAATGTATAATAAGCAAAATGCACAATTAAAAATATATTCTATTAAAAATATACATAAAAGTAAAACTATTCAGATTAAAAGTATAATTAAGTGGCGGTGGCATACAAAAGATTACTATATGCAACTTGGAAGAAAAAGTATGTCCTGATTAGAGGAGAAGAAGATCGATAACACCTCCGGAAGGGGCTCCGGAAGGGGCTAGGAAAAGACCCCGAAACGCGTCTGGTTTCAAAAGACCCGCACATCAGCTGATGGACGTCCTGACTTCAACAATCTAAATCGACTTTATTACCCTGATGAACTTTTCTGACACACAGTGAAGCTTTCGACCCTTGAACGGATAGAGTTATAATCAAAGTCTTCTCATCAGAGAATCTCTACACGGAGGGCCACTTCGCTCACACTGTTCCTGCTGAACCGCTACTAACAGGTACCGCTGAATCTGACTCCATTAGCCACGTGGGACGCCACTGTGTGCTATAGTCAGACAGCATCTTTACAACAGTGTGTGTTTTGCCATACAGGGAATATTGACTGAATATAATCGATAAAAGAATCGAAATCAAATATCGACAATTATCTGAAAATTTATCTTCATAAAACTTACTTTTACATTGTCGAAAATTTTCCTGCACATTGTCGAAGATAAAAGTACTGAGGTCTTCGATCTTCTTCTCCTCTAATCAGGACATACTTTTTCTTCCAAGTTGCATATAGTAATCTTTTGTATGCCACCGCTACTTAATTATACTTTTAATCTGAAGTTTTACTTTTATGTATATTTTTAATAGAATATATTTTTAATTGTGCATTTTGCTTATTATACATTTTTTATCTATATATTGGTGTAATAAATATAATCATTTTTGAATAGTCTTTGTGTGGTCCATTGGGAGAGTGCTCAGCCTCTCTATATACATTATAACTTTCTTTTGACTGGGTGAGTCATTAGGCTTAGTAGCACCCATTCATAGTCACAGACGACAGAGAGCCACCATACTCTTTTCATTTGATATATTTAACTGACATATTTTATCGTAACAACCAACGATTTATACAGGAAAATCATGACGATTAACAAGGTTGTCCAAACTTTCGCATCCCACTGTACATACCGTGTTCTTCGCCCTATAAGATGACCATTATGGAGCCAATCATTAGTATACAGGAAGACTGGGAAGTGGTAAATACAGCGCTTCCTAGGCTCTGTACTTACCTCGTCCTTGTCCCCAGCCATCACCGCTTCCTGATCCTCGGCCGCTCACTGTGCTGTGACAGCATGAGGAAGTCCGCTTACTGTCACTAGGGATGAGTGAATCGACTTCGGATGAAACAGCCTAAGTCGATTTGCATAAAACTTTGCTAGAATACTGTATGGAGTGAGCGCTCTGTTCAGTGTTAGAATATATTTTTTATCTGATCTGAGCATGGGGGTCATTCACATGGAGGTCTGATCTGAGGTCTGATTCGGGGACTTATGGAGGTCTGATTGGGGGTCATTCACATGGAGGTCTAAAACCTAGGTGGGTCTTATGGTCAGGTGCATCATATAGAGTGTAAAAAATGGTATATGAGATAACCTCTGCACTGCTGGTCTATATATATGTAGTAACCCCTGCACTGCCGTTATATATATTATATATAGAATGCCTTGCAAAAGTATTCACCCTCCTTGACTTTTTTTTGTATTTTGGTGCCTCACAACCTGGAATTAACATGGATTGTTTGAGGATTTAATTTACAGAACATGCCCACAACTGTGAAGATGTTAGTTTTTTTTTATTGTGAGGCAAACAACAAATAGAACAAAATAACAGAAAAAGTCAATGTGCATAACGATTTACCCCCTAAAGTCAATACTTTGTGGAGCCACCTTTTACGGCAATCACAGCTCCAAGTAACTTTGGATAAGTCTCTATGAGCTTGCCACATCTTACCACTGGGACTTTTGCCCATTCCTCCTTGCAAAACTGCTCCATCTCCTTCAAGTTGGATGTTTGTGCTTGTGAACAGCAATCTTTAAGTCTGACCACATATTTTCTATTGGATTGAGATCCGGGCTTGGACTAGGCCATTCCAGCACATTTACATGTTTCCCCTTAAACCACTCAAGTGTTGCTTTAGCAGTGTGTTTGGGGTCATTGTCCTGCTGGAAGGTGAACCTACGTCCTAGCCTCAAATCACGCACAGATTGGTACAGGTATTCTCAAGAAAATACCTGTATTTAGCACCATCCATCTTTCCGTGAACTCTGACCAGTTTCCCAGTCCCATCCCCACAGCATGATGCTACCACCGCTATGTTTCACTGTGGGGACGGTGTTCTTTGGGTGATGTGATGTGTTGGGTTTGTGCCAGACAGCGTTTTCTTTGATGGCTGAAAAGTTGAATTTTAGTCTCATCAGACCAGAGCACCTTCCTCCATACATTTTGGGAGTCTCTCACATGCCTTTTCACAAACTCACAACGTGCCTTTTTGTTTTTAGCTGAAAGTAATGGCTTTCTTTTGGTCACTCTGCCATAAAGCCCAACTCTATGAAGCGTAGGGCTTATTGTCGTCCTATGTGCAGATACTCCAGTCTCTGCTGTGGAACTCTGCAGCTCCTCCACAGTTACCTTAGGTCTCTGTGCTGCCTCTGATTAATGCCCTCCTTACCTGGTCCGTGATATTTGGTGGGCGGCCGTCTATTGGCAGGTTTGCTGTTGTGCCATGTTCTTTCCATTTGGTTATGATAGATTTGATGGTGCTCCTGGGGATCATCAAAGATTTTGATATTTTTTTTATAACCTAACCCTGACTGGTACTTCTCAACAACATTGTCCCTTACTTGTTTGGAGAGTTCCTTGGTCTTCATGGCAGTGTTTGGTTAGTGATGCCTCTTGCTTAGGTGTTGCAGCCTCTGGGGCCTTTCAAAAAATGTGTGTATATGTAATGATAGATAATGTGACACTTAGATTGCAAACAGGTGACATCATTTTACTAATTATGTGAATTCTGAAGGTAATTGGTTGCACCAGAGCTTTTTATGGGCTTCCTAACAAAGGGGGTGAATATATACGCACATGCCAATTTTCTGTTTTCTATTTCTAAACAATAGTTTTATTTATATATTTTTCTCATTTCACTTCACCAACTTAGACTATTGTGTTCTGATCCATCACATAAAATTCAGAGTAACAAAATTTTGAACTTAAGGCTGTAATGTAACAAAACACGAAAAAAGGCAAGGGGGTGAATACTTTTGCAAGGCACACAAGAGGTGTGTCAAGGGTTCATTATAAATGGATTCTAGGGTAGAAGAGTCAGGGGTACAGAGTATAATCGTAGGCACAGTATAGATGAAGTATACATGATACAACTTACCGTATTTTTCACCCTATAAGATGCATTTTTTCCCCCCAAAAGTGGGAGGAAAATGGCAGTGCGTCTTATGCGGCGAAGGCTGACATTTTTACACTGATACACCGTCGACCGCAAGCTGCACAGCGCAGCCAGCATGTGTATCAACGAGGGGGGAGAAGGGGCTGGGGGCCGGCCTTTAGTTTTGTAATGGCAGCAGGGCCCGGTGCAGTCACTGTATTCTATTGCACCGGGCCCGCTCACTGTTCTAGTGGTATCTACTGTATCTGCAGGCAGGCAATGGTTAACTATAGATATGTAGTGCATTGATACTAATAAGATAAAATATGTAAGTTCAATTAATAGGTAGGGTAAAGATGTAGAGGTCGTCACTAAAGCGAGGCTTTTAATAGATCACCACATTGGGACTTAATGATATTGCAAGTGTAAAGCCTCATGCAGACGTCCGTGGAACACTGTCCGTGAGATACCAGACTGGCATTGCCAGAGCACACAGCGTCATAGCAACCATGCAATGCCAGTCCGGTATCTCACAGACGTCTGCATGAGGCTTTACTCAGGCTGATGGCCAGGAGACAAGGTCTGGGCTGATCATAGCCCACTGCAATTACAGGCAGCAATCGTCTCCTTTGTATGGGATGAACAAGCATTACTACAATCATTCATCCTTACAGAGCGGCATTGTTTGTCAGTAATACATCCCTGTCTACAGAGGGCAATGTGCAGGTGACAGATGATGATGGTCAAAACAGAGGGAGTGTGTAAGTCGGCACTATTCACAAATGCGCTTACATAGTAATCCAGCTTCCACAGTCGCTGGCAAAGTCTGCTGACATCTCAAAACAGTTAGCACATGCAATCATCCATGAAGAAAAGAGACATGGAAGTCACCAGTCAGACACATTTCCATTCTTTATTGATACATCAAATTACAAAGTGCAGGACAGGAGGTGGAATGCCCAGCAGATGGGCTATGGCTGTTTTGCGTTCTCCCGACTCTTTCCCAAGGCCATAAGAGAGCTCGAGCATGCTCCCTCAACTCACCCTTAATACACCAGTGATAATATTGCATAAAAAGCATAGAAATATAAAAGCAACAGTAAGACATGTGACTAGCATATAGCAATATGTCTACAATGTATATGCACAAGATTACAAAAAGTCATTGCATTTATTCAGATCAAGCGGTCCAAGTGCTTCCATTCACACCTCATATGCCACACTGAAAAGAGTAGATACACGTCCCATAGGTAAAAAAATTATAATCTTTTATTTTTTTTAAAAACACCTCAGTAAATTTCTATGGAGAACATTTATCAAACTGATGTAAAGCAGAACTGGCTTAGTTGCCCATAGCAACCAATCAGATTCCACCGTTCATTTTTGACAGCTCCTTTGAAAAATGAAAAGTGGAATCTGATTGGTTGCTATAGGCACCTAAGCCAGTTCTACTTTACACCAGTTTGATAAATCTCCCTCTATGTCTTTAGTGGAAGTGGAAGCACTTGGACTGCTTGGTCTGTGTGAGGATAATGTGAGGGCCCACCAGAGCGATTAGCTTGGGGGACTCATGGGGGCAATGACCCCCATATTTTAGGTCAGTTACTAGGCAGTATGTGTTTTCTGCCCCCCCCCCCCCCCCTTTCTTTCTTTTTCCCGCTCTTATTTTACAGGTGAATTTACCTCAAAGAAGAAGAATCCGGTTGGAGCTGGTTTTGTTGATATTGGAAATTCTGTATGGCAACTGGAGAGGAGCTTCTAATTGGTTGCTGCCCTGTTGCTGAGGGAGAATTCCAGCTCTGTGATTTGTCCCTGCCTGCAAGGCGGGAAATTTGTCCCCTTTATATCCCCAGGTTCGCTGCTACCTCAGGGCAGTCGCCGCGGATCTGGACAGCGCCCGCCCTCCCACCCCTTTAATTTTGTGCTATCTGTCGCTGTGCTTTATTAGAGGGGCTGTATCGCTCAGCTGATGCTGAGTGGATCTTGGTCTATATGGATGGTTTTAAATTGGTATTTATTGTTATGGTTTTGATTATTAATTAATTTATTAAAGTATTTATTGGTTTTAATCTTGGTTACCCTTAATAAAGCACTTTGGCCATTTCTATTCCATTAAGAAAAAGTTGTCAGTGTTTTTATTTAACTTAATCACAATATGAGGGAGGAAGAGTGGGTCATTTGCCTCCATGACTACCGTCACACTAATGTAGGGATAGTGCAACCCTAAACTGCCCAGACCCACTATCCCTACCTACTTGCATTATCACTCTAGGCAGTGACCTGGACGACAGTCCCTATACTGCAATATGTGAAGGGTGACAAACAAACATGGGCAAACACGAGAGTAGTCGTACGGGAAAAGGGTTAAAGGTGAAATGGTTAATACAGTACAAGTTACGCCAGAGGCAAACGAGAAACCCAAAACATGCCAAAGAGTCAGAAACAGAAGATCACATACAATACCAGTCACAAGTCCAATCCACAAATCAGAAGCCAGGGAAGTCTACAATAATCACTATGAACAGTAGGTGGGGCCAGAAGATGGTGTCACATTTTAGAGCTGCCCGTGCGCCCTAATGTTCAGGTGTCCCAGCGCACTTCCTCATTGGCCAGGGGCTCTGACGTCAGTAAGGGCCAGGCTGCATTCCTGGTTCTGTATAGAGGCAGCCGAAGCCGAGGAAACCATGACAGTCTGAAAGACTGCAATGACTTGTCTCCATTTTTGTAATCTTGTGAACATACATTGTAGACATATTGCTATACCCCATTTTTTTCTCTTCTTATATTTGTATTAATATTTATATGCTTCCATTTCATGTAGACCATCTGCTAAGCATTTTACCTCCTGTCCTGCACTTTGTACTTACATGTATCAATAAAGAACGGAAATATGTCTGATTGTTGAGTGCCATGCATCTATTTCCCGTGGAGACAATGTTTTTTTTGTGAGGCATAAATTATACCATCATCCGACAATCAAGCATTTTAATCGTTTTTTAGGTCGAGGGTCAACTATCAGGAATAAGCGTTTATAGGGACATTCTTCTTTGGCCATGTAAATGGGTTCTAAAATAACAGAAATATTGTGTCATAATTGTAGCCCTTTCCGGAAGCCAGCGTTCTGCCGATGCTAGTGGAGAAGTTGGCCATAATGTGCAACAGCTGCATAGTGATGTTGCTAGTTGATCATTTTGGTTGCTTCAACTCCACGATTCCTCTGCTCTATTGCTAACATCCAGCAAGAGTTAATTTTTCTCTATTTCTCTGAGTTGTTCTGTGCCTTAAAGGAGTTGTCAGCTTTTTACTATTAATGACCTATTCTCAGGATAGGTCATCAATATCAGATTGGTGGTGGTTCCAATACCAGCACCCCTTCCTATCAGCTTTTTGAAGAGAAAGCAGCGCTGCCGTCTCTGCTTTGTCTACCTGTTGGCCACAGCAATTGCAATGGTGAGCAGGTGTAATTGCAAGTATGGCGTCCCCATTCACTTCTATGGAACAGCTCTGTCTGTAGGAAGGAGCCGTCCCATAGAAGTGAATGGGGACACCATACTTGTCATTACACCTGCTCACCACTGCAATTGCGGTCTTCAAAAAGCTGATCTGGGAGATGCCAGGATACAGACCCCTGCCGATCTGATATTGATGACCTATCCTGAGAATAGGTCATTAACAGTAAAAAGTGGACAACCCCTTTAAAGGAAATGTGTCACCAAAATGTTTTTCTTGCAGTTAAAGCCAGATAGTAAGACATCTCCTTTTTTTCTAATTTCTTTTTATTTTCTGATTGCAGATTTTTTATTTTATTTTCTGAACATGATTATGGGGGCTGCCATCTTGCCTGAGCTGTTCTCAACAGCATTTACACAGCATAAAAAAATTGCTTTATGGCAGTCACATGGGCCACAGGCACACTGGCCTGGAGGGGACTTCATTGACTTATATGGGAGAGTTTTCTAGGCTCTGTGACCTGTGCACAGGACATTGTACAAGGAAAGAATAGATAAGCTTTGATATTCACCTATTGTTGTGAATGGTGGATCCTGTCTTATTTGTCATTCTAATCCTGCCTCTAATTTACAATTTTATATGTGTTTCATTATGGGAAAGGGGCATTTTTTACTTGAAACTTTTTTTTTATTATTATTATTATGAAAAACCCTTTTTTTTACTTTTGATTTTTGTCCCACTCTGGGACTTTAACTTCTGGGGGTCTGATCCCGAAAGTCCCGATGCCTATGGAAGGTATTGGGCTGCCTTCTCAGCCATCGGTTCCCTGTCACTGAAGCGCGGGGACCCGATGGTTATGTGGAGGGAACCCGTACCCTCCGTAAACCCTCTGCATGCTGTGGATAGCTTTGACCGAGGCATACAAGGGGTTAATATGCCTGCATCAGTGTTTGCATCAATGCGGCGTATGCAGCAGGTGCCCGGCTGTCAGTGACTGCCAGGGACGGCGCTGGTCCTTAAGTCAAAAATTTATGGCAGGGGTCCTCTACGGGTTAAAATATGTTAAAGATAAAAACGTGATTTAAACAATAGGTACTTTTCTGATGATACATTCACTTTAATTTCTAATTAAGTAGTCCAGGACAGGCTATATACCCCAAATATAATCCAGCTTTCCCAGGATTCTTCACTAGGTATTGTACTTATTTGGTTCAGTGTTTGTTAGCTTCCTGTAGATATCTGCTATTCTGACCTTGGGTTTGCTCTTGAACACATCCTCTGGATTACCCCTTGTTTGTGCAGTTTTGCAGTTTTGCCCTTTTGTACTATTTGTGCTTCTCTGGTTGTCAGTTGGAGAGAAGCGTAATTTCAATTTATGCTAGATGTGAAAGAATTAATCTGCAAGGTAATCCTTATTATTCATTGATTTCACTTGCTTATATGGGGCCAACATATTCCACAGTGCTTATATAGACATTATTATCACTTGCTGTCCCCAATGGGGCCCACAATCTAAATTCCCTATCAGTATGTCTTTGGAGTGTGGGAGAAAACTGGAGTACATGGTGGAAACCCACACAGAATGAACATACACTGTTCAACATTGAAACTGCAACACCAAGAAGGAAAAGTTGTGGAATTCTGGGAATCACAGGATTTAGCAAATGCTAGAAAAAAAAAATGAAACAAAAATATTCAAAACATCTCGATTTATCAACTATGGAGCCATATGCAAAAAAATACAGACTTACACACCTTGACATTTTATCAATGAGGTTATTAATGATTCTGACAAATTTAATATACTTGAGCACACAAATCATCAAGATCCACTGCAAGTTCCTTATGCAATTGCCGATCAGTGACATCTCAGATGTGTTCGAAGGAAGACCTGAGTCTGGAGACACTGCAGGCCCTGGTAGCACATTTAGGCCATGCAAGCTACTCACAGTATTATGAGTAACATGAGACCTTACATTATGCTATTGAAAAACAGCTCCTTGGACACCACTGCACCGAAGACAAAAGTAGCACTCAACACTGAAGAAGATAGGCCTCCATTGCTAGTTTTCTGTGCACCATGATAGCCTTTGAGAGTGGTGGCTTAAGGTCAATGGAACACCTGTAGCTGGACGTCCAGCTCCAGCCCACTGTTGTACAAATAACTTCTGATGGTTTGTGTAGACACAATTTTCTGCCCTAGGCTTGGGATGTGTCGTTCAATTTTACTTGCAGTACAGAATGGATTACATTTCACCCTTTCTTCTAAGATGATCAGTCCCTGCACGCATTGCTGTCATTCCCGTTCATTACTGTTCTACCAACCCCAGGACACGCTATGTTGAACAGTGTGAACATCTTGGCCTAAGCATGTAGTGATATGCTGAAGTGATAAACCAAGTGTCACGGTCCTGATTGTGACAGGGACTAGAAGATCGAGGAGACTGGCTGCACGTGATTGACAGTCTCTTTGGTTTCACCTTTCTGTGTTGTTGCTGGGGATGACCACACCTCTTGTCTCAGGTGTAGCCTCTATTTAGTCTTGCCTCACCCATCATGCTATGTGGTTGATAGCTCCTTGTTTGTGGAAGTTCTGGTGTTCGTTCTCTCTGAGTTCCTACTTGTCCGCATACTTCTGAAAGTTAAGTGTTTCTTCTTTGTTGTTTTTTGTTTCCCTTACCTGCTGATATTAGACCTGAGGGGGTCTCCTATTCTTTCATCTGGGGAGGAATAGGCCATCCGTGTCCTGACACTATCTGCAGGGCCTTGTTAGGGTGAGATTGGGCTTAGGTTTCGGCGTATGAACCTTCCTACCATAAAGATCTGTTCATACTGATAGCAGTCCGTTTTGGCATAGGGATTCACTATGTGTGAACATTTCCCTTTCCCTAAGTTCCAGGCCTAATACCTTTTCCCTTCCCTTCTGTGTTCAGTGCGGAGTGTATTGACCACACTGCACAGTGACACCAAGGTTTCTCAGTCCCTGTCCCTCTCAGTTTGTGACAAGTGGTGATAACTGGCATATCGACAAACACGAGGCATCAGACAATCATCTTACACAACTTGAACCAATTTTGAGGTTTCATGTGGATCAAAAACTTTAATTTCAATCTGGCCTATATGGCCCTCCTACATGCCATAGACTGAGCTAGGTGCTCGTAAATTTGATCATCTGCAGATCTTAGCAACACATGCTACTTCCTCGATTTGCATGACCTTATAGCTTGTCCTCCTTGGCGTTGCAATTTCAACATTGAGAAGCATACACGTTCCATACGGATGTTGCCTTTGGTTAAATTCAAACCCAGAACCCTGCTTAGCAAGGCAATAGTGCTAACCACTAAACCAGCATGCTGCCCAGTAGGTGGATGACTCACAGAGTGACAGATTTATAGTTGTATGGATAGGCATAGATAACCAGAGGAGAAAAAGAGGAGCATATTGTGTGTATAATGAGAGAAGCCCTGACCAGCAACAGTACCGGGATAGCATAGGGGTGTTTTGATCCAAATGAGTCACCACCCGTCACTCCTTGCTAGTATGACTCTGTGCTGTGCTAAAATTCCTACAGACAAGGGCTACTTTCACACTAGCGTTCGGGGCTCCGCTTGTGAGTTCCGTTTGAAGGCTCTCACAAGCGGCCCTGAACGGATCCTTACAGCCCCAATGCATTCTGAGTGGATGCGGATCCGCTCAGAATGCATCAGTTTGGCACCGTTTGGCCTCCGCTCCGCTCAGCAGGTGGACACCCGAACGCAGATTGCAGCGTTTTCGTGTCCGCCTGGCCGTGCGGAGCCAAACGGATCAGTCCAGACTTACAATGCAAGTCAATGGGGACGGATCCGTTTGACGTTGACACAATATGGTGCAATTTCAAACGGATCCGTCCCCCATTGACTTTCAATGTAAAGTAAGGAGTCCCTATTAATATACCATCAGATCGGAGTTTTCTCTGATCCGATGGTATATTTTAACTTGAAGCGTCCCCATCACCATGGGAACGCCTCTATGTTAGAATATACCATCGGATTTGAGTTACATCGTAAACCTCAGATCCGACAGTATATTCTAACACAGAGGCGTTCCCATGGTGATGGGGACGCTTCATGTTAGAATATACTGAGAACTGTGTACATGACTGCCCCCTGCTGCCTGGCAGATGCTGCCAGGCAGCAGGGGGCAGACCCCCCCTCCTCCTGTAATTAACTTATTGGTGGCCAGTGCGGCCCCCCCTCCCTCCCCAGTATTAATTGTAACCAGTGTGGCCCCCCCTCCCTCTATATTCATTGGTGGCCAGTGCGGATTCCCAGTATTAAATATGACCAGTGCAGCCTCCCCCTCCCTAGTATTAAATATGACCAGTGCGGCCTCCCCCTCCCTCTATATTTATTGGTGGCCAGTGCGGATTCCAAGTATTATGACCAGTGCGGCCTCCCCTCTCCCCCCCCCCTAATTAAAATCATCCCCCCATCATTGGCGGCAGCGGAGAGTACCGATCGGAGTCCCAGTTTAATTCGCTGGGGCTCCGATCGGTTACCATGGCAACCAAGACGCTATTGCAGTCTTGGCTGCCATGGTTACTTAGCAATAAATACAAGCATTATACTTACCTGAAGAGCTGCGATGTCTGACCGGCCGGGCGCTCCTCCTACTGGTAAGTGACAGGTCTGTGCTATAGGCAATGCGCCGCACAGACCTTTCACTTACCAGTAGGAGGAGCTCCCGGCCGGACACAGACATCGCAGCTCTTCAGGTAAGTATAATGCTTGTATTTATTGCCAAGTAACCATGGCAGCCAAGACTGCAATAGCGTCTTGGCTGCCATGGTAACCGATCGGAGCCCCAGCGATTTAAACTGGGACTCCGATCGGTACTCTCCGCTGCCACCAATGATGGGGGGGGATTTTAATTGGGGGGGGGGGGGAGAGGGGAGGCCGCACTGGTCATAATACTTTGAATCCGCACTGGCCACCAATAAATATAGAGGGAGGGGGAGGCCGCACTGGTCATATTTAATACTGGGGAGGGAGGGGGAGGCCGCACTGGTCATATTTAATACTGGGAATCCGCACTGGCCACCGATGAATATAGAGGGAGGGGGGCCACACTGGTTACAATTAATACTGGGGAGGGAAGGGGGCCGCACTGGCCACCAATAAGTTAAATACAGGGGGGGGGGTCTGCCCCCTGCTGCCTGGCAGCAGGGGGCAGTCATGTACACAGTTCTCAGTATATTCTAACTTGAAGCGTCCCCATCACCATGGGAACGCCTCTGTGTTAGAATATAATGTCGGATCTTAGTTTTCCGAAGTGAAAAATCAGATCTGAAATAAACAGTTATGCAAACGGATCCGTTCTGAACAGATGCAAGCGTTTGCATTATAGGAGCGGATCCGTCTGTGCAGACACCAGACGGATCCGCTCCTAACGCAAGTGTGAAAGTAGCCTAAAAAATTACACAGAATAATTACAAATAGGTTGTTATTATGTAATATTTAGGAGCATGACCGCATATGGAGGAAGACGTGTGAGAGACAAGCTCCTCCACAGCAGTCCCTACAAGCAACCTATAATTTGCCTATTTCAGTGCAGACATGGTCAAATATGGTAAAGACCGAAGAGCAGACACTACTGGCACGCAGACTGCCCAAAAGCACACCCCAGACATTCTTAAATTCTTACAGCAAAAAACCTTGAGCTCTCAGCAGCGACTCCCCAAGATGGCGCCCGATGACTCCACGGTAGCAGAGAGTGAGGAGGACCGGCGTAGCGATTGCACAAGCGAATATGGCAATCCTGACCTGGCTGCCACATCCAAAGCCTTCTTTATAACAACTATCATGCAATCTCTACGCCCTGTTCTCTCCGAATGATCTAAAATCAAAACGATGATTAAGCATGTGGGAGCAAGAGTGGAGGGCCTGGAGAACACGTGTGCCGCCATCATAGCGCATTCAGCAACCTTAGAAACATGGTCTTCAGAACATCTGGCTCACATTAATAAAGCACTGACACAAATTTTTAAACCAGTAAAACAGAAGTAGAAGAAGCAATGTTCGCATAAAGGGGCTGCCCGAGTAATGGTTAGCAGATTAACTAAAGAAAAAAGCCCTTGAAATTTTTATGGGTCTGATTGGGAAAACGGCCCAAGAAGTAATCATTGAAAGTATTCACAGATCCCTTAGGTCCAAACCGTCTCAGACCGAACCTCCTAGAGATGTGATGTGTGGCCTTCTCTCATATGTAAACACTGCCCGGATACTAGCTGCGGCGAGGGAAAAGGCACCTGTGATTTACGCTGATACAGAGCTTTTATTTTACCAGGACATGGCGCCTCCCATATTAGCTAAACGGAGGATCCTCCGACCTCTCCTTGAACAACTTTGCCCCAAAAAAATAGCTTACTCATGGCTGTACCATTTTGGACTCTCTATTCTATATAATGGGAGACGAATTCGCATCCACGCACCTGAAGACCTTGCCAAATCATGGTCACTGCTGGATATGGAGCTGATCAAAATCCCATCCTGGATGCAGACAGATACTGAAGCCGCCATGACTGCACTACCAACTCAGGAGGCATGGCAGCAGGCCCCCAGGAGCAAGCACCAACGCCCAGGTCCGTGCGGGTCTCAGAACACCGGCGACCCGGCCTGATGGGACTGTATGCTTATCAAAGGTATCACAAGGTGACCAGACATGACGAAAGCCCAGATGTGCTCACTTAATTGTTAATATTCTTATGTTAGAGTCACACATCTTATCAAGAGATGGACATATTTGCATATGTCTTTCCGTACAAGTAAAAAAAATAAAAATAGTTATAGTAGTCCCAGACAGAGGACCCCAGTGTGCGCACCCCTAATATACACCCAGGCAACAAAACAGTTTATAAAGCAAAACCAGTGTTTATTCACACACAAAAACAAAGTGACATTTTTCAGTCTTGGTGTTAATTCACACAAAGGAAAGTCCACAGAACAAAAGAAATCACCTTGTTGGCGGTGCAATCTGCAGCGATCCACAACAGGTTTTAGGAGGCCTGTTTCCCCAGCGCTCTAGCACAGCACCAAAACAGAGACACCTTGCTGCTGAGCCAAGCTGTCTCTTAAGTACAGCTATGTGTTGTCAGAACCCGGACTGGCACTTAAAATCCACCTGGCTGCAAATCAGCCCAGCAGCACACACTGGGAGGAAAATACCTGTCCTCCCAGACCATACCCTTCACTGTGTCACACTAGTCATAGGTTTGGGATGCCGCTGTCCCTCTCTTTCTGGCCTTTCTGGCCCACCCCTCCAAGAATATCAGGAATGTCCCTCTAAGTAGAACATAAAGAGACTGCACTCATTGTTCTCACTGATAGTTCTCTGACTAATCAAAGGTTCTAGTCAAGACGAATGCAGTCTCAACAGGACTTATATATCCCTTGAGAATCCTGTGGGGGCAGCATCTCACCACTATTGCCATCCACAATGGTCAAAAACCCAATAGCTTGTAGGATGACCTTTTGTGCTGACCACCTGTAAAGTCATCATTATGTCATCATTATGGGTTCATGGGACTTGTGTGTGAAACGCCTGAGTACAATCTGGTATAACACCCTTATTATAATCTTCGTTTAGTTTCTTGTTTGCTAATATATTATGTTCCTCTCTAAAAATGCATTATGTTAACATACGATGTCTGCTCATTAGCAGGTAATGCTTGTATAATGTTGGTCAGGACAGTTTTTGCTCACACTTCCACCCCTCGCTCCCCTTAAGGCTACCACACCTACACATCTTTCATAAAAGCAGTTATTATATTGTCTCTTCCCTAACACATTTTTGTATGTCACCTTCCTTTTTTACACTTGATTACCCCCCCCCCCCCCCCCGTAGCCACATACAATCTATCCCTTCTTATCAACACACCCCCTATCCTACATGGACTGTACTATAACCACTCTTAATGTGAAAGGCCTCAACTCTCCCAATAAAAGAAGTCATATCTTTCTGCCACTCCGCAAACTGAAATCACATATCTTCTTACAAGAAACCCATTTTAAGACAAATCGCATCTCAAAACTCCCTAGATCACCATTCACACAATAGTTTCATAGTAGTAGTACCTCCTCTGCCTCCAGAGGGGTGGCAATCACCATCCACAACTCCATCCCATTCTTTTTGAAACAGCAATATACAGACACAGAAGGGAGACTATTACAGGTTAAAGGAGAAATAGGATCGCAGATGTATACATTGGAAATTATTATGCTCCCAACTCAGGACAAGTCACCTGGTTACTCAAAGCGCTAGACACACTGCAACTATTTGTGGAGGGCACAGTAAACCTGGGCACAGATTTAAATGTCGCCTTGGATCCAAATGTAGACACGTCTAAGTCCAAATCTTACATCCCTGCAAGAATGATTGGAGCCCCAGCAGTGTAATCTGCCACTGCCACAGACCCGGCACCCAGCCTCAATAACAGGGCATGCGATCTGCAGCAATTAACCCCTCAGGTTCCACATCTGAGGGGTTAATTGCCGTGATTCAGCGGATCACATGTCCTGTTATTGAGGTTGGGTGCCGGGTCTGTGATACAGCCACCAGCACCTTCTGCCTACACTTGAATTACTGTGTTAATTACATTCATTGGTGGCGCAGTGCACCCTCCCCCCCCAGTATTAGTATTATTGGTGGCACAATGGCCACAGGCTCCACCCCCCACATTGTTATATTTATTAGTAGCAGTGGCCACAGGGTCCCCTCATCTTCATTGGTGGCAGTGGCAGATTACACTGCTGGGGCTCCAATCGGTTACCATGGCAGTTAGGATGGTACTGGCTGCCATGGTAATCTCCCTGCTGCTGTGTGTACTATGCACAGGGCAGCAGGGAGAGTGTAAGATCCTATTCAACCTAATAGAGCTCTATTAGGGTGAAAAGGACAAGGGCTCTAGCCCCTAAGGGGGCTAATAGTTAGTAAGTAAAAAAAATAAAAGTAAAAAAAACCCACCAAAATACTAAAAGTTTAAATCGCCCCTTTCCCAATTTTACATATAAAATTTACAAACAATAAAAAATAAACATATTACATATCGCCACGCCAGAAAAAGTGTAAACTATTAAAATATTAAAACATATTTCCTCTGTGGTGAACGCAGGACTGTTCTATTATGGGCCGGACGTTGCATAAAATATGGAATGCACACGGCTTTTTTGGTGTTTTTTTTTTTTTTGCATGGTATCAAGTATCGCAATACTTTTTTATGGTATCAATATCGAATCAAAATGTTGGTATCGTGACAACCCTAGTCTGGAGAACACTACATTCACAATTGTCTCTACTCTCTCATGGCTGTAACTACCCATGAGGCTAGGATAGACCTTTTTTTTTTTATCAACTATGGCTGTCACCTTGGCACTATGCTGGAAGGTGGACCAGTCCCACCTGTGCCATTAACCAACCTCTTGGGAGAACTAACCACCTGAACAATAAAAACACAGTTGGAATCAGATAGAATAATGCTTCAATGGCATAAATATATATGCCAGTTACAACCTGCATGGGGGCTCCAGTCATACCTTACAAGCAGCACCCAACAGACCCCATTATACAGTATATCAGTCCCCCAAGGAGTGAGAAGTTGGCATAAAAACATAGGCTACTTTCACACTTGCGATTTGTGCGGATCCGTCATGGACGTATCCGTTCAGATAATACAACTGTCTGTATCCGTTCAGAACGGATCTGTTTGTATTATCTGTAACATAGCCAAGACGGATCCGTCTTAAACACCATTGAAAGTCAATGGAGGACGGATCCGTTTTCTTTTGTCAGTGAAAACGGATCCGTCCCCATTGACTTATATTATGTGTCAGGACGGATCCGTTTGCAGGCAGCGTTTTGGTGTCCGCCTCCAAAGCGGAATGGAGACTGAACTGATGCATTCTGAGCGGATCCTTTTCCATTCAGAATGCATTAGGGCAAAACTGATCCGTTTTGGACCGCTTGTCAGAGCCCTGAACAGATCTCACAAACGGAAAGCCAAAACGCCAGTGTGAAAGTAACCTTAGCTGCATGCACCACTACTTTTCCTTTCAAAAACAACAGAATCACGAATGTGAACATAGCCTTGTGTACAAATATAATGATGTTTGTGTTTTTATAAATGTTATGACCTTTCAAAATACTTAGCTAGCTATAACAAGACTACTGAAGCAAATGGTCTGTGAATATGATCAATGATTAAAGCTCCCTTCCTCTCACATGCCACATGACTCAGTGACCGACCAGGGGGCCCATGGAAACCTCTGTTTACCTTACAACATTGTATCAATGCAATTTGGAATGTACTGGAAATACAAGTATACAGCCATGGCAATGAAGAATAGGCATGATGTTTGTCTCTCAGGCCATATCAAAGAAAATAAAGTCCACACAATGAAAATAAACAATGAAAATAAGGTCCACATCACCCAAAGGACATCTACACAAACATTACAACTGTCCATGTAAGCAGATGCATTGATGGAACATATGGGGTCATTTATCACACTGCTGTAAAGTAGAACTGGCTTAGTTGCCCATAGTCTACAATGTATATGTATATGTATGTCTACAATGTATATGTATATGTATGTCTACAATGTATATGTATATGTATGTCTACAATGTATATGCACAAGATTACAAAAAGTCATTGCATTTATTCAGATCAAGCGGTCCAAGTGCTTCCATTCACACCTCATATGCCGCACTGAAAAGAGTAGATACATGTCCCATAGGTAAAAAATGTATAATCTTTATTTTATTTTTTAAAACACCTCAGTAAATTTCTATGGAGAACATTTATCAAACTGGTGTAAAGCAGAACTGGCTTAGTTGCCCATAGCAACCAATCAGATTCCACCTTTGATTTTTGACAGCTCCTTCGGAAAATGAAAGGAGGAATCTGATTGGTTTCTATGGACAACTAAGCCAGTTCTACTTTACCTTGTAATGAATTAATATATTTAGTGTCCTTACTCATAAATTTGTATTATGGAGAGGCTCTCTGTTCTGGCTTATAGCCATGGTCCCATTTGGGTAAAGTGACTGAAATGAATGGCAGACCTAGCTGAAGGTATATAGGCAGTATCTTTGCGACCACATAAAAAGAGTAGGCCACATCTAAGGTTGCACAACTTCCAACATTTTAATGTGGAGATATCTATCTTCCTGTTAGGCATCCCCAAAACCCAAGGCCCGAGCTGGAGTACTTTACTTTAGCATTATATACACACATAATGGGGTTCTCCAGTTTAGGAAACTCATATATTATTATTAATTATTATTAAAGCGCCATTCATTCCATAGCGCTGTACCTATGAGAAGAGGTACACATACATAATACAGACAATTGCACTAATCATAAACAAGACGAGTTACAAACTGGTACAGAAGGAGAGAGGGCCCTGCCCGCAAGGGCTTACAATCTACATGGTATGGGAGAATTGGTATTCGATAGTTATTGGATAATCTGGAATTACTACGTTACTAGAGTTGGGTCAGTAAGAGGGTTACTAGATGGGCCAAATCATTCTATGTTTCTATGTTAGACATGTCTGTGGTATATACTGCAGACTGCACTATATGTGTTCCACTGTTTACTATGTTTGATATGTAACGGAGGTTGGTTTTAACCACCTCCGGACCGCCTAACGCACATGTGCGTTCCGGAGGTGGCAGGGCTGCGCACAGTCACGCATATACGCGTCATCTCGCGAGACGCGAGATGACGCGAGTATGCGCCCGCGCGTGCGCAGTTCGCGCCGGCATTTCTTTCAGGACCATTTCGTCAGCAACCTGCCAGCCAATGATCGTGGCTGGCAGGTTGCTGATTTTAAAAAAATCCAATCAAAGTGCCAGATAGCAGATCATATTTGTAAATATGATCTGTTATATGGCTGCCTGCTCCTCTGCTGGTTCTTTTCGTCGGTTGGATCCAGCAGAGGAGCAGGCTTCACAGTGAGTACACCAACACTACACTATAGCCCCTGATCACCCCCCTGAACCCCAATTAACCCTTTGATCACCTCTTTGATCACCCCCTGTCAATCACAAGTGAAAAGAAAAAAGTGATCAGTGCAAACTGTCACTTTTTTTTTTCACTGTTATTGACCGTTAGGTTTTAGGTATAGTTTAGGTCCCTTGGTTAGGTAGTTAGCGATCAGTTAGCGCCCAGCCCACCGCACCGCAGTCCGTTATTCGCTGATTAGCGTATCGCTAATCAGCATTTGTACTTTTATAGTATCTGAAAGTGATCAAAACTGATCACGGTCAGATCTATAATAGTACTAGTGTCACTTTAGCTCGCCCTCCACCCAAAACGCAGTGTTTGCCCGATCAGGCCTGATCGGTAGCCCACACGTGCGTTCGCCCACACCCGCCCCACCGCAGTGACAAAAAAAAAATTTTTTTTTGATCACTGCACATTCACTTTACACGCACTGCGGCGATAAAAAAAATCAGTTTTGATATTTTTTATCAACCGCAGCGGCCTCCGGTACTTCGCTAGCCTCCCCTTTGTAAGACAGGCTTGCTTTTTTTTTCTTGGGTAGTCTCAGGGAATACCCCTAAATTTAGTTGCCCACATGTCAAACAGGGGGTATTCTTCTGAAGAGGCCTACAGGCTTCTGACCCAGTCGGATGAGGAGTGGGAACCCTCATCTGATGAATCCAGCGGGTCAGAATACGAACCTGTAGAAAGCAGTGGCTCTCTGACCCAAAGTTCGGACGAGGAGGCTGAGGTCCCTGATAGCACCAGGCGTACCCGGCCCCGTGTCGCTAGACCGCAGGTTGCGCAGGATCCGCTTCAAGAGCAGCAGAGTGGGGCTGGTGCTGTCGGATTACGTGGTGAGGCATACACCAGCAGCCCAGCCCTCCCTGGACCTAGTACCAGCACTGCCGTACAACCTGGTGAAGTAGCGAGCACCAGAAGGGCAGTTGAAGCTGGTACGGTGGCACGTGCAGTAGTGACCCCGTCGCAGCCACCGCAAAGACGTGCCCGTAGAGCCCCTAGAATCCCAGAGGTGCTGGCAAACCCTGATTGGCAGTCCCCAACTTCAGCTGCACCTGTAGTTTTCCCTTTCACTGCCCAGTCTGGAGTTCGGGTTGAGACGGCTCAGATCGGTTCGGCCCTGGGATTTTTTGAGCTGTTCTTGACTGCGGAGCTTTTAGACATAGTTGTGGCCGAAACAAACAGGTATGCCACACAATTTATCACCGCTAACCCGGGAAGCTTTTATGCCCAGCCTTTCCGGTGGAAACCAGTCCAAGTTTCCGAACTTAAAACTTTTCTGGGCCTCCTCCTCAACATGGGCCTGACAAAAAAACATGAATTGCGGTCATATTGGTCCACGAACCCGATTCATCACATGCCCATGTTCTCTGCTGCCATGTCCAGGGCACGTTTTGAGGCCATCCTGCGGTTCCTGCACTTTAGTGACAACACCGCCTCCCGTCCCAGGGGCCACCCTGCTTTTGACCGGCTCCACAAAATTCGGCCCCTCATAGACCATTTCAACCAGAAATTTGCAGATATTTATACCCCAGAGCAAAACATCTGCATAGACGAGTCCCTGATACATTTTACCGGGCGCCTTGGCTTCAAGCAATACATCCCAAGCAAGCGCGCCCGGTATGGGGTCAAATTGTATAAGCTCTGTGAAAGGGCCACAGGCTATACCCACAAATTTCGGGTCTATGAGGGAAAAGATCAGACCCTGGAGCCGGTCGGTTGCCCTGACTACCTGGGGAGCAGTGGGAAGACAGTTTGGGACTTGGTGTCACCCTTATTCGGCAAGGGGTACCATCTTTATGTGGACAATTTTTACACAAGTGTGGCCCTCTTTAGGCATTTGTTTCTAGAACGGATTGGCGCCTGTGGTACCGCGCGAACTAGTCGCGCGGGCTTCCCCCAACGGCTCGTTACCACCCGTCTTGCAAGGGGGCAGAGGGCCGCACTGTGTAACGAAGAACTGCTCGCGGTGAAA
This sequence comes from Bufo gargarizans, assembly GCF_014858855.1. Classification (NCBI taxonomy): domain Eukaryota; kingdom Metazoa; phylum Chordata; class Amphibia; order Anura; family Bufonidae; genus Bufo; species Bufo gargarizans. The sequence goes on from NC_058080.1 coordinate 311,932,840, forward strand.
TGGAGAGACAAGCGTGACGTTTACATGCTCTCCTCCATTCACGCAGACACGACAATACAAATTGAGCGAGCAACCCGTGTCATTGAAAAGCCCCTCTCAGTCCACGACTATAACCTCCACATGGGAGGGGTCGACTTCAATGACCAGATGTTGTCTCCGTATTTAGTTTCCCGACGCACCAGACGCTGGTATAAGAAGGTGTCTGTATATTTAATTCAATTGGCTCTGTACAATAGTTTTGTTCTCTACAGTAAGGCTGGGAGAACTGGATCCTTCCTCAAATTTCAGGAAGAGATCATTGAGAACCTCCTGTATCCAGGAGGTTCCGTGGCCCCAACCACCAGTGTAGTTAGCCGTCTACACGAGCGACATTTCCCCAATGTCGTTCCTGGTACCTCAACCCAACCGTCACCCCGAAAAAGATGTCGTGTCTGTAGCAGGAGTGGAATAAGGCGTGACACCCGCTATTTCTGTCCTGACTGTCCGGACCACCCTGCCCTATGCTTTGGAGAGTGTTTCCGGAAGTACCACTCACAGGTACACTATTAGCATAGGGATCATCTCACCAGGACAGGCACACAGGGCTATTAGGGCCCATTCACTCACTGCTGCTGCAAACGTCTCCTTTCACATGGGACAAAGTGCATAACGCACTTCGCCACATCTTTGGGCGATTTGCGCTTTGCACATTGACCCATGGGGAAGGAGAGGTTTGTTCTATAAAGGTAAAAAAACAAAAAAAAAAACAGGTAAGCAAACAGGTTAATGTTTAGTTCCAAAAGTTAAAGTTACATGTTCTGTTCCAAAGTTAATAAAATTATTGCGTTGTGGCCTGTTTTTTTCTTTTTTTTTTTTTTTGTCTTTTTACCTTCCAGGTGGACCAACCGATCTACTAGCTGCAGCACCGATGTGCATTCTGACAGAAGCATTGCGCTGCTGTCAGATTACACGCAAGTCGGTGTATGCGGCGCTGCAAGACGGGATTTTCTCCTCTGCAGTGACAGATACGTTTGCCGAGGCATACGAGCTGAGGAGGAGGCGGCGTTCCTATGCTTTGGCAAGCACTTTGTATGTATATATATATATAAAAAAAAAAATCCCGGCAATGATTTATTCATCCACATCGATTGATGCGAATGGAGAAATCTGGTTTGCCAGGGCATACGAGCTAAGTGGGTATGGATGTAGGGCGGAGCTCCTATGTCCTGGCAGACGCCTTTCCCCTCCATTTTTTTTTTTTTGGCAGAGATTTTTTCATCCACATTGATCGATGCGAATGAAGAAATCTGTGCCGTTCATTTTTTTCTTTCAGCCCAGAGGCTGAACGGAAAAAAAAAATCTCATTACCTGTATGCTCAATATAAGGAGAATAGCAGAAACTCCTAATGCTGGCCATACATGTAATGATTGCGGAGACCCTCAAATGCCAGGGCAGTACAAACACCCCACAACTGACCCCATTTTGGAAAGAAGACACCCCAAGGTATTTGCTGAGGGGCATATTGAGTCCATGAAAGATTGAAATTTTTGTCCTAAGTTAGCGGAAAGTGAGACTTTGTGAGAAAAAACAAAAAAAAATCAATTTCCGCTAACTTATGCGAAAAAAAGAAAAATTTCTTTGAACTTGCCAGGCCCCTCATTGGATACCTTGGGGTGTCTTCTTTCCAAAGTGGGGTCACATGTGGGGTATTTATACTGCCCTGGCTTTTTAGGGGCCCTAAAGCGTGAGAAGAAGTCTGGGATCCAAATGTCTAAAAATGCCCTCCTAAAAGGAATTTGGGCCCCTTTGCGCATCTAGGCTGCAAAAAAGTGTGACACATCTGGTATCGCCGTACTCAGAAGAAGTTGGGGAATGTGTTTTGGGGTGTCATTTTACATATACCCATGCTGGGTGAGATAAATATCTTGGTCAAATGCCAACTTTGTATAAAAAAATGGGAAAAGTTGTCTTTTGCCAACATATTTCTCTCACCCAGCATGGGTATATGTAAAATGACACCCCAAAACACATTCCCCAACTTCTCCTGAGTACGGCGATACCAGATGTGTCACACTTTTTTGATGCCAAGGTGGGCAAAGGGGCGCATATTCCAAAGTGCACCTTTCGGATTTCACCGGTCATTTTTTACAGATTTTGATTGCAAAGTACTTCTCACACATATGGGCCCCTAAATTGCCAGGGCAGTATAACTACGCCACAAGTGACCCCATTTTGGAAAGAAGACACCCCAAGGTATTCCGTGAGGGGCATGGCGAGTTCCTAGAATTTTTTATTTTTTGTCGCAAGTTAGTGGAATATGAGACTTTGTAAGGAAAAAAGAGAAAAAAAAAAAAAATCATCATTTTCTGCTAACTTGTGACAAAAAATAAAAAATTCTAGGAACTCGCAGTGCCCCTCACGGAATACCTTAGGGTGTCTTCTTTCCAAAATGGGGTCACTTGTGGCGTAGTTATACTGCCCTGGCAATTTAGGGGCCCAAATGTGTGAGAAGTACCTTGCAATCAAAATGTGTAAAAAATGCCCTGCAAAATCCGAAAGGTGCACTTTGGAATATGTGCCCCTTTGCCCACCTTGGCAGCAAAAAAGTGTGACACATCTGGTATCGCCGTACTCAGGAGAAGTTGGGGAATGTGTTTTGGGGTGTCATTTTACATATACCCATGCTGGGTGAGAGAAATATCTTGGCAAACGACAACTTTTCCCATTTTTTTATACAAAGTTGGCATTTGACCAAGATATTTTTCTCACCCAGCATGGGTATATGTAAAATGACACCCCAAAACACATTCCCCAACTTCTCCTGAGTACGGCGATACCAGATGTGTGACACTTTTTTGATGCCAAGGTGGGCAAAGGGGCGCATATGCCAAAGTGCACCTTTCGGATTTCACCGGTCATTTTTTACAGATTTTGATTGCAAAGTACTTCTCACACATATGGGCCCCTAAATTGCCAGGGCAGTATAACTACGCCACAAGTGACCCCATTTTGGAAAGAAGACACCCCAAGGTATTCCGTGAGGGGCATGGCGAGTTCCTAGAATTTTTTATTTTTTGTCGCAAGTTAGTGGAATATGAGACTTTGTAAGGAAAAAAGAGAAAAAAAAAAAATCATCATTTTCTGCTAACTTGTGACAAAAAATAAAAAATTCTAGGAACTCGCAGTGCCCCTCACGGAATACCTTAGGGTGTCTTCTTTCCAAAATGGGGTCACTTGTGGCGTAGTTATACTGCCCTGGCAATTTAGGGGCCCAAATGTGTGAGAAGTACCTTGCAATCAAAATGTGTAAAAAATGCCCTGCAAAATCCGAAAGGTGCACTTTGGAATATGTGCCCCTTTGCCCACCTTGGCAGCAAAAAAGTGTCACACATCTGGTATTGTCGTACTCAGGAGAAGTTGGGGAATGTGTTTTGGGGTGTCATTTTACATATACCCATGCTGGGTGAGAAAAATATCTTGGTCAAATGCCAACTTTGTATAAAAAAATTGGAAAAGTTGTCGTTTGCCAAGATATTTCTCTCACCCAGCATGGGTATATGTAAAATGACACCCCAAAACACATTCCCCAACTTCTCCTGAGTACGGCGATACCAGATGTGTGACACTTTTTTGCTGCCAAGGTGGGCAAAGGGGCGCATATTCCAAAGTGCACCTTTCGGATTTCACCGGTCATTTCTTACACATTTTGATTGCAAAGTTCTTCTCACACATTTGGGCCCCTAAATTGCCAGGGCAGTATAACTACGCCACAAGTGACCCCATTTTGGAAAGAAGACACCCCAAGGTATTCTGTGAGGGGCATGGTGAGTTCCTAGAATTTTTTATTTTTTGTCGCAAGTTAGTGGAATATGAGACTTTGTAAGAAAAAAAAAAAAAAATAAAATCATCATCATTTTCCGCTAACTTGTGACAAAAAATAAAAAGTTCTAGGAACTCACCATGCCCCTCACAGAATACCTTGGGGTGTCTTCTTTCCAAAATGTGGGAAGTTATACTGTTTGGGCATTGTAGAACCTCAGGAAACATGACAGGTGCTCAGAAAATCAGAGCCGTTTCAAAAAGCGGAAATTCACATTTTTGTACCATAGTTTGTAAATGCTATAACTTTTACCCAAACCATTTTTTTTTTGCCCAAACATTTTTTTTTTATCAAAGACATGTAGAACTATAAATTTAGCGAAAAATTTATATATGGATGTCGTTTTTTTTGCAAAATTTCACAGCTGAAAGTGAAAAATGTCATTTTTTTGCAAAAAAATCGTTACATTTTGATTAATAACAAAAAAAGTAAAAATGTCAGCAGCAATAAAATACCACCAAATGAAAGCTCCATTAGTGAGAAGAAAAGGAGGTAAAATTCATTTGGGTGGTAAGTTGCATGACCGAGCGATAAACGGTGAAAGGAGTGTAGTGCCGAAGTGTAAAAAGTGGCCTGGTCATGAAGGGGGTTTCACCTAGCGGGGCTGAAGTGGTTAAGTTATGCATCTATCTATGTAGAATGAATATATTACTATATGTGACTAAGCGCAATGAGCATGCTCAGACAGCCTGTGTCAGACATTGTAGAAAAGGCCAAAAAGAAGGGGGCGGAGCTTGGTGATAACTGGATGTAGGGCTGTGAGGAACTGTTATGGAGAGTCTGAAAAGATTGTAGTGAGACCCTTGAGGGGAGAGTCGTCAAGGAGAGAGGCGTCTAGAGAGAGATGAGACAACTGAGGCCAAAGTTAGAGACAACACAGCTACAGGAGAGGGGCTGGGACTCCTATCATTGAAAGGTGGCAGTTGGAGACTGAGGGGAGACCGGTGTCAGTGGTCTGTGGAGATCTGCACAGACTGATCTTATGTCATTGTACAATCCAGACATATATATTTCATTACTGAAGTAAAGTTGTGTAAAATCTGCCGCCTGTCTGGTTCCTGTACTCATATACTACACTGGTTGTTCCACCCTTACAGGTCCTCACGTCAGGATCCTCATCTCCTGGCAAGAGTGAAGAGAAACTACAAATAGATTCAATCACTATAGAGGACCTGTCCTATCTTGCATTACTCAGACAACTCAATGTTGAGAATTGGGCATTGTGTAATGCTTAATTCCTCCTGGGATGGCGCTGCAGGGAAACTCAACACTTAAAGTCTGTCAGCAACCTGACATGTTTTAAACTGCTCATAATCTTCTGTGGGACATATATATATATATATATATATATATACATAAAACCAATGGTACCTTTGTTTGGCTTTTGCGAGTCTGTTGGAAGTATATGTAAATGAGGAACCGCAAGTGCCTAGGAGCGGTGTATATGCTGAAAGTGCCCAGGCCCCGCTGCGTTACTTGTGGCTAGCTCATCCCCTGGGTAGTCTGCAGCCAGCCCTGTATCCTCCTGATGTCTCTACTGTGTCCGAAATCCCACGCCTGCGCACATCACCACTGCTGGCTGCTCAATGCTAGCTGCTCTTGCTCCACCTCTTCCATGGGTTGCATACAGCATATGCCCGGCGGTGATGTGCAAAGGTGCAGGCTTCAGACATAGAAGAGAGAGGCGTCAACCAAATTACAAAGAACCGCTTCTTGTGAACAAGCAGCAATATCAGACATTTGAGCAGCTGAGCCTGGCTGTTGTGTCTATTATCCATTACGGCCTGGGCCTCGCCTGCAAGTACATACAATCTTTACTGTGTGTGTGCATGTACTGGACAGCGAGGTCCAGGCACCATAGTAGCCACTATGGCTGCTGCAACGTTAGTGAGAGTTGAAAAAACACTGGAAAAGCTGGGTCTGGACCATGGGCGTAGGGATCACCATAGCAGCCATAGCAATGGCTATGGGGCCCAACGCCACTGGGGGCCCGGGCCGCCGGCTTAGGATTATAATTTTTTTTAAATTCATGTGGCGTAGCTACAGGGGTAGCAGGCCCCTCTGGGACGGACAGAGAAAGCGCTATCTGCAGGGCCTGCAGGCTGTGGGCGGTGCGATAGGGCGCAGCCGGAGGCAGAGAGGCATACCTGCAATGAGGAGATGGAGTGGTCCCGCTCCCAGTCTGGGCGGCAGTCCAACTGGCCGGAAGTGGAGGAGGCGGAGCGTACAGCGAAGCTGCGTGCTGCTGGGCCTGGCAGCGCTGCTGGAGTGTGGGCGCGCAGACGTTCAAGTGGCTGTGAGGTGAGGGCTGGCTGACTCTGGGACTGGTAAAACTTACTGTGGAGTCCTGGACCATTATATCTGGGGAGGAGGGGGAAGCAGCACCCTGGAGGTCTGGACCAGTACATTTAAGGAGAAGGGGGGGAGCAGGACCCTGGAGGTCTGGACCAGTACATTTAAGGAGAAGGGGGAGCAGGACCCTGGAGGTCTGGTCTGGACCATTATATAGGGGGGGAAAGGACACTGGAGGTCTGGACCATTATATCTGGGGAGGAGTGGGATCCCCGAGGTCTGGACCATTATATCTGGGTAGGAGGGGGAGCAGGACCCTGGAGGTCTGGACCATTATATTTAAGAAGGGGGGAGCAGGACCCTGGAGATCTGGACCATTATATTTAAGGAGAAGGAGGAGCAGGATCCTGGAGGTCTAGACCATTATATAGGGGGGAACAGGACACTGGAGGTCTGGACCATTCTATTTAGGGAGAGCAGGACCCTGGAGGTCTGGACCATTATATTTAGGGAGGAGGGGGAAGCAGGACACTGGAGGTATGGACCATTCTATTTAGGGGGGAGCAGGACCCTGGAGGTCTGGACCATTATATTTAGGGAGGAGGGGGAAGCAGGACACTGGAGGTATGGACCATTCTATTTAGGGGGGAGCAGGACCCTGGAGGTCTGGACCATTATATTTAAGGAGAAGGGGGGGATTAGGACCCTGGAGGTCTGGACCATTATATTTAAGAAGGGGGGAGCAGGACCCTGGAGGTCTGGACCATTATATTTAAGGAGAAGGGGGAGCAGGATCCTGGAGGTCTGGACCATTATATAGGGGGGAACAGGACACTGGAGGTCTGGACCATTCTATTTAGGAGGGAGCAGGACCCTAGAGGTCTGGACCATTATATTTAGGGAGGAGGGGGAAGCAGGACCCTGGAGGTCTGTACCATTATATAGGGAGGAGCCGGACCCTGGAGGTCTGGACCATTATATATTTGGAAAAGGGGGAAGCAGGATCCTGGAGGTCTAGACCATTATATATGGGGAGTATGGGGAAGCAGGATCCTGTAGGTCTGGACCATTTTATATGGGGAGTAGGGGGAAGCATGAACCTGGAGGTCTGGACCATTATATAGGCAGGAGGGGGGAGCAGGACACTTGATGTCTGGACCATTATATCTGTTGACTGGCAGTGGAAGATTTAGGGTGGGAGGTCTAGGAGGGGTGTGGGGATGTTGGGGTGGGAGGTCCTGGAAGGGTGTTTGGGTGGGAGCTCTGGAAGGGGTGGGGGTCTGAGAGGTATGTGGGGGTGGGAGACCCGGGAGAGGGGGGCCCATAAAAAAAATGTTGCTATGGGGCCCAGTCATTTCTAGCTACGTCCCTGGTCTGGACCCTAAAACAGAATTCAGGAAACCAACTTTTTATATAGTGTAGGTTCCCGAATGGAGTAGATAACGGAAACCCAGGAAAATAGTCGATTAGCATATACTATAAATAGGAATTTCGGAAAATACGTATATCTCTTAAAACAAGGTGAGGAGATGAAGGATTCTATGTACTGACTATGCCTTTTCAAATATGCAGTTCTTTTCCTTGCAATAATTAGTTTACCATTCTGTGTATTAATAAAACAGGTCTTCTATATGCCATAATAATAACTGTATATGTCAAATGACATCAGAAAAATATAAACACCTAGAAATACACACACACACACACACATATCCTATAGATTCCCAGTCTACAGTATGAACAAGTGGACAGCGCACAAGGCTGGCAAAGACAAGTTCAATGTTCCTCTGGGCTCTTTATCGTCTCTTTTTTGGCTCAAAAGTTTTTTTTTTTTTCTAATCATTACAAAAGTGGATCTGTTTGCCAATATGAAAAGAGATAAACTATAGTCAAAAGTTCAGGCTATGGAATTTTACTGCACATTTTGCATGTGCAATGTATTTGCTAGACTTTTAAGGGTTCTGATGGATGGAAGATAAATAACACATCTGTACAGATCATGGATACTTTGCTTTTAACTGATGTTTCAAAAGTGTTGATTTGGTAATTTAAAGAAGCATTTTGATTAAAAGAAAATAAATAAATTACCGTAACCCTTTAATGAGCAGATTTGAAAGGACTTTAAAAGGGTTTTCCAGGATTTTAATACTAATAGCCCACTGTCAGGATAGGCCATCAATATCACATCAGCACCAATTAGCTGTTTCAGAGTAGCCCTGGCTCCATTAGCACCGAAACCACACAGCTCTGCCGACTGTGTAGTAGATGTATCTGGTAACCGTTATCAACACAAATGAACATGCAAACCAACCTTAATTACACATAATTTACTTGTAGAAGAATTTTTGTAAAATACTTTCTATTCAAAAAACATAGTGGATTGGCTGCTCGGGAACCTGGTCACATGACACTCCTCTTCTGAAGGTCCTGAACGGGATCCTAAGCTGTGCCGTGGGTTCATAAACCAATGTACAATCCAGTTTCAGTTGCTACCCTATAAGTTGGCTTCTGACCATGTCAAGGTGGCATTTATGTTTTCTCACTTATCTGGAGAATCCCTAGCCTGGGCAAGCCCTGTATGAGAAAAAGGTGATCCTCCCTACTTCCTCCCTACTGCAGCTATGCCAAGAAGCTCTCATAGTAGGCCAGGTCATTCTCTTGTGAACCCATACAGCAGTTTTTGACCACATGAGGTGCTGCCGCATTCTGGAAAAAATGGATAATACATTGTGAGGTCTTTTTTCTCCTGTTACCCTTGTAAAAATGAAAATTTTGGGGCTTATACAAATTTTTTTTGAAAAAAATTTCATTTTTCATTTTCACAGCCAAGTGTTTCTAAACTCTATCAAACGCCTGTGGTGTCAAAGCACTGACTACACCCCTCATTAAATTCCTTGAGGGGCGTAGTTTCCAAAATGGGGTTACTTTTTGGAGCTTTCCACTGTAGGGGTACCTTCAGAGTCTTCAAACATGACATACTGTAACACCAGAAAATCATTCCAGCAAAATCTGCCCTCCAAAAGCCATATGGTGCTCCTCCCCTTCTGAGCCAATACAGTGGTTTATGACTATATATTGGGTATTGCCATGTTCAGGGTAACAAATTGTGGGGTGCTCTTTCTACTGTAACCCCTTGTGAAAATGAAAATTTTAGAGCTAAAGCAACATTTTATTCAAAGAATTTTCATTTTCACAGCCAAGAGTTTCTAAATTCTATGAAATGCCTGTGGGGTCAGTGCTCACTACACCCTTCTATAAATTCCTTGAGGGTGTAGTTTCCAAAGTGAGGTCTATATTTGCGGGTTTCCACTGTACAGGTTCCTCAGTGTTAGGGCTGCAGTAAACGATTATTTTATTAATCAAGTATTCTATCGATTATTTTTACGATTAATCGAGTATTCTAATAAGAAAAAATGAATTAGACTGTTTTCATATTCACAAGCAGAGCCCTTGTAGCACTCGGTGGATATTCTGCTGGAGTAGGGTTCCCACCCCTTTAACAATAGGTACAAAGACTCCAGCTAAGTCGTATTTGATGCAACTTGTTTATTTTGCGTACAAAGTTGGTTGGTTGCCTCTATCTCCTAGCGGTATTAACACATGTTGTTGTAATGACCGGCGTCACGCACAGGGAGGGAAAGGGGAAAGCCCTGCCCAAGGGAGAGTGAAAGGTGGTGACCCCTGACTCACCTTGCGGCTGGCACCTGACTGCCCTGACGTCCCTAGACGGGTTCCTCACCCGTGCGCCGATCACGTGCCTAGACCCTGGCTTTCCCTAAAATGAGCCCTAGGTAGTGAACGGGCCGGTGGGATCGCTAGTCCGCACCACTGACACTAAGAGGAAAAATACTAGGGAGAGGACAGACAATACAGACAAACACATAAACCCAGGTGGGCGACAACAGCAGACCACAAAGGTCCAACAGGGATCCGGAGGGAAACGTTCTGGACCAACAACCAGAGAACGCAGCAACACAGCTCCAGTGGGTCAGTATAGAAGTCCAGGCAGGAAGCTCTATATCTGGCAACCAGAGAAGTGGGAGAGGAGAATATAAGGAGGTTGGGAGTGCTGGACAAGGAACAGCTGAGGAGAAGGAGCTACGGATCCCTGAGTGAGCCAAAAAGGGTTGCAAAGCAAACCCAGAAAGCTACCATGAAGAAACAGCCCTATCTTACTACATAGAGCGCGCAGCCAACCGCTGCGACTTCCTGACCCCGGGTATAACGGAGTCAGGCGTGGTTCTTGACACCCTCGTGACAGTTGTATTCCCCACTGCGTCTACACCATCATGACTTCTTCTCCTACCAGCGGCATTAGTCTGATGAAGGCACAGAGTTGCCGAAACGTCACTTCGCCACAGCAACCAACTTTGTACGCAAAATATACAAGTTGCATCAAATACGACTTAGCTGGAGTCTTTGTACCTATTAGACTGTTTTAATTTATAAAAACTCATCAGACCCCCTGCCATCAGTCCCCAACACCATTTGATCCCCCCGTGCGATCAGCCCCCCAGTGCATCAATTCCCCCCAGTGCCATCAGCTCTGTTCCCCCAGTGCCATCAGCTCGCCACCACCCCAGTGAGAAGCATTGGGTGCCTACAAGTTGTCATCACCTGAATGTGAAAAGGAATGCTTACGTTCACTGACAGCAAGCAGAGATCTTAAAACCGGTGAGGAATTGATGCTACGTAGATTACAAAGTTGCAGAACTTTCATATATATTATCTGAGTCTGGAAGACAACACCTATAGGCCCCAGGGAGGGGAGAGGGTGATCACAGCTTAAGTAACATACATTTATATACAGTGACATTCCCCTAGCTTCTGCCGAGCCCTTGTGTCAGTCTGTAACTCTGGAATTCTATTCACAAAGCAGGCAGTTCTGGATGAGCAGTCTTGTAGATTTAGCTTTATGGCTACACTTTAAAAATCAGTGTCGCCCAAAAATGTAACCATGATCTTCACAAAGTTAAATTGATAAGCTTTATTGATAACACATAATAAATACATACATGATGGTAAAAGGTAGCACAAAGGTGGAACACAAAGATGAGGAACAGGACCCAAGGGGGGGGCCGAGAGGTCAGCACACCAACAAGCAGGGAAAAGAATACAAGATGGTTAACACCAAGACACCTCAGAATAATAAGCCCCAAACAATGCTGCAATGGAGGCAAATATGAGGATAAAAAGACTTGGTGATTAAAAAAGATAATGAGCATACCCTGAATGGTGTGGTAATCTCTCAGCCACCTCCTGACCCAACACCGTTTCGCTAGTAAACTGGCTTCTTCCGGGGATATGGAACAATGGACAAACCCTCCCCTATTATAGTCCTCACGCAGGTGTGTAGAGAGATAATTAAAAACCTAAATAACACCTCCACCAATGGATATGGAGCTTCAAGTATTGTGGACCAATCAGCAGTATCACATGCACAGGGTGGAGGCGGGGCCAGAATGATGCGGCGGTCACATGACCCGACACATGACCGCAACATCAGAGAGGCATCACTAACGCAACGCCGCCCCTGCTACGGAGGAATAGCCAGTCTGCAGTCTGTAAGGGCATGCCAAGGGAGGAGCCAGTGTGACACAGATGTCATGTGACGAACCACATGACCACACAGATGTCATGTGACGAACCACATGACCACGGCATCACAACCCGGAAAGGCCACACCTCACTACAGGCCATGTAAGAACACCAAGGGGTGGAACAAGTATGATGCGGCGAGCACATGACCGCAGCACCAGATGCACATAACAGCCACCTTGTCCACCCTGCACAAGCGACCAATCAGCAACACACAAGGGAGCACCAGGGGCGGAGCGGTTTTGACAAAGCGGTCACGTGATGCAACACATGACCGCAATGCCACAAACACACCCAGACCACGCCTCCCACCAAATGTTTACAAGTAATGTATATAATATAACATATAAAATATAACCAATTAAGGAAAATAATAAAGAACTGCATGGTTAAAAGTCCAAATCATGATTTTTCACACATTAAGCTGATAGACATAAACAGCAAAATAGCAATAAAAGGTTACTATGTCAATCACATGATAAAAGACCTTAATATAAAAAAGTGCAGTTATAGAGTCAATGCAACCTTAAATATGAAAAAATATATATATTTTTCTTCTTTTTCCCTTCCCTAGTTCCCTTTCTTAAAAAAAAGAAAGAAAAACGATGACAAGAAGGTACCGATCAAAGATCAAAGGCACTGTTGACATAAAGTGCAGTGTGCAATCACATGTTTATAAAAAACTATTATGTATTGCCTATATCACAAAAACATGAAACAAAGCGTTTAACATTGTATATACAAAGCTGCAAGACATTTACAATTGATAATTCTGTGCATAATATATCAGATTACATAAACATTAAATGTGATAAGTATATTTGAGAATAAGAGACAGAATGAGGAAAGGGAAGTGAAACAGGGTGAAAGGGTGCACGGTGCAGTGAAAGGAACAATAGATAAAGAACAAATATTAATTGCATATAATCAATCATGTGTCGGAGAGACATGTACACCAAAGAAATTCATAAGCTGTCAAGATTTTTTTATCGTCGCATAGCCAAGAGGTGTCACAATTACGGCATACATATTAGGACATCGTCAGACATCATCCACAACTCCATCCTCCGTCAGGCAAAACTCAATCAGCCCTCAGACATCAGACAAAACTCCGTCCTCCGTCAGGCAAAACTCCATCAGACATCAGACAAAACTCCGTCCTCCATCAGGCAAAACTCCATCAGACCTCAGACATCAGACAAAACTCCGTCCTCCATCAGGCAAAACTCCATCAGACCTCAGACATCAGACAAAACTCCGTCCTCCATCAGGCAAAACTCCATCAGACCTCAGACATCAGACAAAACTCCGTCCTCCATCAGGCAAAACTCCATCAGACCTCAGACATCAGACAAAACTCCGTCCTCAGTCACCCAAAACTCCATCAGACCTCAGACATCAGACAAAACTCCGTCCTCCGTCACCCAAAACTCCATCAGACCTCAGACATCAGACAAAACTCCGTCCTCCGTCAGGCAAAACTCCATCAGACCTCAGACATCAGACAAAACTCTGTCCTCCCTCAGGCAAAACTCCATCAGACCTCAGACATCAGACAAAACTCCGTCCTCCATCAGGCAAAACTCCATCAGACCTCAGACATCAGACAAAACTCCGTCCTCCGTCAGGCAAAACTCCATCAGACCTCAGACATCAGACAAAACTCTGTCCTCCATCAGGCAAAACTCCATCAGACCTCAGACATCAGACAAAACTCCGTCCTCCGTCACCCAAAACTCCATCAGACCTCAGACATCAGACAAAACTCCGTCCTCCGTCAGGCAAAACTCCATCAGACCTCAGACATCAGACAAAACTCCGTCCTCCATCAGGCAAAACTCCATCAGACCTCAGACATCAGACAAAACTCCGTCCTCCGTCAGGCAAAACTCCATCAGACCTCAGACATCAGACAAAACTCTGTCCTCCATCAGGCAAAACTCCATCAGACCTCAGACATCAGACAAAACTCCGTCCTCCGTCACCCAAAACTCCATCAGACCTCAGACATCAGACAAAACTCCGTCCTCCGTCAGGCAAAACTCCATCAGACCTCAGACATCAGACAAAACTCCGTCCTCCGTCAGGCAAAACTCCATCAGACCTCAGACATCAGACAAAACTCCGTCCTCCGTCAGGCAAAACTCCATCAGACCTCAGACATCAGACAAAACTCCGTCCTCCATCAGGCAAAACTCCATCAGACCTCAGACATCAGACAAAACTCCGTCCTCCGTCACCCAAAACTCCATCAGACCTCAGACATCAGACAAAACTCCGTCCTCCCTCAGACATCAGCCAAAACTCCGTCCTCCCTAACTCAAAATACGCCCTACTACACACACACTTCACCTGACGAAGCTGCTAGCTGCTGGAGAGGCAAAGGACCTGTGATGACGTCATGACCATGTGACGAGTCACGTGTGTGGGAGGGGTCAGATGTGCACAGCAGCTGGTGGAGTGTACAGAACAGTAGCCATCAAAGAGCTCTGCACTAGAGATGTGTGTGTAACCTGCATGTAGCGGAGCTGTGTACTGTGTTACAGAGATGTATGTGTAACCTGCATGTAGCAGAGCTGTGTACTGTGTTACAGAGATGTATGTGTAACCTGAATGTAGCAGAGCTGTGTACTGTGTTACAGAGATGTATGTGTAACCTGCAGGTAGCAGATTTGTATGTGTAACCTGCAGGTAGCAGAGCTGTGTACTGTGTAGCAGATCTGTATGTGTAACCTGCAGGTAGCAGAGCTGTGTACTGTGTTACAGAGATGTATGTGTAACCTGCATGTAGCAGAGCTGTGTACTGTGTTACAGAGATGTATGTGCAACCTGCATGTAGCAGAGCTGTGTACTGTGTTACAGAGATGTATGTGTAACCTGCAGGTAGCAGATCTGTATGTGTAACCTGCATGTAGCAGAGCTGTGTACTGTGTAGCAGATCTGTATGTGTAACCTGCAGGTAGCAGAGCTGTGTACTGTGTTACAGAGATGTATGTGTAACCTGCAGGTAGCAGAGCTGTGTACTGTGTTGCAGAGCTGTATGTGTAACCTGCATGTAGCAGAGCTGTGTACTGTGTTACAGAAATGTATGTGTAACCTGCAGGTAGGAGATCTGTATGTGTAACCTGCAAGTAGCAGAGCTGTGTACTGTGTAGCAGATCTGTATGTGTAACCTGCAGGTAGCAGAGCTATGTACTGTGTAGTAGATCTGTATGTGAAACCTGCATGTAGCAGAGCTGTGTACTGTGTTACAGAGATGTATGTGTAACCTGCAGGTAGCAGAGCTGTGTACTGTGTAGCAGATCTGTATGTGTAACCTGCAGGTAACAGAGCTGTGTACTGTGTAGCAGATCTGTATGTGTAACCTGCATGTAGCAGAGCTGTGTACTGTGTAGCAGAGCTGTATGTGTAACCTGCATGTAGAAGAGCTGTGTACTGTGTAGCAGTGCTGTATGTGTAACCTGCATGTAGCAGTGCTGTGTACTGTGTAGCAGAGCTGTATGTGTAACCTGCATGTAGCAGTGCTGTGTACTGTGTAGCAGAGCTGTATGTGTAACCTGCATGTAGCAGAGCTGTGTACTGTGTTACAGAGATGTATGTGTAACCTGCATGTAGCAGAGCTGTGTACTGTGTTACAGAGATGTATGTGTAACCTGCAGGTAGCAGAGCTGTGTACTGTGTAGCAGATCTGTATGTGTAACCTGCATGTAGCAGAGCTGTGTACTGTGTAGCAGAGCTGTATGTGTAACCTGTATGTAGCAGAGCTGTGTACTGTGTAGCAGTGCTGTATGTGTAACCTGCATGTAGCAGAGCTGTGTACTGTGTAGCAGAGCTGTATGTGTAACCTGCATGTAGCAGTGCTGTGTACTGTGTAGCAGAGCTGTATGTGTAACCTGCATGTAGCAGAGCTGTGTACTGTGAAGCAGATCTGTATGTGTAACCTGCATGTAGCAGAGCTGTGTACTGTGTATCAGTGCTGTATGTGTAACCTGCATGTAGCAGTGCTGTGTACTGTGTAGCAGAGCTGTATGTGTAACCTGCATGTAGCAGAGCTGTGTACTGTGTTACAGAGATGTATGTGTAACCTGCAGGTAGCAGAGCTGTGTACTGTGTAGCAGATCTGTATGTGTAACCTGCATGTAGTAGAGCTGTGTACTGTGTAGCAGAGCTGTATGTGTAACCTGCATGTAGCAGAGCTGTGTACTGTGTAGCAGTGCTGTATGTGTAACCTGCATGTAGCAGAGCTGTGTACTGTGTAGCAGAGCTGTATGTGTAACCTGAATGTAGCAGAGCTGTGTACTGTGTAGCAGAGCTGTATGTGTAATCTGCATGTATCAGAGCTGTGTGCTGTGTAGCGGAGCTGTATGTGTAACCTGCATGTAGCAGGCTGTGTACTGTGTTACAGGGATGTATGTGCAACCTGCATGTAGCAGTGCTGTGTACTGTGTTACAGAGATGTGTGTGTAACCGCATGTAGCAGAGCTTTTTACTGTGTAACAGAGATGTGTGTGTAACCTGGGAACTATAAAAAAGTGTAAAATAAAAGTAAAATCACCCCCCTTTTCCCAAAATGAAAATAAAAGAACTAAAAAAATACACATCATGGGTGTCGCAATGTGTAAAAACACCCATTGTATAAAAATATATTCCCCATACGGCAAACGGCAAAACAGAAGAAAAAAAAGAGTCCAAATGTCCGATTCGCCGTTTTTGGTCGCTTCATTTGCTACAAAAATGTAAATAAAAAGTGATCAAAAAGTCTTAAACACCCCAGAATGGTATCAGTAAAAAGTTTAGATTGCCCCGCAAAAAATGAGCCCCCATCCAGCTCTGTACACGTAATTCCCAAAAAGTTATAGAGCTCAAAATATGACGACAAAAAAAAAAATCTGATTCTGTAAATCGCCTGTCACTCCGAGTTACTCAGAATTGGTAGCCCTAATTAATAAATACATGCAACATGAATGCATATATGCCGCTTCACACAGATCACAAGTGTTAGGCCTCTTGCACATGAACGTTGTTGGTCCATTCCGTGCATTGGGGACAGCAATTTGCAGTCCCCAATGCACGGGCAATGTGCGTGCAGCGGCCGGGACAGATCCAGACCCATTCAACTTGAATGGGTCCGTGAATATGTTCTACTTTTTTGCTGTGCGGAGGCACGGCCAGAAACACCACGGAACCAGCACTCTGTAGTGCTTCTGTGGGGATCCGATCCGTGTTTCTGTTCCGTTCAAGTGAATGGGTCAACATCACGGATGCGGGATGCACACGGCTGGTGCCCTGTGTATTGCGGAACCGCAGTATGTGGTCCACAATACGACCACAGTCACACAGCGGCCATGTGCAAGAGGCCTTACAAAGATGGGATTTATGGTGCACATCCTCTTGTGCTTCCCATATTCCACAGATTTATATCACAGAGCTACTTACAGTTGTGCTGATAAGTTTACATACCCTTGCAGAATTTATGATTTCTTAAAGGGGTATTCTCATCTTCCCTTTTTCATACTTGCCTTCCTTGAGCGTGACGTTCACTTCCTGTATTCTTCTCCCGGCCGGGCCGCGCTTGCGCAGAAGACTGAAGATTCTCTCCCGGCCGGGCCGCGCAATGTCCTGAACGCGCACAGCGCCGCGCATGTGCCATGGTGACTTATTCCTGGCCTGTATAGTACAGAGTCGGCGTGCGCATTCGCGGCTCTGTACTATACTGGCCAGGAAGAAGTCATCATGGCGCATGCGCGGCTGCATGCGCGTTCAGGACATTGCGCGGCCCAGCCGGGAGAGAATTTTCCGTCTTCTGCGCAAGCGTGGCCTGGCTGGATTCGACAGGAGAGGTGGCCGTGACCAGGGGAGACCAAAGACAACATCAGGTAAGAGGGGACTTATTTTCTAAAAAAGGATGGGAATTGGGTAATAAAATGTATTTAGAAAAATTATCACTGTCAAATCATTAACAGATGTAACAGTGATCATTAAGATGAGGATACCCCTTTAACCATTGTTCAGAGACTATGAATGATAACACGGACACTTTTCTCTCGCTCATGGTTAGTGGTCGGCTGAAGCCATTTATGGTGTTTACTCTTTATAAATCATAATCACAACACAAACTCCCCAAATGACCCTGGTCAGAAGTTTACACACCCCAGTTATTAATACCATGTATTGCCCCCTTTAACATCAATGACAGCTTGAAGTCTTTTGTGGTAGTTGTGGATGAGGCTCTTTATTTTCTCAGATGGTAAAACTGCCCATTCTTCTTGTTGAAAAAAAAAAAGCAATTCCACCACAGTTTTACGTGATTTTTATTTACGACATTCGATGTGCGATAAAACTGACTGGTTACTTTTATTCTACAGGTCAGATCGAATCCGGCAATACCTTATATGTATAGTTTTTCTTGCGTTTTAATAGTGATAAAAAATTTAAATATCCGATTTTTTTTTGTCACCATATTTTGAGCCCCATAACTTTTTGGTAATTATGTGTACGGAGCTGGGTCGGGGCTCATTTTTTGCGGGGCAATCTAAACTTTTTACTGATACCATTCTGGGGTGTTTAAGACTTTTTGATCACTTTTTATTTACATTTTTGTAGCAAATGAAGTGACCAAAAACGGCGAATCGGACATTTGGACTCTTTTTTTTTTTCTGTTTTGCTGTTTGCCGTATGGGGAATATATTTTTATACAATGGGCGTTTTTACACATTGCGAAACCCATGATGTGTCTTTTATTTTAATTTTGGGAAAAGGGGGGTGATCTGAATATTTATGGGTTTTTTTACACTTTTTTATAGTTCCCAGGTTACACACACATCTCTGTAACACAGTACACAGCTCTGCTACCTGCAGGTTGCACATAAATCCCTGTAACACAGTACACAGCTCTGCTACATGCAGGTTACACATACAGCTCTGCTACACAGTACACAGCACTTCTACATGCAGGTTACACACACATCTCTGTAACACAGTACACAGCTCTGCTACATGCTGTTACACACACTGCTCTATATACACAGTACACAGCTCTGCTACATGCAGGTTACACACACATCTCTGTAACACAGTACACATCTCTGCTACACAGTACACATCACTGCTACCTGCAGGTTGCACATACATCCCTGTAACACAGTACACAGCTCTGCTACATGCAGGTTACACATACAGCTCTGCTACACAGTACACAGCACTGCTACATGCAGGTTACACGTACAGCTTTGCTACACAGTACACAGCACTGCTACCTGCAGGTTGCACATACATTCCTGTAACACAGTACACAGCTCTGCTACATGCAGGTTACACATACAGCTCTGCTACACAGTTCACAGCTCTGCTACATGCAGGTTACACATACAGCTCTGCTACACAGTTCACAGCTCTGCTACATGCAGGTTACACATACAGCTCTGCTACACAGTACACAGCTCTGCTACATGCAGGTTACACATACAGATCTGCTACACAGTACACAGCTCTGCTACCTGCAGGTTACACGTACATCTCTGTAACACAGTACACAGCTCTGCTACCTGCAGGTTACACATACAGATCTGCCACACAGTACACAGCTCTGCTACCTGCAGGTTACACATACAGTTCTGCTACCTGCAGGTTACACATACATCTCTGTAACACAGTACACAGCTCTGCTACATGCAGGTTACACACACATCTCTAGTGCAGAGCTCTTTGATGGCTACTGTTCTGTACACTCCACCAGCTGCTGTGCACATCTGACCCCTCCCACACACGTGACTCGTCACATGGTCATGACGTCATCACAGGTCCTTTGCCTCTCCAGCAGCTAGCAGCTCCGTCAGGTGAAGAGTGTGTGTAGTAGGGCGTATTTTGAGTTAGGGAGGACGGAGTTTTGGCTGATGTCTGAGGGAGGACAGAGTTTTAGCTGATGTCTGAGGTCTGATGGAGTTTTGCCTGACGGAGGACGGAGTTTTGTCTGATGTCTGAGGTCTGATGGAGTTTTGCCTGACGGAGGACGGAGTTTTAGCTGATGTCTGAGGTCTGATGGAGTTTTGCCTGACGGAGGACGGAGTTTTGTCTGATGTCTGAGGTCTGATGGAGTTTTGGGTGACGGAGGACGGAGTTTTGTCTGATGTCTGAGGTCTGATGGAGTTTTGGGTGACGAAGGACGGAGTTTTGTCTGATGTCTGAGGTCTGATGGAGTTTTGGGTGACGGAGGACGGAGTTTTGTCTGATGTCTGAGGTCTGATGGAGTTTTGGGTGACGGAGGACGGAGTTTTGGCTGATGTCTGAGGTCTGATGGAGTTTTGGGTGACGGAGGACGGAGTTTTGTCTGATGTCTGAGGTCTGATGGAGTTTTGCCTGATGGAGGACGGAGTTTTGTCTGATGTCTGAGGTCTGATGGAGTTTTGCCTGATGGAGGACGGAGTTTTGTCTGATGTCTGAGGTCTGATGGAGTTTTGCCTGACGGAGGATGGAGTTGTGGATGATGTCTGACGATGTCCTAATATGTATGCCGTACACAATATTGTTCGGTCCGAGATGGATTTTGAACAAGGGAATTTCCAAA
The DNA here is from genome assembly GCF_014858855.1 of Bufo gargarizans. Taxonomy (NCBI): domain Eukaryota; kingdom Metazoa; phylum Chordata; class Amphibia; order Anura; family Bufonidae; genus Bufo; species Bufo gargarizans. The sequence continues at coordinate 311,953,153 of NC_058080.1, forward strand.
GGAGGTTATATACAACACTACTTCCACTGATATGGACCACCGCTCCAGAAGGTGTCATAGGTAATACTAAATGTGAATGAAAAAAACAAGGGAATAAAAGAGGAAAAAATTAAAATTAAAAACAAGGGACCCAGGATGCGCAAAGGTAACCCAAGAGAACTCAAATTAGATATATAAACTCATCTATTAAAGAAAAGGGGAAAAGGACATGTCCTCATTCAATCTCCTGGGTGTCATACAATCTAACTCATGAATCCAACGCACTTCTTTTTGTGCCAAGATCTTTTTTCCAATTACCACCATGTAATGTGATGTACACACTATCAATGCCACGAATTCTAAATAGAGTGCTATCACAGTCATGAAACAGTTTAAAATGTTTGGGAATAGTTTTTAGCAGAGTGATGTCATTTTCAGCAGCCTCAATACCTAAAATGTGTTTGCGTGTCCTCCTCTTTAGTTCTCTAGAGAATACCCCCACATAGATCCGTTGGCACGAGCACATCCCCAGGTATATCACACCTGGTATTTACACGTAATGGTATGTGTGATGGTATATTGTTTACTGTTCGTAAATGGGTTACCAAAAGTGGAGACTCTATCAATATTGGAGCAAGCCACACATTTCCCACATGGGGAACATCCCCATTTGGGACCTTTTGAGTCAGGATTCAACTTTGTCTGATGACCTGGATGATAGCTATTCACCAGAAGATCTTTTAGTTTTTTTGTGCGTCTGTACGTAATGGACGGACGAGTAGGTAGTATAGTTGTAAAATCTCCCAATGTTTTGCTAGTGTATTCCGAAATAAGTTTCCACTGTGGGTTATAGGAAGTAATAAACCGTACCTTGTCGGCCTGACTATGTCGTTTACGGTTATATACTAGTAGTGGGTCTCTTTGTGTTTGGCCTTTTGATGACATTGTACAATATTCGCCTCTGAATAGTCACGATCAGAAAACCTTTGGTGCAGGTCCCGGGACTGTCAATTAAATGCTTCATCCGTGGAGCAAATTCTCCTGGCCCTCAAAAACTGGCCATATGGAATGCTTCAGATGAGGCTGTGTGGGTGACAAGAGTGCGCATGTAGGACCGAATTAGTGGATGTCGCCTTACGGAACAAATCGGTAGATATCTTCCCAGAATCCTCTACCAGAATCTGTACATCAAGAAAATCGAGATGGGTCTTATCAATCCTGGACGTCAACGTAATATTCCGGTTATTGCAATTTAATAGTCCCACCAGCTCGGTGAATCCAGACTGTGGGCCCTGCCACACGACGAAGATATCGTCAATGTAGCGGGCCCACATCTGGACCCCACTGAAGTCACCATACGCCTCCACGAGGAACACCTCCCTATCCCACAGCCCCAGGAACAGATTAGCATAGGACGGCGCACAGGCCGCCCCCATAGCTGTTCCCTGGAGCTGTAGGTAGAAGGCATCCCCGAAGAGGAAAAAATTGTGGGTTAAGACGAACTCCAAGAGTTCCAAAATAAACTCACCTAGATTGTCATCTATGCTGGTCATGGACAGAAAAAAAACTGACCCCCTCCAGGTCATCCTTATGGCGAATACTAGTGTACAGCCATTCAACATCGCACAAGGCAATCCACATATCCGATTCAAGGTGCAAATCATCAAGACGGCGTAAGAAGTCAGTTGTGTCCTTCACAAACGATGGAAGTTGTTCCACAAGAGGCTGCAATATAAAATCAATGAATTTGTCGGGACACGTGACCGCCGAATCATTCTGGCCCCGCCTCCACCCTGTGCATGTGATACTGCTGATTGGTCCACAATACTTGAAGCTCCATATCCATTGGTGGAGGTGTTATTTAGGTTTTTAATTAGCTCTCTACACACCTGTGTGAGCACTATAATAGGGGAGGATTTGTCCATTGTTCCATATCCCCGGAAGAAGCCAGTTTACTAGCGAAACGGCGTTGGGTCAGGAGGTGGCTGCGAGATCGCCACACCATTCAGGGTATGCTTATTATCTTTTTTAATCACCAAGTCTTTTTATTCTCATATTTGCCTCCATTGCAGCATTGTTTGGGGCTTATTATTCTGAGGTGTCTTGGTGTTTATTACAAGTATATGAATTTACATATCCTGTTAAAACTATTATTGTCTTTTTACATATACATGTGTATATTTTTTTTCTTTTTGTATGTATTTGTAATGGTTTAAGAAGGGTTAACGCAAGGCTCATTTATTGAACTATTATTTGCACCTGCTTTTCTGCTGCTCCCCACTGTATTTACAGTCAGGTCCATAAATATTGGGACATCTACACAATTCTAACATTTTGGGCTCTATACACGACCACAATGGACTTGAAATGAAACGAACAAGATGTGCTTTACCTGCAGACTGTCAGCTTTAATTTGAGGGTATTTACATCCGAATCAGGTGAACGGAGTAGGAATTACAACAGTTTACATATGTGCCTCCCACTTGTTGAGGGACCAAAAGTAATGGGACAATTGGCTTCTCAGCTGTTTCATGGCCAGGTGTGTGTTATTCCCTCATTATCCCAATTACAAGGAGCAGATAAAAGGTCCAGAGTTCATATCAAGTGGGCTATTTGCATTTGGAATCTGCTGCTGTCAACTCTCAAGATGAGATGCAAAGAGCTGTCACTATCAGTGAAGCAAGCCATCATAAGGCTGAAAAAACACAACAAACCCATCAGAGAGATAGCAAAAACATTAGGAGTGGCCAAAACAACTGTTTGGAACATTCTCAAAAAGAAGGAACGCACCGCTGAGCTCAGCAACACCTAAAGACCCGAAAGACCACGAAAAACAACTGTGGTGGATGACTGAAGAATTCTTTCCCTGGTGAAGAAAACACCCTTCACAACAGTTGGCCAGATCAAGAACACTCTCCAGGAGGTAGGTGTATGTGTGTCAAAGTCAACAATCAAGAGAAGACTTCACCAGAGTGAATAAAGAGGGTTTACCACAAGATGTAAACCATTGCAGGGCTCCAGATGGCAACAAAAATGGTCGCCAATGCGACTTGGAATTTACAAAAGGCGACAAGACTTTTTAGTCTTGTCGCCATTTGCGACTAGACCCACCACAGCTCTGCCGTTGAATACAGCGGCGGGGCACAGGAGATCATAGTTCTCTGCCCCGCCGCCAATGTTCTTCTCAGTAGCGCAGTGGAGAAGGAGTCTCTCCCCCCCCCCTGTGCTGCTGCCGCCGCCAATAAGGGGAGAGACAGGAGGAGGAGGGGAGGGGCTGTGGCCACTGCGCCACCAATGAAGATAACTGACCTGTTAATACAAATACAAGAGGTGGGTGCCGGAATCAAATAGCCGGCACCCAACCTCTATGACAGGGAGCGGCACTTGAGGGGTTAACTGCAGCGGATCGCAGCTCCCTGTCATAGAGGTCGGGTGCCGGCTATTTGATTCCGGCACCCGCCTCCTGTATTTGTATTACAGGTCAGTTATCTTCATTGGTGGCGCCCCCCCCCCCCCCAACACCCCAGTATAATAAACATTGGTGGCGCAGTGCCAATGAGGGTTAAAAAATAAATAAAAATAAAAACTCACCTCCTCCAATTGATCGCGTGCCGGTCTCCTGTTCTTTCTTCAGCACTTGTGGTGACGTCACTGAGCTCATCACATGGTCCATTACCATCATGTGATGTATCATGTGATGAGCACAGTGATGTCACCACAGGTCCTTTGACAGGTCCTGAAGAAAGAACAGGAGACCGGCAGCTATACGATCAATTGGAGGAGGTGAGTTAATTATTTTTTTTTCATTTTTTAACACTCAATTGACCTTCTACTATGCATTTTGTATTACAGAATGCTATTATTTTCCCTTATAACCATGTTATAAGAGAAAATAATACAGTGAATAGACTTTCATCCTAGCAACCATGCGTGAAAATCGCACCGCATCCGCACTTGCTTGCAATTTTCATGCAGCCTTATTAACTTCAATGTGAAAAACGCACTATATAGAGCATGCTGCGATTTTCACGCAACACACAAATGATGCGTGAAAATCACCGCTCATGTGCACAGCCCCATAGAAGTGAATGGGTTGGCATTCAGTGCGGGTGCAATGCGTTCACCTCAAGCATTGCACCCGTGCAGAAATCTCGCCCGTGTGAAAGGGGCCTAAGGGTGAATAGGACAAGGGTTCCAGCCCCTAAGGGGGCTAATAGTAAGAGAAAAAAAAACACAAACACTAAGGCTACTTTCACACTTGCGGCAGTGTGATCCGGCGGGCAGTCGGAACTGCCCACCGGATCCGCCGATCTGGATGTGACTGAAAGCATTTGTGAGACGCATCCGGATGCGGATCCATTTCACAAATGCATTGCAAAAACAAATCCATCTCTCCGCTTGTCATGCGGACAGACGGATCCATCTTGTATCTTTTTACAAATTTTTACCGGTCTGCGCATATGCGCAGACCGGAAGGACGGATCCGGCACTCCGTTATTTTGAATGCCGGATCTGGCACTAATACATTCCTATGGGGAAAAATGCCGGCATTCAGGCAAGTCTTCAGTTTTTTTCGCCGGAGATAAAATCGTAGCATGCTACGGTTTTCTCTTTTGCCTGATCAGTCAAAATGACTGAACTGAAGACATCCTGATGCATGCTGAACGGATTAATCTCCATTCAGAATGCATGGGGCTATAACGGATCAGTTATTTTCCGGTATAGAGCCCCTGTGACGGAACTCTATGCCAGAAAACAATAACGCTAGTGTGAAAGTACCCCTAAAATATTAAGTTTAAATCCCCCCTTTCCCAATTTTACATATAAAATATATAAACAATAAATAAACATATTACATAGCGCTGCGTCCGGAAAGTCCAAACTATTAAATTATAAAAAAATATCTCCTATGCGGTGAGTGCCGTAACAGAAATAAATAAATAAATAAATAAAAACCATGCGATTCGCTATTTTTTAGTCACCTTGTCACCCCAAAAAATAGGATAGGACTGTTCTATTATGGGCCAAACGTTTCATAAAATGCGAAATGTACGTGGCTATTTTTGGTGTTTTTTTTGGTATTTTTGCTTGGTATTGAGTATCGCAATACTTTTGTATGGTGACGAATCAAAATTTTGGTATCGAAACAACCCTACGCCGATCTGATTGGCGTAGCATTGTCAATTTACGCCGATCTGATCGGCGTAGCGTTGTCACGATACCCAAATTTTGATTTGGTTTCGATTTGGCGACTAAATTTTTTTATTTCGCTCCTAAATTTTTCAGTTCAGGAGCCAATGGCTACTAGGTATTTTTTTCAGTCTGGAGCACTGCATTGGTGAAACTCAAAAACAGGAAGGCCAGATTAGAGCTTGCCAAACGACATCTAAAAAAGCCGACTTCCGGTTCCGGCGCGCACATGTAGAGACACGAGCGGGAGAAGCTCAGGACCCTTCAACCAGGACCCTTCAAATCCAGGGAGACTGCAGGCCCAAGCGCACCCCAGCTACCCCGGCACTCACCCTTACTGCTGGGGATCCTCGCATGGAAAAGTTTCTCCTGCAGTGCGGCTCCCGAACACCTAACCCTGCGCCCTTACAAAGAGAGGAGAGGAGACATCGAGGCAAGATGGCAGCCGCATCGGATAGGGCCAGCCGGATCACAAGGTCAGCCTCTCACCCCCCACAACGCCATACAGAGCCAGAAGCAGCCGACCAGACGGAGGATGACGGCTCCTGGTCTGCTGACCTGAACCTCCCGATCTCCTGCAAAAACATGGTGATCGAGGTCGCTAAACTATTAGCGCCAGATATAAAGGCTACGGTAGAAGCCGCAATAGCCTCTGCATTTCAGCAACTACAGTCTGAAGTACATCAACATACGGCCCAGATATCTGATTTGGACCAAAGAGTGATTATGGTCGAGGAGGAAATGGAAAAGGCTCACTCACAAATCAGGGACATACTGCAGGCCAATCAATCTCTGAGAGAAAAGGTTGATGACCTGGAAAACCATTCCAGGAGGAACGTCCTGCGAATCATGGGATTGCCTGAATCAGTTTCATCAAGCCAACTGACAAGACATACCACACGCATTGGGCCTGCGGGACAAATTTACTGTTGAGAGAGCACACAGGTTGGGGGCACCTGCCCAGCACACCCAACCGATTGGGCCCCTCCAGGCCTTGGTCTGTTATTGTGAAATTTCTGAATTACGCGGCAAAAGAAGCCATCCTGAATAAATATAAGAAAATTACTCAGCCGCTGCTGGTAAACAACAATAAGCTGCTGCTATTTAGTCACTACTCTGGTGACGTCACAAGGTGTAGGAGAGCTCTTTGGTCCAGAAAAAGAAACAATTTGCCCTGATATATCCTGCCACACTACGAGTCTTCTGCCCTGATGGCACAGTTGAGACTTTTCTTACCCCCAATGAGCCAGCAGAGGCACTGGATCTAGACGGCAACTCAAGCACTTCCACCGGGACGGGCTCCTTTTATCGGGAGAGGGAGACGAGACAAGATGGCGGGACGTTGCGGATCCCCAAGACATCACGACTACGACGAGACTACGTGCGACACCGATGAGACCCCCGAACGAAGGATCGGAAGTGGACTGCGGATCTGCGCACGGAGGACTTATGTGAGATGTTCAGGGGCATACTTTTGCCTTGATATTTCCTATCCTAGGGGTGGCTTGATGGGATACCTTGTTTAATGTAGTAAACAAACTTACAGGGAAGAAAAGGGTAAAGAGAGAAGAAAAAAAAGGGGGGGGGAAGGGGGGGTGGAGGGATTTTGTAACAGGGGTTGTTGTTTAGCACAAACTTATAGGGCAAAGGAGGTAAAGGAGTAGAAGGTTGATTTGTAAAAAGTACGCCAGATGAGTTGCACTGACCATTATACCCATCAAGTCCAGAGAAGAGAATTCTTCACTATGTTCAAAATGTTGGGTTCTAGTTTCATTACGGGGAAGAGGGTAAGGCAAGAAAATGATATAATGCTACTTTGGTCACATCTAGGAGGAATGCTTAGTCTAGAGGTTTTAGCTAAATTATACCACAGTGTTCAGGGGATGCTCTCTCCCTGGAGAGAGCCACATGGTAAAACCACCATGGAAATTGCCACATGGAATGTAAAGGGATTGCACTCCCAATATAAGCGCACAAATGTATTCAGACACTTGCAAAAGCTTAGAAGCGATGTTGCTCTCCTCCAGGAAACTCACCTAGAGGAGCAAGACTTCTGGAGACTCCGCAAATTATGGGTAGGACAGGTTTTTGGCTCATCCTCCCAAGGGAGAAAGGCGGGAGTACTTATTCTCCTACATAAACATTTAAGGGCAGAGGTGAGATCCAGATAAGGTAGGAAGGTTGATGAAAATAGTGTTAGATACACTGTTGGGGACCCTCACTATATACAACATCTATGCACCCAGAGGTCGCAATAACGCCTGTACAAGCGTCATAGACGCCTGTTCAGGCCATTTTACTCCCTGGAAAAAGTCTAAGGCGTACCGATACGCCTTAGACTTTTCCCTGCCATTCATCAGCGCAGTGAGCGCTGCGAACGGCACAGGTAGCGCAGTGATGCTGCTGCCTGAAACAACCAATAACAAAGCTCCTTACAGTAAGGAGCTTTGTTATTGGTCAGTTTGAGCGGGCTGCCGGAGCTTATGGCACACCGCTCTGAAGAGAGGAAGGAGGCGCGCGATCCTCACTGGCGGGGTAAGTGGGGATCTGTGAAATTTAGTGGGGATCTGAGCGCCTTGTTTTTACCCTATAGTGATGCGTCTGAAGCGCTCCTCCCTGCTGAGCGCGGTAGTGAAGAGGGCCTCAATAGAAGGTCTAGGGGGACCGTCTTCACTACCGCGGTCAACAGTGAGGAGAAGTGGCTGCGCGCTTCAGAATCCTGCTTATAGACGTCAGCGGGGTCCCAGCGCTGGACGCGCCAACAGGAGACCACCATAACGACAGACCTGCCACCCGTAGACCTCTATGTCACCTGTCGGCTTTCCTATGAATCCATCAAGGATTCATTGCAGCATGTTCCATCAGAAGCTTATAAGGATTTCCTCTGTAATGTGGTGCCGCATGTGGCCATTTACAGCCTCCAGGACATAGTCCCTCTGCCAAGCACATGAAGTACTTCGCTGTAAAATTGTATAATCCAGTAACCACAGCGGTGGTGGCTTTTTTGTAGAATGAGATAGGGCAATGGGTCATGGAAGACAAACTCCCCTTTATAGCAAGATCAAGCGTAACACAAAATGACAGCCTCTAGATCAGGGATCAGCAACCTCCGGCACTCCAGCTGTTCTGAAACTACAACTCCTTTCACTTCTTTGGGAGTTACAAGAACAGCTGAGCAAGTGTGCATGCTGGGAGTTGTAGTTTCACAGCAGCGCTGGAGTGCCAAAGGTTGCTGCACCCTAGATCAGTGGTTATCACTGTGTGATGTCATCATCCAGATCCAGAACATATGACTGTGGCGCTGCAAGGTATGTGCCCGGGTCTTTCGCTTGTGCTCTTGGCACCAGCATGCACCACCATCCATTGTGCCTGTGTCCTGCTCTACCAGTGCCTCAGGTCTCTTCAGAGTCTACAAACAGCCCCGGTGGCACGACATACTCACCTGAGAGCTCAACAAGGACGTAACTTTGGTGGGCAGCAATGGCCACGTGATGGATGGCATACCCCAGTGACCAGCAGCACAGAAACAGCAGCAAAAATTAAAGGGATTGTCCCAAGATCAACACTATTTACCTATCCATGCTTGACCCAGAGAACACTAGAACATGGTAACCAAGGTGGGACCCCCAGCGATAATGTACTTGAAGGGGACATGTCTGTTTTAGATACGACTTGCATTTCCCATGCAATAACAATTCTGGGGAGTCAATTCTTGTGACTCTATATTGTACCATTCCTCTATTATTCCTACTAGAACTTATGGACTAATTTCTAGTAGTCTGCAATAAAGGTCCAGCTGGATGTTACCAGTTTACAGCACTGATTGAATAACATCAGACTGTGCGGTGACACCCCTATCTGGACCTTCACTGCAAACTGCCAGCAAGTCATTCATAACTAATAACAGGAATAACAGAAGAATTGTGCAACATAAAGTCATAAGAATAGATCCTCCAGAATTGTTATTACATGGGGGGGTGCAAGTAGTTACCAAAACAGACAAATCAGGAGAGGTGAGGGGTCCTTTTTTAACAACAGGTGATAAATATTGATCTTAGGAAAAACCCTTTAACCTCTTCAGGACACAGGGCGTACAGGTACGCCCTTATGTCCTTGTACTTAAGGACACAGGGCATACCTGTACGCCCTGTGTATTTCCGATCACCGCCGCACTGATAAATCCCCGGGGGGGTCCCGTGACCCCCCCCATATCAGCGATCGCCGCAAACCGCAGGTCAATTCAGACCTGCGGTTTGCGGATTTTATCTATTGCGGCGGCAGCAGCGGGCGGTGCCATCGGGTCCCCATGGGGCTGTGTGGGGGACCCGATGGCATGGAAGGCAGCACGAAGTCTAAGAAAGGCATCGTGCTGCCTTCCGGTGAAGAGCCTGTGAGATCCAGCTACCTGGATCTCACAGGCCCTGGAAGCTGTATGAGCAATACACAGTATTACCCATACAGCCAATGCATTCTAATACAGAAGTATTGGAATTCATTGTAAAGGATTAGACCCCCAAAAGTTCAAGTACCAAAGTGGAACAAAAAATAAAGTTGAAAAAATAAAGTTTTCCCCCCAAAAATTAAAAGTTTCAAGTAAAAATAAAAAAAACTAAATTTTCCCCAAATAAAGTTAAAAAAAAAAGAGGCAAAAATAGGGGGGAAAAAAGTATACATATTAGGTATTGCCGCGTTCGTATCGACCGGCTCTATAAACATATCGCATGACCTAACCCCTCAGATGAACACCATAAAAAATAAAAACTGTGCTAAATAAACAATTTTTTTGTCACCTTACATCACAAAAAGTACAACAGCAAGCGATCAAAAAGGCATTTGCCCACCAAAATAGTACCAATCAAACCGTAAAAATGTCATCTTATCCCGCAAAAAATGAGACCCTACCTAAGATAATTGCCCAAAAACTTAAAAAACTATGTCTCTCAGACTATGGAGACACTAAAACATGATTTTTTTTGTTTCAAAAATGATATTATTGTGTAAAACTTACATAAATAAATAAAAGTATACATATTAGGTATCGCCGCGTCCGCATCGACCGGCTATATAAAAATATTACATGACCTAACCCCTCAGATGAACACCGTAAAAAATGAAAAATAAACACTGTGCTAAATAAACCATTTTTTGTCACCTTACATCACAAAAGTGTAATAGCAAGCGATCAAAAAGTCACACGCACCCCAAAATAGTGCCAATACAACCGTCATCTCATCCCGCAAAAATCATACCCTACCCAAGGTAATCGCCCAAAAACTGAAAAAATTATGGCTCTCAGACTATGGAAACACTAAAACATGATTTTTTTTCTTCAAAAATGAAATCATTGTGTAAAACTTACATAAATCAAAAAAAGTATACATATTAGGTATCGCCGCGTCCGTGACAACCTGGTCTATAAAAATACCACATGATATAACCTGTCAGATTAATGTTGTAAATAACAAAAAATAAAAACGGTGCCAAAACAGCTATTTCTTGTTATCTTGCCTCACAAAAAGTGTAATATAGAGCAACCAAAAATCATATGTACCCTATACTAGTACCAAAGAAACTTCCAACCTATCCCGTAGTTTCTAAAATGGGGTCACTTTTTGGGAGTTTCTACTCTAGGGGTGCATCAGGGGGGCTTCAATTGGGACACTGTGTAAAAAAAAACAGTCCAGCAAAATCTGCCTTCCAAAAACCGTATGGCATTCCTTTCCTTCTGCGCCCTGCCGTGTGCCCGTACAGCAGTTTACGACCACATATGGGGTGTTTCTGTAAACTACAGAATCAGGGCTATATTTATGCATGGAAGACAGTTCTAGAGTACTAGTAATGGTTTTTATGCATAAATAGCAAGCCCTTAATGTTATGTAGGCCTTCGTATTAACTATTAGAATTACTGTAACTTTCGTACTCCTCAACGGCTGAAAATACTCCTCAAAAATGGTAAGAGGAGTATTTTTACTCTTCCAGAAAAAATTTAGCGTGACCTCTGTATACACCCAACACAGCTCAATTTAACTTTTACCACAATCTACAGATGAGTTTACTACAAAAAGAGAAGGGTCATTTATTAGTAGCCGGAGATTGTAACAGGGTTCAGGATGACTGAGAAGACAGACGCCAACAAAACCCCAAAGCGTATCTGAATCCAAAAGGACCCCATACCCTCACACCTTTCCTTAACACAACTGGTCGGACTGAAGTGTGGAGACATCACCACACAGCGGATAGGGAATTCACACATTTCAGGCACGCCCAATCTTCGTGGTCCAGATTGGATTACTTCATGGTCTCCCCTGACCTCAAAAGGTTCGGAGTATAACAATTTCGGACCTGGTCATATCGGACCATGCCAATTTTTTTGTAGAGAAAAAGAAGACCGCGGATAGCCTTTGAAAAGTTAACTATGCTGAAGTGGGAGGGAGGTTTACAACTGCCAAATATACATCACTACAACTTGGCGGCCCTTCTACGGCATGCAAAGGATTGGATATGGGGCACCTCATACTTTACAGCTGGCCAGGTAGAACAAGAATTGGCCAAACCATGGGATTTAACAGCAATACTTCACACAAGGCTCAAGGATATCCCGCCCCACATCAAACAATCAATATTGCTAAGGGATTCCATCATGGCATGGAAGGCTGTTCGTAAGGTATACAGACTCCCAATCTATTTATCACCTCACATGCCATTGTGGTCCCTACCAGCTTCCCCAAGGGCAAAGAAAACAAAATCTATAGGATCTGGAGACAAAAAGATATAAAAACATTACGAGATATTCTAGATAACACAAAGCGGAAGCTGCTGACATGGGAAGAATGCAGTGCCAAATACAATCTGACCACCCCCCCCCCCCCCCCCCCATTTTCTCCCATTTCTTCAGTTACGTTCCTATTGTAAATCTCAGTCCGAAACATCAGGAGAAGCAGATAGGTTGACCTGGTTCGCTCTAATAGGCTCAAATGACTCTATGCTTCCCCTATCAGAAATATACCGCAGGCTACACAGCACACAAACCATAGGTATAGTTGAAAGGGCCTTGTCATCATGGGAACAAGAACTAAAGTTCCCAAACCTGGCCCAAAAAATTAGGGATGGCTTTGAGCTGATAAGGAAAGCAATATATAACGAACAGTGGCGGGAGACCCAACTAAGAATTATACACAAAGCCACATACACTTTTGATTTATCATTTCGGAATGCTCCGGCTTACTACCTGAGACAGTGCCCTAAATGCTCTTTGCCAAAGGCTAACTTACTGCATGGCTTATGGAGCTGCCCGAACATAACTCCACTTTGGTCCCAAGCCAAGGATTATATAGAAGCGGTCTGGGGAATAAACATAGCTCTTAACCCACAACAATGTATCTTCCAATTCATCCCAGTAGATCAGACGGGTGAAGAAAGCATTGGGGTATCTGAAAAAGGAGTCCATATAGTCCTCATGTCAGTCAAAAAAGTAATTCTGAGACATTGGCTTCAAAATGTCGGACCGCTATGGGGTGAAGTAATAAGTATTATGAAACATATGCTTATTATGGAACGGTTGGAAATGGAACGGTACAAATACAAGTCAGTAGGAAAGTTTGTCAAAAAATTGTGAAAGTTTATCGAGAAATCACTGACAACAATGGAGATCACCCCCCAGCCCACCGTGTCTATAACAAGAATGTACTTAGGGTGGGAAAATTTGTGTGCTGCTGTTAGGACTAAGGGAAAACAAATTATCGTTAGAAATTAGCGATTCCCTTACGTCCTACCAGCAGCACAGATGGGGAGATAGCAAGAAGAATCCCCTAGGGAGGGTCCTCATGCCTGGCAGAAGTAAGAACTCTCTGCCCGAAGGCCGAAAACTCTGCTACCTTAGCATCTATTCTATAATGAGAGATGAAGGTTGATTCAGAGCTCCAGGAAGCCGCCTTACAGATCAACTCTAAGGGGAGAAGGCTTCTCTCCGCAACAGAGATTGCAACGGCCCTAGTAGAATGAGCCCTCACAAACTCCGGAGGATCTAAAGATTGGGACATAAAAGCCTCCCTGATGGCTTCCCTGACCCAGCGACTAATAGTAGCTTTAGACGCTTTATGGCCTTCAGACTTACCGGCAAACAGGATGAAGAGGTTCTCATCTATCTTGAACTCCCTGGATCTATCCACATAGACCTGGAGGAATCTCGAGATGTCCAGTGGATGTCTAACCGGAGCATCAGAGGAGGAGGCGGAGAATAACACAGGTAGAGAGATTAACATTTTGAAAAGTTGGAACCTTAGGTCTAAAATAAGGTAGAAATTTCAGAAGGAAAAAAATGATATATGGATGCATTGCAGAAAAAGCTTGCCGTTCAGAGATTCTTTTGGCTGAGGTTATAGCCATAAGAAAGACCACTTTAAGAGTTAAGAATTTAAAGTTTGCCTCCTCCAAATGTTCAAAGGGGGAGATGCTAACCCCTTGAGAACTACTGATAGGTCCCATTGGGGAACGGGTTTTAGTATTGTAGGCTTAAATCTTTCAGCTCCCTTAAGGAAGCGTTTGATGAGCAGGTCCCAAGAGTATAGTCTGTTGAGACAGGCCAAGATGGCAAAGACTTGAACCTTCAGGGTAGATGGGGACTTTATCTAGCCCATCCTGAAAGAACTGTAATATCGCAGGAAGGGGCAGATCTGCAGACGCACCTGGTTGGAACTACACCATGACGTGAAGATCCTCATAATCCGGGAGTAGGCCTTCTTCGTAGACTCTGCTCTGGAATGTGACGGGGTTCTCAGGACCGACTCAGAGAGCCCTCCCACTCTGGGAAGGGACTGATCAACCTCCAGGCTGTCAGGTTGAATCTGTGCAGAGATGAGTGTCCCACGACACCAGGGTCTGCTCCGGGGGAAGTCTCCAATATTGTCCCCGACTCATCTGAATGAGCTGGGTAAACCAGGATCTCCTGGGCCAAAATGGTATGATGGCTATTACCGAGGCCCGATCCTGACGGATTTTCATCAATACCCTCGGTATCATGGAAAAAAGAGGGAAGATGTAAGCCACGGTATCATCAGAGCGTCTATCGCCAGGGGGTTGTCCTCCCTGAATAGGGAACAGAACCTCTGCACCTTCGCGTTGAACCTGGTTGCCATGAGATCCACCTCTGGCATGCCCCATCTGTGGACTAACTGCCTGAAGATCTCCGGATGCAGTGACCACTCCATGGTCGGTAAGCCGCGACTTAGGCGATCCGCAATGATGTTGAGGGAGCCTTGGATGTGAGTGGCAGATAGATGGGATAGGTTCAGCTCTGCCCACCGCAGAATTACCCCGATCTCTGAAAGAAGGGGTAAGGATCTTGTGCCTCCCTGCTTGTTTATATAAAGCACCGCAGTCATGTTGTCTGACTGGACTTTCACTGCCTTACCCCGGATCTGAGGGGCAAAGTGGAGGAGAGCTTCCAGATAGCGCGCATCTCGCGGAGATTCGAAGAAAGATGCCGCTCCTGAGGAGACCAAGATCCCCGAACTGGGGATCCATCGAAATGGGCGCCCCAGCCTACAAGGGACGTGTCTGTTGTCAATATGAGCCAATCTGGTTGGGTCATAGACTTTCCCGCTGGCAGATGGAACCACCATCTGAGGGAATTCCGGGTTTGGTTGGCTAGGGAGCACAGGGAATCTAGCCCCGCAGGGCTGCCGTTTCCATTTGTCTAAGACCTCCGATTGAAGAGGACGGAGGTGCCATAAAGCCCAAGGGACTGCATCCGCAGCCGCTGACATGAGCCCCAGCATCTTCATGAGAGTCCGGATGGAGACTCGAAGTGGGACAGAAAGGATCCTCGCCAGGTCCTGAATCCGCACTCTTCTTTCTGGCGTCAACTGGAGGGACATCTCCAGAGAGTTGACCACGAATCCTAAGTAATGGATAGAAGTCGATGGGCTCACATTCGACTTCTGCCAGTTGATGATCCAGCCTAGGCGGAGCAGAAAGGAAATTGCGACATGAAGATGATGGGTAAGTATTGGAACTGAAGAGGCTAGAAGAAACCAATCGTCCAAGTAGGGAACAATGGTCAGTCCCTGAAGTCTCAGAGCTGCCACCACCGACACTACCACCTTGGTGAAGATAAGAGGGGCAGATGAGATTCCGAAAGGGAGGGCGGCAAACTGAAAATGCCTACGCACTCCTGAAATCTGGACCGCGACCCTGAGAAATTTCCGAGAGGAGGGGTGGATCGGGATGTGGAGGTAAGCATCCTTGAGGTCCAGAGTAGCCATCACGTCTCCAGGGTTGAGGATGTGGCTGACTGACCTTATGGTTTCCATTCGGAACCTGGTTCTCCTTACGAATCGATTGAGAAATCTCAAATCTATGATCATCCGGAAAACTCCTGTTTTCTTGGGCGCGAGGAATACTGGAGAATAAATCCCTAGACCCCTCTCCCCTGCCAGTACCTCCTCCAGGGCTCCCTTGGAAATGTAGTCTTGTGGATCTTCGAGACTGCCCCCCCAATCTCTACATGCCCTGGCCTGCTGTCCGCATCTGCCTCCGCGATCTTGCCTGCCACGACCCCGAAAGGGCTGTTGGGGGAGACTCTTCCTTTTCTTATCGGAGAGTCCCTCCAAGATCTTGTCTAATTCCGTACCGAACAGGCGGTCTGGCTCGAAGGGGAGCCCACACAAATTGTATTTAGAAGTGTTATCCGCATTCCAGGGTTTCAGCAATTAAAGGTCTTCGGGCAGCGGACACTAGGGCCATTGTTTTGGCTGCCGACTTCAGTTGTAACTGGGACGTGTCACATAAGAAGTCCATGGCCAAATTAACTGATTTAAATGCGGCCAGGATATCGTCCCGGTTTCCTCCATTCTGTGCGCATCACAGAAAGAAGGGTCTCATCCGCCTTGAAGACACGCTGTGTCCGACCGGCGGGATCGGAGGACTCCCCTGTGTCAACATCATGGTCCCCCGACCTGATGGACTTCAATAACTTCTGCGTTTTTTCGGGTGGGAAAAAGCAAGAAGTTAATTCCTCATCCTCAGAGGAAGATGACCCCACTGAGAAGGGCGTGGGTCAGTCAGCAGAGGCGGCAACTTCCATCAGAGTCTGGGAGGGAACCGGTAGCCTCTCATTCAGTAAACGCACTACCCCCTTGATGGAGTCGTCCACATACGTCTTCGCCCACTGGTACATATCTTGCATAGTGGCTTCAGTGGTGGTGCGAGAATGACAACTGTCACACCTGGAGTAGGGGCAACTGTCGTCCAAGGGTGTGTTGCAGTCATAACAGGCCAGGTGTTTCCTCTTGGCCGACGACTTCCGCTGCTGATCTGACTCTCTAGGACAGGCATGTCCAAACTGCGGCCCTCCAGCTGTTGCAAAACTACAACTCCCAGCATGCCTGGATAGCTTACATCTATTATGGCATGCTGGGAGTTGTAGTTTTGCAACAGCTGGAGGGCTGCAGTTTGGACATGCCTGCTCTAGGAGAAGCCATCACAAGACTGGAAAACCAGTGGCTGAAGAAATCACATTCAAAAGACAGAGAAACTCTCAGTCAAAGCGCAAAAGGCTCTGGAGCTAGCTTGTCAAAGCAGCGCAACCAGAGACAGAATGATGGGATCAGGGAGCTTAAAAAGGAAAAGCTCTGCCCAGGGGTGGGATTTCCTGTTGAAATCCACCCCCCTAAAAGCATCACCCCCACCGTTTAAAATAACCTAATATTATCTTTATATTTAATAATAATAATAAAAGAAATGCCCCCCCTGTGAAATGCTCTGGCCGGCAGCAGGAGAAAGCGTCGGAGAAACCGGAAGTGACTTTGCCGCCGGCCACGTGTCACCTCGGGTCATGGCGGCGCCCATGCCCCGCTGGCATCGGAGTGCTGGGAGAGAGCGCGGCACCGCCAGCCACAGGAGGAGAGCGCTGCACCAAGAAATGGTACTGCACTACCCCCAAGTAAGCCGTAGGACCAGAGGTAGGTCCGATGGGGGGAAAAAAAAGAGCGCAACAATAAGCGCAGAGAGCAAAGAAAAAAAGGAGACAAATGGGGGAGAAAAAAGAAAGAAACCCCTATTAAAAATACAGCCTCCAGCTCCCCCAAAAAGATGGGGGAGCACCTCGCCAGTCCACCTGTCCAAAGGACAGAAAAAAACACGGTGGGCTGGGGGGTGATCCCCTCCCTTTATGGGAGCTGGAGTTTGTTCATTGGTTCTTTTGGGCTCATTAAAATTCTGCCGATCCTACCAGTCCACAGGGGGCAGTTAACCCCATCTGTGCTGCTGGTAGGACGTAAGGGAATACCTATTTTTGTAGGTATTACTATGTATTATAGAAGTAGAGAAATTGAAACTTGGAAATGTGCTAATTTTTCAATAAATTTTGTACATTTTTTTTTTATTAATAAAAATGATTTTTTTTTACTCCATTTTACCAGTGTCATGAAGTACAATATGTGATGAAAAAACAGTTTCAGAATGGCCTTGATAAGTCAAAGCGTTTTAAAGTTATCAGCACTGGTCAGATTTGCAAAATAATGGCCTGGTCCTTAAGGTTAAAATGAGCCCGGTCCCTAACGGTTTAAAGGGAATCTGTCATCAGAAAATGACCTACTGTTTAAATCACTTTTTTATGTTTATAATATTTTTAAATAATTTTTGATGATGTTATTTATAATTTTCCATGTCTTTTTATATTTAAACTAAAACCAAAAACCCTGCGGTTTTTGCACTGGCCACTATGTCTAATAATTGGTGCCACTTCTTGGTTAGTACAGATTACTTTACTGCAAATCCTGCCTGTAATTATATCATCTCTGTATATATATATATATATATATATGACAGGATCCACCTATGACAGGATCCACCATTCACGCCAGCTCTGTGGCCATAATGTGTATATTATGATAAGACTGGACTGACAATAATAATGTTTTTTTTTGTTTGCTTGTTTTTTAATGCACCCAGAAAAATATGACATTTTTATGCATGTTTATAGTGACATCAATAAAGCATGCAGAATTATTTCTTGGGAGAAAATACCTCCGTAAAAGTGTCATGCATTTCCATGCTGCCACACCATTAGGGCTGACGGTATTAATAGTAGAAGGAATCTCATCACTGTGTGTTTAATAATTAAACCAGATCATAGTTGCATAACATATGTATGCAATGTTTGGATAGTAACAGATACAAAATCGATTTTAGTCTAGCCTGTTTGACATTACCAGCACTTTGCTCCTCCATAGAAGCAATGAGAAAAGTTATTTTGTTTTACGTACTAGCAATTATTTGCGTTTACTGTCAATAACAGGTCCCTTTGACTTTCAAACACGTAAATAACGTACTATTTATAATGATAACTCTTATTTTACAGAGCATATGCCTACAAAGCTCTTAGGGCTCGTTCACATGAACGTGTGCTGCCCGTTGCCATATTGCGGACCGCATTTGCACCATTCCGTGTGCATTCTGCATCACGGATGCGGACCCATTCACTTCAATGGGTCTGCAAATCTGGAGATGTGGAACGGAACACTACGGAGTGCTTCCTGGGGTTCCGTTCCGTGCCTCTGCACCGCAAAAAGATAGAACATGCTCTATTTTTTTGTGGAATGGAGGGATCGCGGACCCATTCAAGTGAATGGGTCCACGATCCCAATGCGGCTGCCCCACGGACGGTGCCCGTGCATTGCGGACCGCAATTTGCGGACCACAGCACAGGCACGGGCTTCACACGTTCGTGTGAACGAGCCCTTAAGGGAGTCTGTCACAACAGAAAACCATGCCATTATATTGCAGGGCTTAAAGGGATTATCCAGGATTGTACAAGTGATGGCCTAGCCGCGTGATAGGCTATTAAAGGGGTTATCCTGGTAAATATAATGATGGCCTATTCTCAGGATAGGTAATCATTATCAGATCAGCAGGGGTCCAAAAAATCAGCCGTTACAGGGAGCCGCCACACTCACCGGAGCTCTGGTGAGTGCTGTGGTCTCCTGGCAGCTTTCCAAGCACAACACCATACATAATACAGCAGTTGTGCTTGGTATTGCAGCCCAGCCTCATTCACTTCAATAACATGGCCTAGAAAGAGGCTGCTACAGTCACAGAGCGCTGGCCTGCTGATCAGCGAAGGGTCCCGGATGTAGGATCCCCACCAATCTGATATTGATGACCTATCCAGAGGAGTCATTAATATAACTTACCGGATAACCCCTTTAATACCTAATCCACGGAGGCCCAAGCTACAGCAGTACAACTGATCAGCAGGGGTGAGGGATGTTGGGCCCAAGTCAATGACATATGGTTTGCCTATCCTGAAGAGTGAACAACCCAGGCACATTCAATAGTTGAAGAAATTCCAAAATGGCTATAAATTTTATAACAATCATAAGGTCATATTCTAAATTTTTCCCTGTAAGGTGTTATGCCTTCGGGTGTCGACCCACTGCGCCACTGACTGACTATACTCTGAAGGGGCGTGACTAAGCAATGCCTGGTCTTTACTAGAGCCTCTGATGGTGAGGATAGGCTTGGGCCGTTAGGGTAGTTGCCAGGTGCCACTCCAGAGCAGTCCCTGAGTCAGTGGCAGCTGACCAGGGGGTCAGAGATAAATATCTTGGTCAAATGCCAACTTTGTATAAAAAAATGGGAAAAGTTGTCTTTTGCCAAGATATTTCTCTCACCCAGCATGGGTATATGTAAAATGACACCCCAAAACACATTCCCCAACTTCTCCTGAGTACGGCGATACCAGATGTGTGACACTTTATTGCAGCCTAGGTGGGCAAAGGGGCACACATTCCAAAGAGCACCTTTCGGATTTCACCGGTCATTTTTTACAGATTTTGATTGCAAACTACTTCTCACGCATCTGGGCCCCTAAAATGCCAGGGCAGTATAACTACCCCACAAGTGACCCCATTTTGGAAAGAAGACACCCCAAGGTATTTTGTGATGGGCATAGTGAGTTCATGGAAGTTTTTATTTTTTGTCACAAGTTAGTGGAATATGAGACTTTGTTAAAAAAAAAAAGAAAAAAAAATCATCATTTTCCACTAACTTGTGACAAAAAATAAAAAGTTCTATGAACTCACTATGCCCATCAGCGAATACCTTAGGGTGTCTACTTTCCGAAATGGGGTCATTTGTAGGAGTTTTCTACTATCTGGACATTGTAGAACCTCAGGAATCATGACAGGTGCTAAGAAAGTCAGAGCTGCTTCAAAAAGCGGAAATTCACATTTTTGTACCATAGTTTGTAAACGCAATAACTTTTACCCAAACCATTTTTCTTTTTTGCCCAAACATTTTTTTTTTATCAAAGACATGTAGAACAATAAATTTAGCGAAAAATTTATATATGGATGTCGTTTTTTTTTGCAAAATTTTACAATTGAAAGTGAAAAATGTCATTTTTTTGCAAAAAAAACGTTATATTTCGATTAATAACAAAAAAAGTAAAAATGTCAGCAGCAATGAAATACCACCAAACGAAAGCTCTATTAGTGAGAAGAAAAAGAGGTAAAATTCATTTGGGTGGTAAGTTGCATGACCGAGCAATAAACGGTGAAAGTAGTATAGTGCAGAAGTGTAAAAAGTGGCCTGGTCATTAAGGGGGTTTCAGCTAGGGGGGTTGAAGTGGTTAAGAAGCACCTGTGATGACACTGTGATGAGGTTGCCACATCTTTAGACCACCTGTCTAAGATTAAAGGGGGTCATTTACTAACCAAAAATACTCCTATATTCTCCTCAGAGGAGAATAAGAACATTAGAATTGGTTGAAATTAATGGTTCAAGGGTTTCAATATACCCAGACTATTCTGTAACAATCAGGGGCGTAGCTAGAAATGCATGGGCCCCATAGCAAAAATAATTTTATGGCCCCCCCCCCCCCAGTGCCATCCACAGATCCCCCTCCCCTAAACAGTGCCATCCACAGATCCCCCTCCCCTAAACAGTGCCATCCACAGATACGGATCCCCCTCCCCTAAATAGTGCCATCCACAGATCCCCCTCCCTTAAATAGTGCCATCCACAGATCCCCTCCCCTCAATAGTGCCATCCACCACAGATCCCCCTCCCCTAAATAGTGCCATCCACCACAGATCCCCCTCCCCTAAATAGTGCCATCCACCACAGATCCCCCTCCCCTAAATAGTGCCATCCACCACAGATCCCCCTCACCTAAATAGTGCCATCCACCACAGATCCCCCTCACCTAAATAGTGCCATCCACCACAGATCCCCCTCCCTAAATAGTGCCATCCACCACAGATCCCCCTCCCCAACGCTCACAGGAGCACATTTATAAACTAATCAGTAACTATAATAATTTAATCATTGACATCTCTGATCTCTTTACTTGGATTGGATTTGGATATCTTACTCTGTCTTAGCTCCGGTAACGGTAACAGCAGGCAGTGCGGGCGGGCGGGCAGCGCTCTCTCACTGACGTCATGCGCTTGCTCTTCCCACTAGGCGGCGCAGGCGTGTGACGTCAGTGAGTGAGTGCTGCCCGCCCGCACTGCCTGCTGTTACCGTTACCGCAGCTAAGACAGAGTAAGATATCCAAATCCAATCCAAGTAAAGAGATCAGAGATGTCAATGATTAAATTATTAAAGTTACTGATTAGTTTATAAATGTGCTCCTGTGAGCGGCGTGGCCCTGTATATTCTAATCCCCAGGCAAGCGTCCCTGTCACCATGGGAACGCCTGGGAGTTAGAATATACCATCGGATTTGAGTTTTCACGCTCTCACTGAGAGCGTGAAAACTCAGATCCGATGGTATATTCTAACCCCCAGGCAAGCGTCCCCGTCACCATGGGAAAGCCTGGGGTTTAGAATATGATCGGATCTTCTGAGTTACTCAGTGGCCTGGCTGGAGCCTCCCCAGGCTCTGTGTCGGCCCGGCCCTGCGTGCGCCCTGCTCCAGTCCAGTCCTGACTTCTCCCCAGCCAGGCCCGAGCCGCGGACGGGCCTGGCTGCCTGTGTGTGTGTGTAAATAAAAATAAATAAAAAAAATCAACAGAAGGCGGCCCGGACGGGCCCCCAGTGGCTTAGGGCCCCATAGCCACTGCTATGGTGATCTCTACGCCACTGGTAACAATGAAAAGAGAACAAGGAAAATTTATAGAAGTGAAAAAAAGATTACGCCATGCTGAGATTAAATATTCACTTCTGTATCCAGCAAAACTCAGAGTGGTGTATAAAGATAAAGTTAATTTATTTTCTTCCTCACAAGAAGTACAGAAATGGTTGGAAACTATGGGTTTAGGATAACATTATAATACAAATAGCACATTGTGACTTGTTGACGGTGGCTGGGGGGAAGAGGGAGGGAGGGGATACGGAGTATATGCCAGTTGGGTAGGATGTTCAAGTCCCATACGGTTCGAGGACATCATGTGAGGGTTGGGGAGGGTTGGGGGGGTGGATACGGAGGGGAGGTTAAAGGGGTTCTGCACTTTTATTTAACTGATGATTTATCCTCTGGACCCCCGTCGATCAGCTGTTTGAGAAGGCAGCGGAGCTCCAGCACACGACTAGTATAAACTAGCGTGGGCGGGGCTAAGCTCTGTTCACTTGAATGGAGCTTAGCCCCGCCCACGCTAGTTAAAACTAGTCGTGACGTCACTGGGCCAGCGGTAAACAGTGAGAAGGCCGCGGTGCTGCTGGAGCGACGCTGCCTTCTGATCGGCGGAGATCCCGGGTGTCGGACCCCCGGGATCAGAAGCTGATGATCTATCCAGAGGATAGATAATCAGTTAAATTAAAGTGCAGAACCCCTTTAAGGAGAGATTTTTATTTATTTTTTCTGTTCCCATTACTGGTCCTTGGATATATAATATAAGAGGGGAAAAAATATGATTAACACTAGAATTTTATTTTGGAATGTGAGAGGTCTTGGGGAGAAATTAAAAATGTTTGCAGCCTTTCAAAAAGCACCAAGAAAGCGCCGAACACCGAACCCGAACTTTTACGGAAATGTTCGGGTTCGGGGTCCAAAAATCCTAAAGTTCGGTACGAACCCAAACTTTACAGTTCGGGTTTGCTCAACCCTAGTCACGTTCTGTTATGATGCATTTTTGTTACTAAACACATCACATTGCTTTGAACTGGAGAGCTGCGGATCTGTATTTCTGCACCCACAGGTCCCCTTCAGGACTCTTTTCCTACTACTTAGGTAACCTAGTGCTTTTTTTACTATCCTCAGGATAGGTCATCAATATCAGATCGTCAGGGGGGGGGGGGGGGGGCAGGAGTCGGACATTTAAGTCAGTTTCTGGTATAATGAGCTGCTGGTGTTGGTCCACTGTGTTTTATCAAGGGCAGGGTCAATGCAGCTAGCTATCAGGAGATTTTGGAGCACTTCATGCTTCCATCTGCTGAAAAGCTTTATGGAGATGAAGATTTCATTTTTCAGCACGACCTGGCACCTGCTCACAGTGCCAAAACCACTGGTAAATGGTTTACTGACCATGGTATTACTGTGCTCAATTGGCCTGCCAACTCTCCTGACCTGAACCCCATAGAGAATCTGTGGGATATTGGGAAGAGAAAGTTGAGAGACGCGAGACCCAACACTCTGGATGAGCTTAAGGCCGCTATCGAAGCATCCTGGGCCTCCATAACACCTCAGCAGTGCCACAGGCTGATTGCCTCCATGCCACGCCGCATTGAAGCAGTCATTTCTGCAAAAGGATTCCCGACCAAGTATTGAGTGCAGAACTGAACATCATTATTTGAAGGTTGACTTTTTTTGTATTAAAAACACTTTTCTTTTATTGGTCGGATGAAATATGCTAATTTTTTTAGATAGGAAATTTGGGTTTTCATGAGCTGTATGCCAAAATCATCAATATTAAAACAATAAAAGGCTTGAACTACTTCAGTTGGTGTGTAATGAATCTAAAATATATGAAAGTCTAATGTTTATCAGTACATTACAGAAAATAATGAACTTTATCACAATATGCTAATTTTTTTAGAAGGACCTGTATAGTAGGACACTATTTATGGATGCACGGTATAGTAGGGACAGGGGCACTATTTATGGACGCACTGTTTAGTAGGTGCACTATTTATGGATGTGCTGTATAGCAGGGGTACTATTTATGGATGCACTGTACAGTAGGGGCATTATTTATGAATGCACTGTATAGCAGGGGCACTATTTATGGATGCACTGTATAGCAGGGGCACTATTTATGGATGCACTGTATAGCAGGGGCACTATTTATGGATGCACTGTATAGTAGGGGCACTATTTATGGTTGCACTGTATAGAAGGGCACTATTTACGGATGCACTGTATAGCAGGGGCAATATTTATGGATGCACTGTATAGCAGGGGCCCTTTTTATAGATGCACTGTATAGTAGGACACTATTTATGGATGCACTGTATAGTAGGGGCACTATTTATGGTTGCACTGTATAGCAGGGGCACTAATTATGGATGCACTGTATAGCAGGGTCACTATTTATGGATGCACTGTATAGCAGGGGCCCTATTTATGGATGCAATTTATAGCAGGGGCCCTATTTATGGATGCAATGTATAGCAGAGGCACTATTTATGGATGCACTGTATAGCAGGGGCACTATTTATGGATGCACTGTATAGTAGGACACTATTTATGTATGCACTGTATAGTAGGACCAGGGGCACTATTTATGGACGCACTGTATCGTAGGGGCACTATTTATGGTTGCACTGTATAGCAGGGGCACTAATTATGGATGCACTGTATAGCAGGGTCACTATTTATGGATGCACTGTATAGCAGGGGCCCTATTTATGGATGCAATTTATAGCAGGGGCCCTATTTATGGATGCAATGTATAGCAGAGGCACTATTTATGGATGCACTGTATAGCAGGGGCACTATTTATGGATGCACTGTATAGTAGGACACTATTTATGTATGCACTGTATAGTAGGACCAGGGGCACTATTTATGGACGCACTGTATAGTAGGACACTATTTATGTATGCACTGTATATCAGGGGTACTATTTATGGATGCACTGTATAGCAGGGGCCCTATTTATGGATGCAATTTATAGCAGGGGCCCTATTTATGGATGCACTGTATAGCAGGGGCACTATTTATGGATGCACTGTATAGCAGGGGCCCTATTTATGGATGCAATCTATAGCAGGGGCCCTATTTATGGATGCAATGTATAGCAGGGGCACTATTTATGGATGCACTGTATAGCAGGGGAACTATTTATGGATGCACTGTATAGTAGGACACTATTTATGGATGCACTGTATAGTAGGACCAGGGGCACTATTTATGGACGCACTGTATAGTAGGACACTATTTATGTATGCACTGTATATCAGGGGTACTATTTATGGATGCACTGTATAGCAGGGGCCCTATTTATGGATGCACTGTATATCAGGGGTATTATTTATGGATGCACTGTATATCAGGGGCACTATTTATGGTTGTACTGTATAGCAAGGGCTCTTTTTATGGATGCACTGTATAGCAGGGGCACTATTTATGGATGCACTGTATAGCAGGGGCCCTATTTATGGATGCACTGTATAGCCGGGGCACTTTCTCTGGATGCACTAAATAGCAGAGGCTCTATTTATGGATGCACTGTATAGCAGGGGCACTATTTATGGATGCACTGTATAGCAGGGGCACTTTTTATGGTTGCACTGTATAGAAGGGCACTATTTACGGATGAACTGTATAGCAGGGGTACTATTTATGGATGCACTGTATAGCAGGGGCCCTTTTTATGGATGCACTGTATA
Source organism: Bufo gargarizans (assembly GCF_014858855.1). Taxonomy (NCBI): domain Eukaryota; kingdom Metazoa; phylum Chordata; class Amphibia; order Anura; family Bufonidae; genus Bufo; species Bufo gargarizans. The sequence goes on from NC_058080.1 coordinate 311,979,096, forward strand.
GCAGGGGCACTATTTATGGATGTACTGTATAGCACGGGCCCTATTTATGGATGCACTGTATAGCCGGGGCACTTTCTCTGGGGGCACTAAATAGCAGAGGCTCTATTTATGGATGCACTGTATAGCAGGGGCACTATTTATGGATGCACTGTATAGCAGGGGCACTTTTTATGGTTGCACTGTATAGAAGGGCACTATTTACGGATGCACTGTATAGCAGGGGCACTATTTATGGATGCACTGTATAGCAGGGGCCCTATTTATGGATGCAATGTATAGCAGGGGCACTATTTATTGATGCACTGTATAGTAGGACACTATTTATGGATGCACTGTATAGTAGGGCCAGGGGCACTATTTATGAACGCACTATTTAGTAGGGGCACTATTTATGGTTGCACTGTATAGCAGGGGCACTAATTATGGATGCACTGTATAGCAGGGGCACTATTTATGAATGCACTGTATAGCAGGGGTCCTATTTATGGATGCACTGTATAGCAGGGGCACTTTATATGGTTGCACTGTATAGAAGGGCACTATTTACGGATGCACTGTATAGCAGCGGCACTATTTATGGATGCACTGTATAGCAGGGGCCCTATTTATGGATGCAATGTATAGCAGGGGCACTATTTATGGATGCACTGTATAGTAGGACACTATTTATGGATGCACTGTATAGTAGGGCCAGGGGCACTATTTATGGACGCACTATTTAGTAGGGGCACTATTTATGGTTGCACTGTATAGCAGGGGCACTAATTATGGATGCACTGTATAGCAGGGGCACTATTTATGGATGCACTGTATAGCAGGGGCCCTATTTATGGATGCACTGTATAGCAGAGGCACTATGTATGGATGCACTGTATAGCACGGGCCCTATTTATGGATGCACTTTATAGCCGGGGCACTTTCTCTGGGGGCACTGAATAGCAGAGGCTCTATTTATGGATGAACTGTATAACATGGGCCCTATTTATGGATGCACTGTATAGTAGGTGCACTATTTATGGATGCGCTGTATAGCAGGGGTACTATTTATGGATGCACTGTACAGTAGGGGCATTATTTATGGGTGCACTATATAGCAGGGGCACTTTCTCTGGGGGCACTGAATAGTAGAGGCTCTATTTATGGATGCACTGTATAGCAGGGGCACTATTTATGGATGCACTGTATAGCAGGGACCCTATTTATGGAGGCAATGTATAGCAGGGGTACTATTTATGGATGCACTGTATAGCAGGGGCCCTATTTATGGATGCACTGTATAGCAGGGGCACTATTTATGGATGCACTGTATAGTAGGACACTATTTATGGATGCACTGTATAGTAGGGCCAGGGGCACTATTTATGGACGCACTGTATAGTAGGACACTATTTATGGATGCACTGTATAGCAGGGGCACTATTTATGGATGCACTGTATCGTAGGGGCACTATTTATGGATGCAATTTATAGCAGGGGCCCTATTTATGGATGCAATGTATAGCAGGGGCACTATTTATGGATGCACTGTATAGCAGGGGCACTTTTTATGGATGCACTGTATAGTAGGACACTATTTATGGATGCACTGTATAGTAGGACCAGGGGCACTATTTATGGACGCACTGTTTAGTAGGGGCACTATTTATGGATGTACTGTAATAGTAGGGGCATTATTTATGGATGCACTGTATAGTAGGGGCACTATTTATGGATGCACTGTATAGTAGGGGCACTATTTATGGATGCACTGTATAGTAGGGGCATTATTTATGGATGCACTGTATAGTAGGGGCACTATTTATGGATGCACTGTATAGTAGGGCCAGGGGCACTATTTATGGACGTACTGTATAGTAGGGGCATTATTTATGGATGCACTGTATAGTAGGGGCACTATTTATGGATGCACTGTATAGTAGGGGCATTATTTATGGATGCACTGTATAGTAGGGGCATTATTTATGGATGCACTGTATATCAGGGGCACTATTTATGGATGCACTGTATAGTAGGGCCAGGGGCACTATTTATGGATGCACTGTATAGTAGGGGCATTATTTATGGATGCACTGTATAGTAGGGGCACTATTTATGGGTGCACTATATAGCAGGGGCACTTTCTCTGGGGGCACTGAATAGTAGAGGCTCTATTTATGGATGCACTGTATAGCAGGGGCACTATTTATGGATGCACTGTATAGCAGGGACCCTATTTATGGAGGCAATGTATAGCAGGGGTACTATTTATGGATGCACTGTATAGCAGGGGCCCTATTTATGGATGCACTGTATAGCAGGGGCACTATTTATGGATGCACTGTATAGTAGGACACTATTTATGGATGCACTGTATAGTAGGGCCAGGGGCACTATTTATGGACGCACTGTATAGTAGGACACTATTTATGGATGCACTGTATAGCAGGGGCACTATTTATGGATGCACTGTATCGTAGGGGCACTATTTATGGATGCAATTTATAGCAGGGGCCCTATTTATGGATGCAATGTATAGCAGGGGCACTATTTATGGATGCACTGTATAGCAGGGGCACTTTTTATGGATGCACTGTATAGTAGGACACTATTTATGGATGCACTGTATAGTAGGACCAGGGGCACTATTTATGGACGCACTGTTTAGTAGGGGCACTATTTATGGATGTACTGTAATAGTAGGGGCATTATTTATGGATGCACTGTATAGTAGGGGCACTATTTATGGATGCACTGTATAGTAGGGGCACTATTTATGGATGCACTGTATAGTAGGGGCATTATTTATGGATGCACTGTATAGTAGGGGCACTATTTATGGATGCACTGTATAGTAGGACACTATTTATGGATGCACTGTATAGTAGGGCCAGGGGCACTATTTATGGACGTACTGTATAGTAGGGGCATTATTTATGGATGCACTGTATAGTAGGGGCACTATTTATGGATGCACTGTATAGTAGGGGCATTATTTATGGATGCACTGTATAGTAGGGGCATTATTTATGGATGCACTGTATATCAGGGGCACTATTTATGGATGCACTGTATAGTAGGACACTATTTATGGATGCACTGTATAGTAGGGCCAGGGGCACTATTTATGGATGCACTGTATAGTAGGGGCATTATTTATGGATGCACTGTATAGTAGGGGCACTATTTATGGATGCACTGTATAGTAGGGGCACTATTTATGGATGCACTGTATAGTAGGGGCATTATTTATGGATGCACTGTATAGTAGGGGCATTATTTATGGATGCACTGTATAATAGGGGCACTATTTATGGATGCACTGTATAGTAGGACACTATTTATGGATGCACTGTATAGTAGGGCCAGGGGCACTATCTATGGACGCACTGTATAGTAGGGGCACTATTTATGGATGCACTGTATAGCAGGGGCACTATTTATGGCCGCACTGTATAGCAGGGCACTATTTATGGACGCACTGTTTAGTAGGGGCACTGCATATGGACGCACTGTATAGTAGGACACTATTTATGGATGAACTGTATAGTAGGGGCACTATTTATGGACGCACTGTTTAGTAGGGGCACTATTTATGGACGCACTGCATAGTAGGGGCATTATTTATGGATGCACTGTATAGTAGGGGCACTTTTTATGGACGCACTGTATAGTAGGGGCATTATTTATGGATGCACTGTATAGTAGGTGCATTATTTATGGATGCACTGTATAGTAGGGGCACTATTTATGGATGCACTGTATATCAGGGGCACTATTTATGGATGCACTGTATAGTAGGACACTATTTATGGATGCACTGTATAGTAGGGCCAGGGGCACTATTTATGGATGCACTGTATAGTAGGGGCACTATTTATGGATGCACTGTATAGTAGGGGCACTATTTATGGATGCACTGTATAGCAGGGGCACTATTTATGGACGCACTGTATAGCAGGGCACTATTTATGGACGCACTGTTTAGTAGGGGCACTGCATATGGGTGCACTGTATAGCAGGGGCACTATTTATGGATGAACTGTATAGCAGGGGCACTATTTATGGACGCACTGTATAGTAGGTGCACTATTTATGGATGCACTGTATAGTAGGGGCACTATTTATGGACGCACTGTATAGTAGGTGCACTATTTATGGATGCATTGTATAGTATGTGCACTATTTATGGATGCACTGTATAGTAGGAGCACTATTTATGGACGCACTGTATAGTATGTGCACTATTTATGGATGCACTGTATAGTAGGACACTATTTATGGATGAGCTGTATAGTAGGGGCACTATTTATGGATGCGCTGTTTAGTAGGGGCACTATTTATGGACGCACTGTATAGTAGGGGCACTATTTATGGATGCACTGTATAGTAGGGGCACTTTTTATGGATGCACTGTATAGTAGGGCACTATTTATGGACGCACTGTTTAGTAGGGGCACTGCATATGGATGCACTGTATAGTAGGGGCACTATTTATGGACGCACTGTATAGTAGGGGCACTATTTATGGACGCACTGTTTAGTAGGGGCCCTGCATATGGGTGCACTGTATAGTAGGGGCACTGCATATGGATGCACTGTATAGTAGGGGCCCCATTTATGGATGCACTGTATAGTAGGGGCACTTTTTATGGATGCACTGTATAGTAGGGCACTATTTATGGACGCACTGTTTAGTAGGGGCACTGCATATGGGTGCACTGTATAGTAGGGGCACTGCATATGGATGCACTGTATAGTAGGGGCCCCATTTATGGATGCACTGTATAGTAGGGGCACTTTTTATGGATGCACTGTATATTAGGGCACTATTTATGGACGCACTGTTTAGTAGGGACACTGCATATGGATGCACTGTATAGTAGGGGCACTATTTATGGACGCACTGTATAGTAGGGGCACTATTTATGGATGAACTGTATAGATGGGGCACTATTTATGGACGCACTGTATAGTAGGTGCACTATTTATGGATGCACTGTATAGTAGGACACTATTTATGGATGCACTGTTTAGTAGGGGCACTGCATATGGGTGCAGTTTGTGAGGTTACTCTTGCCCTCCTGCTGATGGCTGGTTGGGGTGCATACTTGGTGTTTGTAAAAGGGAACCATTTTGCCTGACACATCACATGAAGAATTTGCCAGAGCCCCATTCTCCAAAGCTGTGGACAGGAATACATCCACGGGCAGCTGTCCCCTCAAGCAGGAGTCACCCTGATGCACCCAGCATATGGCTCTATCAGTCCGACCTATAGCACCCCTCCCCCAGTCTTACACGCACCTATGTACCTTGTCTTGCCAGCGTCCGACAGACGATCACGTGGAGCCCAGTGCGCTGTCTCTCTCTCCCTATTGGCTGGCGGCTTCTCACTGGCTAGCTGTGATTGGTTGAGCACACCAGTTCACGTGAAGCGCGGAGTGGGATGGGACGCCGGTTTCTTTAACATTGAGAGAGCTGCAGGCTGGAGGAGTCGGCTCAGTGGCCTGACGGGATGGGGATCCCGCTGCGAGCGGCCCGGTACCCCGTCCAACCCTCCCCCAACTATGGTGTGCTGCTGCGAGAGGGGACGCTGATGTCATAAGGTATGCGGGGGGCTTTGGGGGCCATAGAATGCTGCTCGCACGTGTTAATGTGTTGGAAGACGGCACTGGTCAGTGCTTGGCATGGCTGCCAGGGAAAGTGCCCAGTCCTGATTGCTGGCTGTAATGATCTCAGTCACTGCACAGTGTGAACGGAGCCGAGTTCTTGTGCGGTTTGGGGGATTTATGCTGCGGACCTGATCCTATCCTACCTGGGTCTCTGGAATCCATGGGCTATCAGTGCTTCTCTATGATAGTATAATGCTGTAGAATAGGGTTAGGCTAAGGGGGCTCTCCCTACTTGTTAGAAGGCTCCCTTAGCTGATCACTGGGGTTCTGGACATTGCCTGGAAGATTTCAGTCTCCCAGTATGTCCCAGGAGCAGCCATTCCTCAGCACACGGTATCCAGTGCCAGAGATGCTCTTTGTAGCCGCCGAGAGGTAAGGGAGCGGTCCTCTATTTAAGGACCCTTATCTATTCATAGTTGTAGACAAACTGGACAAACCTGTCGGCCAGAACTGCATATATATTCCAGACCAGCTGACTATCTACGGTGTGTGGGGCCCCCAGAAGGACATTGTGCCCGAACCCCTTGTTCTCAAGGGCCATAAGCCCCTGCCGTAGGGCCGCGCTGATCGTGGAATTAATGTATTTTCTTAGTAAACCAGAACCCATCCACTGGCTGTAACATCTGTCTAGGTGGTGTGTACTCTAAACCCCCACTAACCTGTGAAATGTGGTACACGGTATCTAGTATATGTACAGGTTCTCATTGTAAAGGCAGTTAACAGTACTATACTGCTGACAGTACAAAGTAGGGGTCTGGGAGAGCAGTACAAACGGTTTGCTGAGATCTCCTTATCAGGAGTAGTGAGAATGTGCAGTTATCTTTTTTTCTTCTGCTCTCTCAAGTGCCCAGGGTGGGCTTCACTATGAACTTTAGCTGCTTCACCGCCCTGAGCCCTCCCCTCTGCTCCAAGTGGTAGCTTTCACATTCGACCAGGAGCCCACTACAGCGCTCGCTCCAATGTTAACGTGGAGCACTTGTACTTGTGGAAATGGCTTCACACATTGGTTTTTAGTGGCATGTTGGTGATAAAAGCACCAGCTCCACATTTGGTCTATGGTGAATGTGATTATTTTTCTTTTGTTAATGTTGTGGGTGTGTGTTCCCCCCCCCCCAGGATAAAAAAAAAAGCCAGATTTATAGATGGACACCATATTGTCGGCAGAACCCGCCAGCACTTATAGTTTACACTAAGTTTCTGCTATTCCTTTGAGTTCCATTCATGATGTAAGCCCACTGGACGGATGCTGCTGATTGTCCACCTTGGAGTTCTGCAGCATTTCCGGCACCTGCAAAGTGGATGAGATTTCACAGCTCTCCCCCACGTGATCCTGACTTGCAGTGTGGATTTTAATTCCTCCGCATGTCCGTTTTTGCCAACCAGTTCGACCACTGGTTTTGCTTTCTGCAATGTATAAGGTGTAGCTCATGCGGATTTCGCTGAAGACCCATTGTGGATTTTGCGTGGCGAAATATGTTCCAAACGAACTTGCCCTAAAAATAGCAGCAGGATTTATTTCCCTGTTAGAAATCGGACTCTTCCTTTTCCAGGGGCAGGCGGTATGCACTTGTATATGGCACCTATATCTGTGGCCTCTCTGCACTCGCTGAACTCTATTTGCTTTAAACTTGCCCTGTCACTTTGTGTTTTATTACTGCCTCTTACTCCTGGGTGAACATGTCTTCCACTAGGTGGCGCTGTGACTCCACTGAAAGCCCAACGTGAACACGACACTCTCACATCCCATGGCATAAGAAAGGGGGGTGTGTTCCTGTATACGTGTTGTTAATTTCCGCTCTTTTTCTCTTTGCAGACAACGGACCACTGGACTTTTGTTCCCCCTCCGTCCTGGCTAGGCTTTCTTTTCATCAACTCCTCGTCCCATGTGAGCTAAATGCCTAGGCTCGTTTCACCGATGAACTCAACCAGGTAACACAAGAGAAGGCTTTGTCCTTGTTCTGTCACTTGTGCATCCTCCAGGCCCTCATCACACATAGGTCACTTTTTCTAGTTATTTAATTTGTCCAGTTAATATGTGAACTGTTACTAAAGACTTCTGCTAATAATAATTTGGGGAGAAATTCCAGTGCGGCATGAACGTTTTACCAGTATGTCTATGTTCTGCCACATATGGCGACGCATTGTAATTGTTAAGAATGTTGTGTTAAGTTTAGGTGCTGACTATGCTTTTTTTTAACTGGTGGTCTCTTGCCCCCCCCCCCCCCCCCCCCTCTTTCCACATTACCCGCGCTAGGTCACACCTAGACGGTGAGCATAGAGATGATAGAAGTAAAATTTAAATGAATCCATGAGCACAGTATTAAAGAGGACCTTTCATCGGTCCAAACATTAGGACCTAAGTATCCTGACATATACAGCGGCGCCCAGGGATCTTACGGCACTTACTATTATCCCTGGGCGCCGCTATGTTGTCCAGCAGAACAAGGGCAGACTCTGCCTACTATAACCAAGTCCCCTGAACATACCGGAGAACATAGCGGCGCCCAGGGATAATAGTAAGTGCAGTGAGATCCCTGGGCGCCGCTGTATATGTCATGATACTTGGTTCACAATGTTTGGACCGAAGAAGGGTCCTCTTTAAAGCCCCTGATACAGTAACAGGTATGTACTGTCCTCCCCTGCATAACGGAAACGGGACAGATCTGTTTTACAGCCCATAGACTTCTATTATGACAGCATGAATAACGGAACGCCTCTAAAGACATTCTGTCATAGAATCGCGTTGTGGTCCGTGGTAACGAAATCCATAACGCAATTCACATTTTACCACCAAATGAAGTGTGAATGAATTTCATAAACAGAAATTCGCTCATTACTAATTCCAGTCTTCCCTTCCAACGCCGCAGATCTAATCAATTACACATGGTTGTTGCAGCCAATCGCTGGCACCAAGGTACACTTTGATTGGCTGCAGTGGTCATGTGTTGTCAACATGACGGTGAAACTGCAACCATGTAAGCATAGAACAGTGGCAAGGACTAATGGAGGCACTGGAGCAGCAGAATAAGCAGTGTTGCACTTATTTGGTGCCTGTGCCCTAACGTTTGCTAATTGTGAACAACCCCTGCTTCTGGTCCCCGCGCCGCCATTGCTGCTTATCCCTGTGCGTGGATGAAAACATCCGGTGTTGGGGGGGGGGGGGGGGGGGTGCGAGCCTCCCTAACATCGTGGGTAGAGAAGCAATAACTTGGGCTCATCGGAGCCAATACCTTCTAAGCTCCTGAGCTCCTGCTTATAGTATTATAGTCTTGGATAACTTGATGGGGAGGCTGCTGATGACAGATTCCTATTCACTTTTTATGGAGCAGATAAATAAGAGTAGTTAGAATACCTTGCCCATTTTTGGAAGAGGAATAACCTGCCGTCTGGACAATTTATAAAGCTTCCTGCATATAGTGTATTATCATAAACACCATAAATTTAATGTATTTTTCTCGCTACTGTAGAGAAGCCTGTATGAATACACACGGCTAGAATATGCTGCATTTTGGAAAAGAAATATCGCTGATCCAATAGCACACTGAAAAACTTGTGGGGTCATTTATCAAACTGGTGTAAAGTAGAACTGTCTTAGGGTACTTTCACACTGGCGTTAGAGGAATCCGGCAGGCAGTTCCGTTGCCAGAAATGCCTGCCTGATCCGGAAATCTGTGTGCAAACGGATACCATTTGTTTCCGGATGCGGATCTGTCTGACAAATGCATTGAAATACCGGATCCGTCTCTCTGGTCTCATCTGAAAAAAAAAAAAAAAACTGATCCGGTATTTATTTTTCACATTTTTAACCCCTTAAGGACCGGGCTCATTTTCACCTTAAGGACCAGGCCATTTTTTGCAAATCTGACCAGTGTCACTTTAAGTGCTGATAACTTTAAAACGCTTTGACTTATCCAGGCCATTCTGAGATTGTTTTTTCGTCACATATTGTACTTCATGACACTGGTAAAATAAAGTAAAAAAAATTAATTTTTTTGCATAATAAAATACCTAATTTACCAAAAATTTTGAAAAATTAGCAAATTTCAAAGTTTCAGTTTCTCTACTTCTGTAATACATAGTAATACCCCCAAACATTGTGATGACTTAACATTCCCCATATGTCTACTTCATGTTTGAATTATTTTGGGAATGATATTTTATTTTTTTGGGGATGTTACAAGGCTTAGAAGTTTAGAAGCAAATCTTGAAATTTTTCAGAAATTTACAAAAACCCAATTTTTAGGGACCACTACAGCTCTGAAGTCACTTTGCGAGGCTTACATAATAGAAACCGCCCAAAAATGACCCCATTCTATAAACTACACCCCTCAAGGTATTCAAAACTGATTTTACAAACTCCGTTAACCCTTTAGGTGTTGCACAAGAGTTATTGGCAAATTGGGATGAAATTTGAGAATTTCATTTTTTTGCCTAATTTTCCATTTTAACCCATTTTTTCCACTAACAAAGCAAGGGTTAACAGCCAAACAAGACTGTATCTTTATTGCCCTGACTCTGCTGTTTACAGAAACACCCCAAATGTGGCCGTAAACTACTGTACGGCCACACAGCGGGGCGTAGAGTGAAAGGTGCGCCGTATGGTTTTTGGAAGCCAGATTTTGCTGGACAGTTTTTTTGACACCATGTCCCATTTGAAGCCCCCCTGATGCACCCCTAGAGTAGAAACTCCAAAAAAGTGACCCCATCTAAGAAACTACACCCCTCAAGGTATTCAAAACTGATTTTTACAAACTTTGTCAACCCTTTAGGTGTTGCACAAGATTTAATGGAAAATAGAGATACAATTTCAAAATTTCACTTTTTTGGCAGATTTTCCATTTTAATATTTTTTTTCCAGTTACAAAGCAAGGGTTAACAGCCAAACAAAACTCATTATTTATGGCCCTGATTCTGTAGTTTACAGAAACACCCCATATGTGGTCGTAAATTGCTGTACGGGCACACAGTAGGGCGCAGAAGGAAAGTAATGCCATACGGTTTTTGGAAGGCAGATTTTGCTGGACAGTTTTTTTGACACCATGTCCCATTTGAAGCCCCCCTGATGCACCCCTAGAGTAGAAACTCCAAAAAAGTGACCCCATTTTAGAAAGTACGGAATAGGGTGGCAGTATTGTTGGTACTAGTTTAGGGTACATATGATTTTTGGTTGCTCTATATTACACTTTTTGTGCGGCAAGGTAACAAGAAATAGCTTTTTTGGCACGTTTTTTTTTTATTTACAACATTCATCTGACAGGTTAGATCATGTGGTAATTTTATAGAGCAGGTTGTCACGGACGCGGCGATACCTAATATGTATACAATTTTTTTTTTTATTTATGTAAGTTTTATACAATAACTTCATTTTTAAAACCAAAAAATTGTTTAGTGTCTCCATAGTCTAAGAGCCATAGTTTTTACAGTTTTTGGGCGATTATCTTGAGTAGGGTCTAATTTTTTGCGGGATGAGATGACGGTTTGATTGGCACTATTTTGGGGTGCATATGACTTTTTGATCGCTTGCTATTACACTTTTTGTGACGTAAGATGGCAAAAAATTGCTTTTTTTTACACTTTTTTTCTTTTTTTTTTACGGTGCTCACCTGAGGGGTTAGGTCATGTGATAATTTTATAGAGCCGGTCGATACGGACGCGGCGATACCTAATATGTATACTTTATTTTTATTTATAAAAGTTTTACACAATTATTTTATTTTTGAAACAAAAAAAATCATGTTTTAGTGTTTCCATAGTCTAAGAGCCATAGTTTTTTCAGTTTTTGGGCGATTATCTTGAGTAGGGTCTCATTTTTTGCGGGATGAGATGACTGTTTTATTGGTACTATTTTGGCGTACATGCGACTTTTTTGATCACTTTTATTACCTTTTTTGGGAAGTAAGGTGGGCAAAATTTCAATTTTCTCATAGTTTTTATTTTTTTATTTTTATGGCGTTCACCGTGCGGGGAAAGTAACATGACCGTTTTATAGATCAGGTCGTTACGGACGCGGCGATACCTAATATGTGTAGTGTATTTTTTTATTTTTATTCAGTGATAAATGTTTTTTTTTTATTTTATCTTAACTTTTTTCACTTTTTTTAAAAAAAATTGGACCCAGACCCACTTGGTTCTTAAAGATCCAGTGGGTCTGATGTCTGTAAAATACAGTACAGAAACTATATAGGTTTCTGCACTGTATTTTACTTACACTGAACAGATCTATGCTTTCAGCACAGATCTGTTCAGCACCATGGACAGCAGGACGCCTGAGCAGGCATCCTGTTGCCATGGGAACCTTCCCCGTCTGTCACAACTTCGCAGACGGGGAAGGGTGAGGACGGGGCTTCGGGGGCTCTCTGGGGGCTCTCTCCCTCTCCCATCGGGGGGCTGCAAAGGCACAGCAGCCCCCCGATCGGAGAGGGAGGGAGCTCCTTGCGCTGTTAACCTTTTCCATACAGCGGTCCGTACGGACCGCTGCATGGAAAGGGTTAAACGGCTGACATCGCATCACCGATGTCAGCCGTTTATACCAGGGTGCCAGCAATGTGCTGGCACCCTGGTATAACCCACTAGACGCCAACGATTATGCAATGGGAGGCGGGCGGGGGATCGCGATCCCGCCTGCCGCACCGCCCGCCTCCCGCAACGCCCCCACTGCCTGCGACACCCCCCCTGCACCACCCGCCGCCATCAAATCATGCAGGGGTGCAGGGGGGGGTGCGCAATATTGATTTTAGGCACTCTGAAGTTTCTGATCCCCGCGGTCAGGGACCGCGGGGATCAGAAACTGCAAAAAGCGCAGCAAACCGCAGGTCTGAATTGACCTGCGGTTTGCTGCGATCGCCGACACGGGGGGGTCAAATGACCCCCCCCTGCATTGTTACGGGATGCCGGCTGAATGATTTCAGCCGGCGTCACGTTCCGATTAACCCCCGCGGCGCCGGAATGCAGATTTTAAGTCAGGACGTACCGGTACGTCCTCGGTCCTTAAGGACTCGGGAAATAGGGCGTACCGGTACGTCCTCGGTCCTTAAGGGGTTAAAGGTCTGCGAATGCGGAGACCGGGAAACCAGATCAATTTTTACGAAACACTTGGTACAGCATCCAGCGTTAATGCATTTCAAGTATTTAGGAATTTTGGCTAGTGAAAATACCGCAGCAGCTGTGGTATTTTCTCCGGCCAAATACCGTCAAAGGGACTGAACTGAAGACATCCTGATGCATACTGAACAGATTGCTCTCCATTCAGAATGCATTGGGACAAAACTGAAGTGGTTGTTGAGCCCCTAGGATGGAACTGAATACTGGAAAATGAAAGGTGGAATCTGGTTGCTATGGGCAACTAAACCAGTTCAACTTTACACCAGTTTGATACATCTTCCCCGTTAGTTTATAGTGCATTTTATATATCCCCATTGGCTTACAACTAACATCTGGCCACAGCACTATCTACTGTTAGCGCTCCACACAGGCAGTTCTGTTCTCTTTCCTTGCCCAATTAATATTGGGGAACAGATAGGGGACTGCCATCGATGACAGCAAGTGTACTATGTTCCTGTAATGGACAGGAGCTGGCAGTCTGTCTCTTCCCTATTAGTAACTGACAGGAAGGATGGAGAACAGGAGTACCAGCGCTTAGTGCTGACGGTAGGTATACAAAAACACCGCACTTAACGATGACCGGAAGTTACTGGCAGGTTTGTTCTGCTCTTCCTCTTTTCAGTTACTGAAGCGCAGGGAAAAGAGAACTGTACAGAGCTGGCAGCAAGACAACTAAGGCTACTTTCACACTCCCGTTTGGTGCGGCTCCGTCATGGGTCTGCACAGACGGGTTCATTCAGATAATACAAGATAATACAACCTTTTAGCATCCGTTCAGAACGGATACGTTTGTATTATCTTTAACATAGAAAAGACGGATCCGTCTTGAACACCATGGAGGACAGATCGGTTTTCTATTGTGTCATAGAGAACTTATCCGTCCCCATTGACTTACATTGTGTGCCAGGACGGATCCGTTTGGCTCATTTTTATCAGACGGACACCAAAACGCCGCAGGCAGAGTTTTGGTGTCTGCCTCCAAAGCGGAATGGAGACGGAACGGAGGCAAACTGATGCATTCTGAGCGGATCCTTATCCATTCAGAATGTATTAGGGCAAAACTGATCCGTTGTGGATGAGAAAGCCAAAACGCCAGTGTGAAAGTAGCCCAAGTGGTGACACTGGCAGAGAAGACATACAGGTGGGGGAGATGAGACACGGGCTGAGAGGTCTGCCTGTGTATGTTTCTCTAGCAATGCTCAGAGGTGACTACACCTTGTTTAAAAAATAAATAAAAATGTTGTAGTTTTTATTGGTATCAATTTGGGGTATACAAGTTTATTCAGCAAAAATCAAGCCCCCACACTCTGTAGAAAGAAAAATCAAATTAAGTCTTGGGATTCAGCGATGTAAAACATAAAAAAAAAAAAAAAAAAAAAAAAAGCGAGAGGGTCTATGCAAAAGTAGTAATACATAAAAAAACGATGTATTTGGTATCGCTGTAATGATGCTGACCCAGAGAATAAAGTTTTATGCCGAAAAATGAAAGTTGATACCAGTTAATCTGTAAGTTGTGTGTACCCCAAAATAGCACCATTAACCACTACAACTTGGGGGGGGGGACTGGTCATTAAGAAATTAACTGTCAGGCCTCATGCACATGACAGTTGTTCTGGTCCGCATCTGAGCCACAGTTTTAGCGGCTCGGGTGCGGTCCCATTCACTTCAATGGGGCCGCAAAAGATACAGACAGCACTCTGTGTGCTGTCTGCATCCGTTGCTCCGTTCTGTGGCCCCACTTATAAAAAATAAAATTTTCCCCAAGATAAATACCTTAGGGGAAGACATTTAACAAATAAGTCACTTTGAAGGGGATTGTAACGTTTTGGCACTGTACTACCGTTTCTGCCATTACGGTGCCATGGAACCAGCAACAGAAACATGGGCTGTCAAAATGTGCTCCAGTCTCTTGAATTCTTGTGGTGGGCCCAGCCAGTAGATAAAGTGCATAAATGGCGTCCTTTTTCAGGGTACAAGCATACGTTAATGGTTTTTGAAATGTTTTGTCTTGAAACCATTTGTAATAGGAAAAAAAAGTGTGTGTATTTATATTTTATTCTTTATTATATTTTTTTTTTTTTCCTTAATTTTTTTTTTTTAAATATTATATCCACCATTCAATGGTACAAAAGAAAGGTCTATGGCAGTGGTGGCACTCAGTGGGCACCCAGGCCCTGGAAAAAGTCTAAGGCTTTCCTATATGCCTAAGGCCCCTTTCACACGAGTTGAACGCATTGCACCTGCACTGAATCCTGACCCATTCATTTCTATGTGGCTGTTCACATGAGCGGTGATTTTCACGCATCACTTATACGTTGCGTGAAAATCGCAGCATGCTCTATTTTGTGCGTTTTTCACGCAACGCAGGCCCCATAGAAGTGAATGGGGCTGCGTGAAAATCGCAAGCATCCGTAAGCAAGTGCGGATGCGGTGCGATTTTCACGCATGGGTTCTAGGTGACAGTCTATTCACTGTATTATTTTCCCTTATAACATGGTTATAAGGGAAAATAATAGCATTCTGACTACAGAATGCATAGTATAATAGTGCTGTAAGGGTTAAAAAAATAAAAAAGTTAACTCACCTTATCCTCTTGTTCGCGTAGTTCGTTCCCGGTCTGTTCTTTGCTAGCTGTGGGCTTGGGCTAAAGGACCTTTGACGTCAGATCACATGCTCCATCACCATGGTGATGGACCATGTGATTGGAGCATGTGATCTGACGTCATCAAAGGTCCTTTAGCCCAAGCCCACAGCTAGCAAAGAACAGACCGGGAACGAACTACGCGAACAAGAGGATAAGGTGAGTTAACTTTTTTATTTTTTTAACCCTTCCAGCACTATTATACTATGCATTCTGTAGTCAGAATGCTATTATTTTCCCTTATAACCATGTTATAAGGGAAAATAATACAATCTTCAGAACATCAATCCCAAGCCCGAACTTCTGTGAAGTTCGGGTTTGGGTACCAAACATGCGCGATTTTTCTCACGCGAGTGCAAAACGCATGACAATGTTTTGCACTCGCGCGGAAAAATTGCGCATTTTCCCGCAACGCACCCGGCTCTTATCCGGGCAAAAAACATGACGCCCGTGTGAAAGAGGCCTTAGACTTTTCTTGCCATTCATCAGCGCAGGGCAGCACATTCAATACAGACTTGGTATTATAGCTAAATGACAGTGCATGGAACTTATACTATATTGAACTGTTGTATTCAGGTTAAATTGCCGGTTTAGCACTTTGTGATAAATAAGTTAGTTTTGTGTTGCAGTTTGGGCACTCTGTCTCTCTAAAAGGTTCGCCCTCACTGGTCTAAGGTGTTCAGTGAAAAATATCAAATACGTCTAGTTAGATAGGCCCATTTCTACAACTGAAAGAATCGCCTGGTAAGGAAGGAGGGTAAACATTCCGGTAATGTAGCGGCTACAATACAAGGGATAAGGTCAGATATTGGGGGCTGCCACCATGGGAGAATCAAAGCAATTCTCTTTCATAGTAAACTAGAGGATCCAGTTCTTTCCTAGTGGTGTAATCTTCTCAGGAGGAGGTCTGAAAGAGGAAACCAAAAAGATGGTGTAAGACAGGCATGTCCAAACTGCGGCCCTCCAGCTGTTGCAAAACTACAACTCCCAGCATGCCTGGATAGCTTACAGCTATTAGGGCATGCTGGGAGTTGTAGTTTTGCAACAGCTGGAGGGCTGCAGTTTGGACATGCCTGGTGTAAGACCTCTGTAGACATGGCTTATGTTAGTGACAGTAGATGTGTTATCTGTATCTTCTTGCCTTGTATTATGGACCTCTATTATGAGGCTGCTCCATTTCAGAGGTCTGTAATTTAGGGATTGGTTACCAACTTTGTTTCCCTATACATGACTTAAAGGGATAGTTAGGTCAACAAATGCAGTGCTTGAAGGGGTTGGCCACTGAGGCGTTTTAGCAGTTTTCTATGCTAGTGCACACAAGTTTATGCCACTTTTTTAAATGGTTTTGGCCACAAAATTTCTAAAATGTTAAAGACTTTGATGTACATAGCTTCTGCACAACAATGTATGCTTTTCTTTGTAATATGCTGGGTTCTGCTAAAAATTATAGTAAGGGCTCATTCACACATTTTTTTTCTACTTTCCGTTAAACGAAATATATTTTTTCCTGTCAGGCAGAGAACAGCCTGCTGGAGTTCACCGTATCCGGCATTGCTGAATACTGCTTTTCACGGCTGGATCCTGTAGACTATAATTGAGGATCCAGCTGTTTTCTAGAACAAATGTCAGGTTCCGGCAGGCCAAAAAAAGGTTGCATACAATTTTTGTCTGGCCAGAAAGCCGCTGAATTCCTTCATAGTCTGTGGGGTCCAGTGATGATTGGTAGTATCTGGATTCTCTACTAGAACAGCCGGCCAAATCAGGTTACTGGTGATGTGAATGTAGCTTAAAAAAATGAAGCCAAGAAAGGCCTTAGACTATTTTCCCACAAGTGTTCAGTCCATGAAATATGGTCTGTGAAGGCCACATTTCCTGCTCCTCTGCATAATGACTTATGATGCTATGACTGTGGGTCTACTATACTGTGTAGTCTAATGCTGTGATACAGCAACTCGCTGCATCGTAAATTATGGTGCTGTGAGTTCGGTTCAAAGTAGCAGTCTGGGTAATACGGCTTGGTACATGCAGTGCGTTTTCCGAGGCCAAACACACTTGTGTAAAATTGGACAATCTGTCGCACAGGTGAAGATGGATTTACACAAGCGTTGCTATGACAATCTGCCCATGTAAATGTGCCGCTGATCAGCTGCTTGTTCATCAGGTGATCCTGTTCAGGCACAGCAATCATTTCTGGGCAGCAGATCGTGCCGTCTGAACAGCGATCTTGCTGCTCAGAAAATTGATTCTGTATGGGGATGAGGGATTGCAATACTCATCACTCATCCTTACACTGTGGAGGTGATCACTGCATGTAAATGCAGCAGTGTCCTTCACTTAACGAGCAGCCGACTGTCGGCTGCTACATCATGCAGTCTAAGGCCCCTTTCAGATGAGCGAGTGTCACGCTGTGGACTTGCAGCACAGCACCCGTCCTGACCTTCCAGCACTATTCGGGGTCACATAGCATTTTGATACTATGTAACCCTTAGAGGTCTGGAATGTACTAGATAATACTGACATAATGTTGTCATTGTTATCAAATACATTCCAGAAATGTAAGGGTTATATAGAATAGGGATCGACCGATTATCTGTTTTACCGATATTATCGGCCGATATTCAGAATTTTGAACGTTATCGGCATCTATTTTGTCGATATACCGATAACTTATGGGGAACAAGGATCACGCTGCTGACAGCGCTCTCCGTGTTCCCTCGGCAGCACAGGGGAGAAGGAAGCAGTGTCTCCCTCCCCTTTGCCACTGCCACCAATGAGAGGAGGGGACAAGAGGAGACACTGCTTCCTTATCCCCTGTGCTGCCCCCCAACCCAGTATTAACCATTGGTGGCGCAGTGCCACCAGTGTAATTCTGGGGCTCTAACCGGTTACCATGGCAGCCATGACGCTATTGAAGTCCTGGCTGCCATAGTTGGCTCCCTTTCTGCTGTGTGCACTATGCACAGAGCAGCAGAGACAGTGTGAAGTCCTATTCACCCTGATAGAGATCGATCAGGGTGAATAGGACAAGGGTTCTAGTCCCTGAGGGGGATAATGGTTTAAGAAGGGGGAAAAAAAAGAAAGAAAAAAGTTAATATTTTGGTGTGTTTCTTTTTCATTTTTATAATAAAAAAATTACAAAACAAAATACACATTAACAATAAACATATTCCTTTTCAGCAGATTTGTGTAGGAATCATTATAATTTTAAAAAAAAAAAAAAAATTCACAGAATATCGATATAAATTATGAGCCTGAAAGTTCAGATTATCGGTATCTGCCCTAAAAAATCGGTCTATCCCTAATATAGAATCATAAATTTAACTAATGCTATGCGAACCTGGCAGTGCTTGAAGTTCAGGACGGGTGCTGTACTGCAAGTCCACAGCATGACACTCACTCGTCTGAAAGGGGCTTAACCCGCCTTAATGTATTAATGTAGACCTTCTGCATCTGTAAACCTATTTCCTGGCAAAAAAAAAAAAACTTGCTCTTCCACTACACTGAATTTCAATATACTTTCCTTCGGAGTCCTCTTCTGCTGTAGCATGTGTGATTCCCTACTGCATCTGGTTACATATATTTATCGTTATGTTTGGTCCCTGTGGAAGATGTGACACAAGGGGGCCAGCCACTCAATGCGGTGACTTGACGCTGTAAATTACAGTTCACGCAAGCGACCTGTGGTTGCCTGGCCCTCTCCTGTGATGTCTTCATGCAGATAGTGAGCAAATGAACACTAATTCTAAATCTATTTAGGTTACACTGCATAAACACTTTACAATGAAAGTTTGAAGCATTCCAATGGTAACATGGTTTTTCTTTCTATTAGTGTTCTGGATTTCTTTCCACATAAGCCAACCATGGCTCTGGATATTGCTATGAAGTTCTATTTGCATTCACCAGCACTACAGCAAGACCGCTTGGAGTGCAGGATAATGCCTAAACCAAAGAAGCCACTGAGACCATGCATCCAGCCAAACGACAAATCCTTGCTCACAGAGATGAAGAACCAGGAGAATAAAGTTAAAAAGAAGGTTTCCTTTGCCGACAACAGAGGTTTAGCCCTCACAATGGTGAAGGTGTACTCAGACCTTGATGATCCTTTGGAAATCCCTTTCAATATAACGGAGTTAATAGACAATATAGTCAACCTGACCACTTTGGAGAAAGAGCACCTTGTGTTAGACTTTGCCCAGCCGGCAGCAGACTACTTGGATTTCAGGAACCGCATCCAGACAGACTATGTTTGTCTAGAAAATTGTATGCTCAAAGAACGATCTCTTGTTGGCACTGTAAAGGTCAAGAACCTTGGCTTTGAGAAATGTGTCAAGATACGGATGACTTGTAATTCTTGGCGAGCTTTTACTGATCATGAATGCCAGTATGTTAAAGACACCTATGCTGGGTCTGATAGGGACACGTTTTCTTTTGACCTTGTCCTGCCAGATGACATCCCTCCACAAGAGAGACTAGAATTTGCAGTTTCTTTTGAATGCAATGGGAAAACGTACTGGGACAGCAATAAGGGACAGAACTATAGAATAACTCGTTCAGACTTTCAGAGCCGTCACTGTAACTCTGATCACAACATTTCTCTAGATCAGTTTGGAAGTCCCAGGTGCTCATATGGTATATTTCCGGAATGGTCCAGCTACTCTGGCTTTGACAAACAAGGACCTTACTACTGAACTGTCCTGCGAGCTGTAGTGGAGCCAGTCCAGACACCGTAGACTTGGAATTTGGATGTGTCAGATGACATTAGTTAGGACTCTCATATACGAGGTTATGATGTGATAGTATTTGGTTCTCTGCGAAGAATGACTTGATCCTATTTATCAAGTCTCAATTGGCACCTTTTGTGGAAGTTTTGGGGTAAAAGCTAGAAAATGCTGCTAATCTGTTTTCCTCTTTCCAACCTAAAAGCTGCTACAGTCTTACTGAAGAGACAACTTTTTTCATGTTCTTTACATTTCTTTGTCGTGTGCATTCCACTAGGATGCCTATGATGTAGATCCTGTGCCAGCGCTTTAATGTAGACTCTCTCAAAATTTGGAGCCAGTATGTAACATTGCTGATCCGTCCGATTCTGCTCAGGCGACGTGTTTTTATAGTCTTCTGGAACGGAGTTAATAAATGTTTATTTGCACTGGCCAACCCTATGCGCATACACTGCCATGGTGCCAGAATAACAGGCCTATTATGTTTTTAGGTTTGTTTTAGCTGTTGATTCGACCTAATGGAGTCCTTTTTTAATATTTCTCACCTGGGTGCTTTTCAGCTCTCTAAAGCTTTTTTTATTGTCTGTATCACATGAATTGCATATTTTTGTCTGTTCACTTGGAAACCCGTGCCTTTAAATCTATAATGTATTCATATTTGACCTCCCTCTGCATGTGTATGCTTTTGTGTTTGCAGTAGGTTTCCATTGGTGACGTTATTTATACTTTTAGGTGGACGCTGGTATCCACGTAATAGGTGGTGACACTTTTAACTTTATTACTACTGACATACTTTTCTACCTGGCTAAATAAAATTAATTGTGTTAAATTTTTATTTTATTTTTTTGTGTGTGGTGTTGTCCTCTTTGAAATGAGGCCAGGACACAGATGACACTGGTTTGACTGGTTTAATTTTATACCGTAAGCAGAAATGGCTTAAAATACAGACATTTATTCATAGTGTGGAGGATCAGATATTGGCTTCCAGTGTGCTGGTACTGTATGTCTTTCCCCTTTTTAGTTTACAATCTAAACAGAATTCTAATTCTATTTTCATAAAAAAAAAAAAATTTCTTTGTGTGTGTGCTTTACAAATAACTGACCAGTGTTTTATAAATGACACTTGATTTCTATGCAGTTTACCTTTTTTATATTTGACCTATGACTTGTTTTGTGGTACGGTGATCGTAGAGGGTTACTCATGTCGTAATCAATGGGACACAACTTTGACCTAATAACTGGCCAGCTTTATTTCTTTTGCCTCAACCATCTTCAGTAGCTTCCTAATATTCTCCCAGCCTCCCCTCCCTTTTGTCTCCACTCCTCCTATTTGTGAGATATCTGCTTGGCTCTGTATCGATGACCAGCAGGTGTAAAGGCACCATATCTGTCAGAATATTCTTGTATAACATGAGTTCCCCCCGTTGGGAAGTGGGAAAAGACTGTAATTTGTTAACCACCGTAAAAGAAAGAGATTTGTAAGTATATTTTCTTTTTTGAATGTATGCAGAGATGAGCAACTTTACCCACCCAGTGCCTTGTCCTGATATTTCTGCATGCTTTGTATTTTAAGGGGGAAAAAAGCAAACTTTGTACTCACGTCATTGGGGACAACATATGCACTTTATAATCACGAGTGAAATAGATTTTTTTTTTTTGTTTTTTGTTAGAATTTTGTTTTTAAAGTGAATTGTAATAAAGGTAATGCATTTAAATGAACAACATCTTTATGTATTTTGTGTGGAAGGATGAGGTTTCCTGGTGAGTGACGTGTAACGTCAACCCTATTAACCCAGGCATACTACCTGGTAGGGTTGATCATGGTGAATAAAATGTTGCTGTAAAATTGATGTTCCATTGCAGCATAATGACTTTGGTGCTTGCGCAGTGCAGATCTCAACAGAGTGAACCTCCTGAGGTCAACTGTGCATGTGTTGATGAAGTCGTGCAAGTGAGACATTTTAGGCTACTTTCACACTAGCGTTCGATCGGATCCGATCATAATAATGCAGACGAAGGCTCCGTTCAGAACGGATCCGTCTGCATTATATTAGCATATAAAAGCTAAGTGTGAAAATAGCCTCGTACGGATCCGTCCAGACTTTTAATGTAAAGTCAATGGGGGACGGATCCGCTTGAAGATTGAGCCATATTGTGGCATCTTCAAACGGATCCGTCCCCATTGACTTACATTGTAAGTCTGGACGGATCCGCACGCCTCCGCACGGCCAGGCGGACACCCGAACGCTGCAAGCAGCGTTCAGCTGTCCGTGCGGAGGCGAGCGGAGCGGAGGCTGAACGCTGCCAGACTGCAGTCTGAGCGGATCCGCATCCATTCAGACTGCATCAGGGCTGGACGGAAGCGTTCGGGTCCGCTCGTGAGCCCCTTCAAACGGAGCTCACGAGCGGACCGACGAACGCTAGTGTGAAAGTAGCCTTAGGCCAGGCATCCAAAGAGTGAGGGTGCCTGATGCGGTTAGGCCCTGAGGGGCGTGGTGATGGGGAGAGGAGGAGATGTAGTTGTGCACCAAGGGGTAGGCCAGCCTTTCTGTGCTGTGATGATCTCATTTGCATAAAAGTAATACATTTGCTGCAACAGTTCATAATTTGTAGCAATAGATGGCTCATTGTATTCACCAACCATGATCAATCCTACCAGGTAGTGTCTCTGGTTTAATAGGGTTGATCATGGAGATAGATGCTCCTCCCAAAAAAAAAAAAAAAAGATTTATTTAGAGCCCTGGTCAATGCAAAGTTTGGTGTTTTATGTTCTCTCCGAAATTGAGGAGCAGCTGGGTCTGCCCAATGCCACAGAGAATAGAGGTCCATGCACTTGTCACTACTAGGTGTGCACACACTATGCTATGGCACATGCAAGAACTTCCTGCAGGTCTTTATTATGGATCTGTAGAATTTCAGTATACTAGTGGTGATCAGGGCTGTGGAGTCTGCAAGCCAAAGTTCTGACTGCTGCTTTTAATCCGATTCTGACTAGGGCTCCGACTCCTTCATAAATAGCCAATAATTTGGTGAAAATAAACTTACTGTAGTAAAATGGTGATGTGGCTTTTTCTCCATCATTCAACCATATTTATTGGAATACAATTTCAGAAATTTTCTAAATCTCTAGAATTATGTAATGCACTGTGCATTAATAACTAGAAACACTGTCATACGCTTAATATATGAATTTGTCATTAGAAAAGCTAGATGTAAAAAGTGTAGCTCCCTGCTTGCCGTGGCTTGTTTACTATCTGCTAATGGAAGCCAGTGACTGGCTTCAGCGGTGACATGTCCACAAGAGACACATCCATGCTGCAGTGGAGGAGATGATCATGGCCATGTTGCAGATGGACACACAGTAGGACAGGACAGGAGAGATGAGAACTGATCTATCACCACTAGACCAGCCTGCTTATCACTGTTTATAGTATAAGGACAGTAGAGGGGAGAACTGATTGTCTATCACCACTACAACATCCTGCTTATCACTGCTTTTGAATAATAAGGGCTGTCAATTGATAGAAATTATTGATAGATAGATATCTATCTTTCTCCCTCTGATAACTGTGCAATCAATATGGGGAGGGGTCCTGTTCCTCCATATATTGAATAAGCTGAGGTACAGCAGGCCATTTGCTTATGATGGGTCTTCATTATTTTCAGAACCTAATGCAGAGTGTCTGTCTTCTATGATCTTTTAGTATTTGACTTCTTTGTCTCCTCTGGTTCTGAGCTGTGTATACTGGATCTTGGGAAAAGGGATGTTAAAAAACATATAAAAATGACCCTGGATTAAACCACTAATGATGACCCCCAAGGTGAGGTTCACAGTTTGGGTGTTCTGATGCGGTTTTTGAAGCAAAATCAGGAGTGTATCATAAATTGGGGAACACATATAAGGGCTCATCCACACAACCGTAGGCCATCCATGCCCATGTTGCAGACCAATTGACTTGAATGGGTCTGCAATCTGCAAGATACGGCATGGAGAGGAACCATTATGAAGTGCTTCTGTGGGCTTTTGGGTCCATGCCTCCAGACGGCAAAAGATCTTTTGCCATCGCAGACCAATTCAAGTCAGAGGGTTTGCGCTGCACTATAGGATTCAGACGGCCGGTGCCTGTGCATTGCAGACTGCAATTTGTAGTCTGTAGCACGGGCACATACGACCTAGGTCATGTGAATGAACACTAAAGGAAATAGTAAGGGGCTGTTAAATTTGGCGCAGATTCCATGCCAAAAACCACTGGGCGACGGCGGCACCAAACCTGCTTCCAATTATTTTCTGTGGGATGCGACGCTGCTGCGCTTTTGTGGAATGGCCGTAAACCGCAGTCTGTTTCTGTGCGGTCAAAAAAATAAATGTAGACCGGCCCTAAAGGGAAATGTCTCGTTTGCCATTTTTTTTTTTGTGTAAAAGTCTCATATTTGAGCCAATATCTGCAAATTTTGTCCTTTTCCACCACTTAAGCCACTTTTACAAAAGTGGATGAGCTCTGCATGACCCACATTCATGGAAAACTTGTGCATACTTTACCTGGAAATCTACATCACGTCCATTGGTGGTATACTGTCCTCATACACGTTGGCATGGTGTGTAATCTGACATGTAGCTAAACCTTCTGTCCTCTGAGAGAAAAGAGACTATTCAGCTTTGTTCTCTTTATTGCTCGTAGACTGACAGGAAAGGTGACACTACAGAATGAACAGTAATATTTTAGAACATAAATACCATGGTACATGGCATAAAACGCAGAATAATCTGCTATACATTCAGTATATGAGATAATAGAATGATGGTGAGCTATCGGATACAATAAACTGCATTAAATGACACATAGATAGTGCTCTTACCAACTATGCTCAAAAATGGGCTGTATAACAGATGATGTGGCAGGAAAACCAGTGAGGGTGTATGGCTCCTGAGACATGAGATGGTGGCTGCTTTCTGTACCAGCACAAGACTAGCAAGAACCAGGAACTACCCACAATGCTCTGGGACTCCCATAATGCATAGAGGAAAAACGGGCTGGACGAAATGCCTAGACTCCTCAATAGATGGTGGTGTTAACACACAATGTAATTAAAATGAATTACAACACTCAATTGCTAAACAGACAAACAACTGGATCTTCATCTGTGGACAGAACAGGTGGCATAGACTTGATGACCTTAATCATTCTGGTGTATTGTATGCCAGCTGGGTTTAATTAAGACTGGTGTAAGAAATGCCAGTGTTTAATAACTGTCAGCTAAGTATTCGCTCTTCAAATCTACTGGTGGATTTGTACTAAGAACAGTTTTTCCACGATCAGGTGTGTGTTTTTTTTTTTTTGGGCTATTTAAAAGGTGACTGAACCAGTTTTCAGTTCATAGGGCATCTAACTAGTAGATGAAATTGTTGGCCGCTGTAGATTGGTGCTTGCCTGCAGAGTCTGATATCTTTGCCATCTCCATATGTATCATTTGTAATCTGTAGGGGAAAATAGGCCTTTTTTCCTACACTCTGAGGCTCCGATCCCTGTCTGCTAGTGAAATCATATTCACGTCGGGCTCTGAAGTCTAGTGAGTGCGTGTTTCGCACATGCGTGGTAAAGAGGGGGAGACTGCCCTTCTCCCGCAAGACTTCATGGCCAAATGTGAATGTTTTCACGGTCTGTCACAGTGGTTGGAGCACAGCATAAACAGAGCGGAGACTCTTTGCTCCTAGGGGGTAATTTGGGTACTATAAGAAGCCTTTTTACAGGTACCCAGCACATATGGAGATACCAAAGATATCATCAGACTCTCCAGACAAGCACTGGCCTATCCGTTTCTTATACAGATGCCCTTTAGATCCTTAGGATCACATTTCAACATTTGACTAGAGGTTGAAGTTTGTGTTTTTGTTTTTGCACACTGGCCCAAAGTCAAAGGGGCAATGCACACATCTGTAGACATGGCTTGCTTTCCATTCACATCAGGAACCCACTGTTGGGATAGGGGTCCTAGAGGTGGGACCTGCAGCTATCGGACATTTATGGCCTGTTCTATAGCTATGCTAAAAAAAGTCTAAATGGGGCAGCCCCTTTAAAGTGAACCTCCAATTATAAAACAACTGTTCCATAAATGAATAGTATAGGTGTCTATTAGAAATTTTTTAATATCTTATTAAAGAAAAAATGCTTCCGCCACTTTACAAATCAATTTCTGAAGTTATTATGCGAAGTCTCGCAAAGTAATAACTTTGGCTCAACGAAACAATACATTCTAATACTGTATGAAGGTATTTTGACCGTCTGTATAAAGAATGGCGGCACCCTGACAGATACCTGCTCCCATCCAAGAATGCTGATGTTCTGTCTCTCTTCTCTGAGGAATCTGTACTGAAGTGGTCAGTTCCCCTACATTGGATTCTCAGGTGGCTTACTATGCCAAAGCTACCACCTTACCACTAGCAGACACTGCTTCATTTTCAGATCCCCTGGACAAAAAGGTGGATTCGGCATGTATCAGTGCATCCTCGTACATCCATCCGGCCTTTGATGCTTTTTGGGTTGGTAAAGCCTGTACCTGCCTTGGCCAAGCATCTCCAACAGTGCCTCTTCTCCAAGTAGAATATCCAGGTACTTGCATCTCTGCTTCTTTAGACTTCCATGTATCTTTGTGATGTCTCCCTGTAATCTGCTTGCTGTGCTGCTGAAGCATCCATTGCATTTTTTGGCTTCAGTCCTGAAGAACAGGATCATTGCCCTCCCTGTTTCTGGTGGAAAACTTTTCTCATGTCTGGAAGAACTAATTTCTGAGGCTACAGGGGAAAAAATACTTTGCCTCAAACTTCTTAAAGGGAAGCTGTCACCTCCAAAACACATTTAAAACGGACATCATTGCCTTACAGTAGCCCCCAGTGTGTTCATAATCATGTGTTTCATTCCTCCATC
Source organism: Bufo gargarizans (assembly GCF_014858855.1). Lineage (NCBI taxonomy): Eukaryota > Metazoa > Chordata > Amphibia > Anura > Bufonidae > Bufo > Bufo gargarizans. The sequence goes on from NC_058080.1 coordinate 312,006,127, forward strand.
GGTTGCTGCATACTTTATAAAAAACGCCGTTTTAATTTCCATTCATGCTATCTTCAGAGCCGGCTTGAAGTCAAGGGACCAGCGGCCTCCTTGCTTCAAGTCAAGCTAAGCCCGCCCTTTACTCCTTGTTACTGAGCGATCCTGGCTTCCGCAATAGCAGCTGGCTGACTGCAGGAGCTGGAGACGGGATCGTGCAGTAACAAGGATCGCACGGCAGGATGTCACTCAAAATAGAGGATGGGTAAGGGGTGTGCTTAGCTTGACTTGAAGCAAGGAGGCCCCTGCCTCCTTGACTTCAAGCTGGCTCTGAAGATAGCGCAAATGGAGATTAAAACTGCGTTTTCATAAAGTATACAGCAACCATTGGAGGAATAAAATACATGATTAGGAACACACTGGAGGCTACTGTATGGTTATGATGTCTGTTTTAAATGTGTTTTGGAGGTGATTGCTTCCCTTTAAGATGTTTAGCCTTTCTCCTCAGGCCATTCCCAGATATGTATTTCCCTGGAAGACTTTGTTCTGCTGAGGCTAGAGGTCATTTCTCCAGGCAACTGTCTTTTAAATCAAAACTCTCCTGGCATACTATTTCTAAAACCACAAAGCCTTTTCTCTGCCAAGCCCTTTTCTGCTTGAAGGTCTTTCCCCTCCTCAAGTCGCTTCATCTGGTTGGAGGATGGCGACATAGAAGACGCATGGGTTTGGGAGGTGGTGTCAACATGGTAGAAGATCAAATTCTCCACTCTGCTTGCAGAAAAAGTTCATTTATGTAGACCGTCCCTGGTCTCGTCTTCTTGTGACTGCCTTCTGCCAAGCTATCCATGCCCTCCTCCATGAAAGGGTAGTCATACCCGTGCTCTCTTCAGAATGTTTCCAAGGGTTCTACTCCAATCTGTTTCCAAGAAGGACAGCTCCTACCATCCTATTCTAGATTTGAAAGAAACTCCACTGCAACTGCGTCCACTATGGATGGATTCCCTGCAGTCGGTGGTTGTCGTTCTGGAGGTAGGCGAATTTCTGCCTTTCATCAACATCCACAATGCCTCACAATCACCATGTGATAGGTTTACATATCTAGTTTGTTGCACTCCCCTTTAACATTGCCCTCTGGCGGGTCTTCAACAAAGTCATGACACTTCTGTCCTATCCTCTATCATTTGCCTGGATGGTCTCTTCTTGGAGGACCCCTCCTAAAAGGACAACCTGACTAGCATCCAAATCTCCATGGATTTTCTTCAGGTGGATCATAAATATTGAAAAATCCTCTCTTGTTCCAACTCCGCAGTTGAAATTTCTGGATGTGCTCCTTGACACCCAATCGGACAAGGTTTTACTTCCAGAGACCAAGATCTAGTCTCTCCAGTTTGGCGCAACCTTATATAGGTGATATCCTTGCCCTATTTATTTTTGCATGAAAGTCTTGGGCACTATGGGGTAGATTTATCAAACTGGTGTAAAGTAGAACTGGCTTAGTTGACCACAGCAACTATTCAGATTCCACCTTTCATTTTTCACAGCTCCTTTGGAAAATGAAAGGTGGAATCTGATTGGTTGGTAAGCCAGTTCTACTTTTACACCAGTTTGATAAATCTCCCCCAATGTTCTCTTTCTTCGAAGCATTGCAGTGTACCCAGTTTTTTTTGTATGCATTTTCCAACTGGTGATTTTTTTTTTTTTCACACTGGAACAAGTCTCCATTCTCTTTGGTGCTGTGGATTCTTCTTCTCCTTCAAGTCTGCCAAGGCTTTCCTCCTTGGCAATTTCCCAGAGAAAATTATTTTTGCCCTTTCCCTAGCAGGTGATTATCACTAATGCCAGCTTCACCAGCAGGGGGAGTAGTCTTTGGTGCCCTCACAGTGCAGGGTTTATGATCTAAGTCCTCCAGATAAATTTCTTGGAGCTTAGTGTCCTCTTTCTGGTGGCGCTGGACTGGCCCTGCAGAGCATATTGCAGCTTTCATCTCATGGATAGACCGTGACCCCTACACCTTTACCCAACCACCATTCCCAATGTCCAATATGCCACCCCACTTTAATTCAGCTATAGAGGTTCTAGGGTCTGTCTGAGCCTGTCATTATGCTCAAGGCTTATAAACCCCAATCCCCCAAAGTCTACCATCACACTTGGAAAGCCTATTTTTCCTGGTGTGAGTATAGGGTATTACGCACTCTTGTCTGTTCCATTTAACTGATCCTGTCTTTTCTCCAGTTAAGTTTGGACCAGGATCTCTGTCTGGCATCCCGTCAGGGGCAGATTTGTGTCTTGTCCATCCACTTTCAGTGAACCTAGTCCTCAAGTTAAGACCTTCCTTTAGGGTGTGGGGCATAGTACCCCTCCTTATCCTCATCCCTTGGAACTGTGGGATCAAAACCTGGTACTCAATGGCCTCCAGTCCTCCCCCTTTGAGACTTTGTGGGAGATCTCTCCTTGGAAGGTAACACTTCTTCTCGTGTCAGTCACTTTTATGTGCAGGGTCTCAGAGTTGACAGCCCTATCCTCTTTCTCACTCGCCACCTCTGCAAATCTAGCAACAGGACAGATGTCTTCCTCCGTATATAGGGAATTGCTTGGAGCTCTGCTTCATGCTACCGGTTGTCATCTTGGAATCTCCCAGTTGGAGAGTTCAAACAAGCCAGACGTTGCTGCAGTAAGGATAAAGTTTTTCATAAAGGGGCAAGGACTATTTATAATAGGCTATTAAAATGAATTATTCCAAAGCTACTATAGACAGAGCATACAGCATAGCAGCATCAAAAAGTCGTAGAGAATGCCTTTACTTTCAGAAACGCAAATCAATAATGACCTCAGATTTTACCTTTAGCGCTAAAAATGTAGTAATTGATATTAGGATATCGTTAAAATCATTTAGATAAACCGTCCTATTTTAAATATGGATGTTCAAATGCATAAGATTTTATCAGTTCACTTTTCAGACTCTGCATCTTTTGGGAGAAAACCGGGATGTCGGTTGAGCGCAATTGGCTCTATCACTGTGGAAGCACTAGATTCAAGACTTGCAGCTATATGCATCCTTCTCAGATAGTAGATGCATTTGCAATCGGGGTTAAGCACCCCATTAAAGAGGTTGTCGGGGTTCAGAGCTCGAACTCTGACATAATCCCCTTCTTCCCCACTCAGCCCCTCTGACATGAGCATCGGATGCTCTCTCTTGCCCTGTGCTGTATTGCGCAGTGCAAGGGCTTTTTTGTTTACATTTCTACACCGCTAGGCAGAGGCTTCTACCTAGCAGTATTTCCGGTGACGCCACCGGCACTGATATGCGGGCTTTATAACTGCTCTAGCCGGGCTTACTGCTAGGCAGAAGCCTCCGCCTAGCTTTACCCATGGAGAACCTGGTACGTCACCGGATTTCCAGAAAAAGCCATTGTCCTGCGCAATTCTGCTGAATGGGGGAAGATGATCTAAAGCTCGGAACCCGGACACCCCCTTTAACCCCTTAAGGACACGGCCATATTTCACCTTAGGGACCAGGCCATTTTTTGCAAATCTGACCAGTGGCACTTTATGTGGTAATAGCTTTAAAACGCTTTTACTTATCCAGGCCATTTCGAGATTGTTTTTTCGTCACATATTGTACTTCATGACACTGGTAAAATGGAGTCAAAATAATCCATTTTTATTTATAAAAAATTTACCTTTTTTTTTAAATTGGCAAATTTCCAAATTTCTATTGCTCTACTTTTGTAATAGATAGTAATACCTCCAAAAATAGTTATTTTTTTACATTCCTATATGTCTCCCTCATGTTTGGATCATTTTGGGAATTGCATTACATTTTTTGGGGATGTTACAAGGCTTAGAAGTTTAGAAGCAAATCTTGATATTTTGTCACTTTGTGAGGCTTACATAATAGAAACCATCCAAAAATGACCCCATTTTACAAACTACACCCCTCAAGGTATTAAAATCTAATTTTAGAATTAATGGGAAATAGAGATAAAATTTCACTTTTTTGGCAGATTTTCCATTTGAATCAATTTTTTCTAGTTACATTGCAAGGGTTAACAGCCAAACAAAACTCAATATTTATGGCCCTGACTCTGTAGTTTACAGAAACACCCCATATGTGGTCGTAAACTGCTCTATGGGCGCAGAAGGAAAGGAATGCCATACGGTTTTTGGAAGGCAGTTTTTGCTGGACTGTTTTTTTTTTTTTAATACCATGTCCCATTTGAAGCCCCCCTGATGCACGCCTAGAGTAGAAACTCCAAAAAGGTGACCCCATTTTGGATGCTACGGGATAGGGTGGTAGTTTTGTTGGTACTATTTTAGGGTACATATGATTTTTGGTTGCTCTATATTACACTTTGTGAGGCAAGGTAACAAGAAATAGCGTTTTGGCACCGTGTTTTTTTGTTTTTTTTACGGTATTCACCTGAGGGGTTAGGTCATGTGATATTTTTATAGAGCAGGTTATTACGGACGCGTTAATACCTAATATGTATACTTTTTTTATTTACTTAAGTTTTACACAATACCAGCATTTTTTAAACAAAAAAAATGTTTGTCTCCATATTCTGAGCCATAGTTTTTAAATTTTTTGGGGCGATTAGCTTAAGTAGGGGCTAATTTTTTGCGGGACGAAGTGACTTACATTGGTACCATTTTGGGGGGCATATGTCTTTTTGATCACTTGGTGTTGCACTTTTTGTGATGTAAGGTGACAAAAAATGGCTTTTTTTTTTACGGTGTTCACCTGAGGGGTTAGGTCATGTGATATTTTTATAGAGCCGGTCATTACGGGCGCGGCGATACCTAATATGTGGGGGGGTTCTGTTTTTTATTATAAAATAAGGAGAAAGGGCCATATTTTTTTCTTTTTCTTATTCTTTACTACTTTATTTTATTAAAAACACTTTTTTAACTTTTTTTTCTTTTACTTTATTTCTGATGTTCACTTTTGGCGGTCTGATACCCTCTGCAATGCATTACAATACATCTGTATTGTAATGCATTGCCTGTTAGTGTATTACACAGAGTAATACACTAACAGGTTGCCTAGGAGACCCAGCCTGAGGCTGGATCTCCTCGGCTCCCGTAGAAGGCAGGTCCCGATGCCGTTCAAGGCATCGGGCTGCCTTCTAAAACATCAAGTCCCCGCCACAGCAGCGCAGGGACTCAATGCACTCCCTCAAACAAAAACCTCTTCTATGTCGCATAGAAGTGGTTAATCCGCAGCGATTGCCGATACGTGGGGGTCACAGGACCCCCCTTGGCATTAACCCAGGGTGCCTGCTGATTGATTTCAGCAGGCACCCAGTTCCGATCACCGCCCGCCTATTAAAACGGTGCTTACCGTTTGTTCCTTGCTAGCATCGTTGAGGAGAAAAACACTTTTTTAATCTGCATGCAAATGAGTCTGTGAAGTTGCCCAGGCCCCTGGGTCATTTTCATACAAAGGCACTCCCCCTTCGCCGCGTCTGCCCGCCCTTAGTCTCTGTTCTAACCTCCCTCCTTCCGTCTGTAATCACACGCATGCCCACGCTAAACTGCGATGACCCAGCCCGACAGTGCTCATTCAATGCACACACGCCGATCTCGCGTTCATCGGCACATGCGCGGGATTACGGATCCGAGGAGGGAGGTTAGAACAGAGACTAAGGGCGGGCAGACGCGGCGGAGTGGGAGTGCCTTCGTATGAAAATGACCCAGGGCACCTTCACAGACTCATTTGCATGCGGATTAAAAGTGTTTTTCTCCACAATGATGCTAGCAAGGAACAAACGGTAAGCACCGTTTTAATAGGGGGGATGCCGTGGACATAACACTGTTATTAGGTTGATATGGGGTAAATCTGCATGAAAGACCCCCTTTAAGGGAGCAAAGTATAGTACAGCCATCAGCCCCACTGGATCTTCATAAAAATGAAAAATAAATAAATAAAAATGTAAAAGCTATTTTTGTCACCTTACATCACAAAAAGTGCAACAGCAAGCGATCAAAAAGGCTTATGACCCCCAAAATAGTACCAATCAAACAGTCACCTCATCCCGCAAAAAACTATACCCTATTTAAGACAATCGCCCAAAAAATAAAAAGGCTATGGCTCACAGACTATGGAGACACTAAAACATAATTTTTTTGGTTTCAGAAATGCTATTATTGTGTAAAACTTAAATAAATAAGAAAAAGTATACATATTAGGTATTGCCACATCCGTAACTATCTGCTCTATAAAACCACATGACCTGCTGTAAAAATAAATAAATGAAAACTGTTCCAAAACAGCAAATTTTGGGGTCACCTTGCCCCATAAAGTGTAATAATGAATGATCAAAAAATTCTATGTACCCAAAAATGGTACCAATAAAAACCTCAACACTTTTTGTAAAAAACGAGCCCCTGCACAAGATGATCGGCAGAAAAATAAAAAACATATGGCGTTCAGAAAACCAATCCAGCAAAATCTGCCTTCCAAAAACCGTATGGCATTCCTTTCCTTCTGCGCCCTGCCGTGTGCCCGTACAGCAGTTTACGACCACATGTGGGGTGTTTCTGTAAACCGCGGAATCAGGGTAATACATATTGAGTTTTGTTTGGCTGTTAACACTCAATGTGTTAAAGAAAAAAATTAATAAAATGGAAAATCTGCCCAAAAAGTGAAATTTAGACATTTCATCTCCATTTTCCTTTAATTCTTGTGGAACACCTAATGGGTTAACAAAGTTTGTAAAATCAGTTTTGAGTAACTTGAGGGGTGTAGTTTATACAATGGGGTCATTTATGGGGGTATCCACTATGTAGGCCCCACAAAGTGACTTCAGACCTGAACTGGTCCTTAAAAAGTGGGTTTTGGAAATTTTTCTTAAAAATTTTAAGAATTGCTTCTAAACTTCTAAGCCTTCTAACGTCCTAAAAAAATAAAATGACATTTCCAAAATGATGCCAACATAAAGTAGACATATGGGGAATGTTAAGTAATAAATATTTTATTAGGTATGACTTTCTGTTTTAGAAGCAGAGAAATAGAAATTTGGAAAATTGTGAATTTTTCAAAATGTTGGGTACATTTTGGATTTTTTCATAAATAAAGTTGAAATATATTGACTCAAATATATGACTATCATGAAGTACAATGTGTCACGAGAAAACAATCTCAGAATGGCTTGGATAAGGAAGTGTTCCAAAGCTATTACCACATAAAGTGACGCATGTCAGATTTGTACATTTTGACCTGGACACTAGGGCATCAATGACCCTTGGTCATGAAAGGGTTAAAGACACATTCTCATTCCAAGTGGACTGAATATGCGCTCAGATATATGTTGTATTATGAAATCATATATACATTTGCAATGCATTTATTGTATGTGCCCAGGTTGTTTTGTTTCAGTATAACTTAATAGACCATATTACGATAACCTATTCAGGTAACAGGCTATACTACCAGAATGGGTGTGACCCAAAAAATGGGGATAGTCTTATTTTCTCCATTTTCTTATTTACTTGTTGTGGAGAGTCTGATATGCTGGATTAGTGAGTTCTAGAGTACGAGAGATGGGAGATGCATGTAAGAAATCCTATAGATGATTGTGCAAGGAACAGACGAGGGGTCATGTGAGGATCAGAGATTAAGTGTGGGGATGTATTGGGAAAGTAGGTCAGAAATGTAAGGGGAGGACAGATTGTGGATGGCCTTATATGTGGTGGTTAGTATTTTGAATTAAATTTATTTGGCGATGAGGAGCCAGTGAAGGGAATGGCAGAGGAGAAACAAGGGGATAGGTCAATTAACCAGGTAGCAGAGTTGAGCATGGTTTGGAGGGGCACAAGTGTATTAGATGGGAAGCCACAGAGGAAGATGTTGCAGTAGCCTAGGTGAGAGATGAGAAGGACATGCACTAGCAACTTAGTTGACTCAGAGTTGAAGGAGCAAATACAACAAATGTCCTTCCGTTAAAGGCGTAAGAAGGAGGTAAGGGTTTGAATGTGTGGTTTGAAGGACAGGGCAGAATCAAATGTAATTCCAAGACAGAGGTGTCTAAATGTATAAATGGAGAAGAGTAGGGTTCCCATGCAGAGCCTTGAGAGAGAGAGAGAGAATGGGTGATGAGAAGGTGGAGTGTGAACAAAAGACACTTAAGGCCCTGATTCATCATAGGTCGGCAGCATACCCTGGTCTAGGATAACCCCTTATGCTGACAGAGGCTGTACCTAATTTAGGACTGCATGAACTTATGAGCTGCCTTTGGCAGTCCGTGCACCTGTTCTAAAATCTATGCCAGCCCTTGGCTGGTGTACATTTCAGTCTTCTACTATACTAGAAAACTGGCATAAAATAAATGTGGTGGGGCCCCAGTTTGGGAAATTGACAAAATCAGCGGATAAACGCCATTTGCACAAACATTTTTATGCAAGTGGTGTTGAAAAGGTGAAGCAGTATAGGAGTAACGACATTTTGTTTTGACAACTAGTAGATAATTAGGCACTTTGGTTAGGGCAGTTACATTGGAGTGATAAAGTCCAAATGGAAGTAGCGAGATGGGACGAGGCAGGAGCATCAGTATTTGTTAGCCAAAGCCAGGAGTGGGTCCTACAGAGAAACACAGAGAAATTTGGACCCACTCCTAGTTTTGACTGTCAAATGCTGCTGAAGATACTAACCAAATACTAGCTGTATGAAAGTGGCCAAAGAGACTGATAGTAAGGCCTCTTGAAGTAAATACACTCACTGAGAAAAAAAAACACAAAGTAGGAGTTTTTGGAATCGAATGAAACATTATGTGTGAATGTAATGATAATGTACAGTCAGGTCCATAAATATTGGGACATCAACATAATTCTAACATTTTTGGCTCTATACACCACGACAATGGATTTATAATGAAACAAACAAGATGTGCTTTTACTTCAGACTGTCAGATTTAATTTGAGGGTATTTACATCCAAATCAGGTGAACGGTGTAGGAATTACAACAGTTTGTATATGTGCCTCCCACTTGTTGAGGGGCCAAAGGTAATGGGACAATTAGCTTCTCAGCTGTCCTATGGCCAGGTGTGTGTTATTCCCTCATTATCCAAATTACAATGAGCTGATAAAAGGTCCAGAGTTCATTTCAAGTGTGCTATTTGCATTTGGAATCTGTTGCTGTCGACTCTCAAGATGAGATCCAAAGAGCTGTCACTATCAGTGAAGCAAGCCATCATTATGCTGAGAAAACAAAACAAAACAAACCCATCAGAGGTAGCAAAAACATTCGGCGTGGCCAAAACAACTGTTTGGAACATTCTTAAAAAGAAGGAACGCATTGTTGAGCTCAGCAACACCAAAAGACCCTGAAGACCACGGAAAACAACTGTGGTGGATGACCGAAGAATTCTTTCCCTGGTGATGAAAACACCCTTCACAACAGTTGGCCAGACCAAGAACACTCTCTATGAGGTAGGTGTATGTGTGTCAAAGTCAACAATCAAAAGAAGACTTCACCAGAGTAAATACAGAGGGTTCACCACAAGATGTAAACCATTGGTGAGCCTCAAAAACAGAAAGGCCAAATTTGAGTTTGCCAAACATCTAAAAAAAGCCTTTACAGTTTTGGAACGACATCCTATGGACAGATGAGACCAAGATCAACTTGTACCAGAGTGATGGGAAGAGAAGGAAAGGAAACTGCTCATGATCCTAAGCGTACCACCTCATCAGTGAAGCCTGGTGGTGGTAGTGTCATGGCGTGGGCATGTATGGCTGCCAATGGAACCGATTCTCTTGTATTTATTAATGATGTGACTGCTGACAAAAGCAGCAGGATGAATTCTGAAGTGTTTCGGGCAATATTATCTGCTCATATTCAGCCAAATGCTTCAGAACTCATTGGACGGTGCTTCACAGTGCAGACGGACAATGAGCCAAAGCATACTGCAAAAGCAACCAAAGAGTTTTTTTAAAGGAAATAAGTGGAATGTTATGCAATGGCCAAGTCACTCATCTGACCTGAATCTGATTGAGCATGCATTTCACTTGCTGAAGACAAAACTGAAGGGAAAATGCCCCAAGAACAAGCAGGAACTGAAGACAGTTGCATTAGAGGCTTAGCAGAGCATCACCAGGGATGAAACCCAGCGTCTGGTGATGTCTATGCGTTCCAGACTTCAGGCTGTAATTAACTGCAAAGTATTCGCAACCAAGTATTAAAAAGTGAAAGTTTGATTTATGATTATTATTATATCCCATTACTTTTGGTCCCTTAACAAGTGGGAGGCACATATGCAAACTGTTGTAATTCCTACACCGTTCACCTGATTTGAATGTAAATACCCTCAAATTAAAGCTGACAGTCTGCAGTTAAAGCACATCTTGTTAGTTTCATTTCAAATCCATTGTGGTGGTGTATAGAGCCAAAAATGTTAGAATTATGTTGATGGCCCAATATTTATGGACCTGACTGTATGTATGTTATTACAATATTAGCGCAAAAGGATAAGTTCATTTAGAATAGTTGAATAATTGAAACAGGGCTATACTAACCTGTTGGGCTGCATTTAGCCTGGATACAAGATGAGATACAGTTGGGCATGGGGGCATACAGGTTCCCTATGGTATCTTGCACCTAATTTGCCGCTGAGTCTGTAGATCCTGCACAATCATAGATTTCTCAAGCTGGCAGCCCAGCTGGTTCCATAAATGCTCGATAAATCTGACAACCAAGCAGGCCAAGAAAGTGTTGCAATCTAGCATTATCCAGCTAAAAAATGACAGTTGGAAGCCCTGCTACACTTGTGGCCATGGGATGTCCTGCACTTATTGCTAAGCTATTAGTGTCGTTCATATTACTACTAGGAGTGACTGATTGTCATATATTATGGCTTCTTAGATCATCACAACAGAAGATGGGCACTGGTTCACTCCACCGCAAAGGCAGAATTGAAGCACTCACCATGATGCCTCCATACTTGAACCCAACCATCATCAGATCCCCAAACCTGGATTTCTCACCAAAGAAAATACAGTTCCAGTCTGTATAAGTCCATTATTATTTTTTGTGACGCCAAATTTCCTTCTGCTAAGCATCCAAAATGGTCCGGGCATAGACAGGGGTATGCAATGCAGGTGCCATCTGTGTCTGGATGGTGGGCAACAAAACAGTGGGAATTGCTCGTGCTTCTTAGTGGATTAAATGATCCTGTCTACTGTTGTCTGGGCTATCTGGAGCCTGTGTGTGAGTGCTTTCACATAACCACTGGTTCAACACCACCTAACAGCTAGGTCAGAACGGCATAAATGGCATGTGGTTTGTTGAAACAACCATTCTGCTTCTCTCAGTACAATGATGCACCACACAATGGAGAATATACAGCTACCAGCATTTTGATGCCTGAATACTGAAGCTGCGCCTCTGTTCTTGGATGCTCTCTCATTCAGTTGGGAGGGCAGGTTCCTTTGTGTTCTCCCTGTTCCCAGAATCCTCCAGAAGATCAAACGAGAAGACTATAGTTATAGCAGTCATTCTTTTTTGACCGAGGAGAACATTGTGAATTGGTGAACGTGAGAAATGCTATGTTCGGAGAAAGGAAAAACACTGCATTTCCCAAAAAATAAAAATAAACTAATACCATCTGTGAAACCCGGTGGTGGTATCATGGCGAGGGCCTATTTTGGTGCATCTGGGCCAGGACAGCTTATCATCATTGATGGAACTATGAAATCTGAATCATACCAACAAATTGTAAAGGAAAAATTCAGGACATCTGTCCGTGAGAGAGCAACTGCTTCTTCGAGGAGGGACTTCTTCCATTTTTTTGGTCCATCCTGCGTGTTCCCCTGATCTAAATCCAATTGAGAACCTTTGGAGATGGATGGCAAGGGAAGTTTACAAAAATGGACAACAGTTCCAGGCAGTAGATGGTCTTCGTGCGGCCGTCTTCACCACTTGGAGAAATGTTCCCACTCACCTCATGGAAACGCTTGCATCAAGCATGCCGAAACAAATTTTGGAAGTGATGAACAATAACAGCGGAGCTACTCATTACTGAGTTCATGTTTGGAAGTTGGATTTCTGTTTTGGGGGGGTTTAGTTTTTTTTTTTTTTTGGAAAGTGTGGTCCTAAACTTTTCATCAGCTGAAAAAGAGCCTGTTTCAGTTTATTCTTTGTTTTCATTAAATTGAATGCTCAAGAAATGTTTTGTCTCCCTCTCATTTCTTCTTGTTGCATGTTGAAGCTCTACTTGGAACTTTGTTAAGATCCAGCCATGCTAAATATGATTTTTTTTGCAATTTTTCAAGTGGTCTTAAACTTTTCATCAGGACTGTATATGCATTGTCTCGGGGTGCTCCTCCTCATTATGGAGAGCACCTAGTATGTGTGCAGAGTATTGTAGGCCAGCGCTTCTCTGGGTTTCTGGGAATGATATTCAAGTTAGCTTTCAAATTATAAATGTCCAGCTAAATTAATACATGTTTTATAGAGGGATCATAGAATTTAGAAGTGTCCAGCAAAGTTGACCCTTTAAAACGTAACTTTTACTTACTAATACTATATAAAATAATGCCACTGTGGTGGTTCACCAATGAAAATTGTGAAACAAACAAACAATGAAAAAACATGAGATATGTTTACACAGGGTAGCCAACCGTTGATACGGTTTCAGAGGTTAGTAAACACAGGGCAGCGATGGGGAGTGTTGGGCTATGTCTAACCTATGCCTATACTCACCCTGAGTTATTCCTCAGCCCAGGGACGTCCCCTAGTGGTGGAGACTCCCTGTCCTCGTGCCTGGACTGACTACCCTCCGTTTACCCTCCTCTTAAAAGGAGCACAGTGCCACGGTACCCCGTGAACCGACGGATATTATCTGTGTCCCAGGTAAATCAATACCCGCTAAGACAACAGCCCATAAAGATGGATAGACAAAAAATATATATATAGGTGTACAGATGTGAGTATCACCTACAACATCAATTTGAAAAGAACCAAACACAGGGGCAACAATAGCGGTGCATTCTCAGGTTGGTTCTCATAAAACCTCTACGTGTTTCCCCTATTACTAGGTTCATCAGGGGGTATTAACAGTCATGGGTGAACCGTCATATTCAAATAGATAAATATAGATAAGTCATACAGATATACTCATGATGCAGTAGAAGACACAGGACCAAAGACGCAAACAGGGACGTGTATAGGACCCAGGGGACCATTGGATATACCCCACCTGTGAATGGAAGGTAAACAAGATATCAGGGGGGGAGCTTAGTGCAAAAGTATATCATTCTGCCCCTTAGGTATCATTACTTACTTAGTGTCCTAGGCAGTTAAATGGCTAAAGACCATAGAGTCCTTACTCACATTTAGGTTGCGTCTTGGGGCCATCCTGTTCCTCCTACTGAACACACTCACTCCATTACCTGCTTCCAAATATACCTCACTCGCCAGCTTTTCAGAATTCCCGGCTGAATAGACAGGGCAGGTTACTTCTGGTAGCGAGACGCCGCCATGTGCGTCACTACCGGTCTATGAACCGCATATGTAGCCTGCATATCGTCTCTGGGGTGCAGGCACCCGCTACTTCCGTCCAATGGACCGCACTGTTGCCTCATCCTCACCAGTCGCCTATCAGGTGACATCATAGTGCGTCATTTCCATATCGTGGACCGCATAAATTTACCACATCCGGTCTTATGGAACGCATTGTGGTGTCATGTCCGGTCTGTAGGCCGTCCCATATAACCACAGGAGGCGGTCCCGCAGTCCAGACCGTGCCGTTTATGAATATGTGTTGCCAGGTAGTGTTTGAAGAATAGAAATAGGATATTTCAAGGCCCACCCTGATGGATACATCTAGCAAGAATTACTGTGATGTATTATGTATAACCATAGTCATCTCAGAGAGACGTTAGTAATAAAGGTTATGTAGCAAATCAGCTGGTATCCACAGGACCATGGTCGCAAGATCCTCTGGTGTGTATACAAATGGCATGTATCTACGTGTATTCATTAGTTGGTATGACGCAAAAGAACCCCCCTCACGCCGGCATGCTACACCTATTTAGCGCAGAATACTAATAAGGTGATGGGTACTAAGTCAGTATTATTCGCATTCTAATTTGTAATACCAGATCATTCGCATATGGTGGACATTCGCGATGTACATACAGAGAGGCCCCCCCCAAAAAAGTGGGCCAGAAGGGCAACATTCTGAGTGGCCATTAAAAATGATACTCCAGCAGTCGGATGGCAGACGGAGGAGGGTGTATATAAGGAAAATGAGTGTGAAACAAATATGATGAACAAAAACCTATTACACAATATTTCACCTATGTGCACGCCCTTATCTTAGCTAAAATATATTTACCGAGTAGGTCTATTCCTGACCAGAGAGATAAGAGGAGAGCACATAGCCACCCCCATAGATCATAGAAAATACGAGAACGTAAGTCTTTCGTTAATCCCAAGGGGTGCCTGGGATTTGAAACGGTGAATCCAGACGCACTCCCTCTGGAGAATTTTCCGGTCCCAGTCGCCTCCCCTTGGTAATAGGGGAATGGTCTCCAGGATCGAAAACCTCAGACAGGGTTACCACCATGGATATCGTTAACATGTGACGCGACCGGAGTGATGTTCTTCTTGACCACGTCCTTCACATGTTCACATGTCCGCCGCCTAACCTCTCTGATGGTCTTACCTATATAATCCATAGGACAAGGGCATTGGCGGTATATACCGCACCCTTACTCCTACAGTTAAAGAAGTCCCTAATTTTGTAGGTTTGCCCAGTAACTGAACATGTGATTGATTTTGCAGTGGAAATAAAAGTACATGCCTTACAGGAGCCACATTTGAACATGCCGCATGGCTTACGATCCAGCCATGTCCCCACCCCACTTGGTGTTGTGTAGTGGCTGTGGACCAAGCGTCTTTAAGACTCCTCCCTCGCCTATACGTGACACTTGGTTGTGTAGTAAGCACATCCCTGAGGTCAGGGTCCATGTGTAGGATAGGCCAGTACCTTTTCAGGATCGACATCACCTGTGTATTCAAGTCAAAAGTAGATATCAGGCGTACTGGTTGCTGCCCACTTTGTATCTTTGGTTTAGGGACGAGAAGCTCAGTGCGTTCCCTGTCCAGGGCATTCTGGAAAGCGCCCCCGAGAACCGTTTGGGGGTAACCCCTCTCTTTGAATCTCATCTGGAGCTTCTTAGCTTCACCGTAGAACGCTGCATTCTCAGAACAGTTTCTCCGGGTCCGTAGATATTGGCCCCTAGATATACCACGTTTGAGGGGTGTGGGGTGATGGCTTTCCCAGTGTAGCAACGAATTGGTAGCAGTTTCCTTCCTAAACATACCCGCGGTAAGTCTCTCTCCCTCCTTAGTTATCCGAACATCAAGGAAGGGGGTGGTATGTAAGTCAAATTCAAAGGTAAACCGCAAACCAATATCATTGCTATTAAGGGCCCTGATAAACTCTCGGAGTTCCTCTGACCCACCCTTCCAGATCACAAAAATATCATCAATATAGCATGTCCAGAAGGTGATCTTATCGGACCACCAGGTAGCAGCATCTGGAAACACGTATATGTCCTCCCACCAGCCCAGGAAGAGATTGGCATAGGTGGGGGAACAGGGGCTCCCCATTGCCATCCCCCTGAGCTGGTGGTAGAAATGTGAGTTGAAGAGGAAGAAGTTGTGGGTCAGAGTGAACTCGAGAAGTCTGAGAATGAAGGTATTATGCGTTCTACAGTGGATGTCTCTTGTTTTCAAGAAATAATCTACAGCATAGAGACCCTTGCTATGTGGGATTGAACTGTAAAGGGATTCAACGACAATACTGGCCAGTATGTGTCCCGGGTCCAAATTAGTCTGTCTAATGCCAGCAGATGTAATATGTGCTATTTTAATTTTTTTTTTTTTTTTGCAGAAACCCACTCCTAGTACCCCAACCAAGGTGTCTCAGACAACCAAGCAAAATGTCTTTGCTCTGCTCTTTTAAGGAATAGTTACCCAGCTGGTTTTCCTTTCCTCTTGGAAAGGAGACTGGCTTGCATGTCTGTTTTGCACAGAGCATTATGTGGGGACACAAGCATGGTAATAGATACAACTTTGTATTAAAAAGCACTTATTAAAAAGTTTTAGGCTACCACCAGGGGAAAATCTTGTTATGAAAAAGAACTGATTGAACAGTTGAAGGCTAACACTAGAAACTTAGTAAATGGAACAAAAAGGAGAAAACTGATCTATGAAGCAGAAGCACAGCAATAAAAAAAAAATATATTATGATATAAAAGTACTGATTAAATAACTTGTGGCTACCAACGGGAAAATCTTATGAGAAAACACTGAACTGCTCAATTTTGTGATCATTTCAGGCAAATCAAGAGAGATCTACATATGAAAAACATGCAATTCAGCTTTCTTTGAAACAGGATTTAAAAAGTTGAATGTTTCACACCTACAGATACAACAGATCCAATCATTGGTCAGACTTTTAAACAGGCTTCCTAACAACTAGGATCATAGCTACAGTAAGGCTACTTTCACACTAGCGTTTCTCTTTTCTAGTATTAAGATCCGTCATAGGATCTCAATACCGGAGAAAAACGCTTCTGTTTTGTCTCCATTCATTGTCAACGGGGACAAAATGTAACTGAACAGAATGGGATGCTCCACAATGAATTCCGTTCCTATACCAGAGAGCAAACCGCAGCCAGCTGCGGTTTTCTTTCCATCATGGGATGGGGAGCAAAACGGTTCCGGCATGACCCACAATGCAAGTCAATAGGGACAGATAAGTTTTCTCTGACACAATAGAAAACTGATCTGTTCCCCATTGACTTTCAATGGCGTCCTTGCTATGTTAAAGATAATACAACCGGATCCGTTCATAACTTTTTCTACTCACAGACATGTGATATTGGATCATTTTATTCAATAAATAAGTGATGGAACAGCCTGCCGGACCCTGCTGCCACAAGTGTGAAAGTGGCCATAAATTCCTTTGTGGAATTTGGTTATCTTTATCTACCTTTAGGAAAATATGATGTAGTTTTAGGTCAAATTTATGCAGACATATAGAAAATGCTTAAGGGTTCACAAACTTTCAAACACCTCTGTAAGGTATTTCATTGTGTTTACATAAAGGTGTCTTTTATATCTTGTATGCAAGTATAATATCTTATTCCTGTTAATATTGAGGCTAGGGGCATTTGTAGCTCAGGTATAGACACAGATGTTTATGAGTTAGAAGGTTAACACGTTCAGGACCTTGGACGAGAATGCTCGTCCTAACTTGCAGGTACTTAACGCACTAGGACGAGCATTCTCGTCCTACGGTTAACGTGCTGCCTCAATCAGCAGCAGAGGCCCGGCTGACACTGACAGCCAGGCCGCTGCTGTATCTGCCAGCATCGGTGAAAACACAGGTGCCGGTGGATTAACCCCCTGTATGCCGCGGTCACGCTGACCGCGGCATACAGGGGGTTTGTGGCAGCTTGTACATCCCCATCGGGTCCCCGTGCTGCGGTGACGGGGACCCGATGGTTGCTATGGCAGCCCCGATGCCTTGAACAGGCATCAGGACTGCCAGCTATGGAAGCCCAGGAGATCCAGCCCCACGGCTGACCATTCAATACAGCACAATACAAATGTATTGTGCTGTATTGAAACAGGGAAAGTGGGACAAAAAATAAAGTGAAAAAAGAAGTAAAAAAAAAACTTTTCAAGTAAAATAAAAAAAGCGCTTTTTTCCGAAAATAAAGTAAAAAAGAAAAAAATAGGGAAAAAAATGAAAAGTAGACATATTAGTTATCGACGCATCTGTATCGACCGGCTCTATAAAAATATCACATGGCGTAACCCCTCAGATGAACACTGTCAATTTTTTTTAAATTATATCTGTGCTAAAAAAAATAAACATTTGTCATCTTGCATCCCTAAAAGTACAACACCAAGTGATCAAAAAGGCATATGCCCCCCAAAATAGTACCAATCTAACCGTCACCTCATCCCGCAAAGAAATGAGCCCCTACCTAAGACAATCGCCCAACAAATAAAAAAAGATGTCTCTCAGACTATTAAGACACTAAAACATGATTTTTTTTTGGTTTAAAAAATGCTTATATTGTGTTAAATGTAAAAAATTTGCCCCTACATAAGAAAATCGCTAAAAAAAATATAGCTCTCAGAACATAATTTTTTGTTTCAAATATGCTATATTGGGTTAAAGTGAAATAAATAAGAAAAAGTATACATATTAGGTATCTCTGCATCCGTAACAACCTGCTCTATAAAAAATACCACGTGATCTAACCCCTCAGGTGAACACCGTAAAAAAAAAAAAAAGTAAAAAAGCTATTTTTTGTCACCTTACATCACAAAAAGTGTAATACCAAGTGATCAAAAAGTCATACGCACCCCAAAATCATTTCAATCAAACCGTTATCTCATCCCGCAAAAAATGAAGCCCTAAGACAATCGCCCAAAAAAAAAAAAACCTATGGCAGAATATGAAGACACTAAAACATGATTTTCTTTTGTTTAAAAAATGCTGTTATTGTGTAAAACGTAAATAAATAAAAAAAAGTATACATATTAAAGGGGTTGTCCCGAGTTATTTTTTTGTTCTTTCTATGTTCCTAAGTTGGCAAATCTAACAGCTTTCCAATTAACTCACTTTATCTCCAGTGGCTGGTTTCTCAGATTTCACTGAGGGTCACATGACCTGTGATGTCAGCTTCTCTCCCTGCTCTGATAAACTTAATTTACATGCCGTCTGCTCTCTCTCCAAGGATTCTTAACCCCTTCAGCTGCACACACTGGGTTTCTGCAGCAGTGACAATTCTGGGCACAGGAGCTGAAGGACTAGAGAGAGCATTGCACAAGAAGGTAGGGGGAAGATCCTGTGTGTATTAGCAGTGTCATTATATAGCTGGGACTTGTAGTTCTACACATACAACATGCTGCAGAGTCTACCAGCAGGCAGACATGTCACTCAGGGCTGCTCTTGTATTCACTCCCTTAGCAGTATCATTATACAGCTGGGACTTGTAGTCCTACACTTACAACATGCTGCAGAGTCTCCCAGCAGGCAGACATATCGCTCAGGCCAGCATTTGTATTTACTCCCTTAGCAGTGCAGGGGGAGGGGCAGAGATTGTTTTTATTGCATGTAAACAAAGGGCCAGAAAAGAACCAGGGAAATGAGGAAATATATATATATTTTTGCATAAAACTTGCTTAGCTTAGTTATATATTGCTGCCCATCAGATTCTCACTGCTATATATATATTTTTCATAAATCGGACAACCCCTTTAAGTATCATCGTGTCCGTAAGAACCTGCTGTATAAACATATCAGATGACCTGACCCCTCAGGTGAACACTGTAAAAAATAAAAAGTGTGTCAAAAAATCCATCACAAAAAGTGTAATAGCAAGTGATCGAAAAGTCATATGCACCCTAAAATAGTACCAATCAAACCGTCGTCTCATACCAAAAAAAATTAGCCCCTACATAAGACAGTCACCCCAAAAAAATATATATATATATGGTTTTCAGAATATGGAGACACGAAAAATCTGGTATTGGTATTGTCGCATCCGTAACAACCTGCTCTATAAAAATACCACATGATCTAACATGTCAGATAAACTATGTAAATGACAAAAAATAAAAACGGTGCCAAATAGCTATATTTTGTTCCCTTGCCTCATAAAAAGTGTAATATAGAGCAACCAAAAATCATATGTACCCTCAAATAGTACTAACAAAACTGCCACCTTATCCCGTAGTTTCCAAAATGGGGTCTTTTTTGGGGAGTTTCTTCTCTAGGGGTGCATCAGGGGGTCTTCAAGTGTGACATGGCAGCTTAAAATTATCCCAGTGAAATCTGCCTTCCAAAAACCATATGGCGTTCCTTTCCTTCTGCGCCCTGCTGTGTGCCCGTACAGCAGTTTACGACCACATATGGGGTGTTTCGGTAAACTACAGAATCAGGGCAATAAATATTGAGTTTTGTTTGGCTGTTAACCCTTGCTTTGTTAGTGTAAAATGTTTTATTAAAATGGAAAATCTGTCAAAAAATTCTGAAATTTCATCTCCATTAATTCTTGTGAAACACCTAGTTAACCACGTTTGTAAAAATCAGTTTTGAATACCTTGAGGGGTGTAGTTTCTAAAATGGGGTCCATAAAAAGTGGGTTTTGGAGATTTTCTGAAAAATTTCAAGATTTTCTTCTAAACTTTTAAGCCTTCTAACGTCCATAAAAATAAATTGGCATTCACACAATAATGAACATGAAGTAGACATATGGGGAATGTAAATTAATAAATATTTTTGGAGTTATTACTATCTATTATGAAAGTAGAGAAATTGAAATGTGCTAATTTTTCATTTTTTTTTTCTATTTATAAATTAGCTAATTAGGGTATTACCTTGTAGGGTGGCCCCAACTGATGCCATGGGTGTATTTTTTTTTAAACCCACCCCCCTTCCTGTTCTTCCACTGATGATTTGGTGTGCTTTATTATAATGAGCATTAAACTGGCATCGGGGAGGAGACGCAGTCTTCTGCTGTGGGCATCTACTTCTCCCTGGCTGTGATCGCGATCCAATCAGAGCGGACCGCTCACAGCCAGCGAGAAGTTGTCCGCTTGATCGCATTCCGGAGGAGATGGGCGGGCTGGAGGGACGCGCTGGGCGGCGGCATTTTGTGAAGGTAGACCGATCCTCTAGGTGCTAATGACGCCCCCATAGCACCTAGAGGGTCATTAGCATATCAATATAAGTTCTTTTTTTTAAGCGAAACGGCTGCCCCAAAAGCTATTATATTAGGATTGTTTGGCAGAGCAGACACTAGCGGATCGCTAGTGTCTGAAAGCTAATTATGTGAAAACGAAGTGGTAGAAACCCTTTAAGTAAACCTCTTTGTGATTCTTTCTCATCAACATGCGGTTTAACAAAAGGACAAGCAAAAATAAAATGAGCACTTTTTCTACAGTAATAACATAGTTTATGCAACCTCCTAAAGTTCCTACTACCAGAACGGATAGACACCTGACCCAGCTGTATGGGTTCCTCCCCTACCCCAGAGTTACATGTCATATCACCCTGGGGAGCAGGTGAGACGAAACCACTCACAGAAGGGATCCCTTGCGCGGAGGGAACCTTACACCGTTCTCTAATACGTCTATCTAACCGTACTGCCAAAGACAGCATTCTCTAATGTATCCGGGTACTCATGAAAAGCAAGGGCATCTTTTAATCTCTCAGATAACCCCCTGACAAAACTGACTACGTAACGCGGGGTCATTCCACTCTGACTCAGTAGCCCATCTCCTAAACTCAATGCAGTAAGCCTCTGCAGTATGTTCACCTTGTAATAAATTACGCAATTTAGATTCCGCCATCGAGACCCGATCTGGGTCATCATAAATTAACCCCAAGGCTTTAAAAAAATTCTTCCACCGACCGGAGGGCCAGAGAACCGGACGGCAGAGAAAAGGCCCAGTATTGTGCGTCCCCTTTAAGCAGGGATATGATTATCCCTATCCCTACGACTCTCATCACCAGACGAAGATGGACGCAGCCGAAAACACAGCTTGCATGTCTCTCTAAAGCGGATAAAGTCATCCACACCCCCTGCAAATCTATCAGGGAGAGTGACTTTAGGCTCCCCATAAATTTGATTTCCTCCTATTGCACCTGATGCCAAAGCATTCTGACACCGTGTGACCGAATTACGCAGATCAGCAACCTCTAGGGATAATCCCTGCATGCGATCAACTAGTGCATCAATTGATTACATCTCAAAACAGCTGAGACATGGCAATCTAAGTATTGGCGGGTTATAATGTCACACTGGACAGGATACAAGATACACAGAAGATCACCAAACAAGTGTCTAGGCAAGAAGCTAGGGATAAAGGTCACCTCCTGACAAATCCCTACCAGCTCTCCCTAGACTTCTATGCCCACGTTCAGACCCTAAAGGTGGGAATAAATGTGTCCCCGTGCCTAGGCTGAAGATTCCCTAAAATCCCTAAGATGGTGAAAGGGGGAAAGAGGCAGCCTGCTCCCTTAGGACCTGGAGGGGGCAGGCGTCTCTCTAACAGCCTAGACAAATAACCACAAGAAAAACAAAAACAACTTATCTTGTTACTGAGCAGGAACAACAAATCCTTCCTTCCTTCCTCTGAGCAAGACAGAAGCTATAACCAGCACAGGACACTGGGAGTGGGCGTAATTTAAACTCATACCAACAACCCTACCCAGTGCACCTGAAGGGAGGCGGATACAGCTCAACTCCAAAACAAAAACAAAAGGCTACACACATGCTGCTAACCTGGCAGACCTCCGCACATAACCTGAGCAGGGCATGACAACTGGAGGCTTGGGCAAATAAGTGGCAGATGAGGTTTAACACTGACAAATGTAAAGTTATGCACATGGGAAGGAATAATGCAAGTCACCCGTACATACTAAATGGTAAAACACTCGGTAACACTGACATGGAAAAGGATCTAGGAATTTTAATAAACACCAAACTAAGCTGCAAAAACCAGTGTCAGGCAGCTGCTGCCAAGGCCAATAAGATTATTGGTTGCATCAAAAGGGGCATAGATGCCCGTGATTAGAACATAGCCCTACCACTTTACAAATCATTAGTCAGACCACACATGGAGTACTGTGTACAGTTCTGGGCTCCTGTGAACAAGGCAGACATAGCAGAGCTGGAGAGGGTCCAGAGGATGGCAACTAAAGTAATAACTGGAATGGGGCAACTACAGTACCCTGAAAGATTATCAAAATTAGGGTTATTTACTTTAGAAAAAAGACGACTGAGGGGAGATCTAATTACTATGTATAAATATATCAGGGGTCAGTACAGAGATCTATCCCATCATCTATTTATCCCCAGGACTGTGAAGAGGGGACATCCTCTGCATGTGGAGGTAAGAAGGTTTGTACACAAACATAGAAAAGGATTCTTTATGGTAAGAGCAGTGAGACTATGGAACTCTCTGCCTGAGGTGATGGTGAGTACAATGAAGGAATTCAAGAGGGGCCTGGATATATTTCTGGAGCGTAACAATATTACAGGCTATAGATACTAGAGTGGGGTCGTTGAATAAGGGAGTTATTCTGATGGCCTTATTGCAGTCGGGAAGGAATTTTTTATTCCCCTAAAGTGAGGAAAATTGGCTTCTACCTCTTTTTTTTTTTTTTTGCCTTCCTCTGGATCAACTTGCAGGATGACAGGCTGAACTGGATGGATAAATGTCTTTTTTCGGCCTTATGTACTTTGTTACATCACCACCCGGATATCCCTATGTCGGGGGAGGAGAACCACGCGAGAGGTACTATCGCAAATTTACTACGCATGGACTTAGGGCTCGCATAATCCTCCTCCAGCCCCACCAGGGCAACCCGCTGAAGAAACATACTTTTAAGAACTGCTGACTAATTTCAAAACCTTAAATACGAATGTCAAGGGGAACCTCCCTATATGGCATATCATTGTGAGGAGCAATACTGATTCCACGGTGCTCCACAATCCACGAGCCGGGCCCTGAAGCCCGTCCATAGAAGATGGGCCAGCGCAGAATCTACGTACATATGAGCTGAAACAAGTGCTCCTTAATCAAAGATGAATCAAATAATTAACACATCTTATGGTATGATGAATTCAGATTTGGGGGTAGCGCATTAGCCCCAATTCCAAGTATGGAGGGTATACTGGAGATACTACCCTATGTAGACCTCAATGAGCCCAGGGCTCCGCATCATTAAGCAATGTCCGCTCCATCCTGAGAGTCTCCAGGACCTTGACTTCTGATGTTACGATGAGGGTTACGAGGTGTTTTAGGTTCCCTCTGTGGTCTAGGTGGTAAGTCCATCCTGGCGTTGTCTGGAAGGGAAGGCCAATCGGTGATCTTTACTGCTGGAATACCCACTGCGGCAGAAAAGGATAATACTTCTCTAGGGTGAGAAAGAGATATCATTCGTCCATTAAGTCGGACCTGTAGGCGAAAGGGGAATCTCCAGGTGTAATCTATATTGTGCTGTTGCAAAACAGAAAGTAGAGGGCGCAGGGCCTTTCTTTTCAGTAATGTGCGGCGTGAGAGATCCAACAAAAACAGTCGGTAGGCCTGGGACCTAGGGCGCGGAGAGCTCTGTCCAGCTCTAGGGGGGCATCAGGGGGGGATCCCAAGATATCGTAAAAAATGCATTGAAGTGTGCAGTCTAGGTCTTTAGGTGTCACCGTTTCAGGGAGGCTCCTTATTCTGATGTTATTTCGCCTACCTCTATTCTCGGCATCATCTATCACATCTCCTAAGTATTGCAATTGAAAGGAGTGAGATTCCAAAATGGCCTGGCCTGCTTGGCACTAACAGTTGCAACAGATTGCTTCACTTCTGTGACCCTCTCCCCTATTGAAAGCAGTTCATGCTTGATGGTGTTCATATCTGCCCTATAGACCTTTTCCAGCCAGGTTGGATTTGGTGGGCATGGATGAAATTTGTTTGCGGAGGTCTCTTATTTCAGAGGTAGAGGTTGTCTCCGGTTGAGTAGAGACGCTGCGTGTTGTGGCCGCAGAGAAGCCCATATCATGGGTAGCCGGAGCGGAGAGTGGTGTGGCAGAGGGTGCCCGCGCTACATTTGTTAGGCCTAGTGGAGGAAACTCCCGCTCCCATTCACTCCATTCTCCGGCGGAGATGGCGTTTTCCCGCCCTTCTACACGGGGAGGACACAGAGGTGGTGAGTATGTCTCAGCCTGTGTCTCACTCCCCGTTACCTCACTCATGGGATCCATCACGGCTGCTCCTACTGCGTCGTTCGGGATGTCCACTCTGGACTGTGAAGAGTGCTGGTAGTCCTCTAGCATCTCCGACGCCAGTGTCGGCCATTGTGATGGCGTATGTTAAGAGCGCTGTTCACGCCCCCCAGTACCATATATATTTAAAGTAAAAACGGTAATATACCTGTATTTTATTTAAAATTTTCTACTGTATGTTTTTTTTATATATTTATACAAAAGGTTTTTTTAACAGTTTTTCTAAATTTTTGATAAAAAGTAGTGTCAGACAGCTAATAAGCAAAGTCGATGACAACAGGGAAATTGTGCCGTCAACCAATGAGAAGAGTAATTGTACAGTTCTAAAAAGATATCTTGACAGATTCACCTCTGGAACAGTAGAATGTTAAGTCGGCATGTGTGTAGATCAGCAGGCGATATCTGATACATTGTGTTAAAGCGTTGCCCAATGCCTCTTGTCCTCGGTGGTCGCTTTCTCATGGTCAGTTGTAAAGTAATCCATCTTCAGGGCCTTTTTATTTTTTATTGCCCAGTTCTATAAGAGGGAGCCCTATAGGAGATAGTGATCCTCATAGTTGTATTAAGGGCCATCATGTCTGAATTTACATATTGTCTGCTGAGACCAAGATGAACACATGGGCACGCCTCCAGACAGGTATGGCAGTGGGGAGATCAGAGCCATATGTCACCTCAGGGAAAGTAAAAAATGAATTTTAAAATAAATAATTAACTAATAACATAATGGCTAATCTCACTGTACTCTACCCAGTCCATCCTGCACAGAGTTGACACCCAACGGTTTATATAACTCCATACTCCTTCGGGTCTCGGGGTAACCCCTGCCAGAAGCTGCAGAATTATTGCATGGACCCCCACCGATTTTAATGCAGAAGAGGATTGAGAGAGCAATCGTACTCAGGACTTGTAGTTGGGAGCTAAAAAAATAGGAAAAAGGAGGGTCATTCGCCAGCAAACATTCCTGATACCATGTGGTGGTAGAAAAATCAATGTAGCTTAGTGTGGGTCTCTTGGGAAAGTAATACAATATATTTACCCCACACTATAAAAAGGGATTTGACCTTTTGCTCTTTATGTTGAGCAGCCTCTATCCAATCCATTTACAGAATGAAAAATAATTTCTCAAAATCAAAAGAAGGGGGATGGGGTTGTTTGCAGACATGTAATACCGATTTTTTTTGGTGCTGTGGAAACCATGTGTAGGAGTTTAAGTTCCTTACGTTCCATAATAACCAACCCCAGTTATTTTGTGTTTTATCTATAAGGTCTAAGATCGTCCAAATACAGTTGAAGTGAGCGCTGAGGAATGCCATATTTGAAGAAATTAGATTTAGGAGAGATACCCATCATATATATCCCCCGGTAAGGGTTATACAGTTGCAAGAAAAAGTATGTGAACCCTTTGGAATTATATGGATTTCTGCACAAATTGGTCATAAAATGTGATCTGATCTTCCGGTTATGTTAAGGAAACACCCCAAGAATGGACCTCTCAATTCAAATCCCTCCTAGTAGATTTGCACTCCCGTAGGGAGGCCATAACACAAATATATAGGTTTCTTCCATACTGCTATTGACTATGATGAGTGTCTCCTTTCTATTACTGAATGGCAGGTAGATGAGCAATCGTTTCCTCCTAGCAGCCAGACACGTGGAGATGCTTCTTAAATTAATTCACAGTGAGTATACAGTTGCAAGAAAAAGTATGTGAACCCTTTGGAATTATATGGATTTCTGCACAAATTGGTCATAAAATGTGATCTGATCTTCATCTAAGTCATAACAATAGACAATCACAGTCTGCTTAAACTAATAACACAAAGAATTAAATGTTACCATGTTTTTATTGAACACACCATGTAAACATTCACAATGCAGGTGGAAAAATTATGTGAACCCCTAGACTAATGACATCTCCAAGAGCTAATTGGAGTGAGATGTCAGCCAACTGGAGTCCAATCAATAAGATGAGATTGGTGGTGTTGGTTACAGCTGCCCTGCCCTATAAAAAACACCCACCAGTTCTGGGTTTGCTTTTCACAAGAAGCATTGCCTGATGTGAATGATGCCTCGCACAAAAGAGCTCTCAGAAGACCTACGATTAAGAATTGTTGACTTGCATAAAGCTGGAAAGGTTTATAAAAGTATCTCCAAAAGCCTTGCTGTTCATCAGTCCACGGTAAGACAAATTGTCTATAAATGGAGAAAGTTCAGCACTGCTGCTACTCTCCCTAGGAGTGGCCGTCCTGTAAAGATGACTGCAAGAGCACAACGCAGACTGCTCAATGAGGTGAAGAAGAATCCTAGAGTGGCAGCTAAAGAGTTACAAAAGTCTCGGGCATATGCTAACATCCCTGTTAGCTAATCTACTATATGTAAAACACTAAAAAAAGAATGGATTTCATGGGAGGATACCACAGAGGAAGCCACTGCTGTCCAAAAAAAATAAATTGCTGCACGTTTACAGTTTGCACAAGAGCACCTGGATGTTCCACAGTAGTACTGGCAAAATATTCTGTGGACAGATGAAACCAAAGTTGACTTGTTTGGAAGAAACACACAACACTATGTGTGGAGAAAAAGAGGCACAGCACACCAACATCAAAACCTCATCCCAACTGTGAAGTATGATGGTGGGGGCATCATGGTTGGGGGCTGCTTTGCTGCGTCAGGGCCTGGACGGATTGCGATAATTGAAGGAAAAATGTATTCCCAAGTTTATCAAGACATTTTGCATTTGTCCACCAGCTGAAGCTCAACAGAAGATGGGTGTTGCAACAGGACAACGACCCAAAGCATAGAAGTAAATCAACAACAGAATGGCTTAAACAGAAGAAAATGCGCCTTCTAGAGTGGCCCAGTCAGAGTCCTGACCTCAACCCGATTGAGATGCTGTGGCATGACCTCAAGAAAGCGATTCACACCAGACATCCCAAGAATATTGCTGAACTGAAACAGTTCTGTAAAGAGGAATGGTCAAGAATTACTCCTGACCGTTGTGCACGTCTGATCTGCAACTACAGGAAACGTTTGGTTGAATTTATTGCTGCCAAAGTAGGTTCAACCAGTTATTAAATCCAAGGGTTCACATACTTTTCCCACCTGCACTGTGAATGTTTACATGGTGTGTTCAATCAAAACATGGTAACATTTAATTCTTTGTGTGTTATTAGTTTAAGCAGACTGTGATTGTCTATTGTTGTGACTTAGATGAAGATCAGATCACATTTTATGACCAATTTGTGCAGAAATCCATATCATTCCAAAGGATTCACATACTTTTTTTTGCAACTGTATACTCACTGTGAATTAATTTAAGAAGCATCTCCACGTGTCTGGCTGCTAGGAGGAAACGATTGCTCATCTACCTGCCATTCAGTAATAGAAAGGAGACACTCATCATAGTCAATAGCAGTATGGAAGAAACCTATATATTTGTGTTATGGCCTCCCTACGGGAGTGCAAATCTACTAGGAGGGATTTGAATTGAGAGGTCCATTCTTGGGGTGTTTCCTTAACATAACCGGTGTCTTGAACACAGTGGAAAAAGGGGAATGTTATGTTGGGTCATTTCTGTTGTAATTCTGAGAGGGTTAAGGAACGTTGTTGTGGGAAGTCTAGATAGGATATACCGCCTTTCTTCCACTCACAGAATATTGGATGCGAGATTCCATATTGGAAATTAGGATTCAATAGTAGGGTGAGGGATGTAGTATAAGGGATTAATGTGTTTGAGTGAGTTTTTTATGCCTTGCACACCAAGATGTCATAAGTAGTGGGTTGGATTTAATTTCCTCTGGGAGGGAGGCATGTGACACGTGCAATACCTTTGTTAGAGAAATATTAGGGATAAATAGTTGTTCTAGGATTGTGTCCAATTGGGCAATAGTGTCTTGAAGCAAAACTATAATGTAAGTGGATAGTACAGCCAAGTTGTGACATCTTATGATGGGAAACTTGAAGCCCGATTTATCCTGGGTTGTTGTAGGACATGATAGGGAATTCTTGGTTTACCCCTCCACAAATTCAAAACTATTATAATTTTTCTAATTTTTTATTAATAATATATTAAAATATGTCTGGCAGCATATTTTGACTGTAAATAGAAAGATGCACAGGTGTCTATTAGCATATATGCGCTGGAGACCAGAAATCACCATTACAAGTGGGTTCCCTTTCTTATACACTGTTGCAATCATATATACTGGTAATCACTTCACTGAAAAGGTTAATTGCTGGGTTCAGAGTGTTTTACAATTCCTGCAATTGCAGAAGGACTATGTATTACTGAACATACCCACAAGCTCATCATGGTTACCATGGCTGCCAGGACGCTAAAGTCCTGGCAGCCATGGTAAAGCCATGGTAAAGTGTAGTGGGGAGCGGGGGAGCAGTATACTTACCGTCCGTGCGGCTCCCGGGGCGCTCCAGAGTGACGTCAGGGCGCCCCACGCACATGGATGACGTGATCGCATGGACACGTCATCCATGCGCATGGGGCGCTCTGATGTCATTCTGGAGCGCCCCGGGAGCCGCACGGACGGTAAGTATACTGCTCCCCCGCTCCCCACTACTACTATGGCAACCAGGACTTTAATAGCGTCCTGGCTGCCATAGTAACACTGAACGCATTTTGAAGACGGATCCGTCTTCAAATGCTTTCAGTTCACTTACGTTTTTCCGGATCCGGCGTGTAATTACGGCAAATGGAGTACACGACAGATCCGGACAACGCAAGTATGAAAGAGGCCTTAGATGTATTCACTTACTGGTGTGACAGATGGTTACTTCATAATATACACACAAAGATGCCGCATGCTAATGAGCTGATTGGAGTCCAGTGTGATGTCATTGAGTCCAGCATATATTTAATTCAGAGCTATAGCCACTCCCCTGCCCACCTGCTGCTGATTCCTATGGAAACAAACTGTCATTCAGCAGCAGGGGGGCGGGGAGAGTCAGGAGCTCATGAATATTCATGATTCATCATTATCAGCTGGAGCTTTTCAATACAAGATGTTGGCAGATTGACTGGGTCAATTAAAGAAAGTGACCCAGCATTTTGCTAAGAGAATCAGTCACTTATTTATGTTGCCCTTAGTTAGGACACCATAAAACTGGTGACAGGTTCCCTTTAAGTCCTTCCCGACTCCAATCAGGCAATCAGAATAAATCCCTGGATCAACGACCCCTCTCTAGTAGCTATAGCCTGTAATATTATTACGCTCCAGAAGTACATCCAGGCCCCCTCTTGAATTCCTTTATTGTACTTACCATCACCACCTCCTCAGGCAGAGAGTTCTATAGTCTCACTGCTCTTACCGTAAAGAATCCTCTTCTATGTTTGTGTACAAACCTACTGTCCTCCAGATGCAGAGGATGTCCCCTCGTCACAGTCCTGGGGATAAACAGATGATGGGATAGATCTCTGTACTGACCCCTGATATATTTATACATAGTAATTAGATCTCCCCTCAGTCGTCTTTTTTCTAAAGTGAATAACCCTAATTTTGATAATCTTTCAGGGTACTGTAGTTGCCCCATTCCAGTTATTACTTTAGTTGCCCTTCTATGAACCTTCTCCAGCTCTGCTATGTCAGCCTTGTTTACAGGAGCCCAGAACTGTACACAGTACTCCATGTGTGGTCTGACTAGTGATTTGTAAAGTGGTAGGACTATGTTCTTATGATGCAACCCATTATCTGGGATAAATGAGTTGCTTCCCACGGGATCTCTGCTAGGCCTGGCCCTATGTCTCTGCTTTTTCACAACCCTATTTTTTAGGAGGGAATGTCTTCCACTTCATTTTTAATTTGGGACAGGTCTGCTGGAGTACGCTTTAGTCAGGTTATGGGGGTTAGCATGGTTATCCCCTTTGATAAGCTTAAAGACAGTTCCTTGGGAACGAGGTTACTGTGGTTCGAACTTCAACAATTGAATGAATTTATTAAGAATACTTTGGTCCCCTAGTGCGCTGACAGAATTTGACAAAATCGCATTTCAATCACTGTATTTCCTTGCTCTATAACAGTGATGCCCAACCTATGGAAGCTGTGTCATGCGGCCCGTGCAGTGACCGAAGGCAGAGCTCGCGCACAGTTGCATAAGAGATGCGCCTGCACCGCCATTCCTAATTATACTGTGGGGCAGTACTATTATTAAGTGGTAGGGAGACGAGAGTAGAGAAAAACAGCGGCACTGCTTAAAATGGAAAATCACCTACGCCTCCTTCAATTCCGGAACTCCTAGACCCACGGCTCCACAGGCGGACCCAGATAATGTGGTGCTCAGCGTATAATAGACATTAAAGGTATGGACAGTAGACCAAAGATACGCGGCACTCACCAGGGTCTTAGCATATCTTCAGAGGGCTTTTATTGCTTGCAGGTTAGCATCAGCTGCACAGGCTAGGGAGCGGGACAGCCCAGGTGTGGACAGGAGGTGACGGCCCTTTCGCGGAAAATTGCGCTTCCTCGGACCGCACACAGTACTATTATTAGTTTTGGACGACTGAAGACCCCATCTCCCCACACCCGCCTGTACAGACCCCCTCTGGACTCTTAGCCAGGCATCAGAGCATGACGTCATCGCGCCGCCTGAGCCATACAGCGCGGGACATAGGCTAGAAGAGGCCTGCATCGCATCGCTGACATGGAGGTATGAGTTTTGTGTTACTGGCAAATTGGGGGGGGCGGCATATTACTGGCACATTGGGGGGGAGCGGCTTATTACTGGCACATTGGGGGGGCGGCTTATTACTGGCACATTGGGGGGGCAGCTTATTACTGGCACATTGGGGGGGCGGCTTATTACTGGCACATTGGGGGGGTGGCTTATTACTGGCACATTAGGGGGGCGGCTTATTACTGGCACATTAGGGGGGCGGCTTATTACTGGCACATTGGGGGGGCGGCTTATTACTGGCACATTAGGGGGGTGGCTTATTACTGGCACATTGGGGGGGGGCTTATTACTGGCACATTGGGGGGCCGGCTTATTACTGGCACATTGGGGGGGGCGGCTTATTAGTGGCACATTGGGGGGGCGGCTTATTAGTGGCACATTGGGGGGGCGGCTTATTACTGGCACATTGGGGGGGCGGCTTATTAGTGGCACATTGGGGGGGCGGCTTATTAGTGGCACATTGGGGGGGCGGCTTATTACTGGCACATTGGGGGGGCGGCTTATAACTGGCACATTGGGAGGGCGGCTTATTACTGGCACATTGGGGGGCGGCTTATTACTGGCACGTGATGGGGGGCTTATTACTGGCACGTGATGGGGGGGCTTATTACTGGCACGTGATGGGGGGCTTATTACTGGCACGTGATGGGGCTGTTGTTACTGGCACGTGATGGGGGGCTGTTGTTACTGGCACGTGATGGGGGGCTGTTGTTACTGGCACGTGATGAGGGGCTCTTGTTACTGGCACGTGATGGGGGGCTCTTGTTACTGGCACGTTATTGGTGGGCACTATAGGGGCATCTACTGAGGCCACAAAGAAGGGGTATTTTATATGGGGGGCTCTGTACAGTAGCATTTTATACTGGGACACATTATGGTGGGTGCTATGGGGAAGGGGGGAGAGGAGTACTATGGAGTCATCTACGGGGGGCACTAAATATGGGGCATTTTATACTGGTACATTATGGGGGGCACTAGGAGGAAGGGGGGAAAGGAGCACTATGGGGGCATTTACTGGGGGCACTATATAGGGGTATTTTATACTGGCACATTATGGGGGACATTAGCTCAACTTTGGGTATTTTTTGCACTGTCACATTATAAGGAGAATTATTTCTACTGGGGGGGGGGGGGGCATTATGGTGGGCTTTATTACTCCCCCATGGTATGACCCCCTAGTAGCAGCACCAGCCTCTCCCTGCTCTGCTATCCTCTGCCCCTTCTCCAAATCCTTTTTATGAAATCTTTCTCATTAGGATGAAACAGAACATCAGCTCCGCCGAGCCCCCAGCCAATGTGGTGAAGTGGCGTCCGAGATCCCCAAGGGCCAAGCCAAGTAACTGTAAGTTTTCATGTGAAATATGTTTATGTTATAAACATATAGCATACACTGTGCCACACAATGTACAGTATATCGCTAAACTGTGCCACACAATGTACAGTATAACGCTACACTGTGCCACACAATGTACAGTATACTGCTACACTGTGCCACACAATGTACAGTATACCGCTACACTGTAACACACAATATACAGTATACCTCTACACTGTGCCACACAATATACAATATACCTCTACACTGTGCCACACAATGTACAGTATAACGCTACACTGTGCCACACAATGTACAGTATACCTCTACACTGTGCCACACAATGTACAGTATACCGCTACACTGTAACACACAATATACAGTATACCTCTACACTGTGCCACACAATATACAATATACCTCTACACTGTGCCACACAATATACAGTATACCTCTACACTGTGCCACACAATATACAGTATACCGCTACATGGTGTAGTCTGTTCTATAAGTACCCTTGTTCTGTGGCGGCGGACAGAAAATAATCTGGAAGTGCCCCTCCCGAGACCAGGCTCTGGATCCTCCACAGGAGTGTACATTTCTTCTAAACTGTAATCCGTATCCTCTGACCTGCAGAAATCAGCACTCGCTCGGTAACAACTAACAGGCAGTAGGCTGTAGCCTGGCCCTGTTACCGAAGCTAGCCGAGTGGTGTAAGGTTAAGGTACTAGTAGAGATGAGCGGCCGCTGAATCCGGATTTAAAGTTACTGCAGGATATGGATTACAGTTTAGAAATGTCAAATGTACACTCCTGTGAGTGGCGGGGAGGGAGATCTGTGGATGACACTGTTATGGAGGGGGATCTGTGGATGACACTGTTATAGAGGGGGAAATGGGGATGACACTGTCAAGGGGTGGATCTGTGGATGACACATATACCATAAGATGCTATATACGGTATGTGTCATCCACAGATCCCCCCCCATAGCAGTGTCATCCACAGATCCCCCTCCCTATAAAAGTGTCATCCACAGGCAGCTAGGACATGTTAAAATCTGAGTGATTTTTATTTATTTATTTATTTATTTTTTAAACCACAGACAGAAGGACTTTTCTTCCCTGTTGCGGTTTTAGGTATTGGGTAAAGTATTGCAGCATTTCTAAGCGTACTTGTGTAAATGTATCGTTGTTATAGCTGCCCCCCCCCCCCTACTTTTGTCCTGGCCCCCTGCCCCCCAAAATTTGAAAGCTAGAGACGCCACTGCCCGTGTGGGCCACCTGGGTTGCTCTTCAGGACATGCTTAGCAATATTAATGAAGGAGAGAGGACTCATAATATTGCACCACAATGCATTTCTAGAGAGCGTTTCCTGCATTCCACTCCTTAGTCTTGCTATGCCCAGAGATGTGTCACCTTCACAGTAGTAATGCCCAGAGATGTGCCGCCTTCACAGTAATGCTCACACGCTCCCTTCACAGTGGTAATGCCCAGATGTGTGCCCCCTTCACAGTAGTAATGCTCACATGTGCCCCCTTCATGGTAAAAATGCCCAGATGCACCCCCTTTACAGTATAAAATGCCCAGATGCACCCCCTTTACAGTAAAAATGCCCAGATGTGCCCCTTCACAGAAAAAATGCCCAGATATTTGCCCCTTCACAGTAGTAATGCTCACACGTGCCCCCTCACAGTGTTTGCATTTCTTTCTGGCAAAGCTACCTGGTTCTGGTCTGCAAAATGTATACCATGTCTAGTGCAGCCCTCAGACAAAAAATGGTTGGGCACCACTGCTCTATAAGATACTGTTAAGTTCTTGTAATGTGCAGAGGGCTCCCTTTTTTCTTCGGTGGGAACATGACCTAATTGTGACTTTGGGGTGTTTGGATGTCCTTAAGATATGTGTCATTTCCCATGGTATGTCTTTGGCTGCCCATGTCAAAGACAAAAATTACAAGATTATGTCTTGCTGTTATTACTGCCCTGCCGACTTCATCATCTGTTTCCGACTACTTCAGAGGAGATCCTAGCGGAGACTCATGACTGCTTAGAAAAATATGATGCCATCTGGTAACCCTGGATATATTTTGTCAAGTCCACTGCATTTTTTTAGTCTGGTAATTACTCCTCCTGAGGCTGTGTAACCAGAGATGCCTTCAGTACTTCAGATGCTCCCTTTTCCCTTTCTGCCCCACCTTACCCCATCCCCCTTATTTTTGTTTTTGTTTGTTTGTTTCTTGTTTGCGTTTTAGCACCATGGAATGTTTGAGATTAGATCTTACATTTCTAGACTTTCTAGGAAGGTTACAGAGAGCACCTTAATCAGCATGAGGAGACTTATAGGCCATTCATGCTCCTCTGGAATTCTGGGAAGAAAGGGATGCAAGTGAGCTCTTAACAAGCTCTGCTTCTAATGCCAGCAGCTGTAAGGCAGCTATCCTATAAGTCCATGTTCGTCCTTTTAAATAGTGCGCTCTCCCCCCTCACTGCACTGATGAGGGGCAATCACCCTGAAACAGCTGACTGTAGATGAGGTGCTGGCTTATTTAATATCCAAGTCATGTCTCAAGGCCTATTTAAAGGGTCGAACATTGACTTATAGGATAGCTGCCTTACATCTGGTGGCATTAGAGGCAGAGCTTGTTAAGTGCTCATTTAAACGTCATGTATGCATATTCCAAAATGGAACAGCCTATTCCACAAAAATACAAGCTTTCATGAGTTATGGCAAAAAAAGAAAAAAAAGTACAGCTGTTGGAATGTGGAAAGCTAAAATGAATTTGCCTTGCCCTTAACAAGCTAAAAAAAAAAACAACTGTTAAATATAAGGAAAAAACAAGAGGCAGCAGATTGTTTTCCCATTTCTTGTTGCAATAACAACAGATTTTTGGCAAGAATACTTCTCCCTGTCTCTGTATTATCCTAGATGTACAATAAATAAACAGCTCTGAAACATGCAGTAGAGATGAATGAATGGTTTTGTGAACCGCAGCATGCCTTTTTGCAGCCCTGCTGGTTCCATAAGTGTCCAGTACAAGCAGCTGTTTAATCCCCAAGTGTTTCCATTGGTATTAAAGGGACCATTTTTCTATTATTATTATTATTATTATTTATTATTTAAGCGCCATTCATTCCATAGCGCTGTACATATGATAAGCGGTGCACATACATAACAGACAATTGTACTAATCATAAACAAGATGAGTTACAAACTGGTACAGAAGGAGAGAGGGCCCTGCCCGTGAGGGCTTACAATCTACATGGTATGGGAGAAGGACACAGTAGGTGCGGGTTGGGTTGGTCATGGCGGCAGCAGGGTCATTGGTTGTAGGCTTGTCTGAAGAGGTGGGTTTTCAGGTTTCTTTTGTAGGATTCCACTGTAGGTGAGAGTCTGATGTGTTGGGGTAGCGAGTTCCAGAGTATGGGGGATGCACGGGAGAAATCTTGGAGTCGATTGTGGGAAGAGGCGATAAGAGGAGAGGCGAGAAGGAGGTCTTGTGAGGATCGGAGAGTGCGTGTGGGGATGTATCGGGAAAGTAGCTCAGAGATGTAGGGAGGGGACAGGTTATGGACGGCCTTGTATGTGTTTGTCAGTACTTTGAAGTGGATTCGTTGGGCAATGGGGAGCCAGTGAAGGGATTGGCAGAGGGGAGAGGCAGAGGAGTAATAAGGTGAGAGGTGGATTAGTCGGGCAGCGGAGTTGAGGATAGATTGGAGGGGTGCGAGGGTGCTAGATGGAAGGCCACAGAGGAGAATGTTGCAGTAGTCTAGGCGGGAGATAATGAGGGCATGTACGAGCATTTTCGCAGATTCAAAGTTAAGGAAAGCACGGATGCGGGAGATGTTTTTGAGTTGGAGGCGGCAGGTGGTGGAAAGGGCTTGGATGTGCGGTCGGAAGGAAAGGGCAGAATCTAAGGTCACTCCAAGGCAGCGGGCTTTTTTGACTGGGGATAATGTGCAGCCATTGATCGTGATTGATAGGTCTGTTGGGGGGGTTGAACAAGATGGGGGAAAGATTATGAATTCTGTCTTATCCATGTTAAGTTTAAGAAAGCGAGAGGCGAAGAAGGATGATATAGAAGATAGACATTGTGGGATTCTTGATAGTAAGGTGGTGATGTCTGGACCAGAAAGGTAGATTTGTGTGTCATCAGCATAGGAGTGATACTGAAAGCCATGGGACTCTATGAGCTGTCCCAGGCCAAAAGTGTAGATTGAGAAGAGCAGGGGTCCTAGGACAGAGCCTTGCGGGACACCAACAGAGAGGGCATGAGACGAGGAGGTGGTGCGGGAGTGGGAGACGCTAAACGTC
Source organism: Bufo gargarizans (assembly GCF_014858855.1). Classification (NCBI taxonomy): domain Eukaryota; kingdom Metazoa; phylum Chordata; class Amphibia; order Anura; family Bufonidae; genus Bufo; species Bufo gargarizans. Next base: position 312,043,219 of record NC_058080.1, read on the forward strand.
CGGTCTGTGAGGTATGATGTGATCCAGGAGAGGGCCAGGTCAGTGATGCCAAGAGATGAGAGAGTTTGCAACAGAAGGGTGTGGTCAACAGTGTCGAAGGCAGAGGACAGGTCAAGGAGAAGGAGGACAGAGTATTGTTTCTTGGTTTTGGCTGTCAGTAGGTCATTGGTGACTTTGGTAAGGGCAGTCTCGGTCGAGTGGTGGGTTCGGAAGCCGGATTGTAGGCGGTCAAAGAGAGAGCAAGAGGAGAGGTGGGAGGACAGTTCAGAATGGACATGTTGTTCAAGTAGCTTTGAGGCATATGGAAGAAGTGATATGGGGCGATAACTGGACAAGGAAGATGGGTCAAGTGAAGGCTTTTTGAGGATGGGTGTAATAGTAGCATGTTTAAAAGCAGAGGGGAAGACACCAGAGTTTAGTGATAGATTGAAGAGATGAGTTAGGGCTGGGATAAACACTGGGGTGAGGTTAGGGATGAGGTGGGATGGGATCGGGTCAAGTGCACAGGTGGTGAGATGTGATCTGGAGAGTAGAGTGGAGAGTTTTTCTTCTGTAATGGTGGAGAAGCGGGTTTTAGGGGGAGAGGACCGAGCAGATGTGTAGAGGGTCTGTGGGGACTGTGTAGTAAAGCTTTCTCTGATGTGGACTATCTTTTGTTTGAAATATTTGGCAAAGTCCTCAGCTGAGATATATAGTAATATAAGTAAAAGAAATCAGGGACAACTAGTGTTCTGCCCTGAAGAACCATAGTTCTAGGCCGGTAAAAGAGCTGCTCTAGCTGTGAAATATTTGAATTTTCCCTTAAAGGGTAACTGTCATATTTTTTTTATTTGCTAGTTTATTACAGCTAGCCATGTATACCTGAGTTAGTCTGTCAATGATTGTTAAAAGATCTGTAATTACCTTATAATAACAGCTTTCATTAATGTCCTCTGTCCCTTTCCACTGCTCCCTTAAAAGACCGTTGCTAGGGCTTGTCTATCTTCCTTTTAGTATAAACAGAAGACAGAGGGGCGGTCCTTCACACTGCATGCCTGCATTAGGCTTCAGAGTGAGGAGGTGTGTCTCTCAGTAATCCAATCTGATTGGCTGACAAGGGAGCTGCTGGCTACAGCAAGTGTGTATTGGAAGTGAGGGAAAGCAGTTTTGGCCTCAGAGAACTGGCAGAAGAGCCATCTTGAGAAGGTCCTCATATTGTAAATGTTTAATCAGCCATAACTAAGGGAAAAACTCAAGGAAAACAGTGGTATCTGAAGAAACTAAAGATTGCTTTATGCATAATGCTGCTGCGGCAGTAACATATGCTAAAATTGATTTTTTGATGAAAACATGACAGTTACCCTTTAAAGAATATGTTTTGAAAAACTGACTTGTTCCTGAATGTACCAGTGTAATCCATAATGTGACAACATGATATTCTGTGTCACAAAAATGACAAGGTGAATACTTTGGCAAATGGGAACTGTGAGAATGCTAGTCAGGGGTGATTTTATTTACATGGGACTGTATGTTGAAGGTGTCTGGGGGGGTGATGTTATTTACATGGGACTGACTATTCAGGGGGTGATGTTATTTACATGGGACTATGTTGAAGGCGGCTGGGGAGGGGGTGATGTTATTTACATGGGACTGTATATTGGAGGGAGGCAGGAGAGATGGTGTGATGTTATTTACATAGGACTGTATTTTGGAGGGGGCTATAGATAGAGAGGGATGTTATTTACATGGAACTGTATATTGGAGAGGGCTGGAGAGATGGTGTGATTGTATTTACATGGGACTTTATGGTGGAGTGAGGACTATAACTTCAGGGGGCACTGCAGGGGGCATTATAGATACTGGGGGCACTTCAGGACGAGCATTATAACAGTAGGGGGCGATATAAATACTGGGGGCACTGTGGGGGCATTATAACAGTAGGGGGGCGATATAAATACTGGGGCATTTCAGGGTGAGCATTATAGCAGTAGGGGGCATTATAAATACTGGGGACATTAGACATTTTTATTACTACAGGGGTCTCTATAGGAGGGATTTATAGATCCACATTATTTCTACAAGAGCATTATAAATACTGGGGACATTAGACATTTTTATTACTACAGGGGTCTCTATAGGAGGGATTTATAGATACACATTATTTCTACAAGAGCACTATGGGGGGCTTATTACTACTGGAGGTATGTAGAGAGCTTTATTACCACTGGGGGAACAATAGGGGGCCTTATTTCTACTAGGGGCTCTGTAAGGGCATTATTAATACTGGAGGGCTGTTCTACTAATGGAGGCAAATTGGGGAGCGCTATCACTGTTGGGGCACTGTAGGGGGAAGTATTAGTAATGACGGCATTCTAGAAGGGAATTACTATTGGTAGGACTATGAGGAGCACTATTACTATACTATTTTCCTTCAGAATAGTATTTGGGGGTATTGGGGGGTATAGCGAGCTGCAGGATAACACAGTGGGGACTCCAGGTTGGGAGATGATGATAGGATTGTGAGGAAGTTAAGATGTCAATGTGTCACGTTCTGCAGAGATGAGGCGCGGCTGAGAGAAGTTGTATGGACCAAATGGAGATGATGATGACAGAGAAGATCTGCATCAGAGAAGCCGTCACCTGGGAGGCACTGAATGTAAGTAGTACGTGCTGCTGTATAGCAAGTACAGCAAAATGTCTTCAGTGCTAGTGTTTTCCGGAGGGAGGGTGGTTTGGTTGGGGGAGTGCGTTTGCTTGACTCAGAGAATTGGGCCATATGCATTGGGGCTTGGGCCCCAGATCTTTTGAGACCATAGCAACGCCCCTGGTGGGAACCCTAATATAGTGGTTAGTGTCCCACTGAATTTGTATTATTCGACAAAGAGCAAAAAGAGCCAAAACGTACAATACTCCTAATCACAGTATATGTTGAATGGGCCCACCCGTATGGTGATTGGTGTCCCATCCACCTAATTTCCCTCAGTGCAGGTAAGTTGTAAAGCATCCAAGGATACTCTTATTGGGGTTAACAGACAACCACCAACTTTAATGGTGATCATCTACCACCAGTATATTCCCAATGTGTGTTTTATGTACTGGTAATAATTGGTTTCATTTGAGGTTAATAGACAACCACCAATCAGTGATGATCATCAAACTTCAGTACTGCTGTCCTTAATTGTTCTTCATGTTACTGTATATGCTGAGTACTGTTCTTAGAAGGACAGCTCAATATGCTGGAACCTAATTTAAGGTTTTTCTTTTCAAAACGCACTTCCTTCATAGTGGAGTCATCAAGGGAAGTTCTAATATATGAAGGAACAGGCTACATGGTGTGCAGTCTGTCAGCATCTGGCCTATGGTGTGGGCTGCTGGCTGCTGTGCTGCTTTTTCTATCAGAATTATCCGCTCCCTAAAAGTACAGGCTTGTCCATGTCAGAGGGGGTCAGAGAAGGCTCCAATCAGGAGCATAAACTTTGTCCACCCTGCCCAAGATAAAGGGGGCAGGGGAGCAGGCCAACCAGTCAGAACAGGTGATCCTGTTTACCATCGCCCCTGCTCTGAAAGCTCATAGCATGATCACACAGTGCCAATCATTGACAGCATCACATTGCCATTCACAGCAGAGTGCAGCTATTAGAGAACTCGAGGTTAAACCCCACTTCTACATCCAAAGCCTCTTCCCAAATGACATGAGACAGATATACAAGAGGGAAGGAGGTACATTGGGAGGTAGTCCAGCTCTGTGCCCAATAGCAAAGTGGAGAAATATTGATCGGAAAATGTTTATCAGAAGCGATAAACTTTGTTATTCCGGCATACAGGGGCAAATTTGTGCCAAATTTGGCAAATGTCATACAATTTTGAATATATTTAGTGCATCTTTAAGTCTAGCACTTTTGTCTTGAGACGTTATTTCACTTTTTTACACTACCACTTTACTGGAGTAAGATTGCAGCAATTTTTGCAGCTTTGTAAAAAAGTCTCACTTGACAAATCTGGATTAATTCAGCTCAAGAGGCTAAAGCTAGTTTCACCCTAGTGCTAAAATGTTCCAGCAGGCTGTTCCAGTAGAGGCTGTTTGGTACAGGGAGTGCAGAATTATTAGGCAAGTTGTATTTTTGAGGATTAATTTTATTATTGAACAACAACCATGTTCTAAATGAACCCAAAAAATTCATTAATATCAAAGCTGAATATTTTTGGAAGTAGTTTTTAGTTTGTTTTTAGTTTTAGCTATTTTAGGGGGATATCTGTGTGTGCAGGTGACTATTACTGTACATAATTATTAGGCAACTTAACAAAAAACAAATATATACCCATTTCAATTATTTATTTTTACCAGTGAAACCAATATAACATCTCAACATTCACAAATATACATTTCTGACATTCAAAAACAAAACAAAAACAAATCAGTGACCAATATAGCCACCTTTCTTTGCAAGGACACTCAAAAGCCTGCCATCCATGGATTCTGTCAGTGTTTTGATCTGTTCACCATCAACATTGTGTGCAGCAGCAACCACAGCCTCCCAGACACTGTTCAGAGAGGTGTACTGTTTTCCCTCCTTGTAAATCTCACATTTGATGATGGACCACAGGTTCTCAATGGGGTTCAGATCAGGTGAACAAGGAGGCCATGTCATTAGATTTTCTTCTTTTATACCCTTTCTTGCCAGCCACGTTGTGGAGTACTTGGACGCATGTGATGGAGTATTGTCCTGCATGAAAATCATGTTTTTCTTACCTTGCAGACTTCTTCCTGTACCACTGCTTGAAGAAGGTGTCTTCCAGAAACTGGCAGTAGGACTGGGAGTTGAGCTTGACTCCATCCTCAACCCAAAAAGGCCCCACAAGCTCATCTTTGATGATACCAGCCCAAACCAGTACTCCACCTCCACCTTGCTGGCGTCTGAGTCGGACTGGAGCTCTCTGCCCTTTATCAATCCAGCCATCTGGCCCATCAAGACTCACTCTCATTTCATCAGTCCATAAAACCTTAGAAAAATCAGTCTTGAGATATTTCTTGGCCCAGTCTTGACATTTCAGCTTGTGTGTCTTGTTCAGTGGTGGTCGTCTTTCAGCCTTTCTTACCTTGGCCATGTCTCTGAGTATTGCACACCTTGTGCTTTTGGGCACTCCAGTGATGTTGCAGCTCTGAAATATGGCCAAACTGGTGGCAAGTGGCATCTTGGCAGCTGCACGCTTGACTTTTCTCAGTTCATGGGCAGTTATTTTGCTCCTTGGTTTTTCCACACGCTTCTTGCGACCCTGTTGACTATTTTGAATGAAACGCTTGATTGTTCGATGATCACGCTTCAGAAGCTTTGCAATTTTAAGAGTGCTGCATCCCTCTGCAAGATATCTCACTATTTTTGACTTTTCTGAGCCTGTCAAGTCCTTCTTTTGACCCATTTTGCCAAAGGAAAGGAAGTTGCCTAATAATTATGCACACCTGATATAGGGTGTTGATGTAATTAGACCACACCCCTTCTCATTACAGAGATGCACATCACCTAATATGCTTAATTGGTAGTAGGCTTTCGAGCCTGTACAGCTTGGAGTAAGACAACATGCATAAAGAGGATGATGTGGTCAAAATACTGATTTGCCTAATAATTCTGCACGTAGTATATAGCCTGAAACTGCCAGAGCACCACCAGGCCCCACTGACTATAGTCACTGGGCTCCAGTGGAGAAAGGTAGTATCTGACTATGCCGGATACGATGAACTCCTCTACTGGAACAGCCTGCCAGAACAGTTTAGCGCTAGTATGAAACTGACCTAACTATGGCAACGATCCCTCCCACTGTGGGAGTGGAGCTGGAGCGAATGGTGTGAAAATGCAATATGTTCAAAAATATTTGGACAACTAATTCAAAAAAATCCCAAAGCCTTTTTTTTTTTTAATTAGTTGTCCAAATATTTTTGAACATATTGCATTTTCACACCATTCGCTCCAGCTCCACTCCCACAGTGGGAGGGATCGTGGCCTATTTTGGGACCTTTCAAAGCCACAATTTTGGAGGGCAGGGCTTGATAAATTCCCCCATAGAGTCTTTTGACTGATCCCTGTGTTATTATTTGTATAAATAGTGATAAGTGTTATGTATCTCTAAATGGTATGAATAAATACAAACTGTAGCTTTGCTCCAAAAAAAGCAAAACTTCACATAGCTATGTAGACAGAAATATAAAAAAAAGTTACGGGTGTAAAAATAAATCCCAAAAAACAATAGCAGTAGCTATATTAGTATAATAGCAATATTTTTTTTGTATTACCCCACCAACAACTTTATTCCCATTTTTCAATACAAGGTAGTGGGGGATGTGTACTAGGATAGTGCACAAATATGATACCTCTTTGTGCAAATACACGACCTCAATGGATGTATATAAAATCTTTTTTTATTATTTTTGATAGGTACAGAGCGACCACGTGTTTTGGAGTGAATATACTCCTTTTTCAAGTAAAAAAAAACATAATATTGGTGAAAGGTGACGTATAGCGATGGAGGGTAAAAGAGAAAATATAAATATATAAGGAAATGTATATATAAAAAACGAAAATATGATAAGTAATAATAAGGAATAAAAATTATTCAATACGTAAAAAGATGGTTGAAGATGTAAAAATTAACATGATTAGATATAGTACGTGAGTGGACGTACAGTAAAAAATACTATATTGTTTACTGTACGTCTGCTCACGTACTATATATAATCATGTTAATATTTACGTCTTTCCATCTTTTTACATATTGAATCATTTTTATCCCTTATTATTACTTATCATATTTTCATTTTTTACATATACATTTCCTTATATATTTATTATATTTTCTCTTTTACCCTCCATCGCTATACGTCACCTTTGGGCAATAATTCTACAGAGGGGGCCATTATTACAATCATAATACACCGGGACCATTATAATATTAATAACACCACTACAGAGGCGCCATTATATATTAAAATAATACAGAGGGCATTATACATATGGGCACTACGGGGGGAGAGGAGGTCTTTTATCTAGTGGCACTACAGAGGGTCATTGTAACTACATGGGGCACTGTAGCGGGTCTTTATAAATACTTGGACCACTATAGGAGGCAAACCTACTGCAGACACTATAGGGGACTTTATTACTATTGCGGGCTCTTATAGGTGTATCTTATAGAGGGGCCTTGTTACTGCTGGGGGCATTATTATTGAGCACATATTAATGGGGATGCTATTGGTGGTACTATGGGACAGTGTTCCTCAACTCCAGTCCTCAGGGCCCACCTACCAGTCATGATTTGAGAGTATCCCACAGAATGAATACCTCTGGTAAATCCTGATGCACTGACATTAATTGTATCATCTGCTCAATACTAAGGAAATCCTGAACCGATGACAGCAGATGGGCCCTGAAGACTGGAGTTGAGGAACCCTGCTGTAGGGAACGCTATTACCATTAAGGACAGATTGAGAGCATATTATTATGGAGGACTATTTGAATGGAACTATCTCAGTATTAGAGATAGCAGCAGGATGAAAGTGTTTAGGCACCAGGAAGGGGAGGATTATAGTAAAGTGAGGAATCAAAAAAAAAATTCTGTGAAACTCTGCAGAGACGAGCCGCAGCTAAAAGAAGGTGTCATGGCGGTCTAATCTCCGAATGAAGACATTGAGGAAAGTCTACATGTAAGAGGTGTGTGCTGCTGTATTCTCCTGTATATTTTGTAGCAATGTATGTAATGTCCATCCAAATATCTGTTTCACAGTAGGGTTTGGGGAGGGTGAATGTAGAATTTGGCCCACACTGCCTCAGCCTGGCCCCAGACTTCAGGTTACACTGTGCGTGTTCTGAATTCTGGGGCCTCACAACCATCTACTACATTATCTGTATTAAGAGTTATCACTGTGTTATCTGTGTGCAAGTGACATCTACTATAATTTCAGTAAAATGGGCGTGGCCACAGGTTGGGGGGGTGCAATACTTGGCTTGCCTGGGGTGCTGACAACTCATGCTACACCACTGGTAGGGCCATAAATTATCCGATCTTCAGGTGGTGCTCAGTGATACAGCAGTAACACAAACAAAATCCACCACTGAGTAAAGGGAAAGTGGACTCACAATCAGTGTTAAACCCGCTCCTTTTATCCACTCTCTTATTACATATACCAAGCACATAAAATATTACTAATAAATATTAAAAACATCTAGACAAAGAGAGTAAGCAATCAATGCATCAAACTATCTAAAACAGAAAAATATGGGTACTACCATTGTCATCTCATCATTAACCCAAGAACACATTTAGATCATTCCTATCATTAAAGGGATTCTGTCATCAGATTTGTGCCCTATAAGCTAAACATATGGCCATGTCGGTGCTAATAACATGAATCCTAAACTGCCCTTATTAAACCTGCTTGTGGCTCTATAAGCCCCAAAAACTGGTTTTTATAAGCTGTCACTCACCTACCTAAGGTGCCCAAGGGGTTTTGCGTTAAGGCCGGCGCATGCGCACTTTGCTCAATGAAGCCGCTGCCAGGAGTCCGCGGCGCATCAGGCTGAGCCTAGTGCGCAAGCGCAGGATCTGGCAGAGGGACGGGTGGATTGAGGAGGCGGCGCTGAGGTGAGGAAGGCGGTGCTGGGCACCAGACGGCGAGGGGTGCAGGCGGGCATCCTGGATTAACGTAAAAACCCTTGGGCACCTTAGGTAGGTGAGTGACAGCTTATAAAAACCTGTTTTTTGGGCTAATAGAGCCACAAGCAGGTTTAATAAGGGCAGTTTAGGATTCATGTTATTAGCACCGACATGGCCATATGTTTAGCTTATAGGGCACAAATCTGATGACAGAATCCCTTTAATACCGAGCGGTCCTAGAGCCTGTGTTTTAATAATGAACACTGATTATGTATCTATGTGATTTTGGGTAACACGTTGTATTTTATATCAGTGGTAAATTTGGGTTAATATGCTTTGTATTTTCATTTAAGAAAATTTGAAAAAAGTAGCAATTTTCAGAATTAGAATTTCTGTGACACAGTTACTGATACCTCCCAAAATAGTTACTAATTAACTTTTAGTCTACTTTATGTTGGAATCATTCTTAAACGTCATTTTATTTTTAGGACATTAGAAAGCTTTGAATTTTAGAAGACATTTTTCACAATTTTAAGGAATCTTCCAAAACCAACTTTCTAAAGGACCAATTCAGTTCTGAAGTGGCTTTAAGGGTCTTATCTATAAGAAACTCCCCATAAATTACCCAATTTAACATTTTTTTTTATTAACATTTTATTGGCATTTTCCATCTATGACACAATCAAAGAAAAGAAAAAAGAATGACGCAGATTCCCATTGTAGTTATATCAGTAGAAATGAGCATGCAAGAACAAGTCCATGATGGATTAGTAGGTACAACTACTGCATTGCATATCTCTGAAAAAGAAATAATGCACAAACAGAAATATAAACAAGGCATTTAAGAAACAACCAATGAACCTTCTAACATTCGAGGTCTATCAGGTCAAGGTCACAGAGGTACTGTAATTTAACCAAATCTGACCAAATGCATAATGTAGTATTAGTCCATATTAGAATGAGCGTTGATTATACACGTATTTCTTTTTTTATATATATATATATATGAAAATAGGTCACAGGTTTCCCTTTAATCTAGATCATTTGAACGATCAGTCCTTTCATTCCAGGCCATAAAGAGATGTGGGGATAATAAGTATGTCCGTTCTGTTGGAGAGAGTAGTGTATTTATGACCCAATCCCATTTACGTGTAAAGAGATTGGCTCCCTTCTCCCCTTGTCTTTCTACTGCTGCCTTATCCATGAACAGGTAGTGTTTAACTTGTTCCACCACTTCGTACAGCCCAGGACTCCTGGAACCGATCCACCCATTTTAAAAATTGAACTCCTCACAGTATTCAAAATGACATTTAGGAAGTTTGTTAACCCTTTAGGTGTTTCACACGATTGAAAGCCACCCAGAAAATAAATTAAAAAATCTAATGTATTTTGTAGATTTTCAAATGCAATTATTTTTTTCTGCATACATCCTTTGAATCCAGAGGGAAAAAACTGCAGTCTGGTTTGAAGTTGTTTGGAAGCAACACCTATACAAGCAGACTTGTCAATGATGGAGCACATACTTTCTATTGGGGATTACACAAGAAAAGAAAGAGAAAAAAATACAATAATACAGTGCAATGAAAAGCAATTGGCTTGGTGTAGCCTCTTCCTAAAGTCCCTGAATCTAGACTCACTAAATCTTAAGTCACAAACTTAATACACACACTTGAAATCAAACACACGAATACTCACAAACACGCATTTTGTGTCTGCTTGTATAGGTGCTCCTGTGAACAAGACAGACAAAGCTGAGCTAGAGAGGGTTCAGAGAAGGGCAACTAAGGTAATTACTGGAATGGGTGGACTACAGTATCCTGAAAGATTATAAAAATTAGGGTTATTCACTTTAGAATGAAGACGACTAAGGGTACTTTCAGACTAGCGTTATTCTTTTTCGGCATAGAGTTCCGTCAAAAGGGCTCTATGCCAGAAAATAACTGATCAGGCTAGCAATCTGTTCAGTTTGCATCAGTATGCCTTCCGTTCAGTCACTGTCAGGCGTTTTGGCCGGACATAATACCGCAGTATGCTGCGGTATTATGTCCGTCCAAAATGCTTGATCAGTTGCCAGAATGCCGGCATTAATTCCCATTCACTTGCATTAGTGCCGGTATTGCAAAACAACTGAAGGACTGATCCGTCCTTCCGGTCTGCGCATGCGCAGACCAGGAAAACTGTGAAAAAGACTGCAAGACGGATCTGTCCATCCACATGACAAGCGGAGGGCCGGATCCGCTCTTGCAATGGATTTGTAGACGGATCCGTCTACAAATGCTGTCAGTTGTCACACTGATCGGCGGATCCGGCAGGCAGCTCCGACGACGGAACTGCCTGCCGGATCACACTAACGCTAGTGTGAAAGTACCCTTAGGGGAGATCTAATAACTATGTATAAATATATCAGGGGTCAGTACAGAGATCTATGCCATCATCTATTTATCCCCAGGACTGTGACTGTGACGAGGGGACATCCTCTGCGTCTGGAGGAAAGAAGAAACCGTATAGATTCTTTACGGTAAGAGCAGTGAGACTATGGAGCTCTCTGCCTGAGGAGGTGGTGATGGTGAGTACAATAACGGAATTCAAGAGGGGCCTAGATGTATTTCTGCCATATCAAGCAATATCCTATAAGCTGCCATAGTGTGTGTTCGAACTCAAACAACAGCCTCAGATATAAAGGTTCACCTATGAATTTTAGGGCCCCCTTTTCATTAGGATATTATTTAGACACCATTTAAGTTTTGCAAGGGCCTTGAAGTGTGAAAAGATACACCTACGATGTCAAAATGGTTACAGCAACTCTAGTTACATTCCTTGAGGAGTGTTTAATAGAATTATTTGGAACTGGGCTACAAAAAAATAATATATATATTATTATCAGATAATTAGCAGGAATACCATTTGGCCTGACGAGCAATTTGCTGCAATGATTTTTATGCACCATTTCTCATATGCAGAGCCCCTGATGTACCAGGACAGTGGAAAATGCCCTTAAGTGACCACATTTTGGAAACTACACCCCTCAAAGAATTTATTTAGGTGTGTGATGAGATTTTTGACTCCATAGTATTTATGCAGAATTTTGTGGAAAAGGAGTGAAAAACACATTTAGATTTTTCTCACAAATGCGTCATTTATAGCAGTACTAGCAGAAGGACCCGGCTTTGCACGGGTATATTTCATCTATTTCATTTAATGTTTGTGTGTGTCATTAAAAGATATCGACAGTATCCCCAATAACTGTGACCTCTACAGCAACCCTCCCCTTTAACAGTGAACTCCATAGTCCCCCACTCCTTAACACTGACCCCCCCACAGTGCCCCACCACTTTAAAATGGGACCTCCACAGCACCCCATCCCCTTAACTTTGACCTTAATAGTTGCCCTTGCCCCCTTAACAGTGGCCTCCACAGTGTCCACCCCTTTAACAGTGACTTCCACAGTGCCCTGCCCCTTTAATGCTAGGGCTACACGACATGTGTCGTGCGACATTTTGTCTCAACAATTTTATTGTGATAGACTATGGTGTCGCACTGCGACATGTGACATGCTGTGACTGCGACACGACAGTTGCAAAAAAATCCATCCAAGATGGATTTTTTGGCGACTGTCGCGTCGCAACATGTTACATGTCACAGTGCAACACATGTAGCAGTGTAGTTGTGCCCTATGTGTCGTGCAACTTATTGTTGAGCAACACATGTCGTCGTATAGTCCTAGCCTAAAGCTGATCTACAGCAGTGAAGAAAAATGGCTGGATTGTTATGGAAACCTGGAGTAAAACTGTGTATGTGGAGACTAAGGGCCTGCAAGGTAATTTTTTGGGAATATCTCAGGAACGGTACGTCCTAGAGTGCTGTGACTTCCACAAGATTTCTTTCCAGGTAGCAAGGCATGTGCATACCAAGTTTCTTTGAAATCGATGGTTGCGTTTTTGAGTGATCGTGGAACATACATACATACATACACACACACATATATACGTCCTTTATAAATATATATATATATATATATATATATACAGTACAGACCAAAAGTTTGGACACACCTTCTCATGCAAAGAGTTTTCTTTATTTTCATGACTATGAAAATTGTACATTCACACTGAAGGCATCAAAACAATGAATTAACACATGTGGAATTATATACATAACAAAAAAGTGTGAAACAACTGTAAATATGTCTAATATTCTAGGTTCTTCAAAGTAGCCACCTTTTGCTTTGATTACTGCTTTGCACACTCTTGGCATTCTCTTGATGAGCTTCAAGAGGTAGTCACCTGAAATGGTTTTCACTTCACAGGTGTGCCCTGTCAGGTTTAATAAGTGGGATTTCTTGCCTTATAAATGGGGTTGAGACCATCAGTTGCGTTGTGGAGAAGTCAGGTGGATACACAGCTGATAGTCCTACTGACTAGACTGTTAGAATTTGTATTATGGCAAGAAAAAAGCAGCTAAGTAAAGAAAAACGAGTGGCCATCATTAATTTAAGAAATGAAGGTCAGTCAGTCCGAAAAATTGGGAAAACTTTAAAAGTGTCCCCAAGTGCAGTCACAAAAACCATCAAGCGCTACAAAAAAAACTGGCTCACATGCGGACCGCCCCAGGAAAGGAAGACCAAGAGTCACCTCTGCTGCGGAGGATAAGTTCATCCGAGTCACCAGCCTCAGAAATCGCAGGTTAACAGCAGCTCAGATTAGAGACCAGGTCAATGCCACACAGAGTTCTAGCAGCAGACACATCTCTAGAACAACTGTTAAGAGGAGACTGTGTGAATCAGGCCTTCATGGTAGAATATCTGCTAGGAAACCACTGCTAAGGACAGGCAACAAGCAGAAGAGACTTGTTTGGGCTAAAGAACACAAGGAATGGACATTAGACCGGTGGAGATCTGTGCTTTGGTCTGATGAGTCCAAGTTTGAGATCTTTGGTTCCAACCACCATGTCTTTGTGTGACGCAGAAAAGGTGAACGGATGGACTCTACATGACTGGTTCCCACCGTGAAGCATGGAGGAGGAGGTGTGATGGTGTGGGGGTGCTTTGCTGGTGACACTGTTGGGGATTTATTCAAATTTTAAGGCATACTGAACCAGCATGGCTACCACAGCATCTTGCAGCGGCATGCTATTCCATCCGGTTTGCGTTTAGTTGGACCATCATTTATTTTTCAACAGGACAATGACCCCAAACACACCTACAGGCTTTGTAAGGGCTATCTGACCATGAAGGAGAGTGATGGGGTGCTGCGCCAGATGACCTGGCCTCCACAGTCACCGGACCTGAACCCAATCGAGATGGTTTGGGGTGAGCTGGACCGCAGAGTGAAGGCAAAAGGGCCAACAAGTGCTAAGCATCTCTGGGAACTCCTTCAAGACTGTTGGAAGACCTTTTCAGGTGACTACCTCTTGAAGCTCATCAAGAGAATACCAAGAGTGTGTAAAGCAGTACTCAAAGCAAAAGGTGGCTACTTTGAAGAACCTAGAATATGACATATTTTCAGTTATTTCACACTTATTTATATAATTCCACATGTGTTAATTCATAGTTTTGATGCCTTCAGTGTGAATCTACAATTTTCATAGTCATGAAAATAAAGAAAACTCTTTGAATGAGAAGGTGTGTCCAAACTTTTGGTCTGTACTGTATATTCATTAACTCCAGTCCTCAAGGCCCACCTGCCGGTCATGTTTTCAGGATTACCTTAGTATGGAGCAGGAGATATGATTAGTGTCAGTGCACCATGACCTACCACAGGCACATAATCATTCTGTGGGATAATCTCAAACCTGAGGACTGAAGTTGAGGAACACTGATTTATAGGACAGACCCAGAGCATGAAAGTGAAGAAAAGCATCTTGACACTTGTTGAGCTATTTCACCTGAGTTCAGACATACCCATAAAGTAGTCTAAATCTGTTGCCTGGACACATGGCTGGGCCTAGAAGGTCCAATTTTTCTATGGCTAGTTCTACAACCCCATTTGATGCTTGAAGAGGCCCTGAGTCCCCCAAACTGCGGAAAACCACAAGAAGTAAAACCATCTTGGAAAGTACACCCCTAATAGATTGTATTTAGGTGTGTGGTCATATTTTTGATCCTATATTATTTATGAGCATTTCATGGAAAGCAAGATCAAAAAACAATTTTTTTTTCACAAATGCGTCAATTGTAGGATGCATTTTTTAGACACAGAGCATAAAAGTGGAGAAATGCACCTCAAAATTTGTTCATTTCTCCTGAGTTCAGAAATACCACAAAGTGACCCAAATCTGTTATTTCGGCACATGGCGGGCCTGAACGACAAAGAGCACCAGAGGGATTTTGAGGCAATATTTTTGCTTGGATGATTTTGGCCACCATTGCATATTTGCATAGACCCCCAAAAAATTGTACAGATGTTACACCATTGTATTCATCAAGGGATAAAATGAGAATTTACACATTGTTGACACAGAGTTGGGGTTTAAGGAGAGACAGTACTAGAATATGGTATCTTTCCGTATACCCCTTTTTGAGCACCTGCAACATCTTTTTTGACTCCTTTTTTTCTTTTCCGTGGCTGGCTCTTGGAAAATGTTGACCTGGAACAATTTTGAGGACATCCCTGGAGGAGGCAGGTACCGTCGTAACCAGCCTTTCTCTAAATTACAGCATTGTATGCTGCCATCCGAATAGGGTACACGGATAATTTCTATGCCATATTTTCAATTTCCCCATGGCATTATAAAATTTTAAAATTTGATCATTAGGTTGCCACTCCCATAAATTTCTTTTACTCCTGCACACATACAGCTTTCATTGTAGATAATGTGATGCCAAGTACGACGACAGTGATGCTGCTGGCATCATGAATTGACATCAACATTAACCCCTTCAGGACCTTGCCATTTTTCACCTGACGTGTTACTTTATGTGGTGATAACTTTAAAACGCTTTTACTTATCCAAGCAATTCTGAGATAGTTTTCTCGTCACATATTGTACTTAATGACAGTGGTAAATTTGAGTCAAAATATTTCATTTTTATTTATAAAAAATACCAAACTTACCAAAAATCTTGAAAAATTCACAATTTTCAAAATTTATATTTCTCTGCTTTTAAAACAGATAACGATACCTCCTAAAATAGTTATTACTTTACATTTCCCATATGTCTACTTCATATTTGGATCATTTTGTAAATTACATTTTCTTTTTCCAAAAACCCAATTTTTAAGGACCGGTTCAGTTCTGAAGTCACTTTGTGGGGCTTACATAATAGAAACCACCCATAAATGGCCCCATTTTAGAAATTACACCCCTCAAGGTATTCAAAACTGATTTTACAAACTTTGTTAACCCTTTAGGTGTTCAACAAGAATTGATGTGGATGAAATTTCAGAATTTCACTTTTTTGGCAGATTTTCCATTTTAATCCATTTTTTCCAGTAACAAAGCACGGGTTAACAGCCAAACAAAACTCAATCTTTTGTTACCCTGATTCTGTAGTTTACAGAAGCACCCCATATATGGTCGTAAACTGCTGTACGGGCACATGGCAGAGCGCAGAAGGAAAGGAGCGCCATATAGTTTTTGGAAGGCAGATTTCATTGGCATAGTTTTAAAGTTACCATGTCACATTTGAAGACCCCCGATGCACCCCTAGAGTGCGAACCCCAAAAAAAGACCCCATTTTGGAAACTACAGGATAAGGTGGCAGTTTTGTTGGTACTATTTTAGGGTACTATTTTACACTTTTTGTGAGGCAATGGAACAAAAAAAAGCTGTTTTTATTTTTTGTTATTTACAATGTTCATCTGACAGAATAAATCATGTTGTATTTTTATAGAGCAGGTTGTTACAGATGCGACAATACCAAATATGACCTTTTTTGGTTGTTTTAGTTTTACATAATAAAGCATTTTTGAAAAAATATATTTTTTTGTGTCTCCATATTCTGAAAGCCATAGTTTTTTTTGTTTTTATTTGGGAGACTGTCTTATGTAGGGGAATAATTTTTTTCGGTATGAGATGATGGTTTGATTGGTACTATTTTAGGGTGCATATGACTTTTTGATTGCTTGGTATTGCACTTTTTGTGATGTGAGGTGACAAAAAATAGCTTTTTTGAATTTTTTATATTTCTTTTTAACGGTGTTCATCTGAGGGGTTAGTTCATATGATATTTTTATACAGCAGGTTCTTATGGACACGGCGATACCTAATATGTGTACTTTTTTATTTAAGTTTTACACAATAACAGCATTTTTTAAACAAAAAGAGTCATGTTTTAGTGTCTACATATTCTGAGAGCTATATTTATTTTTAAATGTTTTGCCCGATTGTTTTATGTAGGGGATCATTTTTTGCGGGATGAGGTGACGGTTTGATTGGTACTATTTTGGGGGGCATACGCCTTTTTGATCACTTGGTGTTGCACTTTTTGTCATGTAAGGTGACACAAAAAAAGATTGTTTTAGCACAGTTTTTATTTTATTTTTTATTTTCAATCACAGTGGAGAGCGTCACAGCCAGGGAGGAAAAAAAAAAAGCTAACTTTCTCCCTGGCTGTGACGTTCTTGGCTGTGATTGGATCGCGGCACAGCCAGGGAGAAGGAAATGCCCATTGAGAAACCCTGGCGTCTTCTCCTCCTTGTACCGATACTCAGTATTAACATACTGAGCGGGAAAACTACAAAGGAACACAGTGGGGAGCAATATAAAAAAAAAACAGGCATCAGCGGGGGTTAGCCCGCAATTAAAGGTATTTATTTAGAATAAAAAAAACAAACATGAAAGGTCCTCTTTTTAGTCATGTCCACCAGCACCGTACACCTTTAACCACTTTAACCCGGCTAGCTGAAACCCCCTTAATGACCAGGCCACTTTTTACACTTCTGCACTACACTACTTTCACCGTTTATTGCTCGGTCATGCAACTTACCACCCAAATGAATTTTACCTCCTTTTCTTCTCACTAATAGAGCTTTCATTTGGTGGTATTTCATTGCTGCTGACATTTTTACTTTTTTTGTTATTAATCGAAATTTAACGATTTTGTTGCAAAAAAATGACATTTTTCACTTTCAGCTGTAAAATTTAGCAAAAAAAAACGACATCCATATATAAATTTTTCGCTAAATTTATTGTTCTACATGTCTTTGATTAAAAAAAAATGTTTGGGTAAAAGTTATAGCGTTTACAAACTATGGTACAAAAATGTGAATTTCCGCTTTTTGAAGCAGCTCTGACTTTCTGAGCACCTGTCATGTTTCCTGAGGTTCTACAATGCCCAGACAGTACAAACACGCCACAAATGGAATGAAATTTTGTCACAAGTTAGCGGAAAATGATGATTTTTTTTTTCAAGCTGACTTTGTGTCTCATATTCCACTAACTTGCGACAAAAAATAAAAAATTCTAGGAACTCGCCATGCTCCTCACGGAATACCTTGGGGTGTCTTCTTTCCAAAATGGGGTCACTTGTGGCGTAGTTATACTGCCCTGGCAATTTAGGTGCCCATATGTGTGAGAAGTAGTTTGCAATCAAAATCTGTAAAAAATGACCGGTGAAATCCGAAAGGTGCACTTTGGAATGTGGGTCCCTTTGCCCACCTAGGCTGCAAAAAAGTGTCACACATCTGGTATCGCCGTACTCAGGAGAAGTTGGGGAATGTGTTTTGGGGTGTCATTTTATATATAACCATGCTGGGTGAGAGAAATATCTTGGCAAAAGACAACTTTTCCAATTTTTTTATACAAAGTTGGCATTTGACCAAGATATTTCTCTCACCCAGCATGGGTATATGTAAAATGACACCCCATTTTTTGTCACAAGTTAGCAGAAAATGATGATTTATTTTTTTTTCCTTACAAAGTCTCATATTCCACTAACTTGCGACAAAAAATAAAAAATTCTAGGAACGCGCCATGCCCCTCACGGAATACCTTGGGGTGTCTTCTTTCCAAAATGGGGTCACTTGTGGCGTAGTTATACTGCCCTGGCAATTTAGGGGCCCATATGTGTGAGAAGTAGTTTGCAATCAAAATCTGTAAAAAATGACCGGTGAAATCCGAAAGGTGCACTTTGGAATGTGGGTCCCTTTACCCACGTTGGCTGCAAAAAAGTGTCATACATCTGGTATCGCCGTACTCGGGAGAAGTTGGGGAATGTGTTTTGGGGTGTCATTTTACATATAACCATGGTGGGTGAGAGAAATATTTTGGCAAAAGACAACTTTTCCAATTTTTTTATACAAAGTTGGCATTTGACCAAGATATTTCTCTCACCCGGTCAAAAGCTAGGTGGCCTCTGGGACGGGAGGTGGTGTTGTCGCTAAAGTGCAGGAAACGCAGGACGGTCTCAAATCGTGTCCTGGACATAGCAGCAGAGAACATGGGCATTTAGTTAGACCCATGTTGAGGAGAAGGCCCAAAAAAATTTAATTTCGGAAACTTGGACTGGTTTCCAACGGAAAGGCTGGGCATAAAAGCTTCCCGGGTTTGCGGTTATAAATTGTATGGCATACCGATTTGTTTCTGCCACAACTAAGTCTAAGAGCTCCGCAGTCAAGAACAGCTCAAAAAATCCCAGGGCCGAACCGATCTGAGCTGTCTCAACCCGAACTCCAGACTGGGCGGTGAAAGGGGCAACTACAGGTGCAGCTGAAGTTGGGGACTGCCAATCAGGGTTTGCCAGCACCTCAGGGATTCTAGGGGCTCCACGGGCACGTCTTTGCGGTGGCTGCGACGGGGTAACTACTGCACGTGCCACCGTACCAGCTTCAACTGCCCTTCTGGTGCTCGCTACTTCACCATGTTCTACGGCAGTGCTGGTACTAGGTCCAGGAAGGGCTGCGCTGCTGGTGTATGCCTCACCACGTAATCCGACAGCACCAGCCCCACTCTGCTGCTCTTGAAGCGGATCCTGCGCAACCTGCGGTCTAGCGACACGGGGCCGGGTACGCCTGGTGCTATCAGGGACCTCAGCCTCCTCGTCCAAACTTTGGGTCAGAGAGCCACTGCTTTCTACAGGTTCATATTCTGACCCGCTAGATTCATCAGATAAGGGTTCCCATTCCTCATCCGACTGGGTCAGAAGCCTGTAGGCCTCTTCAGAAGAATACCCCCTGTTTGACATTTGGGCAACTAAATTTAGGGGTATTCCCTGAGACTACCCAAGAAAAAAAGCAAGCCTGTCTTACAAATGGGAGGCTAGCGAAGTACCGGAGGCCGATGCGGTTGATAAAAAATATCAAAACTGATTTTTTTATCGCCGCAGCGCATGTAAAGTGAATGTGCACTGATCAAAAAAATAATAATTTTGGTCACTGCGGTGGGGCGGGCGTGGGTGAACTCACGTGTGGGCGACCGATCAGGCCTGATCGGGCAAACACTGCGTTTTGGGTGGAGGGCGAACTAAAGTGACACTAATACAATTATGGATCTGACCGTGATCAGTTTTGATCACTTCCAGATACTATAAAAGTACAAATGCTGATTAGCGGTACGCTAATCAGCGAATAAGGGACTGCGGTGCGGTAGGCTGGGCGCTAACTGATCCCTAAACTACCTAACCAAGGGGCCTAAACTATCCTAAAACCTAACAGTCAATACCAGTGGAAAAAAAAAGTGACAGTTTGCACTGATCACTTTTTTCCTTTCACTAGTGATTGACAGGGGCGATCAAAGGGGTGATCAAAGGGTTAATTGGGGTGCAGGGGGGTGATCTGGGGCTAGTATGTGGTGTTTGGTGTACTCACTGTGAAGCCTGCTCCTCTGCTGGATCCAACCGACGAAAAGGACCAGCAGAGGAGCAGGGCAGCCATATAACAGATCATATTTACTAATATGATCTGCTATGTGGCTTCTGATTGGATTTTTTAAAAATCAGCAACCTGCCAGCCGCGATCATTGGCTGGCAGGTTGCTGACGAAATGCTCCTTTAACTTTTGCCGGCCCGCGATGCGCATGCGCGGGCCGGCTGTGACCGAAATCTCGCGTCTCGCGAGATGACGCACGGATGCGTCCAGGAGGAGTAAATCAACCACCTTCCGGACGCATCCGTGCGTTAGGCGGTCGGGGGGTGGTTAAGGCATATTTTTTGTCTCTGTATTTAAGACAACTTATCCCTTCATTATGCAATGCCCTGCTTTCACTAATTTGCAGGGAATGGGTAATAAGGGTTTAGGGAAGGTGCTTTTGAGTTTTTAGAATCAAAATATTAATGAGGGGCCAAATTTTAAAAAGACATTTAAAATTGGGTCATCCTAGGGGAGGCATTGGCACTGAAAAAATACTTTTTGCGGCCTCAAAACAAGGCCTGGTCATTGTATTATGGTACGATGGACAGTGATGTAAAATGTCCATGGATAAGTAGTCTCTGTAACAGCGACTGCTGTGCGACTCTGTTCCCCTGCTTATTGCCATGGTCCAGTGCTTCCCAGTTTCCACTGCAGTCCAGGACACTCTGTTTGTGTGAGTGATGTTGCTTCTGGGGATTCCGCTCCACAGCTTCCATTCAGCCCTGGATACAGCATGTGTTCGGCTGGTTTCATGTGTCACTGTTTTAACCCCTTAGGGACGCATGACATACCGGTACGGCATGGCTTTAAATCGCGATTCTGGCGCCGCAGGGGTTAATCGGAACAGGATGCCGGCTGAAATCATTCAGCCGGCATCCTGTAACAATGCAGGGGGTGTCATTTGACCCAGGCAGCCCAGGGACATTCCTCCAATTCTATGAGGCAGTCCTCAAAGACCTGATCTTTTCGGACCTGGAAAGAGAAGGCCGGAGTACCTCGGGAACTGGAGGCGCCCGGATCGTCCCTGGCCAACACTTTCCAGGTGTGGTCCCCCATACTGGAAAGAAGGGACGAACCCAAAAAAGATGCAGAGTGTGTCACAAGAGGGGGATACGGAAGGACACCACCACTCAGTGTGACACTTGCCCCGATCATCCGGGCCTCTGCGTTATCGATTGCTTCAGGGATTATCACACTTCCATAGAGGACTAAATTTTTATAATCCCCAACAGTCCACCAGAGAGCATAAAAAACTATGGCTCTCAGACTTTGGAGACACGGAAACAAATTTTTTTTCCCAAAAAAAATATTAGTTTTAGTGCAGGCATCCTCAGACTGCGGCCCTCCAGATGTTGTAAAACTATAACTCCCAGCATGCCCAGACAACCTACAGCCATCAGCAGGGCATGGTGGGAATTGTAGTTTTACAACATCTGGAGGGCCACAGTTTTAGGATGCCTGCTTAGTGTCTCCAAAGTCTGAGAGCCATACATATTGGGCATCGTCGCGTGCGTAAAAATCGTCTATAAAAATAACATTTGACCAAACCCCTCGGATGAACAACGTTAAAAATATAAAATTCCCGGTAATAAAGCAAGGGTTAACAGCCAAACAAAACGAAAAATTTATTGCCCTGATTCTGTAGTTTGCAGAAACACGAAAATATGTGGTCGTAAATGGCTATATAGCCACACGGCAGGGCATAGAACGAAGGGAACTCCATATGGTTTCTGGAAGGCAGATTTTGATGAACAGTTTTTTTTTTTTTTTGACACCATGTCCCATTAGAAGCCCCCTCCTGATGTAGCCTAGACTAGAAACTCCAAAAAAAGTGACCCCATCTTAGAAACTACACCCCTCAAGGTATTCAAAAGTTACTTTACAAACTATGTTAACCCTTTAGGTGTTCCACAAAACTAAATAGCGAATGTAGAAACAATTTTAGAATTTAAATTTTTTTGTTACCTTGCCTCAAAAAAGTGTAATATAGAGCAACCAAAAATCATATTTACCCCTAAAATAGTACCAAAACAATAACCAGCTTATCCCGTAGTTTCCTAGATGGGGTCACTTTTATGGAGTTTCTACTCTAGGGGTGCATCAGGGGGCTTGAAAGGGTACATGGTGTAAATAAACCAGTCCAGCAAAATCTGCCTTCCAAAAACCATATGGCGTTCCCCTTCTTCTATGTCCTGCCGTTTCGCCAAATAGTAGTTTACTACCACATATGGGGTGTTTCTGCAAACTACAGAATCAGGGCAACCCATATTGAGTTTTGTTTGGCTGTTAACCCATTTTTTCCAGGAATAAAGTAAGGGTTAAAATGGAAAATTTTCAAAAAAATAGAAATTTCTAAATTGTTTCTCCATCTGCCATTAACTCTTGTGGAACACCTAAAGGGTTAACAAAGTTTGTAAACCCAGTTGTGAATACCTTGAGGGGTGTACTTTCTTAGATGGAATCACTTTTTTGAAATTTCTATTCTAGGGGTGCAACAGGGGGCTTCAAATGGGACATGGTATAAACAAAACCAGTCCTGCAAAATCTGCCTTGCAAAACCCATATGGTCTTCCCCTCCTTCTATGTCCTCCCGTTTGGCCAAACAGTAGTTTACGACCACATATGGGGTGTTTCTGCAAACTACAGAATCAGGGCAACCCATATTGAGTTTTGTTTGGCAGTTAACCCTTGTTTTTTTCCTGATTTTTTTTATTATATTGGAAAATTTTCCAAAAAATCTAAATTCTTAAATTTTATGTCCATTTGCCATGAAGTCTTGTGGAAGACCTAAAGGGTTGACAAAGTTTGTAAAAACAGTTTTGGATACCTTGAGGGGTGTAGTATCTAGAATGGGGTTATTTTTGGGAGGTTTCTATTATCTAAGCCTCACAATATGACTTCAAACCTGAACTGGTCCATAAAAAGTGGGATTTTGAAGATTTCTGAAAGATTTCTAAATTTGCTTCTAAACGTCTAAGCCTTGTAACATCCCCAAAAAATAAAATATCATTCCCAAAATGCTATAAACATGAAGTAGACATATGGGGAATGTAAAGTCATCACAATTTTTGGGGGTATTACTATGTATTACAGAAGTAGAGAAACTGAAACTTTGAAACTTGCTAATTTTGCAAAAATGTTTGTAAATATGTTTACTTATGCAAAAAAATTAACTTTTTTGACCCAATTTTAGCAGTGTCATGAAGTACACTGGTCTGGGTAAGTCAAAGCATTTTAAAGTTATCAGCACTTAAAGTGACACTGGTCAGATTTGCAAAAAATGGCCAAGTCCTTAAGGTGAAAAAGGGCTGAGTCCTTAAGGGGTTAAGGGCGGTACGCATCACTCCCTGGGCTGGGCTGGGTCAGGTGACCTCGTTGACCAACCCTGGCTCTCCTACACATACTTAATGGGCTCAGCCCTTTTCCCAGATGCCTGAGTGTCAAGGTCCTAGTCTGTTGCTAAAGAGCTTGATAACCACTTGTGTCGCTGATCTATACTTCGTCCTTAGAATCCGTTTATCATCTGATCCCTGCCTGTTTGCCGACCCGGATTGACTAACCTGTACCTGTGCCGCCTGCCCTGACCTTCTGCCTGTCTGACTACGGTTCCTGCTTTGTTGCTCCTGGTAATGACCCTGCCTGTCTACCACACCTGTACTGCTGGTACCTATCTCGGGTATCTCCTGGTCCGCCTGGACCAGCTGCTACTGACTCTGGGACTGCTCTGGAGTGACACCAAAAGTCAGGGCTTCTTGGGCTGAGCCACTAAAGGACATTCACACAGTCTTCCCTAAGCCACTCCTGTTTTGTCTTGGCTGTGTGCTTAGAGTCATTGTCTTGTTGGAAGATAAACCTTTGGCCCAGTCTGAGATCCAGAACACTCTGGATCAGGTTTCCATGAAGAATATCTCTGTACATTGCTCCATTCAGTTTTCCCTAAACTCTGACCAGTTTCATTGTCCCAGCTGCTGAAAAACATTCCAAAGCATGGTGCTGCCATTCCACAGCATGGTCATCAGACTAGCATCTTATTTCTGAGTCTGAGAGTCCTAAGTGCTTTTTTTTGTGCAAATTTTCTTTTACTGAGGAGAAAGGAATGCAAACAAGCTCTTAACAAGCTCTGCCTCAAATGCCACCAGATGTAAGGCAGCTACCTTATAAGTCATAGGGTGCATCAGGGGGGCTTCAAATGGGACATGGCATCTAAAAACCAGTTCAGCGAAATCTGCCTTCCAAAAACCATATGGCGTTCCTTTTCTTCTGTGCCCTGCCGTGTGCCCTTACATGGAGAAGCAGATGAAGTGATGCACCCATCATGCCTAGTGCCTACTATACAAGCCTGTGGGGGCAGTGCAATGATCTGGGGTTGCTGCAGTTGGTCAGGTCTAGGTTGAGCAAAAGTATGTGCTCCAAGAATGAGGTTGGCTGAGTACCTGAACATACTGAATGACCAGGTTATTCCATTAATGGATTTTTTCTTCCCTGATGGCACGGACATGTTCCAAGATGACAATGCCAGGATTCATCGGGCTCAAATTGTGTAAGAGTGGTTCAGGGAGCATGAGACATCATTTTCACACATGGATTGGCCACCACCGAGTCCAGACCTTAACCCCCATTGAGAATCTTTGGGATGTGCTGGAGAAGGCTTTTGCGCAGCAGTCAGACTCTACCATCATCAATGCAAGATCTTGGTGAAAAATTTATGCAACAATGGATGGAAATAAATCTTGTGACATTGCAGAAGCTTATCGAAACAATGTCACAGCGAACGCGTGCCGTAATCAAAGCTAAAGGAGGTCCAACAAAATATTAGAGTGTGTGACCTTTTTTTTGGGGTGGCAACTTTTTGGGGG
Source organism: Bufo gargarizans (assembly GCF_014858855.1). Taxonomy (NCBI): domain Eukaryota; kingdom Metazoa; phylum Chordata; class Amphibia; order Anura; family Bufonidae; genus Bufo; species Bufo gargarizans. The sequence goes on from NC_058080.1 coordinate 312,068,483, forward strand.
GACAGGCAGTGTATATATATATATATATATATATATACACAGTGAGGAACAGAAGTATTTGAACACACTATGATTTTGAAAGTTCCCCGCTTAGAAATCATGGAGGGGTCTGAAATTCACATTGTAGGTGCATTCCCACTCTGAGAGACAGAATAAAATAAATAAATCAGGAAATCACATTGTATATTTTTTAAATAATTTATTTGTCTTGCACTGCTGAACATAAGTATTTGAACACCTCAGTGTTAATATTTGGTACAGAAGCCTTTGTTTGCAATTACGGAGGTCAAACATTTCCTGTAGTTCTTGACCAGGTTTCCACACACTGCAACAGGGACTTTGGCCCACTGAAAGTCTAAACTTCAACTGCATTTGAATTGTTTTGTTCAAAATCCATTGTGGTAATGCACAGAACAAAGATTTGAAAAGTGTTGTCTCTGTCCAAATATATATGAACTTAACTGTATATCAAGAATGAAGTAGGACAGCACCACTTACTGGAACAACTAGTCCGTGTTATGGCGGCGGTGCTCGTGGCGATAGGTCTCGGCCTCAGAGACCCCTCAAATGTAACGAAACCTTCAGGGAAGTCACAGCACTCTCAATCTTGAATCGAATCCTTGTGTTTATTCACACCAAAAAAAACAGCAATGTTTTGACACACAGGTCTTTCTCAAGCTACATATGGTTTACAAGTGAACTTCGAAACATATATTTGTGCATCATTTAATCTGGATTGGTTGAGGGGTTGTCCCTCTGAAAGGTCAATCCCTCCCCCTACATATTCACCCAATCGTGTTAAAAAGTGACATAATTAAACAGTATATCAACATTGTAGCGGAGAGCTGATATTCCACAGCCAATCTCCACCTAAGATCCCAGTGAGGCTCAGGAACAAGTATCATAAATCCATAGAGTAGTAATTCCAGCAGGCAAAACAATCTAACAATATCCCAACAGCAATCCCAATGACTGGACGACACACAGCATCAGGAGCAGAACTGACTTTATTTACACATAGCACACACTTTAAACCCCCCAACAGCCTTATTTACATACAATGGGGCACATAGATGACCATGGTACAAGGAAGGGTGGGGACAGACAATAGCAAGGGCTGATGGGAGATGGAGGAGGGACAGAACAGCTAGATTACTGGTCTCCCAGTGTCCCTGAGACAACACCCTGCTGGGAAAACAATGGGACAGGAAAAAAAGGGGGAGGGGAGGAGGCACAGAAAAGCAATGCATCCAACACAGTAAACATTACAGTTTACAATACATAGCCATACAATCAACCGAATGTCGTCCTACATGATCCAAACAGGCCAGGCTAAATACAATCCGCTACAAACATAACACCCCAGCTGTGTATTTCAATTAAAACCTACACTACAGCTGAGCAGAGAGTCCATCCGGTAGTGTGAGCGCGATGAGCGGCGTCTCCCGCATGTCCTTACACATGCGCGAGTTGTGGAGCGAGATTGATTCCCAGTGGTCACGTGATCGGCATAGCGGTCACGTGATCGGGAGTCCAGGAAACGCACAAACGCCCTCCCACACATGACTGATCATGTGATAGAGTGCCCAGCCCGTATCCTGGCAACCCCAGGTCCTGAATAAAACAAATAATATTATCAAGGACCCTGCAGAACATGAGATAAATTCCACAATGGGAGAAGAATAAAGTGAATGCTTGTTGTGCCTCTCACCCCGCTCATAGACAATGCCCGGAACCTTAGCATCAATTACACATAATACAGACATTGCCCCACGTATCAGCAACCCAGGAACCAGCCAACAATGGATGCCCTATAAACAGTGTGGCGCTACTATAGCAATAATTATAACCCAGCTGGACTGTTCCTTGGGTGAAGTGTGAACTTGACTGAAAAACAGTCCCAGATCCCCATCCAAACAGAGGGAGCATCATAAAACCTGTGGGTAGAGGTGTGTCGGGTGCATCCCAGAGGGGGCGGGGCAACATCAGGCTGAATAAAGTCCCAAGGATCCAACGGTGGAACCCCATAACCGAATCCATACAGGTGTATGCGTTAACCTGCACAGTTCCCAATGGTTTCCACCGACGGCATGTGCTGGGGAAACCAGTACATGACTTAACTTAAAAAGGGGAATACAAGGGCAAGTATACCACCAACCCCGGTTGGGGGGGTAAGATATACCAGCCCATGTCTGGTCTGGGTCAAACTTCAGAGTGAAGAGCACCCCTACCCTGCCTATTCCCTTCTTTTTCCTTTGGATGGCATGGATTCAGGGCCAGACAGATCCCGTAGAATAGCATAGTGTTGCCCCCGTTGCAACCCACATATCCCCCAACAGCGTAAAATGTGCAAATCCTCAAGGAAAAAACTAGGGGGATTATATGGGAAGAGAACAGTGGGGAAAAAGGGGAGGAACCAATCACCTGTAACCTGTCATCCACAATCTCCTCGTCCGAGATGATACGTCTCGCCCTGAGTAGTTGACTGTAAGGGAGGGAAGCCAGCATGTTCTTAGGGTGGGCACTGTCAAAACGTAGCATATTATTTTGGTCTGTCGGTTTCACATAGAGGTCTGTCTGTAACCCCATTTCTGTCACATAAACCAGAGTGTCCAGGAACTGTAAAGAGAGCACAGAGTCCACCCTGGTGAATTTTAATTGGGCATGTATATTGTTAAGGAAGTCATGGAATTCCTGTAAACCTGTGTCCGTCCCTGTCCATATGAGGAAAATATCATCTATATACCTCATCCACCCCCTCACAAATTGGTAGAGGGTGGATGGGTAGATAAACAATTCCTCCACATATGAAATGTAAATATTTGCGTACTTCTCAGGGCGAGACGTATATCTCGGACGAGGAGATTGTGGATGACAGGTTACAGCTGATGGGTTCCAAATTTGTAGCTAGGAAATACCCAAGGAATTTGGTCAAGAGACATCTGGATAATGTCAGACAACCGATACGACCACAGTTGTTGACTAGAGCAAGAAAAAAATATGACAACAAGAGGTTACCATTTGTATCCACCTACTCAGTTATGAGTAAGCAGGTAGCAGGCACACTTAAACGTAACTGGCAGATTTTAGCACGGTCTTTTCCAGATATTGTGGAATTTCAGTCACCACCCCTTATGTCTTACAGGAGGTCTAAACATTTAGGGGACAAACTCATACATTCTGTCTTACGGAAGCCTGAGAAACAATGTACCTCTAAGAAGGGTTGTTATCCCTGCCTCAATTGTTGTAATTGCAATAGTCTGCTGAAGGGGGATACCTTTTTCCATCCCCACAAGGGGAAAAAGTATGGCATCAGGGGTTTCTACACTTGCTCCTCTGACTTCATAATCTACATATTGCAGTGTCCGTGTGGCCTCATCTATGTAGGTGAGACCACACAGGCCTGCAAATTGAGGATTAACCAACACAGATATTCAATTCAGAAATTGTATACAAAAATGCAGAGTCAATCAAGGGACTTCGAGGGTGAACTCCCTGTCCCAGAGCACTTTTTTTACCTTATGTTGATATACTGTTTAACCACTTCAGCCCCGCTAGGTGAAACCCCCTTCATGACCAGAGCACTTTTTACACTTCGGCACTACACTCCTTTCACCGTTTATCGCTCGGTCATGCAACTTACCACCCAAATGAATTTTACCTCCTTTTCTTCTCACTAATGGAGCTTTCATTTGGTGGTATTTTATTGCTGCTGACATTTTTACTTTTTTTGTTATTAATCAAAATGTAACGATTTTTTTGCAAAAAAATGTCATTTTTCACTTTCAGCTGTAAAATTTTGCAAAAAAAACGACATCCATATATAAATTTTTCGCCAAATTTATTGTTCTACATGTCTTTGATAAAAAAAAAATGTTTGGGCAAAAAAAAAAAATGGTTTGGGTAAAAGTTATAGCATTTACAAACTATGGTACAAAAATGTGAATTTCCGCTTTTTGAAACAGCTCTGACTTTCTGAGCACCTGTCATGATTCCTGAGGTTCTACAATGCCCAAACAGTAGAAAACCCCCACAAATGACCCCATTTCGGAAAGTAGACACCCTAAGGTATTCGCTGATGGGCATAGTGAGTTCATAGAACTTTTTATTTTTTGTCACAAGTTAGCGGAAAATGATGATGATTTTTTATTTTTTATTTTTTCTTACAAAGTCTCATATTCCACTAACTTGCGACAAAAAATAAAAAATTCTAGGAACTCGCCATGCCCCTCACGGAATACCTTGGGGTGTCTTCTTTCCAAAATGGGGTCACTTGTGGCGTAGTTATACTGCCCTGGCAATTTAGGGGCCCAAATGTGTGAGAAGAACTTTGCAATCAAAATGTGTAAAAAATGACCGGTGAAATCCAAAAGGTGCACTTTGGAATATGTGCCCCTTTGCCCACCTTGGCAGCAAAAAAGTGTCACACATCTGGTATTGCCGTACTCAGGAGAAGTTGGGGAATGTGTTTTGGGGTGTCATTTTACATATACCCATGCTGGGTGAGAAAAATATCTTGGTCAAATGCCAACTTTGTATAAAAAAATGGAAAAAGTTGTCTTTTGCCAAGATATTTCTCTCATCCAGCATGGGTATATGTAAAATGACACCCCAAAACACATTCCCCAACTTCTCCTGAGTACGGCGATACCAGATGTGTCACACTTTTTTGCTGCCAAGGTGGGCAAAGGGGCACATATTCCAAAGTGCACCTTTCAGATTTTGCAGGCCATTTTTTACACATTTTGATTGCAAGGTACTTCTCACACATTTGGGCCCCTAAATTGCCAGGGCAGTATAACTACGCCACAAGTGACCCCATTTTGGAAAGAAGACACCCCAAGGTATTCCGTGAGGAGCATGGCGAGTTCCTAGAATTTTTTGTCACAAGTTAGCGGAAAATGATGATTTTTTTTTTTTCTCTTTTTTCCTTACAAAGTCTCATATTCCACTAACTTGCGACAAAAAATAAAAAATTCTAGGAACTCGCCATGCCCCTCACGGAATACCTTGGGGTGTCTTCTTTCCAAAATGGGGTCACTTGTGGCGTAGTTATACTGCCCTGGCAATTTAGGGGCCCAAATGTGTGAGAAGTACTTTGCAATCAAAATCTGTAAAAAATGGCCTGCAAAATCTGAAAGGTGCACTTTGGAATATGTGCCCCTTTGCCCACCTTGGCAGCAAAAAAGTGTAACACATCTGGTATCGCCGTACTCAGGAGAAGTTGGGGAATGTGTTTTGGGGTGTCATTTTACATATACCCATGCTGGATGAGAGAAATATCTTGGCAAAAGACAACTTTTCCCATTTTTTTATACAAAGTTGGCATTTGACCAAGATATTTCTCTCACCCAGCATGGGTATATGTAAAATGACACCCCAAAACACATTCCCCAACTTCTCCTGAGTACGGCGATACCACATGTGTGACACTTTTTTGCAGCCTAGATGCGCAAAGGGGCCCAAATTCCTTTTAGGAGGGCATTTTTAGACATTTGGATCCCAGACTTCTTCTCACACTTTCGGGCCCCTAAAAAGCCAGGGCAGTATAAATACCCCACATGTGACCCCACTTTGGAAAGAAGACACCCCAAGGTATTCAATGAGGGGCCTGGCGAGTTCCTAGAAATTTTTTATTTTTTGCATAAGTTAGCGGAAATTGATTTTTTTGGTTTTTTTCTCACAAAGTCTCACTTTCCGCTAACTTAGGACAAAAATTTCAATCTTTCATGGACTCAATATGCCCCTCAGCGAATACCTTGGGGTGTCTTCTTTCCGAAATGGGGTCACATGTGGGGTATTTATACTGCCCTGGCTTTTTAGGGGCCCTAAAGCGTGAGAAGAAGTCTGGAATATAAATGTCTAAAAATGTTTACGCATTTGGATTCCGTGAGGGGTATGGTGAGTTCATGGGAGATTTTTTTTTTTGACACAAGTTAGTAGAATATGAGACTTAGTAAGAAAAAACAAAAAAAAAATAAAAAATTCCGCTAACTTGTGCCAAAAAAAATGTCTGAATGGAGCCTTACAGGGGGGGGGTGATCAATGACAGGGGGGTGATCAATGACAGGGGGGTAATCACCCATATAGACTCCCGGATCACCCCCCTGTCATTGATCACCCCCCTGGTAAGGCTCCATTCAGACGTCCGTATAATTTTTACGGATCCATGGATCGGATCCGCAAAACACATGCGGACGTCTGAATGGAGCATTACAGGGGGGTTATCAATGACAGGGGGTGATCAGGGTGATCACCCCCCTGTCACTGATCACCCCCCCTGTAAGGCTCCATTCAGACATCCGCATGATTTTTTACGGATCCATGGATACATGGATCGGATCCAAAAAACACATGCGGACGTCTGAATGGAGCCTTACAGGGGGGTTATCAATGACAGGGGGTGATCAGGGTGATCACCCCCCTGTCACTGATCACCCCCCCTGTAAGGCTCCATTCAGACATCCGCATGATTTTTTACGGATCCATGGATACATGGATCGGATCCAAAAAACACATGCGGACGTCTGAATGGAGCCTTACAGGGGGGTTATCAATGACAGGGGGTGATCAGGGTGATCACCCCCCTGTCACTGATCACCCCCCCTGTAAGGCTCCATTCAGACATCCGCATGATTTTTTACGGATCCATGGATACATGGATCGGATCCAAAAAACACATGCGGACGTCTGAATGAAGCCTTACAGGGGGGTTATCAATGACAGGGGGGTGATCAGGGAGTGTATATGGGTGATCACCCGCCTGTCATTGATCACCCCCTGTAAGGCTCCATTCAGACGTCCGCATGTGTTTTGCGGATCCGATCCATGGATCCGTAAAAATCATGCGGACGTCTGAATGGAGCCTTACAGGGGGGTGATCAATGACAGGGGGGTGATCAATGACAGGGGGTGATCAGGGAGTGTATATGGGTGATCACCCCCCTGTAAGGCTCCATTCAGACGTCCGCATGTGTTTTGCGGATCCGATCCATGTATCCATGGATCCGTAAAAATCATGCGGACGTCTGAATGGAGCCTTACAGGGGGGTGATCAATGACAGGGGGGTGATCAATGACAGGGGGTGATCAGGGAGTGTATATGGGTGATCACCCCCCTGTAAGGCTCCATTCAGACGTCCGCATGTGTTTTGCGGATCCGATCCATGTATCCATGGATCCGTAAAAATCATGCGGACGTCTGAATGGAGCCTTACAGGGGGGTGATCAATGACAGGGGGGTGATCAATGACAGGGGGTGATCAGGGAGTGTATATGGGTGATCACCCCCCTGTAAGGCTCCATTCAGACGTCCGCATGTGTTTTGCGGATCCGATCCATGTATCCATGGATCCGTAAAAATCATGCGGACGTCTGAATGGAGCCTTACAGGGGGGTGATCAATGACAGGGCGGTGATCAATGACAGGGGGGTGATCAGGGAGTTTATATGGGGTGATCATGGGTGATCAGGGGTTTATAAGGGGTTAATAAGTGACGGGGGGGGGTGTAGTGTAGTGTAGTGTAGTGTGGTGTTTGGTGCGACTGTACTGACCTACCTGAGTCCTCTGGTGGTCGATCCTAACAAAAGGGACCACCAGAGGACCAGGTAGGAGGTATATTAGACGCTGTTATGAAAACAGCGTCTAATATACCTGTTAGGGGTTAAAAAATTCGGATCTCCAGCCTGCCAGCGAACGATCGCCGCTGGCATGCTGGAGATCCACTCGCTTACCTTCCGTTCCTGTGAGCGCGCGCGCCTGTGTGCGCGCGTTCACAGGAAATCTCGCGTCTCGCGAGATGACGCATATATGCGTGACTGTGTGCCAGCCTGCCACCTCCGGAACGCGAATCTGCGTTAGGCGGTCCGGAGGTGGTTAATTATGTCACTTTTTAACACGATTGGGTAAATATGTAGGGGGAGGGATTGAGCTTTCAGAGGGACAACCCCTCAACCAATCCGGATTAAATGATGCACATATATATATGTATTGAAGTTCACTTGTAAACCATATGTAGCTTGAGAAAGACCTGTGTGTCGAAACGTTGCTGTTTTTTTTTCGGTGTGAATAAACACAAGGATTTGACTCAAGATTGAGAGTGCTGTGACTTCCCTGAAGGTTTCCTAACTGTATATCTATACACTACGTGCAGAATTTTTAGGCAAATGAGTATTTTGACCACATCATCCTCTTTATGCATGTTGTCTTACTCCAAGCTGTATAGGCTCGAAAGCCTACTACCAATTAAGCATATTAGGTGATGTGCATCTCTGTAATGAGAAGGGGTGTGGTCTAATGACATCAACACCCTATATCAGGTGTGCATAATTATTAGGCAACTTCCTTTCCTTTGGCAAAATGGGTCAAAAGAAGGACTTGACAGGCTCAGAAAAGTCAAAAATAGTGAGATATCTTGCAGAGGGATGCAGCACTCTTAAAATTGCAAAGCTTCTGAAGCGTGATCATCGAACAATCAAGTGTTTCATTCAAAATAGTCAACAGGGTCGCAAGAAGCTTGTGGAAAAACCAAGGCGCAAAATAACTGCCCATGAACTGAGAAAAGTCAAGCGTGCAGCTGCCAAGATGCCACTTGCCACCAGTTTGGCCATATTTCAGAGCTGCAACATCACTGGAGTGCCCAAAAGCACAAGGTGTGCAATACTCAGAGACATGGCCAAGGTAAGAAAGGCTGAAAGACGACCACCACTGAACAAGACACACAAGCTGAAACGTCAAGACTGGGCCAAGAAATATCTCAAGACTGATTTTTCTAAGGTTTTATGGACTGATGAAATGAGAGTGAGTCTTGATGGGCCAGATGGCTGGATTGGTAAAGGGCAGAGAGCTCCAGTCCGACTCAGACGCCAGCAAGGTGGAGGTGGAGTACTGGTTTGGGCTGGTATCATCAAAGATGAGCTTGTGGGGCCTTTTTGGGTTGAGGATGGAGTCAAGCTCAACTCCCAGTCCTACTGCCAGTTTCTGGAAGACACCTTCTTCAAGCAGTGGTACAGGAAGAAGTCTGCAAGGTAAGAAAAACATGATTTTCATGCAGGACAATGCTCCATCACACGCGTCCAAGTACTCCACAACGTGGCTGGCAAGAAAGGGTATAAAAGAAGAAAATCTAATGACATGGCCTCCTTGTTCACCTGATCTGAACCCCATTGAGAACCTGTGGTCCATCATCAAATGTGAGATTTACAAGGAGGGAAAACAGTACACCTCTCTGAACAGTGTCTGGGAGGCTGTGGTTGCTGCTGCACGCAATGTTGATGGTGAACAGATCAAAACACTGACAGAATCCATGGATGGCAGGCTTTTGAGTGTCCTTGCAAAGAAAGGTGGCTATATTGGTCACTGATTTGTTTTTGTTTTGTTTTTGAATGTCAGAAATGTATATTTGTGAATGTTGAGATGTTATATTGGTTTCACTGGTAAAAATAAATAATTGAAATGGGTATATATTTGTTTTTTGTTAAGTTGCCTAATAATTATGCACAGTAATAGTCACCTGCACACACAGATATCCCCCTAAAATAGCTAAAACTAAAAACTACTTCCAAAAATATTCAGCTTTGATATTAATGAGTTTTTTGGGTTCATTGAGAACATGGTTGTTGTTTAATAATAAAATTAATCCTCAAAAATACAACTTGCCTAATAATTCTGCACTCCCTGTACACACTGCATTTATAATATGTATATGTGTTTATTATATTTGCAGTGTGGGTGTATATACAGTATCTATATATATATAAATATATATATATATATATATATATAGATAGATAGCAAAAGGATGAGGCAGCACTCCAACTTCAGGTGAAAACCGTGGATCCTTTATTCCCTTGTGCAACGTTTCAATCGCTCATTGCGATCTTTATCAAGCATGGTTTACAAGTGTCATACAAGGGTATATATACCCATAGTGCATTGTGCCAATAAAAGTGAAAATTATTCAATTACATCAATATATAAACATAAAAACACATTTTAGGCTAACAAAAGTGGTTATAGAAGTAAAACCAACATTACAGTGGAAACATACAATTGTACATATAATGTGAAATATCAGTATACATGATCGTATAAATGCCGCAGCATTGATATTCTAAATGAGGCTCATTTAGCCAATGATCCACCACATGTGTAAAAGTGTTGATTATAATCATAATTATAGACATACAATAAACTTACACAGCAGTAGTTGACTATCGGCGCCAAAATCCGCGTCCTCTCCCTCCAGCTGCGCATGTCCAAGCACCAAGCTACGCTACCCACAAGGCCAGACAGGAGGCGTCACGCCGGCCACGAGATCAATCACCTGATCAACCACATGACCAGAGCAACACCCACCCGTCACGTCAGAGGGCGGCGCCGGACCACGTCATCAGGGCGAGAGAGTAACGAACGTCAAAGTGCAAACGGCGTCAGCTAACTGGCGTCGTTGTCACAGTAACCATCCGCACATCCCCGCCCACCAGACGAGCCCATGCTAGGGGCGGGCATGAGCAGCCGGAGACCACAAGGAGAGGGAGAACCAGAGGGCACAATCTGATAGATGGTCAGCAAGGATAGAATGTACAAATGCAAGTCAACACAAGCAATGTGTTGACTAAACATGCAAGATCGCTGTGATAAGAGCTCAAAAAACAGAGTGAACGTGGTACACCGTATATCAGCACCATATAAAATCTGTCAAGATCGGTGCTATACAGCCCAATATGTGAAGGAGAAGAGAGGGGAAGAGCCAGTGGTTATCCCATTTCCATGGTCATAGCCAGAGGCTCATAGAGGGTAAGAGTGTGTTTAATGTCATAATAAATATCTATGAATACTATGCTGGTTGTCTGTTGATGGCTCTATATATGGAGTGGTGGTCTTTTCTTATCTTCTCTCTTGAGAATATGGGGTGAAACTGGGTGTTGGGGTACGGGGCACTCACATGCCCTTTACCTCTTACCCTCTATGAGCCTCTGGCTATGACCATGGAAATGGGATAACCACTGGCTCTTCCCCTCTCTTCTCCTTCACATATTGGGCTGTATAGCACCGATCTTGACAGATTTTATATGGTGCTGATATACGGTGTACCACGTTCACTCTGTTTTTTGAGCTCTTATCACAGCGATCTTGCATGTTTAGTCAACACATTGCTTGTGTTGACTTGCATTTGTACATTCTATCCTTGCTGACCATCTATCAGATTGTGCCCTCTGGTTCTCCCTCTCCTTGTGGTCTCCGGCTGCTCATGCCCGCCCCTAGCATGGGCTCGTCTGGTGGGCGGGGATGTGCGGATGGTTACTGTGACAACGACGCCAGTTAGCTGACGCCGTTTGCACTTTGACGTTCGTTACTCTCTCGCCCTGATGACGTGGTCCGGCGCCGCCCTCTGACGTGACGGGTGGGTGTTGCTCTGGTCATGTGGTTGATCAGGTGATTGATCTCGTGGCCGGCGTGACGCCTCCTGTCTGGCCTTGTGGGTAGCGTAGCTTGGTGCTTGGACATGCGCAGCTGGAGGGAGAGGACGCGGATTTTGGCGCCGATAGTCAACTACTGCTGTGTAAGTTTATTGTATGTCTATAATTATGATTATAATCAACACTTTTACACATGTGGTGGATCATTGGCTAAATGAGCCTCATTTAGAATATCAATGCTGCGGCATTTATACGATCATGTATACTGATATTTCACATTATATGTACAATTGTATGTTTCCACTGTAATGTTGGTTTTACTTCTATAACCACTTTTGTTAGCCTAAAATGTGTTTTTATGTTTATATATTGATGTAATTGAATAATTTTCACTTTTATTGGCACAATGCACTATGGGTATATATACCCTTGTATGACACTTGTAAACCATGCTTGATAAAGATCGCAATGAGCGATTGAAACGTTGCACAAGGGAATAAAGGATCCACGGTTTTCACCTGAAGTTGGAGTGCTGCCTCATCCTTTTGCTATCTATACTTATCTATAGCCGTTTGAGCCTGCGGCTTTGAGGATATTTTGCACCCACATCATTTTTTGGTCTTGTGCTGCTGGTTTTGCTTTTTTGTTTTTTGTATTACCTGGACTCATTCCAGCGTGCACCTACCTTTACGTGCTCAAATCATCACCTCAATGGATCTCCCTGATGTCTTCACGTACACTAGAGACGATGAGGAAAGGATTTTGCAAGGTCTGGTGAGTGAGCCGTCATTTTTATCCACTCCGACCTTGATTGATTTGAAAAAGTGTTATGAGGCTGACGCCAAGAAAATTGCTTCGACTGACCTGCATCTTATGACCCTTGGTCAATACTTCAAGGAACACAGAATCCCCAGAGGGATCCGTTCCCAACTCAAACCTAATTTATTCCCTACGGAATCAGCCTTTGCTCAAAAGTTTATCCAGATTTCAAATAAATATGCCTTCGATATAATTTTGCTGAACCTTGAATATTTACAACATGAACTGGCGATAAGTAAAAAACGACAATCTGAAACTATATTGGCTTTAAAAACCATGTTGGGGCCTGAAGATTGGAAAACCTATGACGAACATTGCATGGAACATTTATCTAAATTCGTCAAAGAACAAGAAGCCACTAAAAGGAAAAAGTGGCTACGTGATTCGGATGACTATGCAAAGGGTAAAGTGTACACGTGGCAGAATGATGGACCCAAGAAACAAGCTTTTGCATATCGGCCGTCAAATCGGAAACCACAAACACCTGGACATTCAGGGTCTATAGCCACTCATGACCCTTCCTCTACTCAGTCTTTTTTAGAGATGGGCCCATTGCCGTCAAAAGAACCAGACGGGGTGGCACCAGACATCACAGATGGCGGAAATCCAAAATCCCCCAAACTAGTGAAACCCATGGCTCGACGCAGGAAGGCCAACTAAGTCCCATGATCAATGCATCTGATCATGTGTCTACTGTGGTAAATATCTCGTCTGTATGTTTATCTGATGTACAAATTAATGTGCTTTCTAAAGGTTTGTCCTTCTGTCCCGCCACTAAAGTGGATTGGTTTCAGTTGGAGGTCGATCTGCAGCGCCTGTACAGGAATATTGAACTGAAGTTATGGTTCGCTGATCGTTCTCCATCTGACCAATCCACTGATTGTTTGACACATTCTGAGTTAAAGTTGGGGGCTTTTGGACTTTTCACTAAAAGTGATTTTTCACCATCCAGCAATTTACCTGCACTTGACACCTTCAAAAAGGCTATCTCAGTTGATATGGCCGCCCTACGCAATGAGGTTATTGATACGCCATTGAGACATCCCAATATGACCACTTCTGAGATTGCTGTACTTGAGGGACTTTGCCATGACAACAGCCTCACGATTAAACCTGCAGACAAGGGGGGTGCGGTTGTTGTTATGGACACCCCCAAGTACATACAGGAGATCAGGAGACAACTGAATGATGATAATGTATATAGGGTCATGTCAGGTGATCCGAGATTTGATATAGCCCGTTGTATCAAGAGGGTCCTAGATGCAGCTTTGTGTCAGGACATTATTGACAATGAGCTCTATTCTTTCTTGATTATACCACAGCCACGGACACCGGTCATTTATGTGTTACCAAAGATACACAAATCTATGATAGACCCTCCAGGCCGGCCTATCGTTGCTGGCACCGGATCCATCTTTTCTAACATCTCTATTTTTTTAGATCGTCTGCTTCGCCATTATGCAGTTGATGCTAGATCCTACATTAGGGACACTGGGGATTTCCTTGACAAGATCTCTGGTATTAGACTACCTGATGGATGTCTGGTGGCGTCTTTTGACGTTACCAGTTTATATACTTCCATTGACCACACAAGAGGTTTGTCTGCTGTCCGGAGACAATTATCCGGAAGTAACTACTCCTGTGATTGTCAGGACTTCATTGTCCAGTTGTTGGATCTTGTTCTGAAGAACAATTATTTTTTGTTCTTAGATAGTTTCTATCTACAATTGAGAGGGACCGCTATGGGGTCAAATGTGGCGCCCACCTACGCCAATGTCTTCATGGCGGCCCTCGAGGAGGACCTTGTCTATGTATCCCACCACTTCAGTAAGGTACTGGGGTGGTGGAGATACATAGACGATGTCTTCCTTATTTGGCATGGTGACCCAGTTTCTCTGGAGTCATTTCATAAATTTTTGAATGGATTGGATCCGGATATTACATTCACTTTGGTCTATTCGGAGACCCAAGTACAATTTCTTGACACCACAGTCATGATAGTTGGAGATAAATTACTTACCGATATTTACACAAAGCCTACAGATTGCAATACATTGTTGCACTACAACAGTTGTCATCCCAGGTCAACTATTAACTCATTGCCGTATAGTCAGCTTCTTAGGGTGAAGAGAGTGGTACAGGAGGTTGATAAATTACCTGATAGATATACACAGATGACACACAAGTTCAAGGAACGAGGTTACCCTTCCCAAGTCATTGAGAAACATCTCAAGAAGGTTAAACAGACACAGCAGGGGTCACCAACATTGACACAAAACAAGGTGGAGAGAATCCCTTTTATATCCACTTATTCAGAGCAAAGTGGATGTATTGCTAAAATTGTCCGTAAACACTGGTCCATTCTGAAGAGCAATCTCCCTAATATTGCAGCGTTTACTGTACCCCCTCTTTTTTCATATAAACGCCCCACGAGTTTTCGTGATAAATTGGTCAGGGCTGACATTCCAACTAAAGTTTTTGCACAAACATACATTGGATCGCGGAGAAAAGGGAGTTACCCTTGTCTTGGTTGTGTAAATTGTTCGTACATGACAAAGGGAGAGAAATTTATTCATCCCCAAACAGGAGTCTCCTATGCCATTGGTCACTATTTGACATGTGACAGTTCATTTGTCGTGTATGTGCTTTCCTGTCCATGTGGTCTCCTCTATGTGGGGGAGACCACATGTGACATGAAGACACGTCTCAACAATCATCGTTTCTCTATTAGACGTAAGAGAAGAGATTTGCCAGTCCCCAAACATTTCGTTGAAGCAAATCATAAAGAGAAGGATCTTAAGTTTATGATTCTGGATCAGATCACTCAGTCCAGGAGGGGAGGTGATAGGACAAGGGCTCTCAAACAGAGGGAGCTTAGATGGATACATCGCCTCAACACCTTGAGACCCTCTGGCCTTAATGTTGACTTCAAGTGGAGTTTGATATAATGTAGGGCTGGCCTGTCGGTTCTGCTTTTCCTTTCCTCAGCTCTATCTGTGTATGTGTGAGATGTATAAGTGTCATATATTTTACCATTTGTTACAATTACTGATTTTACAGTATTTTCTAAACCATTTTTTGGTTTTTTCTTCTAGATTACTTCTATCAATGCCTTGACAGCGGTTTTGTTGTACGGCGGCTCCGGAATCCTGCGATTCTCCGTTTATGTTATCTTGTGATTGGGGGGTTCCAAGGGGCACAATAATTATATACTAAGTAATTGTGTTAAATGTCATAATAAATATCTATGAATACTATGCTGGTTGTCTGTTGATGGCTCTATATATGGAGTGGTGGTCTTTTCTTATCTTCTCTCTTGAGAATATGGGGTGAAACTGGGTGTTGGGGTACGGGGCACTCACATGCCCTTTACCTCTTACCCTCTATGAGCCTCTGGCTATGACCATGGAAATGGGATAACCACTGGCTCTTCCCCTCTCTTCTCCTTCACATATTGGGCTGTATAGCACCGATCTTGACAGATTTTATATGGTGCTGATATACGGTGTACCACGTTCACTCTGTTTTTTGAGCTCTTATCACAGCGATCTTGCATGTTTAGTCAACACATTGCTTGTGTTGACTTGCATTTGTACATTCTATCCTTGCTGACCATCTATCAGATTGTGCCCTCTGGTTCTCCCTCTCCTTGTGGTCTCCGGCTGCTCATGCCCGCCCCTAGCATGGGCTCGTCTGGTGGGCGGGGATGTGCGGATGGTTACTGTGACAACGACGCCAGTTAGCTGACGCCGTTTGCACTTTGACGTTCGTTACTCTCTCGCCCTGATGACGTGGTCCGGCGCCGCCCTCTGACGTGACGGGTGGGTGTTGCTCTGGTCATGTGGTTGATCAGGTGATTGATCTCGTGGCCGGCGTGACGCCTCCTGTCTGGCCTTGTGGGTAGCGTAGCTTGGTGCTTGGACATGCGCAGCTGGAGGGAGAGGACGCGGATTTTGGCGCCGATAGTCAACTACTGCTGTGTAAGTTTATTGTATGTCTATAATTATGATTATAATCAACACTTTTACACATGTGGTGGATCATTGGCTAAATGAGCCTCATTTAGAATATCAATGCTGCGGCATTTATACGATCATGTATACTGATATTTCACATTATATGTACAATTGTATGTTTCCACTGTAATGTTGGTTTTACTTCTATAACCACTTTTGTTAGCCTAAAATGTGTTTTTATGTTTATATATTGATGTAATTGAATAATTTTCACTTTTATTGGCACAATGCACTATGGGTATATATACCCTTGTATGACACTTGTAAACCATGCTTGATAAAGATCGCAATGAGCGATTGAAACGTTGCACAAGGGAATAAAGGATCCACGGTTTTCACCTGAAGTTGGAGTGCTGCCTCATCCTTTTGCTATCTATACTTATCTATAGCCGTTTGAGCCTGCGGCTTTGAGGATATTTTGCACCCACATCATTTTTTGGTCTTGTGCTGCTGGTTTTGCTTTTTTGTTTTTTATATATATATATATATATATATATATATATAGTATAGACAGAAGTTTACTGAATATGTTAGGTAAAAGGTATAATATATGCACTATGTACAGAAATATATATGGTGTAGAGATATGTGAGGTACGAGGTATAATACATGCAGTGTGTACAGATATATTGTATATCCAGCAGTGTACTGATACTTGAGGTACCAGATATAATAGGAGCAGTGTGTACAGATATATAGTATATACAACAGTGCACTGTGTTAGGTACGAGGTATAATAGATGCAGTGTTTACAGATATATATACAGATAGTATATACAGCACTGTACTGATATGTTAGGTGTGAGATAATTGATGCAGTGTGTATAGGTATATATTATATACAACAGTGTACTGATGTGTTAAGTGCGAGGTATAATAGATGCAATGTTTAGAGATATATAGTATATACAGCAGTGTACTGATATGTTACCGTAGGTGTGAGGTATAATACATGTAGTATATACAGATATATAGCATATAATACAGTGTACTGATATGTGAGTTATGAGGTATGATACATGTAGTGGGTACAGATATATAGTATATACAGCAGTGTACTTAAATGTAAGGTACGAGGTAGAATAGATGCAGTGTGTATAGGTATATAGTATATACAGCAGTGTACTGATGTGAGGTACGAGCTGTATTTTATACCTTGTATCTCACATGTCAATATGGCTGTATATACTAAATACCTGTACACACTGCATCTATTATACCTCTTTTGTATGCCCAGTCCAGCCCTGATGACGCACAATATAAAATGCAGTGGTAAGCACAGTTCATGGGGCAATAGGAGAGGCCAGTAATGTGTATTTAGATGTGCCATAAATGGGGCATGGGGACCCAATTTAGATGCTTGCTATTTAGATGCTTTTTATTTGTGCTAGAATACAAGTACCGTATTTTTCGCCCCATAAGATGCACTTCCCGTCCCAAAAAAAGTGGGGGGAAATGGCATTGCATCTTATGGGGCTAATGCTGCCATTTTTACTCTTCTAACACTGATACATCGCAGGCCGCGATGTTGCACAGCGCGTCCTGTGATGTATCAGCGGGGAGTGAGGAGGGGATGGAGGCCGGCAACTGCTGGAATTGCGGCGAGGCCCGGTGCAGTCACTGTACTCTATTACACTGGGCCCCGGCACAGTGACTGCACCAGGCCCCGCCGCGATTTCAACCACAGTTGCCAGCCTCCACGCCCTATATTGGGAGTCACTACACAGGGACACTGTTATGGGGGGGGATTCGTGGATGACACGATGCTATATATGTGTCATCCACAGATCCCCCCATAACAGTGTCATCCACAGATCCCCCATTGCAGTGTCATCCACAGATGCCCCCATAACAGTGCCATCCACAGATGCCCCCATAACAGTGCCATCCACAGATCCACCATAACAGTGCCATCCACAGATCCACCATAACAGTGCCATCCACAGATCCCCCATAACAGTGCGTCATCCACAGACCACCATTAGTTCAAAACCCACCTTTTGGTTAAAAAAAATGTTTTTCCTATTTTCCTCCTCAAAATCCAAGGTGCTTCTTATAGGGCAAAAAATATGGTACTTAATGCTAGTACTCATAATATGTAAATCACATTCTAGGGGTCCTTGTTTATTTGGAATTACATTTCATAATGCAGTAATGAGATTATCAATCATCCAAAGGAGATCAGTCATGTTGCCAGCAATTTTTAACCCCTTCCTGACATCCACCGCACATGTATGGCTTAAGTTGGTTATTTAAAGATGTTGCCTGGTTAAGAGATGAGTGGGTGCCATAGCTGCCAGGTGCCTGCCGTTTTCTGCAGCAGACACCCAGAGGCAGAGTCCACAGACTTCTAACCTTTCAGATGCCGTCAAATCATCTGAGCTTGAGCCATTCAGTTGCTATGGCAGCCTCAGGCCTTCTGAAGGCTCTGTGGCCTGTTATAGAGAAGTTCCTATCGAGCTCTGCTATACACGTGCTGATGATCGTACTGCATGTGTATGGCCAGCAACTGTGAATCCTGTGAATGACATCATTATTGGGTAATACTAGTATGAGACTCTGAGGAGTATGATGACAAAGGATATGTCAATTTGGTACCATTATCCTGTCACGATTTTATAGATAAGTACAGTGTATATAGATGATAAGTATTCATTATTGATATTGTGTGGATACTATGGTGTATCCATGGATTTTTTTCTATAACCTCATTATACAGCTGAGAAGTAGCTACTAAATAGAAAAAGAATTGAGATTAAATTTGAAGTGAACAAATAATTTCAATTTATAAATTGTTACAGACCCAATGCTTGCATACAATAATTATCCATAGACCTGGTTATTTCATTGATAGGAAGGCTAAACAGAATCTCCAGAGTAATTGAAGCCAAACATGTCTTATTTTGGGGGTGGGGGGGAGGATTCCCTCTTGGTGTATGGATGATTCCCTTCGACCAATGAGAACATCAATCTTGCCATCTTAACTAGAATTCTAAGTCCCATTATTCAAATGCATACTGATTTTCTTTTTCCAAACTGAGAAATGTTCTTCCACAAAGATACCACAGGAGCTGGAGGTGGCTGTTTTTCATCCAAGTCCTCATCAGGGTGTTGCTTTAATAATAAAATATTAAATCCAGTACTGAGACCAAGTCCAGGGACATCATGTTCTCTAAGAGGTCAATGGTAGTATAAAATGTTCTGAAGTCTAAAGTGAAATGGAGCTTAACGGTGTGATATACTCTTGGGTTACTGATGCCAAAAAATCTTCTGATGTTTGCAGCTAGTGTCAGTGAGTTGTCACCTTGTAAATGACAGTTGAAGGTACGTCCAAATCTATGTTTGGTGTTCTTACAAGAATCATTGAAAATCAAATTAGCATATCATGTCTGGGACAAATAGTACTTGAATGCATATCAGTGCAAATTTGTATGGATATTATAATGTAAACTGCTGACCGGTGCAAAGTCCTGTAAAGCAGGTCATGGATTCTACGTTTCAAATTTTTGAATATTGGGAAACTTTTTCAAAAGACCTTGGGGCAGAATTATAATAAACTGGCGATATATGCCAGTCTATGCTAACCAGGCATAGAGGTTGTTTGGACGGCACTCCTTAACAATGATCCGGTGCTCAGCGGTAGCGTCAATCAATATATAATAAAATAGAACCGCGGCACTCGAGTTAAGTAATTATTTATTTATCCACCCAGAAAATAAGGTTAAGGCCAACGTTTCGGTATCATCCCGACACCTTGTTCACGGCCTAAAGTAAGACAATGATTATAGTACATATATTATATATTTTAAGTAAATCATCTTGGATATGTAGAAAATTCTACTAGAATACATTGATATAAGGATCCACAAAGCATATAGTGATTAAGCAAAATAATATTATGTAGAGAGAGATGACAAAGTCAAAATAAAATGAGGACACAAAATATACAAATATGTAATCAGTAATAATGCTTGGACGTCATCTACCAAGAGAGACCATTAAAATCAGAGGTCAGATGCAGAGTAACACAGAGGTCGGGAGATTCCTAGAATATGGTAGGAGCCTGTAGAAGGAATTTATATCTCTATATTAGTATAGGTTAGTCTTAAGGGGGGACACTATATCTATATGTATGTATATAGATACATCAATATTCCCATGTTGGTTCTGAGCCACAATAAAGTATAGATGTTGATAAAATAGATGTTGATTAAATAGAGCATTGTCCAAAAGGGAAATGAGTGCAGAAGTATATATATATATATATATATATATATATATAAATGATCCAAGGGGTGCCAAAAATATATATATAAACACATCTCCAAGATAGGCCCTGGAAGTCACCGCATTGCGCCTATTGTAGAGACGTTTCTTTTTTCCAGGTATGTACCTTGAGATGCGCTTGCTGCTTTGCTTCGCCCTGCCCCCCGCCCCCCTCCTTGAGCTCTACAATAGGCGCAATGCGGTGACTTCCAGGGCCTATTTTGGAGATGTGTTTATATATATATATATATATTTTTGGCACCCCTTGGATCATTTATATTTATTTATATATATATATATATATATACTGTATTTTCCTGCATATAAGACTACTTTTTAACACATGAAAATCTTCTCAAAAGTCGGGGGTCGCCTTATACGCCGGGTGTCGTCTCATATGCCGGTATACAGCGTGCTGAAACTTACTTCCTAGCAAGACTGGAGAAGCTGTCCTTCTCCAGCTTCAGGGACAGGCACCCTCTAGCTGAGCCACCCTGCGCTGCATCCCGGCCAGCCGCTCCTGAAGCAGCCCCCTCTCCCTGCTCTCAGTGGTTTTCTCATGCCGGCAGTATCACATTGCGTACTACCGCTCAGATCATCTTAAAGACAGGGAGGGCTGGGCAGGCAGGGAGAGCTGACCCACCCAATCCAAGCAGGCTTTATATGCAGTGTGCACAGAAAATACCGTTACATCGCTTGCTGTGATTGGCTGGTTGTTGTATACTGGGTTGGATTGGCAATTCTGAGGGAAGGCAGGGGGAAGCAGGAGCATCTGCACTTCAGCCAATTCTAATGTTGGAACGGCGGATCTCTAATGAAGTTTGGTGTGCATCTTATCTGTGGTGAAAAAACAGAGTCTATCCGGGGAGCAGATACATGTGGTGGTGAATACAGTACAGCACCAGTATCTGTACATACAGTACAGCACCAGTATCTGCATCGGTTCATACAGTACAGCACCAGTATCTGTACCGGTTCATACAGTACAGCACCAGTATCTGTACCGGTTCATACAGTACAGCATCAGTATCTGTACATACAGTACAGCACTAGTATCTGTACCGGTTCATACAGTACAGCACCAGTATCTGTACCTACAGTACAGCACCAGTATCTGTACTGGTTCATACAGTACAGCACCAGTACATACAGTACAGTATACAAATGGCTAACAGTCAAGACCCCATCATGGCTCTACCAGCAAGAAGAAAGAAATATGAAGCCAGTTTCAAACTTAAAGTTGTAAACTTTGCCATGGAACATAGTAACTGCGCTGCTGCAAGACAATATGGAGTAACAGAAAAGATGGTTTGCGACTGGAAAGCAAATTAAAAGCATTAAAGAGTATGCCAAGGGGTACGTGTGCATTAAGGAGAGGCACCCCACATTGGCCAGAACTCGAAAAACATGTAGCAGATATGGTGAATGAGCATCGCCAAAACGGTTATGTAGTGACACAAAATAAAACACGTTTGTTTGCATTTCAGTCGGCCAAATCTAACCCAAATCACAGCAACAGATTTAAGGCCACTGCATCCTGGTGTACTGGATTCTTGGAAAGGCATAGTATGGTACTGAGGAAAAAGACGAAAATTGCTCAATTACCTGCAGATCTTGATGCCAAAGTAAATAGCGTTGGAAGAGTAGTCTTATACGGCGAGCATAGCCCAAACCCTATATTTTAACTGGAAAAGTTGGGGGTCGTGTTATACACCCAGTCGTCTTATACGCCGGAAAATACGGTATATACAGTGGCGGAAATAATTATTTGACCCCTCACTGATTTTGTAAGTTTGTCCAATGACAAAGAAATGAAAAGTCTCAGAACAGTATCATTTCAATGGTAGGTTTATTGTAACAGTGGCAGATAGCACATCAAAAGGAAAATCGAAAAAATAACTTTAAATAAAAGATAGCAACTGATTTGCATTTCATTGAGTGAAATAAGTATTTGAACCCCTACCAACCATTAAGAGTTCTGGCTCCCACAGAGTGGTTAGACACTTCTACTCAATTAGTCACCCTCATTAAGGACACCTGTCTTAACTAGTCACCTGTATAAAAGACACCTGTATAAAAGACACCTGTCCACAGAATCAATCAATCAAGCAGACTCCAAACTCTCCAACATGGGAAAGACCAAAGAGCTGTCCAAGGATGTCAGAGACAAAATTGTAGACCTGCACAAGGCTGGAATGGGCTACAAAACCATTAGCAAGAAGCTGGGAGAGAAGGTGACAACTGTTGGTGCGATTGTTCGAAAATGGAAGGAGCACAAAATGACCATCAATCGACCTCGCTCTGGGGCTCCACGCAAGATCTCACCTCGTGGGGTGTCAATGGTTCTGAGAAAGGTGAAAAAGCATCCTAGAACTACACGGGAGGAGTTAGTTAATGACCTCAAATTAGCAGGGACCACAGTCACCAAGAAAACCATTGGAAACACATTACACCGCAATGGATTAAAATCCTGCAGGGCTCGCAAGGTCCCCCTGCTCAGGAAGGCACATGTGCAGGCCCGTCTGAAGTTTGCCAATGAACACCTGAATGATTCAGAGAGTGACTGGGAGAAGGTGCTGTGGTCTGATGAGACCAAAATAGAGCTCTTTGGCATTAACTCAACTCGCTGTGTTTGGAGGAAGAAAAATGCTGCCTATGACCCCCAAAACACCGTCCCCACCGTCAAGCATGGGGGTGGAAACATTTTGCTTTGGGGGTGTTTTTCTGCTAAGGGCACAGGACAACTTATTCGCATAAACGGGAAAATGGACGGAGCCATGTATCGTGAAATCCTGAGCGACAACCTCCTTCCCTCTGCCAGGAAACTGAAAATGGGTCGTGGATGGGTGTTCCAGCACGACAATGACCCAAAACATACAGCAAAGGCAACAAAGGAGTGGCTCAAGAAGAAGCACATTAAGGTCATGGAGTGGCCTAGTCAGTCTCCGGACCTTAATCCAATCGAAAACCTATGGAGGGAGCTCAAGCTCAGAGTTGCACAGAGACAGCCTCGAAACCTTAGGGATTTAGAGATGATCTGCAAAGAGGAGTGGACCAACATTCCTCCTAAAATGTGCGCAAACTTGGTCATCAATTACAAGAAACGTTTGACCTCTGTGCTTGCAAACAAGGGTTTTTCCACCAAGTATTAAGTCTTTTTTTGTTAGAGGGTTCAAATACTTATTTCACTCAATGAAATGCAAATCAGTTGCTATCTTTTATTTAAAGTTATTTTTTCGATTTTCCTTTTGATGTGCTATCTGCCACTGTTACAATAAACCTACCATTGAAATGATACTGTTCTGAGACTTTTCATTTCTTTGTCATTGGACAAACTTACAAAATCAGTGAGGGGTCAAATAATTATTTCCGCCACTGTATATATATACTTCTGCACTCATTTCCCTTTTGGACAATGCTCTATTTAATCAACATCTATTTTATCAACATCTATACTTTATTGTGGCTCAGAACCAACATGGGAATATTGATGTATCTATATACATACATATAGATATAGTGTCCCCCCTTAAGACTAACCTATACTAATATAGAGATATAAATTCCTTCTACAGGCTCCTACCATATTCTAGGAATCTCCCGACCTCTGTGTTACTCTGCATCTGACCTCTGATTTTAATGGTCTCTCTTGGTATATGACGTCCAAGCATTATTACTGATTACATATTTGTATATTTTGTGTCCTCATTTTATTTTGACTTTGTCATCTCTCTCTACATAATATTATTTTGCTTAATCACTATATGCTTTGTGGATCCTTATATCAATGTATTCTAGTAGAATTTTCTACATATCCAAGATGATTTACTTAAAATATATAATATATGTACTATAATCATTGTCTTACTTTAGGCCGTGAACAAGGTGTCGGGATGATACCGAAACGTTGGCCTTAACCTTATTTTCTGGATGGATAAATAAATAATTACTTAACTCGAGTGCCGCGGTTCTATTTTATTATATATGATTGATAACCAGGCACACTGCCGAGGGCTGCACCTAATTTATGGCAAGGTGTACACAGCCCACGCGCCTATACTGATATCTATGCCAGTCCCTGGTTGGCCTAGATTTCAGTGTTCTTTTATGCCAGAAAACTGCCTTAAAAGATAATAAATGTGGGGGGCCCCACCCTCTGATGCCCTCTTGCAAATATTTAAACTTAATTTTTCTTCAAAATGCAGGAACATATGAGTATAGGACCAACACAAATAGCTTCTGCTGACCAACGCATGTCTAAGGTCAGCCTGTTTTACTGCTATAAATCTGGTGACAGAAACCCTATAAAAATTATTTTGTAATATACTTTATCAGGGGCGGACCACCAAATTCGGAACTGTTGGCAACTATGGAAGCGATGGTGTCAGCAATCAGCGCTGACAGGAATTGTATTGTTTAAAAAACCCATGTAGTACCACCAATGACCCCAAAAGACATTACAAAAAAAGCTGCCTGCTTCTTTCTACAAATGACAAATTTGTATTGAGTTTATTATGCTGTTATTGAATTTTGTTCTTACAGATAATTTCTTTCATTTTTAAGGACCGTTTCTTCCTGCAGCTCCGAGGGACAGCTATGGGGGCAACTTGTGCACCCTCATATGCTAATTTGTATCTCGGGTTTTGGGAAAGGGAACAGGTACAAAATGCGAGTGGTTACAGCTCAGTGGTGTCGTGGTCAAGGTATATTGACGATATACTGTTCATCTGGCAGGGCTCTATAGCTGATTTAGAGATATTTTTACAACCCCTCAATGTTATTAACCCCTTCACATCTGCAATCTGTATATATACGTGATAGCTGCACATACCCCGTGCTGCTACCACGTATATATACGTTCTGGCAGCTCTTTAATCCAAGCGCTGCAAAGCTCTTGGATTAAAGCTTCTGCCCCTGCCCTGTATGCTGTCACGGACAGCATACAGTGCAGTAATGCCGGCAAGGGACCAATCAGAGTGGCCCCTTGCCGGCAATCGATCCGATTGGTTAGTCTGTGCAGACTAACCAATCGGATCGCGGCAGTGTTAAAATGCCGGTTTCAGGCTCTGATCTGCGCTCTGCAGATCAGAGCCTGAAATCGGTAATGTGTCCTGAAGCCCCCGATCTGTGCCCCCTTGAAGCCCCCTCCTTGTTCTTGTCCTGCCCCCGATGCGGTCCGCCCCCTCCTACCCCGATCTGTGCTTCCTTCTTGTCCATCTTCTTATCCTGCCCCCCCATGCTGTCCGCCCCCTCCTGCCCCGATCTGTAAGTAAAATGCTGCACCCCCCTCCCCTGTTTCCAGCGCTGCCCCCTGTCCCCGATGCGGCCCCCCTTGTGTGTGTGATGGCGGCGCATTCCTGAGCCGCCGCCATCAGCAGCGTGTCAGCTCTATGCTGACACTGCTGTAACCCCATAGATGCCGCAGTAGCGGCATCCATGGGGTTAATAGAGGGAGGGGGCTCCCTCTCTCTCAACCATCAGGGCTGCTGCGATCGCAGCGCCCGATGGTTGCCATGGCAACCGGACGCTTTGCAAAGGCGTCCGGTTGCCATGGTATAGATGTCCAGTGCTGCCACCTACAGGCATCTGATTGTATTATACTTTGCATATAAACTTCTAAGCCTTGTAACGTTCTAAAAAAATAAAATAACATTTCCAAAATGATGCCAACATAAAAGTAGACATATGGGGAATGTTATTTAATAAATATTTTATGAAGTATCACTTTCTGTTTTAGAAGCAGAGAAATTGAAATTTAGAAAATTGAAAATTTTTACAATTTTTTGGTAAATTTGGGATTAAAAAAAAAAAAAAAAGGAGATATATATTGACTCAAATGTATGACTGTCATGAAGTACAATGTGTCACGAGAAAACAATCTCAGAATGGCGTGGATAAGTAAAAGTGTTCCAAAGCTATTACCACTTAAAGTGACGCATGTCAGATTTGTAAATTTTGACCTGGACACTGGGGCATCAATGACCTTTGGTCATGAAAGGGTTCAGCTAAATATCAATCTGACTTGGAAATACATCTATTCTCAGATTGAGTTTCTTGTTATTTCGATGATTAGGGAAAGGGATGGCAGGGTTTCCACGGATCTTTATAGGGAACCAACTTCTACAAATTCTATTCTGCATGCAGGGTCCTCCCATTACCCACAGACAGAGGTATCCCGAGATACAGAGAGTTGAGACTCAAGCACGTGATTTCGAGATACAATCAGAGAGATACTAATAACGGATATCTAAGAGCGAAAAAGTCCCAACGTGACTAACTCTTAGTGAGTAGAAACGGCAAATATAGGAATGAGAATATAGGAAATTCTGAATCTGAACTGAGATTTATAACACCCTTCAACTCCCAATGGGGCACTATGCTCTCTATTATCAACAAATATTGGCCAGTTCTTTTATCGGACTGTGACCTGAAGAAAAACCTTTCGTATCACCCACTGATTACGTGGAGGAGGTCACGCAATTTAGGGGAAATTCTAACTAACAGCCATTATGTCCCACCACCCACACGTAACTGGTTGAGTGGTCGTGCACCACAATGGGGTTCGTTTGCCTGCAGACACTGCAATACCTGCCAATACATGCTGAAGAGTATTACATTCCATGATGCTAAGGGCACACGCAAATTCTAGATTGTTCACCACATCACACGCCGCACTTCGGCAGTTATTTACTTTGCAGTGTGTCCTTGTAACATGGTATAAGTTAGCATAACCACACGGTCATGCAAGCAAAATTAGATCAGCGCAATTAGTAGGTGCTGATGCACTCACACAATTACCTTAGGTTAAACGTTTTTAGAGATAAAAATGCATGTAACCCCAAGGTTTTACGGGTAAGGGGGATCGATAGAGTCCTTCTGGGATGCAGAGAAGTGGATCTAAAGAAACATCTTTTACGAAAAGAAACTAAATGGATTACGATACTAAAAACATCTACAGCATTAGGGCTCAATAAAGCCATTCATTTTAAGTCCTTGTAATTTTGCTTTTTTAGGACATTTAAGTGGGGTGTGTTACTTTTGTTTTTAGGTCCTCCTCATTGCTAGTCTCGGTTGATGAGAAAACTGTTGAATGAGCTCATGGACGACACTATAGGATATTCATACGGGCTAAGATGGTCTCTCTCACATAGTCACGTTTTGCACTATTAAGAATTTTTGAGTTTTAATTGTCTTTGTGTGTTTTTTGCTATTTATATTCACTGTTGTTGTCTTTGTGCATGATTTTAATCATGCTGTAATGATGTATTGATTTTTTTTACTATCACTGTCATTTATTTGCTTACTGTATTTTTTATTCACATACAATTAATTATGTTCTTATGCACAATGCACTTTAGGCCTCATGAACACGACCGTAGTTCTGGTCCGCATCTGAGCCACATTTTTCGCGGCTCTGACGCGGACCCATTAACTTCAATCGGGCCGCAAAAGATGTGGACAGCACTCTGTGTGCTGTCCACATCTGTTGCTCCGTTCCGTTGCCCGGCAAAAAAACATATAGCATGTCCTATTCTCGTCTGTTTTGCGGACAAGAATAGGCATTTCTACAATGGGCCGCCCGTTCTGTTCCGCAAATTGCGTAAGGCACACGGACGGCTTCCATTTTTTGTGGATCCGCGGTTTGCGAACCGCAAAAAACAGCATGGTCGCGTGCATGAGGCCTAAGGCTACATGCACAGGACTTTGTGTTTTGCAGTTTGCAAATTGCGGATGCACAAAAAGAAAATGGATGACGTTCCATATGGCATCCTAAGGCTATATGCACACGAACATTGTTTGTTTCCGTTTCGTTTTTTTTGCAGACCCATTCATTTCAATGGGTCCGCAAAAAACGCAGACAGCACACCGCATCAGTATGTCTGTTCTGTTGCCCCACAAATAAAAATAGTGCATGTTCTATTTTTTTCTAGTTTGCGGACAAGGATAGGCATTATTACAATGGATCCGCAAAAAAAACTGATCCGCAAAAAAAAGGATGCCATACGGAACGTCATCCTTTTTTTGCGGATCCACAATTTGTGGACCGCAAAACACATACAGTCGTGTGAATGTAACCTTAGTTTGTAATTAGTCAGTGCCTTTCTAATGTATCTTTTATCACATGTTTAGGCTACATGCACACGACCATTCTGTTTTTTGCGGTCCGCTAACCGCAGATCCAAAAAAAAATGGAAGCCGCCCATGTGCCTTCCGCAATTTGTGGAAAGGAACGAGTGGCCTATTGTAGAAATGACTATTCTTGTCCGCAAAACAGACAAGAATAGGACATGCTATTTGTTTTTGCGGGGCCACGGAACGAAGCAAAGGATGTAGACAGCACACAGAGTGCCGTCTGCATCTTTTGCGGCCCCATTGAAGTGAATGGGTCCGCACCCGAGCCGCAAAAACTGTAGCTCGGGTGCGGACCCGAACTACGGTCGTGTGCATGAGGCCTTATTGTCACTTTAATTTATTGGCGATGTCTCAATTATTCTAATAGAGTTTTACTTTGCCCTTAGATCTTCTAATATGTCCCTTCTACTAACTCTAAAATCCAGTGCATTGCGCTTTGGATTGCTTTTGAGTGGTTGACACATGCATACTGGGAAATTGGTGATGCAGGGGGGCCCATGAGATCTATGTACGCCCTTGGGATGAATATGTGCTACAGATTATTGTCCCAAACATCTGCAGGTGTAAAAGGTTCTTCAGTATCTACCATATTTTTTACCCTTTAAGACGCACCGGCCCATAAGGCGTACCTAGGTTATAGAGGAGAAAATATTTTTCATTAGCCCTCAAGTCAGACCACCAATTAAACCCCCAATGGTTATCAGACCTCAGCAGACCACCCCAATCAGATCCCCAATGTTAATAAGACCCCATTAAGAACTCAGATCATACCCCCAATCAGACCTCAGCTCAGACTCCAATGGGAATGACCCTAAAATCAGATCTCAGATAAGAGCCCCAAAATAAATAAGACACCACATTCAAACCTCATATTATCCCCCATGCCTCTTATCATCAGCCCCCCTGCCTCTCATCAACCCCCCCCATGTCTATCATCAGCCCCCCATGCCTCTCATCAGCCCCACATGCCTGTCATCAGCCCCCATACCTCTCATCAGCCCCCAAAAGCCTCTCATCAGCCCCCAGCAGCCTTTTATCAGCCCCTCCTGGGTGAAGTGAGTGTCCTTTATCGTTTTTATCATATTATGCAACGTCTTTATTATTATACTATTCGACTATTTTATAAAAAGGTACATTTGCTTTTAAAGCTACTGCTGTTGTTCGCGCATGCGCAGTGGGCCGAAATTTTCTGCTACCTTCGGCCATCTTCTTTGCGCATGCGCAGTGGCCCGGAATTTTCTGCTACCTTCGGCGCGTTCACGCCACGTGTGAATCCTCCGCGCCTGCGTCGACAAACCCCTGGCAGAGCCAACGAGGAGCCGAGGTGAGAGACACACCTCCCACGTCACTACCGGAAGTGACGTGGGTAGCAAAAAATTCCGGGTAGCAGAAAATTCCGGAACACTGGCACTGTCACCGGAGTGCTCGTTCAGCCATTTGTTCCTGGTATGTAAACACTGTTACTTGCCCTCAGATAGCACATGCACTACACTAAAGTTCCTCACTGTCCACTGTCTAAAACCGCTCAGACGCTACACTGTTTTACACCCCTCCCGACATGTTTCGCCACTTTTGTGGCTTCGTCAGGGGAAGTGGGGTTCTTTTCACTCTTGTAGTTTTAATTGAGTCATAATAAAGATATTTAAAGAGGACCTTTCACCTTGAAAAACATTGTGAACTAAGTATCCGGGCATATACAGCGGAATACCCCTTGAAAAAGCTGTACGCGAAACGTGCGTTGGGGAGTGGACCGGTGGTATTGCTGCACGATACAATTGAATCAATTGGTCAGTATATATAATAGTTTCCATCATGTGTCAAATACAATTGTGATTTTTGGTATTGCCCTAATTTTGATAACTTTGGTGTATATATTCACACCGGCTTGTGGCAAATTTTGACACATATATACATGTGGATATTTGTGGTGTCTAATAGCTACAGCTTTTGGATACTATATGTCCACTACTTATGACCTTTTGGGTATAATTATGCACTCGCACTTTACCTTAGATATATGTATTGGCAGCCCACCATCGGTTCACTTGGTTTTTAACATGTATTGTAACCTGTATGTATTGTCTTATTTGTGACCAGTGCTGATCATGTGTCTTCTGTGATTTTCTTAATAAAATTGAGTATTTTTGTACTATTGTAGTATATTTTTTCTAAATCAAATTATATTTACTTACCTTACTCCTTCAATCGGTTATATATATTCTAATTAGGGGTAAGCCCGCAATTTTGTTAGGGCTATATATAGGTTTTTCATATACAGCGGCGCCCAGGGACCTCACTTACTATTATACCTGGGCACCGCTCCGTTCTCCCGTTATGTCCTCCGGTACCTTCGCTCAGTAGGTTATAGTAGGCGGAGACTTAGGACTCTTGGTTATAGTAGGCGGAGTCTGCCCTTGTTCTGCTGGGCGTCTCCTCCTCCTAGGCTGTAGCGCTGGCCAATCGCAGCGCACAGCTCACAGCCTGGGAGAAAAAAAACCTTCCAGGCTGTGAGCTGTGCCCTGCAATTGGCCAACGCTACAGCCTAGAAGGAGGAGACGCCCAGCAGAACAAGGCCAGTCTCCGTCTACTATAACTTACTGAGCGAAGATACCGGAGGACATAACAGGAGAACAGAGCGGCGCCCAGGGATAATAGTAAGTGCAGTGAGATCCCTGGGCGCCGCTGTATATGCCAGGATACTTAGTTCACAATGTTTTTCAAGGTGAAAGGTCCTCTTTAATTTTAATTTCGTCACACCATTTAGTAGACACCCCTAAAGGGATTTTGTCCCGGTCTATTGACCGTTAAGTTTATTAAGCTATTACAACAACACACTAAATTTAAAATCAACATTAAAGTCCATGCGGTATAAGCGTGCCTAATTTATAAATCCATTGTAGTTCCCTACGATATAGGATTTTTGATCTATCACCACCCCTTCTGGGTGGAGTAACATAGTCAATGATCCGGAAACATAGTTGATGTTCACTATGTTTCAAATCAGTGAAGTGTTTGGATACAGGTAAGTCCAATCTTTTATTGCGAATAGTATACCTCTGCTGATTAAGTTATGTTTTCAAGTCAAGAGATTTCTCACCTACATACCACAAGTCACATGGGAAGGATAATAGGTAAATAACATGGTCAGATTTGCAACTCAAATAATGTCTAATGTTAAAGATCTCAGCAGTCCTTGGATGTGTGAACCGTTCCCCTTTAATCATCAAACATCAATTCACACAATTGAAACATGGGAAACATCCCATTCTCCGGGACGAAAGGTAAGTTTGTCGAGTGGAGCGAGTTGGTATGACGTCAGCGGAAACAAGGCGGTCTTTGAGACTCCTAGTTCTGCTATATGCAAAAATGGGAGGAGTCTCAAATTCCGGAATGTTTCTCAAGCAACCATGGAGCATCGGCCAATGACGACGTATAATGGCATTAATCTTGGAACTTTGTTCATTGTACGTGGAAATAAAAGGTATTCTTCTAGCAGTCAGTTGTCTATCTTTCGAACATAATGTCATAGTTCTATTTAGGGCCAGGACATTTGATTTATGCCTCTGTAATAGAGATGTAGGGTAATTCCTCCTTTGGAATTTACCCATCATCTCATCCAGGGTAAAAACCACCGCATTCTCATCAGACATCATACGAACGCTTATTAGCAATAATCTTCACGATTATCTTTAAGTGTGATAGGGCCTTTAGTTCTTGATAAAATAAATAATACAACATCTAACCATCGAACAACTCCAGAAATCTATTGGAGAACTATCCAAAAAGATCGAATCCACAGAAGTAGTGGTGACTCTAGGAACAATATATATAAGGGGGGGGTACATAAGATACCACAGTCAAAAATGGGGGGCACTAATAATTTTAACCATTTAATCATACTACTGAAAAAAACTAAATAAGTATATATAAATAAGATTACAAAATGCGAGAGTATTGCGGTATGCAGGGATACCTTTTTATTGTACTAACCTAATACTTAAAAGACAAGCTTTCAAGAGTTTTCCTTACTTCCTCAGTATTGCTTCAGACCTGAGAACGAGAGAAACACTCTCAAAAACTTTTCTTTATAGTTTAAAGCAGTTTTAGCAAACACCAGGGCTGTGTAAATAATCCCATATATTAAACATGTCACTAAAGAAGACCAATGAACAGACGCTCACAGGCTTATTCACAAAAGGGTGAAGAGTTTGGATAAAGGGAACAATCTAGGACAACATAACTGAATAGGAAAGTGAGCTGAATTGGAGATTTTTTTTCATATCAGCTATGTTTTCCTATATTGTTCACTTCTCCTGACTTCTCCAAACTCTTCACCCTTTTGTGAAATAACCCTGTGAGTGTTGTTGGTGTGTGCAACTAATACTACTCATTCTGCTTGTAACGCAGAATGTGGCTGTCAGGGGTGCGTGTAACGCAGAGTGCGGTGGTCAGGGGTGTGCGGGACTCAGGGGTGCTTGTAACGCAAGGTGTGCTAGTCAGGAGTGCATGTGATGCAGGGGGTGCTGTTCAGGGGTGCATCGCAGATAGAAAAGGTACTTACAGTTCTGATGTGCTCTGTTGCTTCTTCCTCTAGGCGTGGTGGCAGGGGGAGGGGTGTGTAACAATGTTTCCTGATGTTAAATCCCCAAGCCGCATTCTTTTCTGCCTCTGCAGGCCCTGCTAGGCTGAAATACACAGGCAGCGAATGGCAGTGCAGCCCTCTCCCTCCCAGCCAAAAGTAGCTGAGGTGGGCGGGGAAGATTCACTTGACTGCCGAGGAGCCCGTAGAGAAGCGGGTGGGCAGCATGGGCAGTACTTTCAGTTTGGCAAAACTGACAAATCGCAGCCGCGGGCAGCGTTTTAAAGGGGAATCAGCGGTTGGGCAAGGAATAACCTGGGGGGGGGGGGCAATTGACCCCCTGTAGCGACGCCTATGCACAGAAGCACAATTAACATTGACAGTACCTGAAGAGGAATGGAAAAAAGCCAAAGAAAGAACCGAAAAACAATTGAGTGATTAGAAGGAAAAACACGGAACATAATAAATGACCAGGACTTTCACCTGGATACGGTCTACAAATGGAAGGGCAATCAACAACAAAATTATTGGGATAACAGATACCCCTATCATTCCAGTCCTGGATCCTCCACCTCAGACAGCAACAGGTCCACTGGATACAGACATCCAATGCATTTTTTAGGCGACCTGAGGAGAAGAGTTAGACCAGGAGGCGGCGCACCAGAAGGGGTGGCAAAAATCTATCAAGGAGATCCCAGGTAAGAAGGACAATCTGGTAATTAACATCTCCTCATTTAATCTATCTCTGGCACAGACTAGCCTGTTACAGAAGGGCCTGTCATTCTGCCCCACACAAAATTTAAATACATTTTTAAGAACTGCACAAATTCTATTGAACTCTAAGACTTAAAGACCATTTTTGTCAGGGGGACCCAAGTTCACAGAATACAACTGATTCACCAAGTGCATTGTCAATAGAACATTTAGGCCTCAGGAACAAAAGTTCCTTTATGCCTCCACGGAACAAACACCCAATAGAAACCTTTATCTCACTTTCTCAAGACACAAAATACAAAACATCCTGATTGAAAACACACAAGGTCAATTTAAACACACCAACAATTTATCTGTGGAAGAAAAAATGGCGCTCGACACACTACAGAGACACCAAGACATTATCAAACCGGCCGACAAAGGCGGAGCCTTGGTAATAATGGGCAAGAAAGAATACCTCAGAGAAATTAGGAGACAATTGGCTGACACCGAGACATATGAAATCTTACCCAATGACCCTAGTAGACACACACAAGGACTAATATCTCACACACTAATGACTTACACAAGCCTAGGTGTTATTGATTCCAAAACAGCCACATTTCTCACCAAACAGGACCCCATCACCCCGTTTTTTTTTACACATTACTCAAAATACACAAAAGACTCAATAATCCTCCTGGATACCCAATAGTAGCATCAACAGACTCAGTCTTATCCCCCCTTGCAGTTTACATGGAAAAGATCCTCACACCCCTGACCAAGTTATCCAAATCATTTTTGCTAGACACTACAGATTTTCTCACAAAATTACAGGGACTTGATAAAACACCTAACTGCACATTAATAACACTCGATATGAATAGTTTGTACACATCAATCAAACATGAAAAAAGGGCATACAGGCAACAGTAAGATTACTACACACCCATTCCAATCTCCATGACACACAACAGAAGTTTTGTCTAGAATTACTAAATATCATATTGACAAAAAATGTCTTTCTGTTTGGGGACACATACTACGGTCAAAAGAGGGGTACCGCTATAGGGTCCAACGTGGCCCCTCCTTATACTAATGCATACATGACGGCATTTGAAGAGGACTACATATACACACATCCTCTGTTTCACCAGTATGCCATCATATGGCTTCGCTTCATTGATGACATTTTTTGCATATGGAGGGGCCCCAAACCCACCATCCATGAATTCGTCCATCATTTGAACCAGATACATATGGAATTAGGTTTCACTATTCACACCAGCCAAGAAGAAATCAGTTTCTTACACACCATGATCAAAATCAGCCAAATGGGAAATATTACAGTAGATCTCTTCAACAAACCCACCGACCGTAATAGTCTCCTCCACTACAACAGTTGCCACCCCAAAGCCACTAAGAAGTCCCTACCCCAATCACAGTACACTCAAGTTAACTGTAATGTGTCTAATAATGATACTAAAAAAGAAAGATTAGATGACATGACACAGAATTTCTCACAAGGGGTTATCCACAAAATATTTTGGACACCGCATTGACTAATTTAGGAAATATAACTACACCGCGACCAAATAACCAAAATAGAATAGCCTGTGTCACCACTTACCATCCCTTAATACCCCAAATTCATCAGGTTTTAAGAAAACATTGGCCATTACTTGCAAAAGCTTACCCAAACAACCTCCACTAGCATGCTGCAATAGACCGCACAATATCAGAGATAAACTTATAAACTTGTTAAAGCGGATGTGGGAAGCTTCACTAAACTTCCCAGACAATCATTTCTACGAAGTCAGCGACAGGGAACTTTTCCCTGCTTGAGATGCGCACAGTGCTCAAGTGTCATAAAAGGCGAATATGTCACTCATCCACGAACAGGACAATCCTTCCCCATCAAAGGCTTTTTTACGTGCGACTCAACTTTGTGGTCTATTTATTGAAATGCCCATGCGGCCTCACATCTACTTCCACCATCAGACTGGGACATACCATCCTACCAATTCCACTTCACTTTGCGGAGAAAAAGCATCAGGTGTCGCAATTGCGTTTCCAAATATTAGAACAGATGAACCTTCCTCGACGAGGCGGAAATCAGACACTACATTTAAAGCAAAGAGAAGCCTATTGGATTCATAAACTGGGAACGTTATCACCGAATGGACTGAACTGTGAATGCGATTTCTTTATGTATGATTGACTATCATTTTCAACATTTAATGTAATTTCTATTTCTTTCACAGACCCCCTGAAACTCTAGTTACATCCGGTGAGGGTGAGAAATGTCCCCCCCCCCCCCCCCCCTTACCTATACTTACCTCTTCCCATTCCCCCTCCCTCTTTACATTCAGGAGTTAATTTCTACGTATCTCAATTTTGGTTTATTATCGTTCTTTGTGCTTATATGGACTACCTGCTTCATTATTATGATTTTCCGCTTAATATTTATTACCTATTTAATTCTCACTAACCTATGAATTTACCTACATAAACTGATCCACATGTTCTGCTAGAGTAATTCATATTTACATTTCAGGTACACATCTTTCTACCACTTGATTATCACCACACATTTCATCTCGACTCTCCTCATCATCCGTAATAAACACCCTTATATACCATCATCACCCATCCATAGTTTATTCACCAAACAACATGTCTGATATTCATTTTTATCCATTTCTATCCATTATCATTAACTTTCCCTCTGAATTCACTTCCTCTATGTGTGGAACGCATAGCGCTACTTCCTACGTCATGTGACGCTGCGGTGGAACGCACGCTAGTGCCACCAACGTTATGTGATCGCGCTCAGCATAGCCGGTACTAAATATAAATGGCTGTGATCACAGGTTAGCGTCCTGTGATCCAGCCCATCGCCGTTCTACCACAAAAATAAGGTAAAAATGCTTTTTAGCAATGACCACAACATTATATATGGATTATTTAAGTATTATTTCTTCTCAGCCTCTTCATTCAATTATGTTTCCAGCCTTCTCATTCAATCATGTTGTCCTCATTCAATCATGTTATCTACCATGTCCTGTAAACCTCCCAGTGGCTATTCCCATATGCATTCCTCTTGCATTGCACAGTCCTCTTTATACAGTCCCCTC
Organism: Bufo gargarizans; assembly: GCF_014858855.1. Taxonomy (NCBI): domain Eukaryota; kingdom Metazoa; phylum Chordata; class Amphibia; order Anura; family Bufonidae; genus Bufo; species Bufo gargarizans. The sequence continues at coordinate 312,105,547 of NC_058080.1, forward strand.
CTATCTTAATTTTTAGTGCATATCATTACCATTATCTGTTTCACCTAGATGCTGTATCTTCATAATTTTTTCACAATTTTCAAAAATTTTCTTTGTGATTTTTAATCATGCCCATCTGGTTACATCATTAATGGATTATATCACATTATATGTTATTATATCACAGATAATAAGACCGCTGAAGAAGGTCCGCTTGGACCGAAACGTTTGGTCATCATCATTTTCAAGAGTGGTCATTTAACTGGGTTTATAATGTAATTGGATCATGAACTTTGTATGACATCACATGAATAAAATTATCAAAATTGCAAGCAAATATTCTGGTTGCCACTATTTATATATCATTGATTACAACTATTCAGTCTTTGCGGGCACTAGCCACTACAGTGTCACTACTGAACTCCACTTCTTTACTATTACACAAAATCCCCATGGCACTGAACTGAATACCACAACATAATTTATCCGCCACTATACAAAATTAGAAATTCCTATAGGATTATACAGCGCCTCAAAATCCATTAATTAAACTGTTAATGTTCTTATTAACTGCATGGTTTAATTAAATTTCACAGTAGGAAATCTGCCAAATAAGTCAGCTACAGGTAAAATGTTAGCATTGGTTCACAAAATCCCTATACATAAATATCTGCAAGTTCACTGCAATCCCACAGCTGAAAATGTGTTTGCTGGCCTTCAGAATACTTTTGCAGATCTTAAGGTTGACGTCCCTAGGAAGCGGTCTAAATTTAGAGCAGAACAGATGGTATTAGGAGATGTGAACTGAGTGATGCAGAGTAGTTAAAGGGAAGCATTAGTTGCTAGTGTGGGCAAACAAAGAAGTAAAAGTGGTGTCGCTATAATGAGCAACAAATTCCATGGGGACCAGAGTAGATTTTGGTTAGGGATACAATGGTTTGGTAAAGTGGGGTGGGGATGCGGGAGAGCTAAGGTTATGGTTAATACTACAATAGGCATGTGTCCTATTTTAGCCACACACACAAATAATTAGCATCTTCATACATGTACATGCACTCCGATAGGTGGGAAGTAAACATCAATTAAATCCAATGGCTCATGGTTGATATCTGATTATAGTTGTTCCTTCCCCTATCATGCTCAGAGCGGCATGCAGGCTAATTCTAGCTATAGAGCACCAAGGCAGAGTTTGTTGCTAAGACATGTTACACCACGTATAGATTTGAGAAAATTCAGAAAGTTGACACGAAGGTCCCAAAAAGTTCCTCATGACTGAGGGCCCTCGTCTGTGTGGTAACGACTAGGTTTTTCAACAGGACAACACTACAGTACACAATGCCTGCAGGACAAGGGACTTCTTCCAGGAGAATAACATCACTCTTTTGGCCCATCCTGCGTTTTCCCCTGATCTAAATCCAATTGAGAACCTTTGGGGATGGATGGCAAGGGAAGTTTACAAAAATGGACAACAGTTCCAGACAGTAGATGGCCTTCGTGCGGCCGTCTTCACCACTTGGAGAAATGCTCCCACTCACCTCATGGAAACGCTTGCATCAAGCATGCCAAAACGAATTTTGGAAGTGATAAACAATAATGGCGGAGCTACTCATTACTGAGTTCATGTTTGGAAATGTTTCAGTTTATTCATTGTTTTCATTAAATTGAATGCTCAAAAAATGTTTTGTCTCACTCCTATTTCTTCTTCTTGCATGTTGAAGCTCTACTTGGAACCTTGTTAAGATCCAGCCATGCTAAATATGATTTTTTGCCATTTTTGAAGTGGTCTTAAACTTTTGATCAGGGCTGTATGTATGTATGTTTAGCATGAGAATTTTCTCTGCTAAATGATCCTATGGGAATATTATAAAGCAGTTCTTGACCTCACTTATCAAAAGATACTTCTCATCTTCCCCATCTAGTTTTAGCTCTACATCTGACGTGTCCGAGAAAATAAATAATGATAAAATTAACTATTACGGTATTAATGGGTTTGTCCCTTAGAGCTAACCCCTTTCCATATGTCCTGAAAAATCGATCACAAGGATATCAGGAATATCTTGCATTCTATACAGTTGTATTACTATCAGATATATGTTTTCACATAAAAGTACAAAATCAACAGTGTAGATATCCATTTGTCCTTATGCAAACCAAGGGATGGTTTATTCCCTTTTCTCACCCCAAGTGTAATGCTGTATGTAACCCCTGCAGAGAAAGCAGTGGGTATAGTAGGTGTTGGTACTGTCTATCACAAGCAGGGACTCAGAGCAGCAGGAATTAGTGCTGATTCTTCGGAGGTGAAGTACACTGCAAATCCCATGAGTACTTGCTCCACCCTGCAGCCAATAGCAGTGGGAAAGGCTAAGGAAGAAAAAGGAACAGCCGCCATCTTGGAGACAGAATCATGGCCAGGAGACAGACTAAAAGATCTCCACAGGCAGAATGAACCCTGCTTATGTGCAAACAGTGCAGCACAGTCCAGACATCTCCAGTGATTCCTGTCAGAGGAGAGAGTGCAGCTGCTGCATTAACCCTACAGCACCGTCCAGACAGCTCCAGTGATACCTGTGTCAGAGGAGAGAGCGCAGCTGCTGCATTAACCCCACAGCATAGTCCAGATAGCTCCAGTGATTCCTGTGTCAGAGGAGAGAGCTCAGCTGCTGCATTAACCCTACAGCACAGTCCAGACAGCTCCAGTGATTCCTGTGCAGAGGAGAGAGCGCAGCTGCTGCATTAACCCTACAGCACAGTCCAGACAGCTCCAGTGAGTCCTGTGTCAGAGGAGAGAGTGCAGCTGCTGCATTAACCCTACAGCACCGTCCAGACAGCTCCAGTGATACCTGTGTCAGATGAGAGAGCTCAGCTGCTGCATTAACCCTACAGCACAGTACAGACAGCTCCACTGATTCCTGTGTCAGAGAAGAGAGCGCAGCTGCTGCTTTAACCCTACAGCACAGTCCAGACAGCTCCAGTGAGTCCTGTGTCAGAGGAGAGAGCGCAGCTGCTGCATTAACCCTACAGCACAGTCCAGACAGCTCCAGTGATTCCTGTCAGAGAAGAGAGCTTGGCTGCTGCATTAACCCTACAGCACAGTCCAGACAGGTCCGGTGATTCCTGTGTGCAAGGAGAGAGCTCAGCTGCTGCATTAACCCCACAGCATAGTCCAGATAGCTCCAGGGATTTCTGTCAGAGAAAAGAGCTCAGCTGCTGCATTAACCCTACAGCACAGTCCAGACAGCTCCAGGTGATTCCTGTTAGAGGAGATAATGCAGCTGCTACATTAACCCTACAGCATAGTCCAGATATCTCCAGTGATTCCTGTCAGAGAAGACAGCTCGGCTGCTGCATTAACCGTACAGCACAATCCAGACAGCTCCAGTGATTCCTGTCACAGGAGAGAGCTCAGCTGCTGCATTAACCTTACAGCACAGTCCAGACAGCTCCAGTGATTCCTGTGTCAGAGGAGAGAGCTCAGCTGCTGCATTAACCCTACAGCACAGTACAGACAGCTCCAGTGATTCCTGTGTCAGAGGAGAGAGCTCAGCTGCTGCATTAACCCCACAGCACAGTCCAGACAGCTCCAGTGATCCCTGTCAGAGAAGACAGCTTGGCTGCTGCATTAACCGTACAGCACAGTCCAGACAGGTCCGGGGATTCCTGTGTGCAAGGAGAGAGCTCAGCTGCTGCATTAACCCCACAGCATAGTCCAGATAGCTCCAGTGATTCCTGTGCAGAGGAGAGAGCTCAGCTGCTGCATTAACCCTACAGCACAGTCCAGACAGCTCCAGTGATCCCTGTCACAGGAAAGAGATCAGCTGCTGTATTAACCCTGCAGCACAGTCCAGACAGCTTCAGAGGTTCCTGTCAGAGGAGAGAGCGCAGCTGCTAGATTAACCTTACAGCATAGCCCAGACAGCTCTAGTGATTCATGTCAGAGAAGACAGCTCGGCTGCTGCATTAACCCTACAGCACAGTCCAGACAGGTCCAGTGATTCCTGTGTCAGAGGAAAGAGCTCAGCTGCTGCAATAACCTTACAGCACAGTCCAGACAGCTCCAGTTATTCCTGTGTCAGATGAGAGAGCTCAGCTTCTGCATTAACCCTACAGCACAGTCCAAACAGCTCCAGTGATTCCTGTCAGATGAGAGAGCTTGGCTCCTGCATTAACCCTACAGTACAGTCGAGACAGCTCCAGTGATTCCTGTCAGAGGAGAGAGCTTGGCTCCTGAATTAACCCTACAGCACAGTCCAGACAGCTCCACTGATTCCTGTTAGAGGAGAGAGCTTAGCTGCTGCATTAACCCTACAGCACAGTCCAGACATCTCCAGTGATTCTTGTCAGAGGAGAGAGCTCAGCTGCTGCATTAACCCTACAGCACAGTCCAGACAGCTCCACTGATTCCTGTGTGCAAGGAGAGAGCTCAGCTGCTGCATTTACCCTACAGCACAGTCCAGACAGCTCCAGTGATTCCTGTGTGCAAGGAGAGAGCACAGCTGCTGCATTAACCCTACAGCACAGTCCAGACAGCTCCAGTGATTCTTGTCAGAGGAGAGAGCTCAGCTGCTGCATTAACCCTACAGCACAGTCCAGACAGCTCCAGTGATTCCTGTGTGCAAGGAGAGAGCTCAGCTGCTGCATTAACCCTACAGAACAGTCCAGACAGCTCCAGGGATTCCTGTCAGAGGAGAGAGCTCAGCTGCTGCATTAACCCTACAGCACAGTCCAGATAGCTCTAGTGATTCCTGTGTAAGAGGAGAGAGCTCAGCTGCTGCATTAACCCCACAACACAGTCCAGATAGCTCCAGTGATTCCTGTGTAAGAGGAGAGAGCTCAGCTGCTGCATTAACCCTACAGCACAGTCCAGACAGCTCCAGTGATTCCTGTGTGCAAGGAGAGAGCACAGCTGCTGCCTTAACCCTACAGCACAGTCCAGACAGCTCCAGGGATTCCTGTCAGAGGAGAGAGCTCAGCTGCTGCATTAACCCTACAGCACAGTCCAGATAGCTCCAGTGATTCCTGTGTAAGAGGAGAGAGCTCAGCTGCTGCATTAACCCTACAGCATAGTCCAGATAGCTCCAGGGATTCCTGTCAGAGGAGAGAGCTCAGCTGCTGCATTAACCCTACAGCACAGTCCAGACAGCTCCAGTGATTCCTGTGTGCAAGGAGAGAGCTCAGCTGCTGCATTAACCCTACAGCACAGTCCGGACAGCTCCACTGATTCCTGTGTGCAAGGAGAGAGCTCAGCTGCTGAATCAAATCTGCCGCCCAAAATACTTTCCTGGAGAAGTGTCATCCGGCACCCAGGAGGATCTTGCCCCTGACTCCACTGCCATCCAAGCTTCTTATTGCTACAGCCCCCAGCTGGTTCCCAGGTGGGACAATAGTAAGTGTGCCAACATTTTTTGCAACCGGGCCCCAACATTTGAACTGGGTTAGTTGCTAGGCAGTAGTTTATGGCCTTCTGAGTATTTGGAGTAGACAGCTGGGAATAATGTATTGCTTTTATCTTCCAAAGGAGAGTGTGTGTGACCACCATCACTGCTTTCTGTTACAGATAGCCCCGCCCTCTTCACCAGGGTTTTTTCTTAGGCTACTTTCACACTTGCGTTCGGGGTTCCGCTTGTGAGTTCTGTTTGAAGGCTCTCACAAGCGGCCCCGAACGCATCCGTATGGCCCCAATGCATTCTGAGTGGATGCGGATCCTCTCAGAATGCATCAGTCTGGCACAGTCTGTCCTCCGCTCTGCTCAGCAGGCTGACACCTCGGGTGTCCGCCTGGCCGTGCGGAGGCAAACGGATCCGTCCAAACGTACAATGTAAGTCAATGGGGACAGATCCGTTTGAAGTTGACACAATATGGTGCAATTGCAAACGGATCCGTCCAATATTGACTTTCAATGTAAAGTCTGGACGGATACGTCTGACTAACTTTCAGGCTTAGATTTTTTTCTGAAATATAATGCAGACGGATCCGATCGTCTGCATTATAGTAGAGGATCCGTCTGTGCAGACACCAGACTGATTTATTGCACTTTTTTATGTTCTTAACCATTGTTTACTCTTTCCCAAATAAACCTGTTGATCAGTTAACTCCTTCCTGGGGTGAGTGTGTACTGAGCTGGGCAGATGTTTCCCAGTCGACCCCTGGCTGAAGAGGAAGACCCAGGGGCGTAGCTATAGGGGAAAGTAGGAGAAACAGCTGCTTTGGGGCCCGAACTCAGAAAGGGCTCACCAAGAAGGAAGACTGAAAGATTTTACTGTCAGGGCACCCTCAACAGTATTATAAAATGACTTTATATATAGAGAGAGACACTATAGGAAAAGACAAAGCAGTTGCTGGGTCTTTTCTGAGAGAGCGATTTTGACTAGCCACAGAAGTGGGGGTTGCACGGGAGGAAGGGGTTGCGAAGAAGTTGCTAGGGGGGCCCCGTTCAAAAATTTGCTGCGGGGCCCAGTCATATCTAGTTATGCCACTGGGAAGACCCTGCTACTATCCTATAGAGCTCCAAACAAGATTGGAGTGGAGGCACTGCGCCATAGTAAGGTGAAAACTGCCATACACCCTGCCTATCGAAGGCTTACCAAAGGGGTGTTACATGTAAGTTATACTATTATTACTTTAACCACCTCAGCCCCCCCCCCCCTAGCTTAAACACCCTTAATGACCAGACCACTTTTTACAATTCTGCACTACACTACTTTCACCGTTTATTGCTCGGTCAATAAACTGCAACTTACCACCCAAATTAATTTTACCTCCTTTTCTTCTCACTAATAGAGCTTTCGTTTGGTGGTATTTCATTGCTGCTGACATTTTTTGTTATTAATCGAAATTTAATGAAATTTCTCGTACATTCCATTGGGGGACACAGACCATGGGTATAGCTTAGAGGTATTACTAGGAAGGACACTATGCAAAACGAAACTCCTCCTCCTCGGGCTATACCCCCAGACACCTCCAGGAGGACTTCAGTCTTTGCTTAGTGTCCGTCCAAGGAGGTGACGCTTATTCTTCTCCTGTTTGTTATTTTTTCCTGTTTTCAGAGGGGGGCGCAGGTCAGCATTGCGCTTTCCTGGCCCCCATGGAGTGTCTGCCACCGTCTTTCGACGTGTCCTGGCTACCTCCCATCCCCCCACAGAAGAAAAGTGGATCCAGGCTCAACATGTCAGCTCTGGCATCCCACCAGCTGCTGGGACGCCTGCTGCCTACCCTCCTCCAGAGCACTGTTCTCCTGGATTGGAGTCAGAAGTCTGAAGAGGTGCATCCCTGCTGGTCTGGACATCGAGGGAGCATGCTGAGCAGATAAGTATTGCCCAGTCCCTCCCTCTGTGTCTGTTTGTCTGTGGATCTGCCTCAATCCAGATCCAAACGGCCCTTTCGATCTCGGGCTTCAGGGTTCCGGGTCCAGTCCTTTCGTCGCTTCTCCACGGCCAGGGCGTCTTCGTCCTCGTCGGCTGGGGGATCCCAGGAATCCCGCAAGAAGCCTTTCTTCAAACCCCAGCCCTCTTGGTGACCACGGGCACAGTCAACCCGTCCCCCTGCTCCCAAACAGCCCTCCGCATGAAGGGGTGCCCCCACCCCTCGTGGTGGGGGGCCGTTTGCTCCTCTTTCAACAGGTCTGGAGGGCTCACGTTCAGGACGCCTGGGCTCTGGAGATTGTGACGTCCGGTTACAGTTTGGAGTTCGCGTCCAGCCCGCCGGAACGTTTTTTCCCGTCTCGTGTTACGGGGGATCCAGCAAGGGCCTCGGACCTCCTTTTGGCGGTCTCCTCTTTTCTGGACCGGGGTGTCATTTTTCCCGTTCCCCCGGAGGAACAGGGAACAGGTTTTTACTCAAACCTGTTCGTCGTTCCGAAAAAGGAGGGGTCGGTGCGCCCGATACTGGATCTGAAGCTTCTGAACAAGTTTCTACGGGTGCGGAGGTTTCACATGGAGTCCCTTCGCTCCGTTATTGCTTCTCTGCTTCCAGGGGAATTTCTCGCGTCTGTGGACATTCAAGACGCCTACTTACACGTCCCGATTGCGAAGTCTCACCATCGATTTCTGCGTTTTGCCATCTGGGGTCGTCATTACCAGTTCGTCGCCCTGCCTTTTGGGTTGGCGACCGCCCCTCGCGTTTTCACCAAGGTTTTGGCGCCTCTCATGGCGCTTCTTCGCACCAGGGGCATCTCGTTATTTCCCTACCTGGACGACATCTTGATAAAAGCCCCGTCTCTTCCACAGGCCGAGGACAGCGTCCGAATTACCGTTCAATCTCTAGAACGGTTCGGGTGGCTGATCAATCTACCAAAATCCTCTCTGCACCCTTCCCAGAGACTCTCCTTCCTGGGGATGATTTTGGACACCTCGAGTTCTCGGGTGTTTCTTCCGGATTCCAAGTCCTCTCAGATTCGGAGGGCGGTGTCGCTCCTTCTACAAGCTCCTCGTCCCACCATTCGGGAGTGCATGCGGGTTCTGGGCCTTATGGTCGCCTCCTTCGAGGCGATTCCGTATGCCCAGTTCCACACTCGACCGTTACAACAGTGGATTCTTGCCCTCTGGGACAAGACCTCTTGGGGTCTGGACGCTCCCGTCCGCCTGTCCCGGCAAGTTCGGTTGTCTCTCCCTTGGTGGCAGGCCTCCCCGAATCTCTCATCAGGGAGGTCCTTCCTTCCGTTCTCCTGGACGATAGTCACCACCGATGCCAGCCTCATCGGTTGGGGAGGCGTTCTCCGGAACCTCACAGTTCAGGGGGTCTGGTCGACGGAGGAATCCCGTCTTCCGATAAACGTTTTGGAACTAAGGGCGATCTTCAACTCCCTCTCCCACTGGACTTCCCTCCTTGCGGCTCGGCCGGTGCGTGTTCAGTCGGACAATGCCACGGCTGTGGCCTACGTCAATCATCAGGGCGGAACGCGCAGTCGGGCAGTGATGCAGGAGGTGGCGAGGATCCTCCTATGGGCGGAGTCTCATGTTGCAGTGTTGTCGGCGGTGTACATTCCGGGCGTCGACAACTGGACGGCGGATTTTCTGAGCCGCACCAAGGTGGATCCGGGAGAGTGGTCCCTACATCCGGAGGTGTTCGAGGACATCTGCCGCCGATGGGGCCGTCCGGACGTGGATTTAATGGCGTCCCGGCTAAACAACAAGGTGCCGGTGTTCCTGGCCCGCGCTCGAGAACCAAGGGTGTGCGGAGTGGACGCGCTGGTGTCTCCTTGGCAGCGATTCGACCTCCTCTATGTCTTCCCTCCACTTCCTCTGTTGCCGAAGGTGCTGCGCAAGATCGAGGTGGAGGGGATACTGGTCATTCTTATCGCTCCGGATTGGCCTCGCCGCGCCTGGTTCTCCAACGTCGTCCGAATGCTAGCGGACGTTCCGTGGCCTCTTCCTGACAGAGAGGATCTTCTATCTCAGGGACCGCTCTTCCACCAGAATTCACGTCAGTTGCGTTTAACGGCATGGCTGTTGAGACCTACATCCTGAGGAAGAGAGGCTTCTCTGATGCAGTGGTGAAAACCATGATCAGAGCTCAGAAGCCGGCTTCTTCGCGGATCTATTATCGCACCTGGAGGGCCTATCTAACCTTTTGTGAGAAGTCGGGTTTTCCCGCCGCTTCGTTTTTCTGTTCCGGTGGTGCTGGCCTTTCTACAGTCCGGCCTTGAGGTGGGACTGTCGCTCAGTTCTTTGAAGGGTCAGGTTTCGGCCTTGGCGGTCTTTTTTCAACGGTCTATTGCCTTTTTGGGGCCTGTGAGAACCTTCCTGCAGGGGGTGGCGCATTCGGTTCCTCCGTATGTTCCTCCCTTACCCCCCTTGGATCTTAACCTGGTCCTGTGCGCCCTTCAGGAGGCGCCTTTTGAGCCTCTGAGGGAGGTCTCCCTAGTCTTCCTCACCTGGAAGGTGTTTTTTCTGGTGGCCATTACCTCCATCAGGAGGGTTTCGGAGCTGGCCGCGCTTTCCTGTCAGGAGCCTTTTCTGGTCTTCCACCAGGATAAGGTGGTGCTACGGCCGGTTCCTTCTTTTTTGCCCAAGGTGGTTTCTCCGTTCCACCTTAACGATGATCTTGTCCTGCCCTCTTTTTGTCCTTCTCCGGCGAACCCCAAGGAACGTGCTCTCCACTCCCTGGACGTCGTCAGGGCCCTGAAAGTGTATCTGGGGGCCACCGCCTCCTTTCGTCGTTCGGACTCCCTCTTTGTGGTTCCCGAGGGGTCTCGTAAGGGTCTGGCGGCTTCCAAGGTTACTGTGGCGCGGTGGATCCGTTCCGCTATTGCTGCGGCCTATCGCGCTCGTGGTCAGTTTCCCCCGTCGCGGATTACCGCTCACTCCACAAGGGCAGTGGGAGCTTCCTGGGCCAGACGCAATCGCGCCTCCGCCTCCCAGTTGTGTAAGGCTGCCACTTGGTCGTCCTTGCATACGTTCACAAAGTTTTATCAGTTGCACTCGCTGGCCTCGGCTGATGCTGTCCTCGGGCGCAGGGTATTGCAGGCCGTGGTGCCCATTTAACGGCTGGATGTTTTTTCTCCTGGCGGTGTTGGTTTTTCCCACCCCATGGACTGCTTTTGGACGTCCCATGGTCTGTGTCCCCCAATGGAATGTACGAGAAAAGGAGATTTTTGTGAAACTCACCTGTAAAATCTTTTTCTCGTCTTTTCCATTGGGGGACACAGCTCCCGCCCACTTTTTTCGTTTATGCTCAGGGTGTGTTGGTGTGATGGTTTCCACTGTGGTTTTTTCAGTTCTCCTTCTCCTACTGCTTTTGCAACGACTGAAGTCCTCCTGGAGGTGTCTGGGGGTATAGCCCGAGGAGCAGGAGTTTCGTTTTGCATAGTGTCCCTCCTAGTAATACCTCTAAGCTATACCCATGGTCTGTGTCCCCCAATGGAAAAGACGAGAAAATGATTTTACAGGTGAGTTTCACAAAAATCTCCTTTTTTGCAAAAAAAGGAAATTTTTCACTTTCAGTTGTAAATTATTTTTTTTAAAAATTACATCTATATATAAATTTTTCCCTTGGGGTGTCTTCTTTCCAAAATCAGGTCACTTGTGAGGTAGTTATACTGCCCTGGCATTTTAGGGGCCCAAAAGCGTGCAAAGTAGTTTGAAATCAAAATCTGTAAAAAAAAATGGCCGGTGAAATCCGAAAGGTGCTCTTTGGAATGTGGGCCACTTTGCCCACCTAGGCTGCAAAATGTGTCACACATGTGGTATCGCCGTACTCAGGAGAAGTTGGGGAATATGTTTTGGGGTGTCATTTTACATATACCCATGCTGGGTGAGATAAATATCTTGGTCAAATGCCAACTTTGTATAAAAAAAAATACAGATATTTTTCTCACCCAGCATGGGTATATGTAAAATGACACCCCAAAACATATTCCCCAACTTCTCCTGAGTACGGCGATACCACATGTGTGACACTTTTTTGCAGCCTAGGTGGGCAAAGGGACCCACATTCCAAAGAGCACCTTTCGGATTTCACCGGCCATTTTTTACAGATTTTGATTTCAAACTACTTTGCACGCATTTGGGCCCCTAAAATGCCAGGGCAGTATAACTACCCCACAAGTGACCCCATTTTGGAAAGAAGACACCCAAGGTATTTCGTGATGGGCATAGTGAGTTCATGGAAGTTTTTATTTTTTGTCACAAGTTAGTGGAATATGAGACTTTGTAAGAAAAAGAAAAAAATTTATAAATCATCATTTTCCGCTAACTTGTGACAAAAAAATAAAAAATTCTAGGAACTCGCCATGCCCCTCACGGATTACCTTGGGGTGTCTTCTTTCCAAAACGGGGTCACTTGTGGGGTAGTTATACTGCCCTGGCATTTTAGGGGCCCAAATGCGTGAGAAGTAGTTTGAAATCAAAATCTGTAAAAAATGGCCTGTGAAATCCGAAAGGTGCTCTTTGGAATGTGGGCCCATTTGCCCACCTAGGCTGCAAAAAAGTGTCGTACATGTGGCATCGCCGTACTCAGGAGAAGTTGGGGAATGTGTTTTGGGGTGTCTTTTTACATATACCCATGCTGGGTGAGATAAATATCTCAGCAAAAGACAACTTTTCCCATTTTTTTTATACAAAGTTGGCATTTGACCAAGATATTTATCTCACCCAGCATGGGTATATGTAAAATGACACCCAAAACACATTCCCCAACTTCTCCTGAGTACGGCGATGCCACATGTACGACACTTTTTTGCAGCCTAGGTGGGCAAATGGGCCCACATTCCTTTTAGGAGGGCATTTTTAGACATTTGGATCCCAGACTTCTTCTCACGCTTTCGGGCCCCTAAAATGCCAGGGCAGTATAAATACCCCACATGTGACCCCATTTTGGAAAGAAGACACCCCAAGGTATTCAATGAGGGGCATGGCGAGTTCATAGAAATTATTATTTTTTGGCACAAGTTAGCGGAAATTGTTTTTGGTTTTTTTTTCTCACAAAGTCTCCCTTTCCGCTAACTTGGGACAAAAATTTCAATCTTTCATGGACTCAATATGCCCCTCAGCGAATACCTTGGGGTGTCTTCTTTCCGAAATGGGGTCACATGTGGGGTATTTATACTGTCCTGGCATTTTAGGGGCCCTAAAGCGTGAGAAGAAGTCTGGAATATAAATGTCTAAAACATTTTACGCATTTGGATTCCATGAGGGGTATGGTGAGTTCATGTGAGATTTTATTCATGTGAGATTTTATTTTTTGACACAAGTTAGTGGAATATGAGACTTTGTAAGAAAAAAATAAAAATATAAATTTCCGCTAACTTGTGCCAAAAAAAATGTCTGAATGGAGCCTTACAGGGGGGTGATCAATGACAGGGGGGTGATCAATGACAGGGGGGTGATCAGGGAGTGTATATGGGGTGATCACCCCCCTGTCATTGATCACCCGCCTGTAAGGCTCCATTCAGACGTCCTTATGTGTTTTGCGGATCCGATCCATGGATGCGTGGATCCGTAAAACACATACGGACGTCTGAATGGAGCCTTACAGGGGGGTGATCATCCCATATAGACTCCCTGATCACCCCCCTGTAAGGCTCCATTGAGACGTCCGTATGTGTTTTGCGGATCCGATCCATGGATGCGTGGATCCGTAAAACACATACGGGCGTCTGAATGGAGCCTTACAGGGGGGGTGATCAATGACAGGGGGTGATCAGGGAGTGTATATGGAGTGATCACCCCCCTGTCATTGATCACCCCCCTGTAAGGCTCCATTCAGACGTCCGTATGTGTTTTGCGGATCCGATCCATGGATGCGTGGACCCGTAAAACACATACGGACATCTGAATGGAGCTTTACAGGGGGGTGATCAATGACAGGGGGGTGATCAGGGAGTCTATATGGGGTGATCAGGGGTTCATAAGGGGTTAATAAGTGACAGGGGGGTGTAGTGTAGTGGTGTTTGGTGATACTTTACAGAGCTACCTGTGTCCTCTGGTGGTCGATCCAAGCAAAAGGGACCACCAGAGGACCAGGTAGCAGGTATATTAGACGCTGTTATCAAAACAGCGTCTAATATACCTGTTAGGGGATAAAAAAATCGCATCTACAGCCTGCCAGCGAACGATCGCCGCTGGCAGGCTGTAGATCCAGTCTCTTACCGGCCGATCCTGTGAACGCACACGCCTGTGTGCGCGCGTTCACAGGTAGTCACATGTCTCGCGAGATGACACGTGACTGTGCCTGGAGCTGCCGCCTGCGGACCGCGATCCTGTGTTAGGCGGTCCGGAGGCGGTTAAAGGGGTATTCCAGTTACTACAATGAATTCCCTCTTCAGTGGATGGGGATAACTAACTGATCGTTTAAGGTCCAACCAGTGGGACTCCCACAATCCTGAGAACGGGGTTACGTCACCCTGTCTTGATGGGGTAGCTGGTGGAGCATGCGCACTGCTGCTCCATTCAAACTTTATGGGATTGCCAGGAATAGCAAGAATACCCCTAATAAAACTGCAAGAGGGGGAGGGGGAATTAATTACACTTGGGCTTATGTATATGCAAGCTTTTTTTAATTTTTATGTGAAATGTCTTTCTACAGGAATGTAGCTGTCAAAACCAATCAGTCGGAAATTATTAGTCAGTCAGCTTTATGCTATTCATAATATCTTTATGGCAGGAAGCATTTTACCACAGTCCTCCCATTTGGTTCTCTGTGACAAGCACTATGCTGAAACATGAGTATGAGTTTACAAAATGTTTGTTTGACACTTCTATCTCCGGCTCCCATACCTCACTTTTTATAATATACAATTGTAGATGTAACAAAGCATTCTTAAAGGGTGTCTGTCTTCAGAAAAATTGTTATATAGCTGGCTGACATTATATAGCTGGCTGACATGAGCGATGGTGCTAATGTCAGCAGAACATAACTGTATGACTTATATCTCTCTGCCTACCGCCGATCGCGCTAAATAATGACTTTCATAATATGCAAATTAGCCTCTAGGTTCTAGTGGGGCGTTGCTGCAGCTAGAGTTGTTGCGATACCAAATTTTTGATTCGGTTTCGATACCATGAAAAAGTATTGCGATACTCGATACCATTCGATACCACGGAAAAAAAATAAACAAAAAAAGCCACGTGCATTCCTCATTTTTAAAAATGGCGAATCGCGCAGTTTTTATTTTATTTTTTCTGTTCCGGCATTCACCACCTAGATTTTTTTTTATATTTTAATAGTTTGGACTTTTCTGACGTGGCGACGTAATATGTTTATTATTTATATATTTTATATGTGAAATTGGGAAAAGGGGGTGATTTATACTTCATATTTTAGTGTTTTTGTTTTTTGTTTTTTTACACTTTTTATTTAATAACTATTTCCCCCCCTTAGGGGCTAGAACCTGGGATCTTTCATCCCTTTTCCTATTCAGCCTGATAGATCTCTATCAGGGTGAATAGGACTTCACACTGTCCCTGCTGCTCTGTGCTTTGTGCACACAGCATCAGGGATGTTACCATGGCAACCAGGGCTTCTGTAGCGTCCTGGCTGCCATGGTAACCGATCGGAGCCCCAGCATTACACTGCTGGGGCTCCGATCAGAAGCTGCCACTGCACCACCAATGAGGGGGAGGGGAGAGGTCCCTGTGGCCACTGCCACCAATGATTTTAATACTGGGGGGTTGAGATGGGCCGGCGCACTGTGCCACCAATGATTTTAATGGGTTGGGGGGCACACTGCACCATCAATGATAATTACCCCTTTATACAGGAGGCGGGTACTGGCAGATCAGCGGCAGTTAACTGCCGCTGATCGCAGCTCCCTGTCAGGGGCAGGGTGCCGGCAATGCGATTCTGCTGCCAGCACCCGCCTCCTGTATGTGTTAAAGACTGACTACTATATGGGACTCCAGACTTTCACTATCAGGCCACACAGAGCGGCGCCCAGCGATGTCCCAGCACTCACCATTAGTCCTGGGCGCCGCTCCGTTCGCCTGCAGTGCTCCATTACTGTCTCCTCTCCTGCTCCACATGCTGCTGATTACTATCGGAGCGATGGGAGGAGACATCAGCTTCACTAGTGGGCGTTCCTTCTCCCTGGCTGTAGCGCTGTCCAATCGCAGCGCAGGGAAAAGGAACGCCCACTAGTGAAGCTGATGTCTCCTCCCATCGCTCCGATAGTAATCAGCAGCATGTGGAGCAGGAGAGGAGACAGTAATGGGGCACTGCGGGCGAACGGAGCGGCGCCCAGGACTAATGGTGAGTGCAGAGACATCGCTGGGCGCCGCTCTGTGTGGAAATAATCCTATCATTGGTGTCGCAGTGCGCCCGCCCCTCCTCCGCCCCTCTCTTCTCATTGCCGCCTTTCCTCCGTGGTGCCGCCCCTCCTCCGCCCCTCTCTTCTCATTGCCGCCCCTCTCTTCTCATTGCCGCCCCTCCTCCGCCCCTCTCTTCTCATTGCCGCCCCTCCTCCGTGGTGCCGCCCCTCCTCCGCCCCTCTCTTCTCATTGCCGCCCCTCTCTTCTCATTGCCGCCCCTCCTCCGCCCCTCTCTTCTCATTGCCGCCCCTCCTCCGCCCCTCTCTTCTTATTGGTGGCAGCGGCAGCAGCACAGGGGGGAGGGAGGACAGCTTCCTTCTCCCCGTGCTGCTGAGAGAACATGAGCGCGCCGATAGCAACCCCATCACTCTCCTTCATGGTCAAATAGCCCTTACACAGCCTGGAGGTGTGTTTGGGGTCATTGTCCTGTTGAAATATAAATGCTGCTGCTGCAAGATGCTGTGGTAGCCATGCTGGTTCAGTATGCCTTCAATTTTGAATAAATCCCCAACAGTGTCACCAGCAAAGCACGCCCACACCATCACACCTCCTCCTCCATGCCTCACGGTGGGAACCAGGCATGTAGAGTCCATCCGTTCACCTTTTCTGCGTCGCACAAAGACACGGTGGTTGGAACCAAAGATCTCAAATTTGGACTCATCAGACCAAAACACAGATAATTACACGTGTTAATTCATAGTTTTGATGCCTTCAGTGTGAATCTACAATTTTCATAGTCATGAAAATAAAGAAAACTCTTTGAATGAGAAGGTGTGTCCAAACTTTTGGTCTGTACTGTATATCTTTACTATATATAAACATAAAACAATTTAGAAACCAGACGGATTTCACCCTAGATACACCCCAAAAAAGACTATCACCTAACCTACACAGTCCGAACCCAATGTATATGAACCCATAAAAACATACACAAAAGATAAAAAAGTCTCAGTACACTTTAGTAAGCATACAAAGAAATAACAGTAACGCATGACCAAAAATGTGCATTGAAGACTAAAAGCTCATAAATGCAGTAGTGCATTATACAATGCTCCCTCAAATGATGATATTAATTGGTTCCGGAATGACCATTGTATGTTGAAATCATTATATCCTGATACATAACTCTAAATGAAAAATGGTAATTGGTTTCAAAGACCCAAAATGTAATCCTAAATTAAATGAAGATCAAAGAAGAAGAATCACATAACTACAGCAGATAAGACAAATCCTTACATATAACAGTTAAAGCAGGTTTACACAGCCCCATGTTTGGGCCAATCATCTTTAACAAATGTTTGTACTAACGCTCGTTCCAGATAATCAGCCCATGTGAAGGTGTCACAGATCATTCAATTAAAGAACGAAATGCTTGTTCATAGGGAGAAATGATTGTTGGTGCAGACACCTCATTTATTGTTTCTGGGCAGCAGATCATGCTGTGTAGATCGCCATCTGCTGCCCAGAAACAATGGATATGTATGGAGATGAGCAAGTCAAGTGCCCATCACTCATCCCCACACAGTGGAGGAGATTATTGCAAATTGTAAATGTAGCTCTTCACCTCCACTGAGGAACAGGCTGTGATCGACTGAACCGTCACTGGGGCTGCTGGAGAAGCCTGAGAGCTAGCCTCCTTCCTACGGACCATGGACCCAGAATTATGGAGACCCCCTCAGACCTTTTGGGGTTACAAGGAACTATGAAGCCTGATTTATGTGTGGAATTTATATGACACATATTTTCTATTGCCCATTAAAGGTGCAGGGTGTGAATGCAGCAACACAAAAAGGGGTTAACTCTGCACTGAGACTCCCACTGATTGTGTTAGTGATGGGATTAAAATAGCTGACTCTAGGAGCAGCCGACTCTTAGATGAGTAGATCACCCTATGATACACTCAGGAGATAATCCCATCACATGTGTCTCCTCTCTCCCTATTCATTCATTATGGAGTGTGGGGGGGGGGGGGGGATATCTGTTTGCATGTTGTTCATGGTTGATTGCGTTATGTTGTTAGACTTCTTGAACTGTGTATATATTGAGTTGGTCTTCAATAAAGTGAGTTCCTGTTTTGGCCTTCAACATAGAGCCTCGTCTCATGTGTGTGGGGATTGCTATACACTGTATACTCCCCTGGCTATAACCCCTAGCTCTTGTAAGAGCTGTTCCTTGTTACTATGGTGGTTACGGTGTCGAGCGGAGTGCTTGGAGTCCTCGGGAAGCACTAGAAGCATCCATCGACGGAGGTACCCAGTCGGGGTGCCAGGAGATCCGTTACATTGGTGGCAGCAGTGGGATGGTGTCCTAGTGCGAGGAGAAGCAGCTCGGAGACACCTTTCATGGAGTATATTGAGTGCAACGCTAGTATCCGTACAGCGCCCCTGGATACAGCAGGATGGAATCGGCTAGTCTTCGGACAGTGTTTCATAACGAGAAAGATGAGGCAGCAGCGGACTACAGGGATGCAGACAGAAAGGAAGTCTGGTATGATGCCCTGGAAAATGCCCAGCGGCGGCGAGGTGAGAGTCTCCCCAGTTTTGAGCAGCGGCTACAGAAGCGTATGGCGATGCAGATGGGTCTCTTGGAAGAGCAGCCCCTGGACGAGTGGGTAACAGAGCTCCAGAGCCTGGTATGTAAGGAGCTTTGGCTAGGACACTTACCGGGCTCTACGGTGGCATGTCATTCAACATACCCCCTGGACAGCCAAGTGCAACTTACCCGAAGGGAAGGATTATGATGGACCTAGGTTACTATGGGAGGCCTTGGAGGAGGACATCACTAACACAATCAGTGGGAGTCTAAGTGCAGAGTTAACCCCTTTTTGTGTTGCTGAATTCACACCCTGCAACTTTAATGGGCAATAGGAAATATGTGTTATATCAATTCCACAGATAAATCAGGGTTCATAGTTCCTTGTAAACCCAAAAGGTCTGAGGGGGTCTCCATAGTTCTGGGTCCAAAGTCCGTAGGAAGGAGGCTAGCCCTCAGGCTTCTCCAGCAGCCCCAGTGACGGTTCAGTCCATCACAATTGGCAGCTCCATCAAGCCATGTAAACCTGCTCTTAGAGAGCTGGAAGCTGTAAATCTTTATTTATGTGAGTACAGAAACTGAGACCAAAGGCAGCCAAATTGATGCATTCTGAACGGATCCTTATCCATTCAGAATGCATTGGGGCTGAACTGATCCGTTTTGGGCCGCTTGTGAGAGCCCTGAAACAGATCTCACAAGTGGACCCAGAAACGCCAGTGTGAAAGTAGCCTAATGTATACAAAAGGATACTGTAACGAATAGGGGGTGTGGACCCACTAAGGCAACTAACCAGTTTGAATTTGGGCTAAGCCTAAGGGTGTTGTCCTGGCAGTTCCCTGGTATTTACCCTTTAACCCCTATACAGTGATCTGGACTTCGCCACAGAGAACCAACCAAGCTGCTAACCCCTGGAGTAGTCCTGGTGTAGTTGGCTGAGGGTCAGAGACACTGGTGTGAAGCACCAAGGACTCGGGAAAACCATAATCTGAACGCAGTCCAAAGTCAGGCTTAGTACTTGCGTATTCCAGGTCACAGTAAGGTTGGGCGATATCAAAAATATTCAGATGATAACGATATTAAAAAAATGTATCGCGATAACGATATATATCGGGATAAATACCCGTTTCAAAAAAAAAAAAAAAAACACAAGGAGACGTTATACTGTATGGGGGGCCACAAGGAGACGTTATACTGTATAGGGGGGCCACAAGGAGACGTTATACTGTATGGGGGCAGCCACAAGGAGAAGTTATACTGTATGGTGGCAGCCACAAGGAGAAGTTATACTGTATGGTGGCAGCCACAAGGAGACGTTATACTGTATGGGGGGCCACAAGGAGACGTTATACTGTATAGGGGGGCCACAAGGAGACGTTATACTGTATGGGGGCAGCCACAAGGAGAAGTTATACTGTATGGTGGCAGCCACAAGGAGAAGTTATACTGTATGGTGGCAGCCACAAGGAGACGTTACACAGTATGGGGGCCACAAGGAGACATTATACTTTATGGGGGGCCACAAGGAGACGTTACACTGTATGGGGGCTACAAGGAGATTTTACACTGTATGGGGGCCACAAGGAGACATTATATTGTAGGGGACCACAAGGAGACATTATACTGTATGGGAGGGCTACAATGAGATATTATACTGTATGGGGGGGGGCACAAGGAGATATACTGTATGGGGGGGCCACAAGGAGATGTTATACTGTATGGGGGGCCACAAGGAGATATACTGTATGGGGGGCCACAAGGAGATATACTGTATGGGGGCCACAAGGAGATATACTGTATGGGGGCTACAAGGAGACGTTATACTGTAGGGGGGCCACAAGGAGATATACTGTATGGGGACTAGAAGGAGATATACTGTATGGGGGCCACAAGGAAACATTACACTGTATGGTGACCAGAAGGAGACGTTACACTATATGGGGGCCAAAAGGAGATATACTGTATGGGGGGCCACAAGGAGAGGTTATACTGTATGGAGGGCCACAAGGAGACGTTACACTGTATGGGGGCCACAAGGAGACGTTACACTGTAGGGGGCGGGGGCCACAAGGAGATGTTATAAAAAAAAGTCTTGTGGCCACAGGCCACCATACATACAGTAATACTTTACGATATACTTTTCCCGCAGCTGCCTCGTTTGTGTGCTCCGATTCTGACATCAGATGTCGGTGGGCGGAGATTTGAATATGGGAGGAAGGAGGAGGGAGAGCCGAGGGCGGCAAGGTACGGTACACGGGTATTCAGAGAAGAGATCACCTTTGCTGGTTACTAGCAACTAGAAACCCCTCAAAGCTCAGGCGAGGAGGTGGATCCACAGCCCAACTAAATAGGGAGACTGAGCAACTTGGACAGGGGCAGGAGGTAAGCATTAACTCTTGCAGTGCTAAAGGAAAGTTCACAGATCACTAATCCCATGTCACACAGGGAGGGTAGAGCGATGTCTGCACCTGTCCGGAACAGCAAGACAGCAGCGGTCACGGAGTGTTGGCATGACAGTTGTATACATTAATGGATGTCTCAGACAGATGCCATACAGTGGCATCTGTCACCACAGAGTTCCACTGCAAAAAAAAAAAACTACTTTTTTTTGTTTATATGTTTTCTTTTTGCCAGACTTTCCCTCTGTTGACAAGCTTTATGGAGACACCGATTTCATTTTCTTGCAGAACTTGGCACCTGCCCACACTGCCAAAAGTACCAATACCTGGTTTAATAACCTCGGTATCACTGTGCTAGATTGGCCAGAAAATTCGCCTGACCTAAACCTCATAGAGAATCTAGGGGGTATTGTCAAGAAGAAAATGAGACAGCAGACCCAACAATGAGGACGAAATGAAGGCTACCATAAAGCTCTGCAGTGCCGCAGACTGATCGACCATGCCACGCCGCACTGATGTAGTAATTCATGCAAAAGGAGCCCCAACCAAGTACTGAGTGCATATACTGTACATACTTTTCAGTAGGCCAACATTTCTGTATTAAAGATAATTTTTTTTTATTGGTCTTATAATATTCAAATTTTCTGAGATACAAATTTTTGGGTTTTTATTAACTATGAGCCATAATCATCAACCTTAAAAGAAATACATGCTTGAAATAGATTACCACATGTGTAATGAATCTATATAATATAGGAGTTTGACTTTTTGAATTAAATTACTGAAATAAATGAACTTTTTAATGATATTGTAATTTACTGAGATGCACCTATATTTTGAGATTGCACAATAAAATGTAACTATTTTTTTTTACAGGTTTGCTAAAGTGTACTATTGTTCAATTATGCTGTATGTATCTGTATTTGAAGAGGAAAAAAAGGGGGCCAGTCAGCACATCCCAATGTGCAGGTGCACGCTCCCATGGCTAGAAACACAAAGAGATAAAAGACAATGCAACAGCACTCTGCGAGTGTTGTTGCATTGTCTTTTTTTATTTATGTATTTGAAGAGGACCCATCACCTTGTAAAACATTTAAATAAATCTACCTTCCTCAGTCAGCACCATTCCCTCGAGTTAGTCCATCACTTTTTTCCTTGGTCACATTCCCATCTTCCTTCTCTGTTCCGGAATCATCAGAGCTGGTAGGGTGACAGCACCAGTAAAGATCAATGAATACTGAGGACTACTTGGCTAACCAGGGCCACATTTCCATATCAGGCACTAATTCTACAGGGCATGATATTTCAGATATGAAAGGGTAGGCAAGATGACAGAGATACAAATTGTCTGATTACTCAAAGGAAGAAGTGCCAATTGAGGAAGGTTGGTAGATTTAAAAAGTCGGGAAAGGGTTAACTGGGAACCTGTCATAAACTTTATGCTGTCCTCACTAAGGGTAGCATAATGTAGTGACAGACATGCTGACTTCAGCGTTGTGTCATTCATGAGCTAAAAGTAAGTGGATGCCAAGAACAAGCCATATAATCATTACAGCCCAGACCTGGAAAGTAGTCCTGGGTGCCTGAAAAAGTATTAAGGCTTAAAAAAGAAATCCGTCCATTCAGTTCAGCTGGTCATCCTGAAAGTTGATCCAGAAGAAGGCAACAAAAAAAAACTCATGAGGTCGAAGCAAACTTTCCACATTTTAAGGGAAAAAAATTGCTCCTCCCACTCCGGCCAGGCAATCATAACTCCTTGCATCAACGACCCTTCTCCACAATTCTAGTAACTATAACCTGTAATATTACACTTCAGAAATACCTCCAGGCCCCTCTTGAACTCGCCACCTCCTCTGGCAGAGAGTTCCATAGTTTAACTGCTCTTACCTTACAGTAAAGTATCCTCTTCTATGTTTGAGTAGAAACCTTCTTTCCTCTAGACGTAGAAGATATTCCCTTGTCACAGTCATGGGTATAAATAGATCATGGAAGAGATCTCTGTACTCACCTTTGATATATTTATACACAGTCATCTTTTTTCTAAACTAAATATACCTAATTTTGACAATGTTTCTGGGTACTATAGTCCACATATTACTTTAGTATGTTTCCAGGCTGTTTTTGACCTCTTTTTGAATACTGGCACCACATTTGCTAAGCGCCAATCCTGTGGAACAAGCCCTGTAATTATACAGTCTGTAAATGTCAGAAATAAGGGTCTATCTATTACATTACTTAATTCCCTTAGAATACAGGGGTGTATGCCATCTGTACCTGGTGATTTGTCTGTTTTATTCTTTTTAAGACAGAGTCAGAAAGGCCACATTTAATGGGGAGTTCTGCCATTTCATTTTTCCTTCAGGATCCTGTACAATACACACAGTATACCAGAAAAATAACGTGGAGTCATCCTCTATCGTGGTGTTCAGAAGAGGTGCCAATCCGGGCACAGGCAAAGAGCAGTACAGTAAAAGTAGTACCATACTGTAATCTAGAGAGGCACTACTAGTTTTTCCGGTAAGATGCCCACATTGGGTCTTCCAGTCAATCACATTTGCTACAGGTCAGGAGTGTCTGAGACATTGTATCTTGAGTCTAGTTTCAAATTACGATGACCTAGGAAAGACTATTGTATGTTGAAAATAGAAAATGAAGCCATTGGAACTTGAGAGACCAATGCATATAGGGTAACAAACCACAGTACTTTAGATAAAAAGCAAATGTGATAGCTAATACAAGAAAAAAACTTCATGTCAGGGATTGTCCAGCTCAAAAACATATGTATGTGTTTAAAATAGAAGCTATATCAAGCATATTAATGAAAAGTTGAGTTGGTAGGAAAAATTGTGGAAGAAAAAGGCACACAAGCAACAGCCATAACAGCAGCCTTGAAAGGATTGTGAAGAAAAGACCATTGAAGAATTTGGGAGAGAGTCACAAGGAGTGGACTGCAGCTGGAGTCAGTGCTTCAAAAGCCAACACACAGACATATACAGGACATGGGCTACAACTGTCCCACTCTTTGTGTCAAGCCACTCATGACCAAGACACGTCAGAAGCATATTAAGCTGGGTTCACATCACGTTTTTGTCATACGTTTAAGGCTACTTTCACACCTGCGTTCGGTGCGGATCCGTCTTGTATCTGCACAGACGGATCCACATCGATACTGCAAACGCTTGTATCCGTTCATAACGGACCCATTTGCATAATTCATTAAAAAAAAGTCTAAGTCAAAACGGATCAGTCTTGACTTACATTGAAACATTAAAAGTCAATGGGGGGTGGATCCGTTTTCAATTGCACCATATTGTGTCAGTGAAAACGGATCCTTCCCCATTGACTTACATTGTAAGTCAGGACGGATCCGTTTGGCTCCGCATCGTCAGGTGGACACCAAAACACTGCAAGCTGCGTTTTAGTGTCCGCTTCAAAAGCGGAACGGAGACCAAACGCAGCAAAAATTATGCATTCAGAACGGATCCTTATCTATTCATAATGCATTGGGGCTGAACTGATCCGTTTTGGGCGCTTGTGAGAGCCCTGAAACGGATCTCACAAGTGGACCCAGAAACGCCAGTGTGAAAGTAGCCTAACGTATACAAAAGGATACTGTAACAAACAGTGGGTGTGGACCCACTGAGGCAACTAACCAGTTTGAATTTGGGCTAAGCCTAAGGGTGTTGTCCTGGCAGTTCCCTGGTATTCACTCTTTAACACCTATACAGTGATCTGGACTTCGCCACAGAGAACCAACCAAGCTGCTACCCCCTGGAGTAGTCCTGGTGTAGTGAGGGTCAGAGACACGAAGAGGAAAGGACTCGGGAAAACCATAATCTGAACGCAGTCCAAAGTCAGGCTGAGTGTTTGCGTATTCCAGGTCACAGTTCCAAGGTCTGGGCAGGTGACAAGAAGCAAAATCAGTAGGCAAGGTACAGTACACGGGTATTCAGACAAGAGATCACCTTTGCTGGTACTAGCAACTAGAAAACCCTCAAAGCTCAGGCGAGGAGGTGGATCCACAGCCCAGCTAAATAGGGAGACTGAGCAACTTAACCAGCACCTAGACAGGGGCAGGAGGTAAGCATTAACTCTTGCAGTGCTAAAGTTCACAGCAGCGGTCACGGAGTGTTGGCGTGACAGTTGTATACATTAATGGATGTCTCAGACAGATGCCATACAGTGGTATCTGTCACCACAGAGTTCCACTGCAAAAAAACTACTTTTTTTTGTTTGTATGTTTTCTTTTTGACAGACTTTCCCTCTGTTGACAAACTTTATGGAGACACCGATTTCATTTTCTTGCAGAACTTGGCACCTGCCCACACTGCCAAAAATACCAATACCTGGTTTAACCACTTCAACCCCCCTAGCTGAAACACCCTTAATGACCAGGCCACTTTTTACACTTCTGCACTACACTACTTTCACCATTTATTGCTCGGTCATGCAACTTACCACCCAAATGAATTTTACCTCCTTTTCTTCTCACTAATAGAGCTTTCATTTGGTGGTATTTCATTGCTGCTCACATTTTTACTTTTTTTGTTATTAATCAAAATGTAACCACATTTTTGCAAAACAAATGACATTTTTCACTTTCAGTTGTAAAATTTTTCAAAAAAAATGACATCTATGTATACATTTTTCCCTAAATTTATTGTTCTACATGTCTTTGATAAAAAAAAATGGTTTGGGTAAAAGTTATAGCGTTTACAAACTATGGTACAAAAATATGAATTTCCGCTTTTTGAAGCAGCTCTCAATTTCTGAGCACCTGTCATGTTTCCTGAGGTTCTACAATGCCCAGACAGTAGAAAATCCCCACAAATGACCTCATTTCGGAAAGAAGACACCCTAAGGTATTCGCTGATGGACATAGTGAGTTTATAGAACTTTTTATTTTTTGTCACAAGTTAGCGGAAAGTCTCATATTCCACTAACTTGTGACAAAAAATAAAAACTTCCATGAACTCACTATGCCCATCGTGAAATACCTTGGGGTGTCTTCATTCCAAAATGGGGTCACTGATGGGGTAGTTATACTGCCCTGGCATTTTAGGGGCCAAATGCGTGCAAAGTAGTTTGAAATCAAAATCTGTAGAAAATGGCCGGTGAAATCCGAAATGTGCTCTTTGGAATGTGGGCCCCTTTGCCCACCTAGGCTGCAAAAAAGTGTCACACATGTGGTATCGCCGTACTCAGGAGAAGTTGGGGAATGTGTTTTGGGGTGTCTTTTTACATATACCCATGTTGGGTGAGAGAAATATCTCGGCAAAAGACAACTTTTCCCATTTTTTTATACAAAGTTGGCATTTGACCAAGATATTTATCTCACCCAGCATGGGTATATGTAAAATGACACCCCAAAACACATTGCCCAACTTCTCCTGAGTACGGTGATACCACATGTGTGACACTTTTTTGCAGCCTAGATGCGCAAAGGGGCCCAAATTCCTTTTAGGAGGGCATTTTTAGACATTTAGACTGCCAGGGCAGTATAAATACCCCACATGTGACCCCATTTTGGAAAGAAGACACCCCAAGGTATTCAATGAGGGGCATGGCGAGTTCATATAAATTATTTTTTTTGGGCACAAGTTAGCGGAAATCGATTTTTTTTTAGTTTTTTCTCAAAAAGTCTCCCTTTCCGCTAACTTGGGACAAAAATTTAAATCTTTCATGGACTCAATATGCCCCTCACGGAATACCTTGGGGTGTCTTCTTTCTGAAATGGGGTCACATGTGGGGTATTTTTACTGCCCTGGCATTTTAGGGGCCCTAAAGCGTGAGAAGAAGTCTGGAATATAAATGTCTAAAAAATTTTACGCATTTGGATTCCGTGAGGGGTATGGTGAGTTCATGTGAGATTTTATTTTTTGACACAAGTTAGTGGAATGTGGAATATGAGACTTTGTAAGAAAAAAATAAAAATAAAATTTCCGCTAGCTTGTGCCCAAAAAATGTCTGAATGGAGCCTTACGGGGGGGGGGGGGGGGGGGGGGGGGGGGGGGGGTGATCAATGACAGGGGGGTGATCAGGGAGTGTATATGGGGTGATCACCCCCCTGTAAAGCTCCATTCGGCCGTCCATATGTGTTTTGCGGATCCGATCCATGTATCCGTGGATCCCTAAAAATCATACGGACGTCTGAATGGAGCCTTACAGCGGGGTGATCAATGACAGGGGGGTGATCAGGGAGACTATATGGGGTGATCAGGGAGACTATATGGGGTGATCACCCCCCTGTCATTGATCACCCCCTGTAAGGCTCCATTCAGACATCTGTATGTGTTTTGCGGATCCGATCCATGTATCCGTGGATCCGTAAAAATCATACGGACGTCTGAATGGAGCCTTACAGCGGGGTGATCAATGACAGGGGGGTGATCAGGGAGACTATATGGGGTGATCACCCCCCTGTCATTGATCACCCCCCTGTAAGGCTCCATTCAGACATCTGTATGTGTTTTGCGGATCCGATCCATGGATGCGTGGATCCGTAAAACACATATGGACGTCTGAATGGAGCCTTACAGGGGGGTGATCAGGGAGTGTATATGGGGTGATCACCCCCCTGTAAAGCTCCATTCAGACATCCATATGTGTTTTGCGGATCCGATCCATGTATCCGTGGATCCCTAAAAATCATACGGACGTCTGAATGGAGCCTTACAGCGGGGTGATCAATGACAGGGGGGTGATCAGGGAGACTATATGGGGTGATCACCCCCTGTCATTGATCACCCCCTGTAAGGCTCTATTCAGACATCTGTATGTGTTTTGCGGATCCGATCCATGGATGTGTGGATCCGTAAAACACATATAGACGTCTGAATGGAGCCTTACAGGGGGGTGATCAATGACAGGGGGTGATCAGGGAGTGTATATGGGGTGATCACCCCCCTGTCATTGATCACCCCCCTGTAAGGCTCCATTCAGACGTCCATATGTGTTTTGCGGATCCAATCCATGGATGCGTGGATCCGTAAAACACATATGGACGTCTGAATGGAGCCTTACAGGGGGGTGATCAATGACAGGGGGGTGATCAATGACAGGGCGGTGATCAGGGGTTCATAAGGGGTTAATAAGTGCCGGGGGGGGGGGGGTGTAGTGTAGTGTAGTGGTGTTTGGTGCTACTTTACAGATCTACCTGTGTCCTCTGGTGGTCGATCCAAACAAAAGGGACCACCAGAGGACCAGGTAGCAGGTATATTAGACGCTGTTATCAAAACAGCGTCTAATATACCTGTTAGGGGTTAAAAAAAATCGCATCTACAGCCTGCCAGTGAACGATCGCCGCTGGCAGGCTGGAGATCCTGTCTCTTACCGGCCGATCCTGTGAACGCACGCGCCTGTGTGCGCGCATTCACAGGAAGTCACGCGTCTCGACTGCGTTAGGCGGTCCGGAGGCGGTTAATAACCTCGGTATCACTGTGCTAGATTGGCCAGAAAACTCGCCTGACCTAAACCTCATAGAGAATCTATGGGGTATTGTGAAGTAGAAAATGAGACAGCAGACCCAACAATGATGACGAAATGAAGGCTACCATAAAGCTCTGCAGTGCCGCAGACTGATCGACCATGCCACGCCGCACTGATGTAGTAATTCATGCAAAAGGAGCCCCAACCAAGTACTGAGTGCATATACTGTACATACTTTTCAGTAGGCCAACATTTCTGTATTAAAGATATTTTTTTTATTGGTCTTATAATATTCAAATTTTCTGAAATACAAATTTTGGGGTTTTCATTAACTATGACCCATAATCATCAACCTTAAAAGAAATACATGCTTGAAATAGATTACCACATGTGTAATGAATCTATATAATATAGGAGTTTGACTTTTTGAATTAAATTACTGAAATAAATGAACTTTTCAATGCACCTATATTTTGAGATTGCACAATAAAATGTAACTATTTTTTTTTACAGGTTTGCTAAAGTGTACTATTGATCAATTATGCTGTATGTATCTGTATTTGAAGAGGAAAAGGGGGCCACAGTCAGCATATCCCAACGTGCAGGTGCACGCTGCCATGGCTAGAAACATAAAGAGATAAAAGACAATGCAACAGCACTCTGCGAGTGTTGTTGCATTGTCTTTTTTTATTTATGTATTTGAAGAGGACCCATCACCTTGTAAAATATTTAAATAAATCTACCTTCCTCAGTCAGCACCATTCCCTCGAGTTAGTCCATCACTTTTTTCCTTGGTCACATTCCCATCTTCCTTCTCTGTTCCGGAATCATCAGAGCTGGTAGGGTGACAGCACCAGTAAAGATCAATGAATACTGAGGACTACTTGGCTAACCAGGGCCACATTTCCATATCAGGCACTAATTCTACAGGGCATGATATTTCAGATATGAAAGGGTAGGCAAGATGACAGAGACACAAAGGGTCTGATTACTCAAAGGAAGAAGTGCCAATTGAGGAAGGTTGGTAGATTTAAAAGATTTAAAAAGTCGGGAAGGGGTTAACTGGGAAACTGTCATAAACTTTATGCTGACCTCACTAAGGGTAATGTAGTGACAGACATGTTGACTTCAGCGTTGTGTCATTCATGAGCTAAAAGTAAGTGGATGCCAAGAACAAGCCATATAATCATTACAGCCCAGACCTGGAAAGTAGTCATGGGTGCCTGAAAAAGTAGTAAGGCTTAAAAAAGAAATCCGTCCATCCAGTTCAGCCTGTCATGCTGAAAGTTGATCCAGAAGAAGGCAACAAAAAAAAACTCATGAGGTCGAAGCAAACTTTCCACATTTTAAGGGAAAAAAATTGCTCCTCCCACTCCGGTCAGGCAATCATAACTCCTTGCATCAACGACCCTTCACCACAATTCTAGTAACTATAACCTGTAATATTACACTTCAGAAATACCTCCTCTAGACGTAGAAGATATCCCCTTGTCACAGTCACAGTCACAGCCCTAGGTATAAATAGATCATGGAAGAGATCTCTGTACTGACCTTTGATATATTTATACGCAGTCATCTTTTTTCTAAACTAAATATACCTCATTGTTTCTGGGTACTATAGTCCACATATTACTTTAGTATGTTTCCAGGCAGTTTTTTTTTACCTCTTTTCGAATACTGGCACTACATTTGCTAAGTGCCAATCCTGTGGAGCAAGCCCTGTAATTATGCAGTCTGTAAATGTCAGAAATAAAGGTCTATCTATTACATTACTTAATTCCCTTAGAATACAGGGGTGTATGCCATCTGTACCTGGTGATTTGTCTGTTTTAATCTTTTTAAGACAGAGTCAGCCAGGCCACATTTAATGGGGAGTTCTGACATTTCATTTTTCTGAATGAATATAGTGAAGAAAAAAAAAATCACTTTATCCTCATCACTCCTTAAGGCTCTATTCACACGTCCGCAATGTGTTTTGCGGATACACGGAGACACGGATCCGCAAAACACGGAAAGCGGCAATGTGCTTTCCGCATTTTGCGGACCGCACATTGCCGACATAATAGAATATGCCTGTTCTTGTCCGCAATTGCGGACAAGAATAGGACATGTTCTATTTTTTTGCGGAAACGGAAGCACGGATGCGGAAGTGCGGATCCGCAAATGTGGATGCGGACAGCACATTCCGTCCCCATAGAGAATGAATGGGTCCGCACCCTTTCCGCAAAATTGCGGAAAGGATGCGGACCCATTTTGCGGACGTGTGAATGGAGCCTAAAGGGTCAACCATTTCTGGTTTAAACATTTCCCATGTATATAATTGAAGAACATACAAATTCTATTTTTCTCCTTTTTTTTTTAAGGCTTCTTCACTTCATACCTGTTTTAGGCTTTATTTACATTTACTATTCCACAGACTGTAACCCCATACGTTAACTGCCGAGTCATAGCTAATATCCTGCCATGTCTCTGTTATTCCCACTATGTCTAACCCTAACCCTAACCCACTATCTTCCCCTTCTATAAGGTAGTCACCCCCAGACCCTAGTTTAAACCCTCCTCTAACCTTATAGCCATCTTCTCCTACAAAACAGCTGCATGTTCCCCATTGAGGTGCAGCCCATCACTAAGACAGAGCCTGGAGCCGACAGAGAAGTCAGCCCAGATCTCCAAACCTCTCGTTCCTACATCAGTTCTTGAGCCACTTGTTTACCTCCCTAATCTCCCACTGCCTTTCTGATGTGGCTCGTGGTACAGGTAGTATTTCAGAAAATACTTGTCCTGAGCTTTCAAACTAAGTCCCTGAAATAATGTTTAAGGACCCTCCACCTACCTCTAACTTTGTCATTGGTGCCAAAGTGCACCATGACCACTGGGTCTTCACCAGCACCTTCCAGTAATCTATCAACTCAATGTGTGATATGTCGAACGTGAGCACCTGAATGACAACACACGGTTCAACAATCCCAGTCTGAATCTAGAGAAGAGTCATGGTTATTCATAATTTTCTCCTCTCTCTGCCCACCTGTTGATTGCCAGATCTCTCCTAGGGAAAAAATAAATAAAAGACTGACAAATAACGATAGGTGCGTGTGTACAGTGGGATTTCATGAATAAGTATGACTCAGGCAGCCATGACTCTTTACCAGGCCCAGGATATACCTGCTTATGATGTTGGTTCTCAGCAACCAATTACTTTTAGTTCATGAATGACACACCACTGAAATCAATATGTTTGTAAAGCTAGTTTAACACTAGCACTTACATTGTCCAGCAGGCTCTCCCAGCAGAGGAACAGGCTGCCGGAGATCATCGCATCATGCAGGGCCATCTTTAATATTGATTGGACCCTGGGCAAAAATTTACTTGGGCCCCCTGGATCCCGCCTTCCCACACCTTAGCAGGCAATCACGCCCTCCACCACAACACACACACAAAAATCCACACATCTGGTAGAGTACAGTGAATGACTGTAAATACTTCCAGTTCTGAAGACTCCAGCGGCTCAGGCTGGAAGTGGGCACCGCTCTGCAGGAAGGAGACCAGGGCTCGGCTCACCCTAGTGTTACAGTGCACCCCAGCAGGCCCCCACACAGTATACAACCCCCCAGACTATACAGCCCCCACACAGTATACAGCCCCCACACAGTATACAGCCCCCACACAGTATACAACCCCCCAGACTATACAGCCCCCACACAGTATACAGACCCCCACACTATACATCCCCCCAAAGTATACATCCCCCCCACAGTATACAGGCCCCCCCACAGTATACAGGCCCCCCCACAGTATACAGCCCCCCACACAGTATATAGCCCCCCACACAGTATATAGCCCCCCACAGTATACAGTCCCACACAGGATACAGGCCCTCCACAGTATACAGGCCCCCACACAGTATACAGCACCCCACTATACAGTAGTTTACAGTATATTAACATAACAGCCCCTGTCACCTTTTTCTGATGTAATCTTCACACAAAAAAAGCTCCACAGTTAACTTCTCCTGCATCACTCCTGGTAGGACCTGTGATGACCTCATAGCCATGTGACCAGTAATATTGTACGATGCCTGGACTCAGTGCCGGCAGGCATGGCAGCACCCCCTGTGTAGCTGACAGCCTGACACCTGGGGCAGTGGCTAGCAGGGCTCAAGAGGCAGCTTCCTTGGGCCCCCCAGGAGCAACTTGGCCCGGGGAAGCTGCCCCTTTTGCCCCTTGGTAAAGACGGCCCTGGCATCATGCATAGCCGAACACTGCTGGAGCACCGCCAGGCCCCAATGACTATAATGATACTCGGCAGGTAGCGGGTTTCGTCCTGTCGAATCGCGACACTAATGCAGTAAAAAGGCCGGGTCCCCACGAGTCCTATTATAGTCAATGTGCTCCCACGGGAAAAGGTATGATCTCACTGAGGGAAGCATAAAGTAGATGACAGGTTCCCTTTAAGCATGGAAGGAAAGCGGAATACCCAGACAAAACCCACGCAAACACTAGCAGAATATACTTGTAAGAAATACTGAAAATGCTGTGGTGTTAATGGGTACTAACACTGATATTTGGTCTTTGGGGCATTTTTAGGCGGGAATCACACATACAGTTTTGTGGTCAATTTGGATGCAGTATTTTAAGCCAAACACAGTGGATACTAAAAAAAGAAGACACATAATATATTGGTCTTTATACTTTTCCTTCTTTTTGAATCCACTTCTGACCTTGGTATTGGTTTAAAAATTGCCATAAATTGCATTTGTTATTCTAGCCTTGAGGAGAAGCATCCACTAAAATGATCCACTATGATGTCACCAATAAATGATTGCTATTACAACAAGCACTTAACCTCTTCAGGACCAGGCCAATATTCATTTTCCTTTTTTCTTCCACGCCAATAGAAATAATCGTTTTTACTATGTTAACTTTTTTTTTTTTAACTAAACTTTGTTTGCATCATCATATTCTGACATTTAAGGTTTCTAGTGGAGAATACCTCCCTAATATAGTCCCATACAAAAAAATCCATAGAGCAGCACATGGAGTGCCTACAGCTCTATAGTATGACATTGTAGGGAGCCCATGTTCAGCCAACACCCTCCGTACACATGGAGGCTACTGTCACTGTCATATAAAGTGATAGTGAATGTGAAGGAGAAAACTAATTAGAATAAGGATCATAATTAATAAATACGTTTTTAGTGGCTTAACAGCTTTGTGTATGAATTTAAAGTGGTGGTCTCAAAATTTTATATTGATTAATTTAGTCTGTTAGCTTGTAGTGTGGTGTCCCGTTTGCTCTTCGACAACAGCCCTTGCGTAGTGAATCAGCCGAAACACTCTCTTCAGAGGTAAGACTTTGCAAAGCTCCCTCAGGCTAAACGTCACGGCTCCCAGCATCCAGGTAATCTACACTGGCGTCCAGCACAATGCAATGTTCTCAGGTGAAAAAGGCTTCAGGCCCAACTATGTCACAGGCCAACAACAACTCCAATAGGCACTACACCTGGACCATGTAGACTCTCACTTATTAGCCCCAAACCCCCCCCCCCCCCCTATTATCTACTCCTCACTACACCTCCCAGAAGCTACCTATCACAGTGTGGTGGCACAGAGCTTCAAAGTCACCACACACATCTACCCATTAGTACCAAACTCTTCCTGAGCCTTGTCTGCCATCCATATCTCACCCTATGGCCTCATGCACACGACCGCTCTGTTTTTTGCGGTCCGCAGATCCGCAAAAAACGGAAGCCGCCCGTGTGCCTTCCGTAATTTGCAGAGCGGAACTGGCGACCCATTGTCGAAATGCCTATTCTTGTCCACAAAACTGACATATTTTTGGCGGAGCCACGGAATGGAGCAACGAATGCGGACAGCACACGTATCTTTTGCGGCCCCATTGAAATGAATGGGTCCGCACCCGAGCCGCAAAAACTGCGGCTCGGATGAGGACCTGTACAACGGTCATGTGCATGAGGCCTATACCTGACAGCTAAGAAGACTGTGATGGATCACTGTTTATATCAGCCCCATAGAAGTAAATGGAGAGGTAGAGTACCATATGCACAACACTCTCGTACATTCAGAGAGGGACCACAGGGACCTTGTTCTCTTGGTTGCTCAGAGTCCTACTGATCAGTCATCCAGCAATCTGTTATTTAACATTTTTGGATAGGTGATAAATTATATTTGCGGGATAACCCCTTTGAAAAAAACAGGGTGCCAACAGTGTAAGATACTGCAGTTTATGTGCTGCAAACTGGAGATTATAGCGCTCATCCTCCTTTCAAGACCATGCAAACATAAGATCCAGCATGAAAATCACTGTAAGGGTCTATTCACACGTCTGTATGTGTTTTGCGGATCCGCAAAACACGGACATCGGCAATTTGCGTTCCGCATTTTGCGGGCCACACATCGCCGACACTCTCATAGAAAATGTGGTTTTTTTCTATGAAAAATGCTATTTTTCTATGCAATTGCGGACAGGAATAGGACATGGTCTTTTTTTTGCGTAACGGAAGTGCGGATCCAGATGCAAACAGCACATTCCGGCCCGATTGAAAACGAATGGGTCCGCACCTGCTTTCACCCGGATGCAGACCCATTTTGCCGACGTGTGAATGGACTCTAAGTTAATGGATGTCGGGTCCGTTTTTTTTCCGTTACAACAAAACTTATCCGGCCCATTGACTAATTGATTTTCATTCCGGATCCGGTTTGTTCAGTTTCGCAGATCGGACACAAAACCGCAGCTTGCAGTGGTTTTGTGTCGGGTCAGAAAACTGAACAACCCAAATAGATAGATTTAGGCCTCATGCACACGACCGTTGTTCTGGTCCATCCGTTGCTCTGTTCTGTGGCCCCGCAAAAACAATATAACATGTTTTATTCTTGTCCGTTTTGCGGACAAGAATAAGCAGTTCTACAATGGGCTGAAAACTGCAGAAGGCACACGGGCGGCTTCCGTGTTTTGCGGATCCGCAATTTGTGAACCGCAAAAAATGGAACGGTCGTGTGCATGAGGCCTTATAGATAGATATGATAAGTCTGTTTTTCTGACACCCTGAAGTAAGGAAAAGCTGATGCAAAGTTATGTCATTCATTATGTAATCAGTTGCAGATTGAAAAAATTCGATCCACTTTTCCATAGGCATGCTGGGTCAGACTAATGCAGTACGACAACCCACTGGTGCCATCTAGAGGTGCACTTAGTGCTTTATAACAGGCACAGCTGTTGTATTTCCACACTCCGCTTGACCTATTTCTAGAGAGCTGTGAGAAATGAATAAATGTGTCAAACTCCAGCAAACATGATACTATGTAATAAGCGTACACAGGCCAAATGTTATCTGGGCATGCTTGATGTGTCACTGTCACAACTGTCTGTAGCAGTCTTCATGTCAATGTTAAGCAAAGCACCATGATATTGTGAGCACTACTCAGGGCTAGGAAAGAAGGTGAATTAAAGGGTCAAGAACCATCAAATGGCACCACATATCTGT
The DNA here is from genome assembly GCF_014858855.1 of Bufo gargarizans. Taxonomy (NCBI): domain Eukaryota; kingdom Metazoa; phylum Chordata; class Amphibia; order Anura; family Bufonidae; genus Bufo; species Bufo gargarizans. The sequence continues at coordinate 312,141,123 of NC_058080.1, forward strand.
CATACTAGCAAATTAGTCCCGTCAGGCAGATAACACATCCTTTCACGGTGGTTCCAGGAGCACAGTTCCATTGAGCATCTTTAGGCCTCATGCACACGACAGTTTTTTTTCACGGTCCGAAAAAACGGGGTCCGTGGGTCCGTGATCCGTGACCGTTTTTTCGTCCGTGGGTCTTCCTTGATTTTTGGAGGATCCACGGACATGAAAAAAAAGTAGTTTTGGCGTCCGCCTGGCCGTGCGGAGCCAAACGGATCCGTCCTGAATTACAATGCAAGTCAATGGGGACGGATCCGTTTGAAAATTGAGCCACAGTGTGTCATCTTCAAACGGATCCGTCCCCATTGACTTACATTATAAGTCTGGACGGATCCGCTTGCCTCCGCACGGCCAGGCGGACACCCGAACATAACTTGAAGCGTCCCCATCACCATGGGAACGCCTCTACGTTAGAATATACTGTCGGATATGAGCTACTTCGTGAAACTCATTTCCGACAGTATATTCTAACACAGAGGCGTTCCCATGGTGATGGGGACGCTTCAGGTTAGAATACACTGCAAACTTGGTACAAGACTGCCCCCTGCTGCCTGGCACCACCCGATCTCTTACAGGGGGATATGATAGCACAATTAACCTCTTCAGGTGCGGCACCTAAAGGGGTTAATTGTACTATCATATTCTCCTGTAAGAGATCAGGGCTGCCAGGCAGCAGGGGGCAGACCCCCCCCCTCCCCAGTTTGAATATCGTTGGTGGCACAGTGTGCGCCCACCATCGCCCCCCCCCCCTTCCTTCCTCTATAGTTAAAAATCGTTGGTGGCACAGTGTGTGCCCACCATCGCCCCCCCTTCCTCCCTCTATAGTTAAAAATCGTTGGTGGCACAGTGTGCGCCCACCATCGGCCCCCCTCTCTCTATAGTAGTAACAACCATTGGTGGCAGTGTGCGGCCTCACATTTCCCCCCCCCCCCCCCATCATTGGTGGCAGCGGAGTTCCGATCGGAGTCCCAGTTTAATCGCTGGGGCTCCGATCGGTAACCATGGCAACCAGGAAGCTACTGCATCCCTGGTTGCCATGGTTACTAAGCAATAGTACAATTGTAGAAGATTCATACTTACCTGCCTGCTGCTGCGATGTCTGTGACCGGCCGGGAGCTCCACCTACTGGTAAGTGAAAGGTCTGTGCGGTGCATTGCTAAAGAACTGTCACTTACCAGTAGGAGGAGCTCCCGGCCGGTCACAGACATCGCAGCAGCAAGCAGGTAAGTATGAATCTTCTACTATTGTACTATTGCTAAGTAACCATGGCAACCAGGGCTGCAGTAGCTTCCTGGTTGCCATGGTTACCGATCGGAGCCCCAGCGATTAAACTGGGACTCCGATCGGAACTCCGCTGCCACCAATGATGGGGGGGGGGGAGATGGAGGGGGGCGATGGTGGGCGCACACTGTGCCACCAACGATTTTTAACTATAGAGGGAGGAAGGGGGGGCGATGGGCACACACTGTGCCACCAACGATTTTTAACTATAGCGGGAGGAAGGGGGGGGCGATGGGCACACACTGTGCCACCAACGATTTTTAACTATAGAGGGAGGAAGGGGGGGGGCGATGGGCACACACTGTGCCACCAACGATTTTTAACTATAGAGGGAGGAAGGGGGGGGCGATGGTGGGCACACACTGTGCCACCAACGATATTCAAACTGGGGAGGGGGGGGTCTGCCCCCTGCTGCCTGGCAGCCCTGATCTCTTACAGGAGAATATGATAGTACAATTAACCCCTTTAGGTGCCGCACCTGAAGAGGTTAATTGTGCTATCATATCCCCCTGTAAGAGATCGGGTGGTGCCAGGCAGCAGGGGGCAGTCTTGTACCAAGTTTGCAGTGTATTCTAACTAGAAGCGTCCCCATCACCATGGGAACGCTTCTGTGTTAGAACATACTGTCGGAAATGAGTTTTCACGAAGTGAAAACTTAGATCAGAAAAAGCTTTTATGCAGACGGATCTTCGGATCCGTCTGTATGAAAGCAACCTACGGCCACGGATCACGGACACGGATGCCAATCTTGTGTGCATCCGTGTTCTTTCACGGACCCATTGACTTGAATGGGTCCGTGAACCGTTGTCCGTCAAAAAAATAGGACAGGTCTTATTTTTTTGACGGACAGGATACACGGATCACGGCCTCGGCTGCAAAACGGTGCATTTTCCGATTTTTCCACGGACCCATTGAAAGTCAATGGGTCCGCGAAAAAAAACTGAAAACGGCACAACGGCCACGGATGCACACAACGGTCGTGTGCATGAGGCCTTAGGCTGTGAGCATGATCCTATACAGACCATCTAATCTACTACAGCTGCATTTTCTTGGATTTATTAATATCATTTAAGGGTATGCATGAACTTTTTGTTCACTTTTTATAAAAACATTTGTTGGTAAGCAAAGCAACAAAAAATTGTGATTTGCTTTTTGATTTTTATGCAGGATAAATACTTTCATATTTTAATAGTTGGGCATTTTCAGAGTTGTCAATACCTATTATGTTTTCTTAACTTTTTATTTTTATTTGTAAAACAGGGAAAAGAGTTTTTCTTTTTTGTTCCTTCCCAGGGGACCTAAACATGCATTTATTAGACCATGTCTACCATATACTACAACAGTTTACCACTGCAGTCTATGGTAACATTTCAATGTTCCTATTGATAGGAACTTAACTATGGCAGGCCTGGGAGGCCTCAAAAGGCTCCTGGTTTCCATAGCATCCCAAAACGTCTGCCACAATCTCGTCATGGGCATTTCGTTATTCATTCCATCATAATAGAAGTCTATGGGCTGCATAACAGATCCGTCCCATTTCCGTTATGCAGGAGAGAACTCCCCTGCATAACGGAAACGGGACGGATCCGTTTTGCAGCCCATAGACTTCTATTATGACGGAATGAATAACGGAATGCCTCTAAAGGCATTCCGTTATGGAATTGCGTTATGGTCCGGGGTAATGGAACTCATAACGCAATTCAGTAACTACAACAACACAAAGCGAAAACGAATTTCAAAACATGAAATTCGCTCATCCCTAGTTTTGATCAAAAAATATCTGGGCATATCTACCTACAGCAGGGTTTCTCAACTCCGGTCCTCGGGACCCACCTACTAGTCTGGATTTGAGACTATCCCACAGAATGAATACCTGTGGTAAGTCCTGATGCATTGACACTAATTATATCACCTGGTCAATACTAAGGAAATCCTGAAAACATGACTGGTAGGTGGGTCCCGAGGACCGGAGTTGAGAAACCCTGACCTACAGCAAGATGAGCTCAACTCGGATGGTGACCTAGCTCTAAATCAGTCTCTATGCCATTCATAGGCATCTAAAATTCAAAGAGAGCAGAATCCATAAAAACACTGTGACTGGTACAATTGTAACCTCTCTGTGCTATTTAATTAGGGCTCATTCACACAGCCGTATGAACGGAAGGTCTGCAGGTCCATTCATTTCTATGGGCCCTCAAAAGATGCAGACAGCACACCGTGTGCTGTCCGCATCCGTTTATTCCGTACCACGGCTCCACAGAAAAGATAGAACATTAGGACATTTTCTATTATGGTTGCGGCCATGTGCGGTCTGCAAATTGCACATGGCCGGTATCCGTGTTTTGCAGATCCGCAAAGCACTACGGCCGTCTAAATGGGCCCTTAGTGTGACGTGTATAGCCGAGTCTGCTCTGTCCTGCTCACAGAAAGGTGCTGACAGAGTGACACAGCAGGTCATGGTCTGCCCATTCAGGGAGGTAGCAGTTACTGTGCTACTACTGGTTCCGTTCTCCTTGAATTTTAGGGTACTTTCACACTAGCGGCAGGACGGATCCGGCAGGCTGTTCACCCTGTTGAATCCGTCCTTCCGCTGTGCTGCCGGACCATCTCCATTGACTATAATAAGGACGGGGAGGCGCTCCGGCGCAGTACGGAAGTTCGCGGTCAGAGGCTGCCAGACTAAAAAGTCGGACATGCACGACTTTTAGTCCAAAAGCCTTTCGCCGTGCACTGCCGTATTGCGGAGGAGCACCGTCCCCGTCCCCATTATAGTCAATGGGGACGGAGCGGCGGTCCAGCGAAACAGCAGAAGGATGGATCCGACAGGGTGAACAGCCTGCCGGATCCATCCTGCCACAAGTGTGAAAGTACCCTTAGATGTCTGAACGGCATAGAGGCAGGTGGTAGATGAGCCCAGATATTTTTTTTATCCAAATATAAGCATGTCATATTTTTATATAAGATGTGGTGTTAGTTCATACATAGATCATATACTGTACAATTAGGCCCCATGCACACGGCCGTTGTTCACGGCCGTGTGCGGGCCGTGGAACCGCGGCCTGGATCCCTCCTGAGAGCAGGAGCGCACGGCGTCACTGGTTGCTATGACGCCGTGCGCTCCCTGCTGCCGGCACAGTACAGTAATACACTGGTATGATCTATACCAGTGTATTACTGTACTGTGCCGGCAGCAGGGGGCGCACGGCGTCATAGCAACCAGTGACGCCGTGCGCTCCTGCTCTCAGGAGGGATCCAGGCCGCGGTTCCACGGCCCGCACACGGCCGTGAACAACGGCCGTGTGCATGGGGCCTTATAGAATGCTCCAATGCTATGCTTTATTCCCCCTTAATTATGACTATTTGCAGCCGCATATTTGTTTAAAACATCTTTCCCCTGGCCCCCTCCTCCCTCCCTCTATTGTAATAAGAACATTGGTGGCCGGTGTGCAGCCATCACCATGGGAACGCCTTTGTGTTAGAATATACTGTCGGATATGAGTTTTCACGATGTTGATGGGGACGCTTCAAGTTAAAATATACCATCGGATTTGAGAAAACTCCGATCCGATGGTATAAAAGGGACTCCAGACTTTACATTGAAAGTCAATGGGGACGGATCCGTTTGCAATTGCACCATATTGTGTCAACGTCAAACGGATCCGTCCCCATTGACTTGCATTGTAATTCAGGACGGATCCGTTTGGCTTTGCACGGCCAGGCGGACACCAAAACGACTTTTTTTTCATGCCCGTGGATCCTCCAAAAATCAAGGAAGACCCACGGACGAAAAAACGGTCACGGATCACAGACCAACGGAACCCCGTTTTGCGGACAGTGAAAAAATACTGTTGCGTGCATGAGGCCTAATTCTGTTGAGACCTCAGTTCAGACCCCAGATTAAACCCCAAATCTCCCTCCAAATGAATACAGAACTCAGCCCACAAATGTATACAGACCACAGATCAGACTGCTGCCGCCTTTAACCTGCATCCAATCTCCCCCATCCCCTAAATTAAGACCTCAGAGCAGAAAAAAAAAAAATACAAATATTCACTTCTCTTAATGCCAGCAGTACACTGCATCCTGATGTCATACGGTATCAGTGCACGTAGATGCAATATGACCTGACACTATGCGCTGTCAAGTCACAAAACAGCGCGCCAGGGAGAAGACCAGTGAGGGTAAGTGAATCTGCCAAGTGGCAGCACCGTCCAGAGCTGGAGAGGTACGTTTTTTTTTTTCATTTATTTTAAATGTCTGATCTGAGGTCTGATTGGGGCTGATCTGAGGCTGGGGGATTGATCTAAAGCTTGGGGATATGATCTGAGGTCGGGGGGCCTATTGAGGACTGATCTGAGGCTGGGGGGTTATTGGGGTCTGATCTGAGGCTATGGAGGGTCTGGTAGGGGTGCGATCTGAGGCTGGGGGTGTTATCTGAGACTGGAGAGGGTCTGATCTAAGGCTGGGGAAGGTCTGATCTGAGGCTGATGGAGGTGGGCACAGTTGCGTAGAAAGAGGCAGAAAGAGTGAAAGCTGGGTGAATCCCTCTGGGTTTAGCTTGGTTGCCATTAATGACAAATATAGAACTAAATATATAACATTCTCAACTTAAAAATTTGACTGTACGACCGGCACTCTAACAATGGGAATAATGTGGGACAACTAATATGAGGTTAACACTATTTAATAACATTTATAACATACAATAATAAGATTTCAATACATAGATAAAAAGATGCATATAAAACAAATATAGCAATAAGAATCTACTGGATGGGGTTATAAGTCCAAGTATATACTATTGGCGTCCTCCTGCGGTAGCTTTTCAATATAATACGGCTTTTATTCAATCAGAGTGAATGCAAAAAAGCACATGCTTTATATCGCATAGATGGTGGTAAAACGCATGAGAATATATTGCTGCATATATGACGGTATTACAGCGTATAGATAGTCTCTCTCTGTAGTGTTTCCGACATATGATACAGTGTATTGGATATTTTACTCACTGTTTCCAGCTGGCTCTTGTTTCTGTGGCGTCCCGTAATGTTGATAAATTCGGAACATGAAATATATCAAAAGTGTCAAATATATCTAAAAAGTAATACCATATAGAATAAAAATCACAGTCAAAATCGCAAAGCATAACTTTATCTCTATCAAGATTACAGATAAAGTTATGTTTTGCGATTTTGACTGTGATTTTTATTCTATAAGTTTTTAGCCATATTTGACACTTTTGATATATTTCATGTTCCGAATTTATCAACACATAATAATCAACAAGACATATACTATGCAGTAAGGGAAAACTGCATACGAAAAAACTTACAAAAAACGCATAAAAATCGCATTCCTCCTTTTGAAGAGACATTTTATCGCATGAAAACGCAATATGGAGACCTAGGATCGAAAAATCCACTCCTGAATTTCGATGTGACATTTTCACCTGAGGACATTGGGTATAAAAGCATGAGATTCCTCATTGTGAGTGAACCCACTGAGGAAGAAGTAGTGATTACTTCGAAACGCGTCTGGGAAACGCGTCGAGAAATATTCGCTCACAAAGTCCTTGGAGCATGGCCATGCGATCTATATGAAAATTTGAATAAGGACTTTTACATTTAATGTCCTCTGTAGAGACTATCTTCATGATATTTGGAGTATACAGCACAACAGCTGTGGACTTAGACAACGCCCGGATTAACTCCATTGCGAAATTTAAACTACCGAAAAATCGAAATAAACTTTCGTATCCAAAAAAACTTCAATTATTTTTTCGTAACCGACAAACGATTTGGCGCACAGAGCACTTACATGTGGGACGCCACAGAAACAAGAGCCAGCTGGAAACAGTGAGTAAAATATCCAATACACTGTATCATATGTCGGAAACACTACAGAGAGAGACTATCTATACGCTGTAATACCGTCATATATGCAGCAATATATTCTCATGCGTTTTACCACCATAATGCGATATAAAGCATGCGCTTTTTTGCATTCACTCCATGATTGAATAAAAGCCGTATTATATTGAAAAGCTACCGCAGGAGGACGCCAATAGTATATACTTGGACTTATAACCCCATCCAGTAGATTCTTATTGCTATATTTGTTTTATATGCATCTTTTTATCTATGTATTGAAATCTTATTATTGTATGTTATAAATGTTATTAAATAGTGTTACCCTCATATTAGTTGTCCCACATTATTCCCATTGTTAGAGTGCCGGTCGTATTTTCTTATTACATATCTGCTTTTGAATAGGGTGATTCAAATCAGACCAGAGCACCGGACCCTGATTACAAGGAGAGAGCCGTCTGAACTCTTCTATATACTTAAAAAATTAGACTGCTATATGTGGTCAAAATGGCGCCTATTTGTCATACATAGTGCAGGCGCTATTTTGTGCTGCAAACTTACAGCGCTCTAGATTTTTTAAATTGAAGCACAATTTCTGTACCTTACCCCTAAGTCAGTTGTATGTTTGACCAAATGCAGCCGTCAAATTTTTACGTTGAGAATTTTGTATGGCCCCCGAACGATGTTACAAATATCCAAATAGCTAGCCCTCGGCAGAAAATCGGTTCCCCACCCCTGCCTTAGATGCTGCGGTCTGGAGGGACTGCAGCATCTAAGGGATTCATAGACAGAGGGGCTTCCCGCTTTCCCATCAGGCCCAACCGCAATGCCATCACAGCTTACCAAGCACAGAGCTGCACATTGTACAGCAGCTCAGCCCCATGCACTTCTATGGGGCAGAGCTGCTCCAACCTAGGCCATGTGACCGATGATCGTGACATCACTGGCCTAGGGTAAGCTGCAAGAAGGCACCCCTGTGATCAACTGTATGAATAGGCGCAGTGCTCAGCTTAAGCCTCTTCCTAGGCCATGAGATGTCATGTTACCCGTCAAGCTGAGAAATTCAATTTTGGAATTTCTCTTGGTGAGGATGAATCTCTTCCATAGGTAAAGAAACCTTATTGATACCAACTGGCTATGCCAGGTGTTGAATCCCATCTCCTGTGTGCCAGCATTCTGACTTCTGCATGGCTCATAAAGGACTCCCCCTCAGTTTGAGTATGCTTATTTGAAAAGCTTTTCTTTGCTCCTCAACTCTTCAGGGCAGGTACACATAGCACCTTTAGGGCCTCATGCACGTCACTGTACTTTTGGTCCATGTCTGATCCGCACATTTTACAGTTCGCATATGGATCCATTCATTTCTATGGGTCCGTAAAACAGACAACACATAATTTACACATGGCTGGGCATCAAATTACAAATCCTGATCTTTTCTTGTCCGTTTTGCAGACAAGAATAGGCTTTTTGTCAGTGGGTCCCACGAAAATTGCGGGGTACACATGGCCCACATCCATATTTTGCGGCTCCTGAGGCCTGATTCAGTGCTTCTCCAATCCATTACTCAGACTCATGCTTTATCCTTTGAAACATCTGACGGACAATTTGTCAGATCACATTCCTGCATACATAGGGGCGTGCAAAAGGGAACTGCATATAACCCTAAGTCTAACTGGTAAAAGGCCTTCAACCTCACACACAAGATGCCTATATTGCTTGCCAGACTCAAGAAAAGAATTTCATAATACTGACAAGATCGTTTTAGATTAGACACTCCATTTTCACTCCTCATGAAATTTTATATAACAGAAAAAGAATTCGGCGGCACCAGTCCGCTGGCTCAGGTGCTATGTCCAAAGGAATGAGCGTCAACCTTCTTATATATGTAGAAAACGGGACAGCACTCCAAGACTTGAAAAGGATAGAAATCTTTATTCACCCATGTGAAAAATAATTGCAACGTTTCAGCTCACAACTGAGCCTTTCTCAAGCAAAGAAACACAAGCCTGTGCATGTCTTATACAGCTTTCTCAAAAATCAAGTAACCAATGAATTTTACAGATCAAAAACATGTGACTATTCATCACATGATGAATAGTCACATGTTTTTGATCTGTAAAATTCATTGGTTACCTGATTTTTGAGAAAGCTGTATAAGACATGCACAGGCTTGTGTTTCTTTGCTTGAGAAAGGCTCAGTTGTGAGCTGAAACGTTGCAATTATTTTTCACATGGGTGAATAAAGATTTCTATCCTTTTCAAGTCTTTGAGTGCTGTCCCGTTTTCTACATATATATATATATTATTTTTTTACGTGATAACATTTAGACCCCTTAGGGGGCTACAACCTGGAGTCTTCTCTTCACAAAGACCATACTAGAACTATTATAGCCTATGCAGTGCTCCAGACTAAAAAAAAAATATGAAAGCCATTGGCTCCTAACCTGAAAAATTTAGGAGCCAAATGAAATTTTTAGTCACCAAATTTAAAATATATATAATATAGCTGGGATGCTTAGGAGCATATAAGCCATCTAAGGCCTCATGCACACAAACGTGTATATTCTTTCCATGTCCATTCCGTTTTTTTTTCCGGGCCGTATACGGAACCATTCATTTCAACGGGTCCGCAAAATAAGCGGAAGTTACTCTGTGTGCATTCTGTTTCTGTATGTCCGTACTTCTGTTCCGCAAAAAAATAGAACATGTCCTATTATTGTCCGCATTACGGACAAGGATAGGACTGTTCTATTAGAGGCCAGCTGTTACGTTCCGCAAAATACAGAATGCACACGGACGTCATCCGCATTTTATGCAGAACCATTTTTTGCAGACCGCAAAATGCATACTGTTGTGTGCAAGAGGCCTAAGTCTGAGAGGACACAATAAGCCCTTTAAGCAGTGCATGTTGATTAGGTCAGCTGGCACATGCCCAATGAGGCAGGTCTGTGAACAGTACCGTACCATGAGCTTTTAATTTACTTTTTTACTAGGCCATCAGCACCTGCAATGAATAAAAAAAATCTAAAACAGCAATCTAACTCGTTATAGGTGGCAGAAAAAATAAATAAAATAAAAATAAAAAAGGTGTCAAGGCTGTCCATCATTAGTGCATGGACAGCTTAAACCAGGAACACACTAGAAATCAGACCGCAACTGTACATATGTCATTTAGTGCCGATATGGAAAAATATTAAAGGAGTTGACAAGGGAGGTAAAATTTTTAGTACAGTGCTCAGGGTGGTTTAAAAAGAATCAATACTCACCACCACTGATCCCCTGCCCCTCCCATTTCAATGCTTAATGGGTCCCCACTGGTCTCGGCACACAGGAAATGCCAGCTCAGTCAATCACTGGTCGAGAAAAGTATAGTGCCATGGCTAGTGATTTACTGAGAAGGCTTCTCCTGGCATTTTTCTGCTTGTGGAGACTGGACCATTAAGTAGAGACCAGTGGAAACCCAGTTGGAACGGGAACATCAGGGATTGAGGGATAGCGAGTTTTGATTCTTTAATATACAACCACTCCAAACACTTTACTAAAATTTTGCACTGCACTGGACAATCCCTTTAAACATGTTGTACTCAGTATTTAAAGGGACAGCAATAGATTGGATAATTATATATTATTTTTTTTTAACTCTCACTAGTTGAATCCCACATCACTCCTGCACTGATCCTTCCTTATTTTCTAGTGCTGTACATTCACATGATGCAAGTCTACGGTCACCTGCTGCACATGCTGGCATCAACAATGAGGCCAGTAATTGTCTGCAATGGTCACATGGACTTATTCCGTGTCATCACTTCAGGAAAGAAAAAACTGCTGGGGACAGCAGCATCAGTGCTGGAGTGGCCAGGAATTAACCGGTGAGTGAGTTTATTTTTTTTTTATATTTCCTGGAATAAATTGAAATGATATATTGAATATACGCCTATAAGTACAATAGAGCAAATAACATAGGGATAGGCGCTAAAACAAAATAATAATGTCTTTATTAATTGTCTGACTTAAGAAATAAGGGGTATCAACCGTCAGTATAATGTGCAAAACTGACTTTAACAATTGTGAAAACACTGATATATACCAAATAGCACCACCATCTGGATTGCCAGTGTAATCTCACAAGCTACTAGCATAAGGGGCTCATTCAACCACAGGGTTCAAGATGTGTATCCCAGGGTGAAAGGTATCAAGGGGATGTATTGGTATAGGAATTTCACCAAACACCACTCCAAAACAGTGAGAGCCAGCGCGCAGACTCTCACTGCACTAATAATCACAGGTGCTGGACTATGGCAGAGCAATAACAATCACTCCAGGTGGATTAAAGGAGCAATGGTTGCCCTGACATGTCCCTTATTGGCAACAGCTCAACGCTGCGTTTCCATGCATTGGGGATGCATTTCATCAGGAGCTATGTGCACCAGGTTAATACTAGAGCCCAGAGCCTCAGTGTTGTTTTAATGACCGAGGTAATGGACAAACAAACAGTCAGTGATAGAGATCCCTGCCTAGCACCGTTTTCCTCTAGTGTGAGGTACGGAGCTTTACAAACAGTCACTATCCTGCCTGAGCTAGCAACCTCTAGGCTGAGGTGCTGCGTGCTAGTGTGCATGTAATCCGGCACTGTGATGGCCGCGGGGGGGCGATAGTGAATTGTTCCGTGAATTTGTTGCGGTCCTCAACAATAACACCGTGGGACTTTTTTTCACCTCAGAAATGGATTTGAAGAACATTTCCTTCCTGGATCTGTCCATTTCATTGTCTGCTGATGGGCATATTAGTACCAACGTTTTCAGAAAGCCCACAGCTACCAATAACCTTTTGAAATGGGACAGTGCGCACCCTGTAGCCCTTAGGAGAGGAATCCCTAAGGGCCAATATTTGAGGGTTAGGAGGAATTGTTCTCATCTCAGTGATTTTAGGGTGGCTGCTAAAGATCTCCAGCAGAGGTTTCAGTGTCGTGGTTATCCTCAGCAGTGTCTAAAGCAGGCTTACCAGCACTCAATGAGTACTAACAGGGATCGGTTGTTGTCTCCGAAAAAGAGGGACAATAGTGAGAATATTGTGAGGATCATTGGGACTTTTGACGGCGCCCATGACGAGGTGCGCCATGTCCTTAACGAGCACTGGGACATTTTGAAATCCGATCCGGATATTGGTGGGATGATTTCAGCCAACCCTTCAGTCACTTATCGCCGCAACAATAATTTACGTGACATGTTGACACATAGTCTGTACATCAGCCCCCGTCCGCAGTCATGGCTGCGAAACCCACTTACAGGTACGTTTCCTTGTGGATCCTGTAAATTTTGTGGGTTCATTAAAAAATCCAAAAGCTTCACTAACAGCACTGCGGATAAAACGTTCTTCATTAAGTCTTTCCACAATTGCAAGTCAGTTGGTGTTGTGTATTTAATGACATGTGTATGCAGCATCAAATATGTGGGTAAAACCATCAGAGAGCTAAGAAGACGGATTGGGGAGCATATTTTGGATATTACCAATCTCAAAGATACGCCAATTGCTCGTCATGTTCTTGACCTTCACAGGGGGGATACATCATCGGTCAAATTTCAAGTGATCGACTCTGTGAAGCCGTCACCAAGGGGCGGTGACTATGATCGCATATTGTTGCAAAAAGAGGCGAGATGGATTTTTTCTCTGAATACCATCAAACCATCCGGCCTCAATGATGCGATCTCATACATCCCGTTCATCTAGTGACCAGGCTGATTTCTTTGTGTTACTGTACAATGCACTATGAGAAGTGGATTCATGTGTGTGATCATTGATACAAGTGGCTACACACATGAATCTATGTGTCTGTCCGTTTTTACACACTTCTCTTGGAGTGACTCTCCTTTACTGTATAATTACAATAAAGATGTCCATGCTGCGATAAATATATAAAGCCGCTTTGTAAATTCCTTGTTTTGTTTATGTGGCGCTTGCTGCGCTTTCCCTGTGACTCACCGTGTTCCTCCTCCCCTCAGCCTTTGGTTTGCCTTGTGCCGTGCCTCCTGGCCGGATTGGCTGATTGACGGAGGCGTGTCTAACAGGGCGGGGCTTCACCCTGTAAAGCTCGGCGTTCTGTGGGCCGCTTTGCGGCCATCACAGTGCCGGATTACATGCACACTAGCACGCAGCACCTCAGCCTAGAGGTTGCTAGCTCAGGCAGGATAGTGACTGTTTGTAAAGCTCCGTACCTCACACTAGAGGAAAACGGTGCTAGGCAGGGATCTCTATCACTGACTGTTTGTTTGTCCATTACCTCGGTCATTAAAACAACACTGAGGCTCTGGGCTCTAGTATTAACCTGGTGCACATAGCTCCTGATGAAATGCATCCCCAATGCATGGAAACGCAGCGTTGAGCTGTTGCCAATAAGGGATATGTCAGGGCAACCATTGCTCCTTTAATCCACCTGGAGTGATTGTTATTGCTCTGCCATAGTCCAGCACCTGTGATTATTAGTGCAGTGAGAGTCTGCGCGCTGGCTCTCACTGTTTTGGAGTGGTGTTTGGTGAAATTCCTATACCAATACATCCCCTTGATACCTTTCACCCTGGGATACACATCTTGAACCCTGTGGTTGAATGAGCCCCTTATGCTAGTAGCTTGTGAGATTACACTGGCAATCCAGATGGTGGTGCTATTTGGTATATATCAGTGTTTTCACAATTGTTAAAGTCAGTTTTGCACATTATACTGACGGTTGATACCCCTTATTTCTTAAATCAGACAATTAATAAAGACATTATTATTTTGTTTTAGCGCCTATCCCTATGTTATTTGCTCTTTTATATTTCCTGCACTTAATTTCTTTTGAATTAAAGTTCTTGAAAATCCCTTTAATTACTAATTAACCTGATTTATTTATGCAGTAATGATGGTCCTGAGTACTAATAATGTGCAATCAGCACTGCAGAAACTGGGGAATATGGACAAGAACATATGCAGAATACATACCCATGTTTCAGGCACCTTGAAGTGTATGAGATTAGGGAAGCCATTAAACAATGCTTATTTTATTCACTACCTACATCCACCTCCTGCTCCCTTGGCTGTTCTCCTTTCTCATGCCAATGGTTTGTAAATGGAGGGATTCCCAGCACTGGCTGTGCGATTTCTTGGCTTTGTCCTGCTTCCTCTCCATCATTCTGCGAGGTATCTTCCCCATTATATCTCCAGTAAGAGGTTATCCAGCTCCAGACACTATCACCACGTGACCTACGACTATAAAGGTCTCTCAGCCCGAAAGCGACCATTGAACCTGTAGCCCTGTTCTTTGCCCTTAGAAAGATCCATTGATTCAGGGTGATTTACTTTGCTGGATGGGTGAGGGGAGCCCATCCAGGGGAGAATGTTTGGAGAAGCTCCATTAGGGATCTCAGAGGGAATGTTAGGAGTCTGCACTTTTCAGTGGAGATGCCTCTGGTTCTGAGGCAGAAGGGTCAATTGATTGGGATAATTTGTCTGTTCTTGGGGGGATCAGAAGGTGTGTCTGGAGGAAGGTCAGTATGGACTGGTCCCTAAAAATGGGGGCCTTTGGGGATGGGGCTGGATTCAAAGGCACTTGAGGTGTTGGAAACCAAGGAACCAGGCAGCGAGGGGATAAGCGGCAAAGTTTGAGACTTGTTAGTCACATCAGTTCATTGTGAGGGAAAACTGGAGTCCAAGGTCTGCTGGGAACTTGACGGGATTTGCGAAGTAGGAGTGAGTGTGGGCATGGCTTGGGTTCCCGCATCTTGTGCTTCCGCTTCCAGCAGTCTTCTTCTGAATTCACACGTCCGCGAGATCCCGGCCCGGAGTCCTGCTGAATGCAGGAGTGCACGGCGTCATTGGTTGCTATGACGCTGTGCGCTTCCTGCCGCCGCCGCAGTACAGTAATTACTCGATTGAATCGAGTAATTTGACACAAAAAAATCCACAATGCAAATTTTTTGCATTGAGGATTAATTTGTGTCATGTGACCACAGAGCGGGAGTGAAGTACTTGCTATTACTCACCACTCCATGGTCACCCACCCTAGTCAGGTCATAGTGCGTGCTTACGTGCACTATGACCCAATGCTGTCTGACGTCAAGACAATGATGAGATTCTAATGAGTTTTTATAAAGAGAAACGTTCTTTTAATTAGTTTTTTGTTATTAGAATACTCGAATAATCGTTGGATTAATCGATAGAATACTCAATTACAAAAATAGTTGATAGCTGCAGCCCTATGCCTCAAGCACAGCTTTATAGCCAGTTTACATCAGGTGTCAGAACCTTCAGCTGTCATGGTAATCAATCAGAGCACCACAATTTCACTGTGGGGGCTCCGATTGGAAGGCAGAGGGAACCCCCCTGTCCAACTCCACAGATTCTGTGAAAGCTATTCATCGCAGCATCTGAGGGGTTAAATGACCAGGTTCGGTGTCATCAAATCAACTACAGGATGCACAAAACATGACCAAATTCAAGGAGACACAAACATGAATGAAAAGGTTTTTTTTGTACTAGCTATCACATTGCTTTTCATCTAAGCATTGTGATTTATTAACCTATACCAGTGATGTCTAACCTTTCAGAGGCCGAGTGCCCAAACTGCAACCCAAAACCCCCTTATTTATCACAAAGTGCCAACACGGCAATTTAACATGAATACTATAGTTCAATATAGTATATATTCCATGTACTTTATCATTTAGCTATTAAAGCCTGCCTACATTCAGTACCCTGCCTGTGCCGTTCATAGTGCACCCTGAATGGCAGGAAAAGTCTAAGGCATATTGGTACACCATAGACTTTTTTCACAGTGCAGGTGCCCACAGAGAGGGCTCTGAGTGCCGCCTCTGGCACCCGTGCCATAAGTTCACCATCACTGCCCTATACAGTGGTCGCTCAAGTTACAATATTGTCTACATAGAAGTGACTGTCCTCGGCCATGGAAACTGCAATGATTGTCCATCTAGCTGCACATGTTCTGTACTTCTCTTTACTTGTGCCATGGTTAGTTGCTGATTTGGACACCAGGTCAGGGCAGATCCATGTTGTTTGTCAGGTACACTGTGGGAAAGAAGCTCCTGTCCTCTACATACTAAGTAAACAGCCTCCAGAAGCTATTTCGGACTGTTAAATCCTGGACAATATCTTTAACCCTTTCCAATACATAGCTGATATCCTGGCAGTATGACACTTCAGTAGCTAAAGACATATCTCCTCTGTCCTTGGCTGTATCTCAGGCTGCATAGTACGTAGTGATATCAGCCAGAGCTTGTTTTAGCCTTGCTTTAAAGCCAAAGACAAATCCTTTAGAAACAGGTCAACAGTGAGTGCTACATGTACCTACAGCTCTTACTCCCAGTGTACCTAGCATCATCCCAACCCCTTAGATTGTGAGCTTTAAAACAAGTCCAGGCCGACAGCTCTATGCAGCCTGAGATACCAGGATGAAATATCTCCCCCCCCCCCCCCTCCTTCAGTCGACTGTAATCTCGACCAGTGTGGAGGACGAGGGGAACCCGTGGGGTACATGCTGACAGGCTGCGGTAAAAGGAGGAGAAGGCACATCTGTCCCTGTATAACTGTACATGACCCCCAGGGGGAATTCAACATGGACTTCTGTGTATAGTACCAATCTTCCAACCCAACACTGAGAAAGCTTGCTCTCTATCCCATATGTGAGATTTTTTTTCCCCAAAAAAAAGGAGTAAGAAGGTGAATGCCTGCTTATCTAATCACTCGTCTGTCTAATTAGGCCATTTTTTGACGCCATGACCCAGATGTTTACCTGCGGCCGGATCACAGCGTCATGCTTGCACAGCCTCCTTTCCATTCTCCGTGCAATGTGATGGATGGGACATAGTTCTCGAGATAGGAGCGGCTCCCAGAGGTGGGACCCACATCTAGCAGACATTTATGGCATATACTGTGACTATGCTATAAATGTCCAGATGGGACAACCCCTTTAAGACATAGAATTTTATGATTTGCATTTCTTAATCCATGTTCATCAGACCATAACCATTTTATGGAGTAAGTTGATACAATTGTCCAGGATTTTTTAGAGCATTGTTTGATTTGATATATTATGCAGGCACCTGAGGACTATTGGAACTTTTATTACTGAAATTAACTTAACAATCTACAAAGGCATGGTTTACGCTCCATACCACTGACACACGTATGTACAGTGGGCATAAATAGGCCTTCATACTTTTATTAAAATATACTTTAAAGTGCTCTAAAAATAAAGAAAATAAAATGCTACTTTTTGCGCTGTGGATTATGGGGCAAGGCAGCCCCTTCAAAAGCCAGGGAGCCGGATACAGACATTAGCTGGCCTGCATGCATCCTCTCATTCACACGAAGTTCACAGCCATCTTGCAGCATGCGGATAGCTATTCGCGCAATGTTCTTGGAATCATCTAAGCCACAGTGAAGGCGACCGTCATATAACATGCCCAATTTTTCAAGCATCATTGTCAACTTGGTTTGATTTCTTGGAACCTTTGAATAAAACAAAACAAAAAAAATCTGAAAGAAGTATTTAGTCAAGACTCGGCTTGCATACAAAACATTATATTCTGATCACATGTATATTCAACGAACATAAATGGCTCCAAACCTTGTAGAAATTCCCATAAGACTTGCGAATATTAATCCATTTCTTTGCAAACCGTGGGTATTTTATACAACTGATGTGACACTGCATGTTTAAGAACTTGCTCATATCCCATGACCTGCAAAACAGAAGTAGTAGAGAGTTATGCCCATGTATAGTCAGCACAGCACCATCAGCTGCTTACCAGTGGCACGTGATGGGGGCCGCACTTATTACTGGCACATTATTGGTGGGCACTATAGGGGCATCTACTGAGGCCACAAAGTAGGCTTATTTTATATGGGGGGCTCTGTACTGTAACATCTTATACTGGGACACATGGTGGGTACTATGGGGAAGGGGGGAGAGGAGTACTATGGAGTCATCTACGGGGGGCACTAAGAAGGGGTAATTTATACTTCAACTGGGGGCATTACAAGGGGGTATTTTTTGCATTGTCACATTATAAGGAGAATTATTTCTACTGGGGGGGCATTATGGTGGGCTTTATTACTCCCCCATGGTATGACCCCCTAGTAGCAGCACCAGCCTCTCCCTGCTCTGTGACCCCTCTGCCCCTTCTCCAAAGCCTTATTATGAAATCTTTCTCATTAGGATAAAACACAACATCAGCTCCGCCAAGCCCCCGGCCAAAGTGTCCCCAATGGCCATGTAAGTTTTCATGTGAAATATGTTTGTTATACGCATACAGTATACCTCTACACTGTGCCACACAGCATACAGTATACCTCTACAATGTGTAGTCTGTTCTATAAGCACCCTTGTTCTGTGGCGGCGGACAGAAAATAATCTGGAAGTGCCCCTCCCGAGACCAGGCTCTGGATCCGCCACTGGTCTGGACCACTCACAGGAGTGTACATTTCTTCTAAACTATAATCCGTATGCTCTGACCTGCAGAAATCAGCACTCGCTCGGTAACAACTAACAGGCAGTAGGCTGTAGCCTGGCCCTGTTACCGAAGTTAGCAGAGTGGTGTAAGGTTAAGGTACTAGTAGAGATGAGCGGCCGCTTAATCCTGATTTAAAGTTAAAAGTTACTGCAGGATATGGATTACAGTTTAGAAATGTCAAATGTACACTCCTGTGAGCGGCGGGAGGGAGATCTGTGGATGTCACTGTTATGGAGGGGGAAATGGGGATGACACTGTCATGGGGTGGATCTGTGGATGACACATATAGCATAAGATGCTATATACGGTAAGTGTCATCCACAGATTCCCCCCATAGCAGTGTCATCCACAGATTCCCCCCATAGCAGTGTCATCCACAGATTCCCCCCATAGCAGTGTCATCCACAGATTCCCCCCATAGCAGTGTCATCCACAGATTCCCCCCATAGCAGTGTCATCCACAGATTCCCCCCATAGCAGTGTCATCCACAGATTCCCCCCATAGCAGTGTCATCCACAGATTCCCCCCATAGCAGTGTCATCCACAGATTCCCCCCATAGCAGTGTCATCCACAGATTCCCCCCATAGCAGTGTCATCCACAGATTCCCCCCATAGCAGTGTCATCCACAGATTCCCCCCATAGCAGTGTCATCCACAGATTCCCCCCATAGCAGTGTCATCCACAGATTCCCCCCATAGCAGTGTCATCCACAGATTCCCCCCATAGCAGTGTCATCCACAGATCTCCCTCCCTATAACAGTGTCATCCACAGGCAACTAGGACATGTTGAAATCTGAGTGATTTTATATTTTTTTAAACCACAGACAGCAGGACTTTTCTTCCCTGTTGCGGTTTTAGGTATTGGGTATTGGGTAAAGTATCGCAGCATTTCTAAGCGTACTTGTGTAGATGTATCGTTGTTATAGCTGCCCCCCCCCCCTTCTTTTGTCCTGGCCCCCAGTGGGCCCCCCCAAAATTTGAAAGCTAGAGACGCCTCTGCAGCTTGCCCATCATTTGTTTCTGCCGGAAAACCCCTTTTATCTGATCTGAGGGGAGCATATGACTGCTGGAGGAACTTATTTGATTTGCTAAATGCTTGTAAAAAGCTGGGCAGCCAATTAGACTCAGCAGAACACGCACATAGGTGTACTGTGGATCTCTGTGGTATGAAGTCCTAACCTGCCCTTAATTCATACTCAACATACCTCCAATTGCATACGCTCCATAGCGTATTGTGAAATATTTTCCTCTTAGAACATTAATTTTAGGGGAGAATGAGGTTGCTCATGGTGGCACAATATGGTGCACTCGAGTCCTTAAAGGGGTATTCCAGTTACATGAACTCACACATGCCCAACGGCCGCTTCTGATTTGGGATCCAGAAGGAACAGCTGGCTCCTAATAGAACAGTCCTATCCTTGTCCGTCATGTGGACAATAATAGGACATGTTCTATTTCTTTACGGAACGGAAATACTGAAACAATGCACACAGCCATTTCCGGTATTTTTTTTGGCCCCATTGAAGTATGGGCTGCAAAAGAATGGAACGGACGGGAAAACAAAATACGTTCTTGTGCATGAGCCCTAAGAGGGCTTCTGAAACCTGAATGGATGAATTGAAAAACGTGCTTTTAAAATATGCAAATTACCTTGCTACCAGCAAGTAGGGCGGCTACTTGCTGGTAGCAGCTGCATCCTCCGATCCTAAAGACACCCCCGCCTCATGTTGATTGACAGGGCCAGGGAACGGGATCGTGCTGGCCCTGTTTGCATTCAAAATCTTGCGCCTGCGCCGTACCCGTCTTCAATCGGCGCAGGCGCACTGAGAGGCGTACGCTTGCTCGGCCGCAGAATTGTTATATTATAGGGCATAGAATTATTTTATACTTACAGACAAGTTCAGAGAGCTGACAGGTCATGGTTAATACAGTCTTTAATACAAGAGTGCAAAACACAAAAGCCCTTACCCATCGGTCAGGATGGCATACTTGAACTTTGTACCCAGTTCCTTTTGTCTCATCCAGTCCACTGCACTTTGGAGAACCACATGAAATGGGTCAGCCTTGTCAACAAGTTCCTGAAGAAAGAAAACTAAACTTATAAACCCTGAACATCCAAAGAATGCCTATAGTGATGTATGGGGATATAGAAAACCCCTACATCAAAAATAAAATAAAAAAAATTATATATATATATATATATATATATAATATATATATATATATATATATATATATATATATATATATATATATATATATATATATATATCACACATACACACACAGTTTACCGTAATTCACAATTATAAAACATCATGTACTGTATAAAGATGCACTTCTATGTAGTCACCACACACCCTGTATTTGGTGCAATAATGAAAATACAGCACACTGGAAATGACCACCACTAAATGAACACAAAGATAGAAAAAGGGGTCTTCTTACCCATCAACCTTCCAAATACCATGGTCAAGCAGCTTTATCGTGGGGTGAGCTCACTTAGCGGGTGCCATCTTTAACGGATGCTGCATGTGCGGTACACGGTGTTCGTTTTATAATTGTGAAATAAAAGTTCAGTTTTATCACATCCCCTACTTACATAACCTTATAAATCCAAATAAAATCTTAGTTCACTCTATACGAGCACACGCCAAGTAGCATACTCGACATGGGTGTTGGCAACAGAGAATTGCTCAATTACTTTGGAACACTTTCTTATCCAAGCCATTCAGAGATTGTACTTCATGACAGTGGTAAATCTGAGTCAATATAAAATCACCTTTATATTAAATATAAATATATATATATTTTACACATACAAACACACATAGCAATTTTCTAAATTAGAATTTTTAGTTTACTTTATGTTGACATCATTTTGTAATTGTCATTTTATTTTTGATATGAAAGCACAATGAAATTCCAGCACTCACGATTTTGGTAGCTAAAATCTTCGTCTTTTATTCAGGCAGTAGACATATAAACAGGACATCCACCCACAAGTGCAGCAACCTTGACGCGTTTCGAACAGTAGTTCTTAGTCGTAACAATGAGCAGTGTCTCCTCTGGCACCTTTATACCAGTCTGTACCAAAATGTAATTGCTTTTCCCCTCCACCTGAGGGGTGGGGGAGTGTAGGAGGCAGGGAACATTTTAACCTCTTGTTTTCCAGGTGAGGCACTGCTCATATGTTTCACAATAGAAAATTCATGCATCTATACAAAGTCACTGATTATTACAAAAATTTGTGTTGAAAAATAACCATTGAATAAAAACAGTGAACATATTAAAATTGTCAAAGAATGTCAATTGTCAGGATAGCATCAGAACACCATATTGGTTATATATAGCCAACTTATTTGTATGGATCCACATATATTAGTGCTGTGTTGCTAATTCTGGCATGGATCCCTTTTCTCTATTACTGCTCTTGATTGAATTGAAAAAATGCATGCATACATAGCTATGATGAAAGGAAATGTGAAAAAACAGGAAAGTCATGAGTTAGTAGAAATACATAAGTTCATTTTTCTTATTGAGGCCATTTGGATGTCTGGTATTCAACTTAAAAATCCAAAAAGCCTCTCTGAGTCTCACTAAACGTTTAAAATCTCCTCCTCTGTTAGGTAATTTCACCTGTTCAATTGCAAAGGCTTTGAAATTGCGCACCTGGCTTTCGTGTTTACTAATAAAATGTTTAGCCGCATTGGATGTGTTCACACTATGCGGATTTTTTATGTAGTTGAGGTGCTCCAGAATTCGGACCTTAAATTTTCTAGTGGTACATCCCACATATAACATGTCACAGGCTATACATTTTATGATATATACCACCCCCATAGAATTACAATTAATATAAGATTTGATTGGATATATGTGTGAATTATTCGCATCGTGAAAAGTTTTGGTATTTACTGCGTATGTACAAGTGCGGCAGCGCAAACTTCCGCATTTAGTGAAACCCTTGTATATAAGCCAGGGATCCCGTTTAAATTTGTTTCGATGTATGTACATGGAGGGTGATAAATCATTCCCTATAGTTCTTGGCCGTCTTGACACAATTCTACAACCTTGTTTTAGCGCACAGTGCAATATTTCGTCATCATGAAGAATAGGTAAATATTTTTTAATAATTTGTTGAATTTTTTCAAATTGTTTACTGTACGTCAAAACAAGTGTAGGTAAATTATCTTTTTCGTTTTTATTTACATTTATATCTGAACTCTCACTTTTTGATATCTGTTTAGAGATATTTTTATTTTTAGGAGTTGAAAAGAGTAAAGCTTCTCTATTTTTCTTTTTAGTTATAGCTAGGCCTCTGGATATCATCCAGTTTGGATATGCTCTTTGTTTTAATCTATTTATAATAGTTTGAGCCTCTATTTCAAAAGCCGCTGCGGTACTGCAGTTTCTGTAGGCACGTGTCCCGTGTCAGCGGGATTGGATCCCTAACAGAGAGGCTGGGTGAATGGCTAGACTGTAGTTTACAGCCCCTTGTCAAAAGAATCCCAGGGTATATTAAAGATACCACATCAATTCTGCAATCTTTTTATGACATGACCTGGGCTGAAAACTACAGATGGTTGTCCATTGATGTGGTATCGCTTTATCCATCAATACCACATCATGTGGCGATGCTAGCACTTGAATTCCATTTGCACAAATACAGCAATTTTTCTGAGGATTTTATAGATTATACTCTGGAGGTTACTCAATTTCTGATGTCTCACAATTATTTTTCATTCAACTCTATATACTATGTACAGATATCTGGTGTATCAATGGGTGCGAAGTACTCACCCTCCCTGGCCAATCTAACAATGTCCTATTGGGAGGAGGCATATGTATATAATATTAAAAATCCATTTGCGGACCATGTGGTGTGGTATGGCAGGTACATCGATGATATGCTCCTTATCTGGAGTGGTGATGTACCTGCCATACAACACTTCATGCAATATCTGGAAAATAACACATATAATTTAAAATTTACATATACGGAACATCCGCAAAGTATCAATTTTCTTGATCTAACACTTACAGGAAAACTGAACCAGATCATACAAACTAAAACCTACCGCAAGGAAATAACAGGAAATACATTACTACGGGCAAATAGCCATCACCCCCTACACACAATAAAATCAATTCCTGTGGGAGAATTCACACGTGCCTACAGAAACTGCAGTACCGCAGCGGCTTTTGAAATAGAGGCTCAAACTATTATAAATAGATTAAAACAAAGAGCATATCCAAACTGGATGATATCCAGAGGCCTAGCTATAACTAAAAAGAAAAATAGAGAAGCTTTACTCTTTTCAACTCCTAAAAATAAAAATATCTCTAAACAGATATCAAAAAGTGAGAGTTCAGATATAAATGTAAATAAAAACGAAAAAGATAATTTACCTACACTTGTTTTGACGTACAGTAAACAATTTGAAAAAATTCAACAAATTATTAAAAAATATTTACCTATTCTTCATGATGACGAAATATTGCACTGTGCGCTAAAACAAGGTTGTAGAATGGTGTCAAGACGGCCAAGAACTATAGGGAATGATTTATCACCCTCCATGTACATACATCGAAACAAATTTAAACGGGATCCCTGGCTTATATACAAGGGTTTCACTAAATGCGGAAGTTTGCGCTGCCGCACTTGTACATACGCAGTAAATACCAAAACTTTTCACGATGCGAATAATTCACACATATATCCAATCAAATCTTATATTAATTGTAATTCTATGGGGGTGGTATATATCATAAAATGTATAGCCTGTGACATGTTATATGTGGGATGTACCACTAGAAAATTTAAGGTCCGAATTCTGGAGCACCTCAACTACATAAAAAATCCGCATAGTGTGAACACATCCAATGCGGCTAAACATTTTATTAGTAAACACGAAAGCCAGGTGCGCAATTTCAAAGCCTTTGCAATTGAACAGGTGAAATTACCTAACAGAGGAGGAGATTTTAAACGTTTAGTGAGACTCAGAGAGGCTTTTTGGATTTTTAAGTTGAATACCAGACATCCAAATGGCCTCAATAAGAAAAATGAACTTATGTATTTCTACTAACTCATGACTTTCCTGTTTTTTCACATTTCCTTTCATCATAGCTATGTATGCATGCATTTTTTCAATTCAATCAAGAGCAGTAATAGAGAAAAGGGATCCATGCCAGAATTAGCAACACAGCACTAATATATGTGGATCCATACAAATAAGTTGGCTATATATAACCAATATGGTGTTCTGATGCTATCCTGACAATTGACATTCTTTGACAATTTTAATATGTTCACTGTTTTTATTCAATGGTTATTTTTCAACACAAATTTTTGTAATAATCAGTGACTTTGTATAGATGCATGAATTTTCTATTGTGAAACATATGAGCAGTGCCTCACCTGGAAAACAAGAGGTTAAAATGTTCCCTGCCTCCTACACTCCCCCACCCCTCAGGTGGAGGGGAAAAGCAATTACATTTTGGTACAGACTGGTATAAAGGTGCCAGAGGAGACACTGCTCATTGTTACGACTAAGAACTACTGTTCGAAACGCGTCAAGGTTGCTGCACTTGTGGGTGGATGTCCTGTTTATATGTCTACTGCCTGAATAAAAGACGAAGATTTTAGCTACCAAAATCGTGAGTGCTGGAATTTCATTGTGCTTTCATATCAAGAATATACGGGCTTGCCGGCCTTTTCCGTGCACGCAGGTGGTGGAATAATTGGGTGAGCTGGACTTTTCTTTGTGCATATTCATTTTATTTTTATAAGACGTTCGAATTTTAGAAGCAATTCTTAAAATTTTTAAGAAAATTTCCAAAAACCACTTTAACCTCCTCACGACCGCCGTACGCAGGATTGCGTCTTCGCGGCGGTCGTGCTGTTCTGGCTGGACGCGCCGGTGCGTCCTCTCGCGAGACGCGAGATTTCCGGGTATGCCGGCCCGCGCATGCGCATCGCGGGCCGGCAAAATTCAAAGAAGAACTTCGTCATCAACCTGCCGGCCACGATCATTGGCTGGCAGGTTGATGATTTTCAAAAAAACGAATCAGCAGCCAGATAACCCATCATATTAGTAAATATGATGGGGTTATATGGCTGCTGTGCTCCTCTGCTCCTTCTTTTGGTCGGTTGGTTCCAGGAGAGGAGCAGAGGAGCACATCATTACTGTGAGTACCCACTACACTACACTTAGCCCCCAGATCACCTCCCAGCACCCAATTAACCCTTTGATCACCCCTTCTTGCCCCTGTCAATCACTAGTGAAAAGGAAAAAAAGTGATCAGTGCAAACTGTCACTTTTTTTTTTCACTGGTATTGACCGTTAGGTTTTAGGTATAGTTTAGGTCCCTTGGTTAGGTAGTTAGCGATCAGTTAGCGCCCAGCCCACCGCACCGCAGTCCGTTATTCGCTGATTAGCGTATCGCTAATCAGCATTTGTACTTTTATAGTATCTGAAAGTGATCAAAACTGATCACGGTCAGATCTATAATTGTATTAGTGTCACTTTAGTTCGCCCTCCACCCAAAACGCAGTGTTTGCCCGATCAGGCCTGATCGGTCGCCCACACGTGCGTTCGCCCACGCCCGCCCCACCGCAGTGACAAAAAAAAAATTTTTTTTTGATCACTGCACATTCACTTTACACGCACTGCGGCGATAAAAAAAATCAGTTTTGATATTTTTTATCAACCGCAGCGGCCTCCGGTACTTCGCTAGGCTCCCCTTTGTAAGACAGGCTTGCTTTTTTTTTCTTGGGTAGTCTCAGGGAATACCCCGAAATTTAGTTGCCCACATGTCTAACAGGGGGTATTCTTCTGAAGAGGCCTACAGGCTTCTGACCCAGTCGGATGAGGAGTGGGAACCCTCATCTGATGAATCCAGCGGGTCAGAATACGAACCTGTAGAAAGCAGTGGCTCTCTGACCCAAAGTTCGGACGAGGAGGCTGAGGTCCCTGATAGCAGCAGGCGTACCCGGCCCCGTGTCGCTAGACCGCAGGTTGCGCAGGATCCGCTTCAAGAGCAGCAGAGTGGGGCTGGTGCTGTCGGATTACGTGGTGAGGCATACACCAGCAGCCCAGCCCTTCCTGGACCTAGTACCAGCACTGCCGTACAACCTGGTGAAGTAGCGAGCACCAGAAGGGCAGTTGAAGCTGGTACGGTGGCACGTGCAGTAGTGACCCCGTCGCAGCCACCGCAAAGACGTGCCCGTAGAGCCCCTAGAATCCCAGAGGTGCTGGCAAACCCTGATTGGCAGTCCCCAACTTCCGCCGCACCCGTAGTTTTCCCTTTCACTGCCCAGTCTGGAGTTCGGGTTGAGACAGCTCAGATCGGTTCGGCCCTGGGATTTTTTGAGCTGTTCTTGACTGCGGAGCTTTTAGACTTAGTTGTGGCCGAAACAAACAGATATGCCACACAATTTATAACCGCTAACCCGAGAAGCTCTTATGCCCAGTCTTTCCGGTGGAAACCAGTCCAAGTTTCCGAAATTAAAACTTTTCTGGGCCTCCTCCTCAACATGGGCCTGACAAAAAAGCATGAATTGCGGTCATATTGGTCCACGAACCCAATTCATCACATGCCCATGTTCTCTGCTGCTATGTCCAGGACACGATTTGAGACCATCCTGCGTTTCCTGCACTTTAGTGATAACAGCACCTCCCGTCCCAGAGGCCACCCTGCTTTTGACCGGCTCCACAAAATTCGGCCCCTCATAGACCATTTCAACCTGAAATTTGCAGATATTTATACCCCAGAGCAAAACATCTGCATAGACGAGTCCCTAATACATTTTACCGGGCGCCTTGGCTTCAAACAATACATCCCAAGCAAGCGCGCCCGGTATGGGGTCAAATTGTATAAGCTCTGTGAAAGGGCCACAGGCTATACCCACAAATTTCGGGTCTATGAGGGAAAAGATCAGACCCTGGAGCCGGTCGGTTGCCCTGACTACCTGGGGAGCAGTGGGAAGACAGTTTGGGACTTGGTGTCACCCTTATTCGGCAAGGGGTACCATCTTTATGTGGACAATTTTTACACAAGTGTGGCCCTCTTTAGGCATTTGTTTCTAGAACGGATTGGCGCCTGTGGTACCGCGCGAACTAGTCGCGCGGGCTTCCCCCAACGGCTCGTTACCACCCGTCTTGCAAGGGGGCAGAGGGCCGCACTGTGTAACGAAGAACTGCTCGCGGTGAAATGGAGAGACAAGCGTGACGTTTACATGCTCTCCTCCATTCACGCAGACACGACAATCCAAATTGAGCGAGCAACCCGTGTCATTGAAAAGCCCCTCTCAGTCCACGACTATAACCTCCACATGGGAGGGGTCGACTTCAATGACCAGATGTTGGCTCCGTATTTAGTTTCCCGACGCACCAGACGCTGGTATAAGAAGGTGTCTGTATATTTAATTCAATTGGCTCTGTACAATAGTTTTGTTCTCTACAGTAAGGCTGGGAGAACTGGATCCTTCCTCAAATTTCAGGAAGAGATCATCGCGAACCTCCTGTATCCAGGAGGTTCCGTGGCCCCATCCACCAGTGTAGTTAGCCGTCTACACGAGCGACACTTCCCCAGTGTCGTTGCTGGTACCTCAAACCGACCGCCACCCCGAAAAAAATGTCGTGTCTGTAGCAGGAGTGGAATAAGGCGTGACACCCGCTATTTCTGTCCTGACTGTCCGGACCACCCTGCCCTATGCTTTGGAGAGTGTTTCCGGAAGTACCACTCACAGGTACACTATTAGCATAGGGATCATCTCACCAGGATAGGCACACAGGGCTATTAGGGCCCATTCACTCACAGCTGCTGCAAACGTCTCCTTTCACATGGGACAAAGTGCATAACGCACTTCGCCACATCTTTGGGCGATTTGCGCTTTGCACATTGACCCATGGGGAAGGAGAGGTTTGTTCTATAAAGGTAAAAAAACAAAAAAAAAAAACACAAAAAAAAAAAAACAGGTAAGCAAACAGGTTAATGTTTAGTTTCCAAAAGTTAAAGTTACATGTTCTGTTCCAAAGTTAATAAAATTATTGCGTTGTGGCCTGGTTTTTTTTTTTTTTTTTTTTGTCTTTTTACCTTCCAGGTGGACCAACCGATCTACTAGCTGCAGCACCGATGTGCATTCTGACAGAAGCATTGCGCTGCTGTCAGATTACACGCAAGTCGGTGTATGCGGCGCTGCAAGACGGGATTTTCTCCTCTGCAGTGACAGATACGTTTGCCGAGGCATACGAGCTGAGGAGGAGGCGGCGTTCCTATGCTTTGGCAAGATGTATGTATGTATGTATGTATGTATGTATGTATGTATGTATGTATGTATGTATGTATGTATGTATGTATGTATGTATGTATGTATGTATATATATATATATATATATATATATATATATATATATATATATATATATATATATATATATATATATATATATATATATATATATATATAAAAAAATCCCGGCAATGATTTATTCATCCACATCGATTGATGCGAATGGAGAAATCTGGTTTGCCAGGGCATATGAGCTAAGTGGGTATGGATGTAGGGCGGAGCTCCTATGTCCTGGCAGACGCCTTTCCCCTCCATTTTTTTTTTTGGCCGAGATTTTTTCATCCACATTGATCGATGCGAATGAAGAAATCTGTGCCGTTCATTTTTTTCTTTCAGCCCAGAGGCTGAACGGAAAAAAAAATCTCATTACCTGTATGCTCAATATAAGGAGAATAGCAGAAACTCCTAATGCTGGCCATACATGTAATGATTGTGGTGACCCTCAAATGCCAGGGCAGTACAAACACCCCACAACTGACCCCATTTTGGAAAGAAGACACCCCAAGGTATTTGCTGAGGGGCATATTGAGTCCATGAAAGATTGAAATTTTTGTCCTAAGTTAGCGGAAAGTGAGACTTTGTGAGAAAAAACAAAAAAAAAAATCAATTTCCGCTAACTTATGCGAAAAAAAATAAAAATTCTATGAACTTGCCAGGCCCCTCATTGGATACCTTGGGGTGTCTTCTTTCCAAAGTGGGGTCACATGTGGGGTATTTATACTGCCCTGGCTTTTTAGGGGCCCTAAAGCGTGAGAAGAAGTCTGGGATCCAAATGTCTAAAAATGCCCTCCTAAAAGGAATTTGGGCACCTTTGCGCATCTAGGCTGCAAAAAAGTGTGACACATCTGGTATCGCCGTACTCAGAAGAAGTTGGGGAATGTGTTTTGGGGTGTCATTTTACATATACCCATACTGGGTGAGATAAATATCTCGGTCAAATGCCAACTTTGTATAAAAAAATGGGAAAAGTTGTCTTTTGCCAACATATTTCTCTCACCCAGCATGGGTATATGTAAAATGGCACCCCAAAACACATTCCCCAACGTCTCCCGAGTACGGCGATACCAGATGTGCGACACTTTTTTGATGCCAAGGTGGGCAAAGGGGCACATATTCCAAAGTGCACCTTTCGGATTTTGCAGGCCATTTTTTTACACATTTTGATTGCAAAGTACTTCTCACACATATGGGCCCCTAAATTGCCAGGGCAGTATAACTACCCCACAAGTGACCCCATTTTGGAAAGAAGACACCCCAAGGTATTCTGTGAGGGGCATGGTGAGTTCCTAGAATTTTTTATTTTTTGTCGCAAGTTAGTGGAATATGAGACTTTGTAAGAAAAAAAAAAAAAAAAACACAACAACATCATCATTTTCCGCTAACTTGTGACAAAAAAAAAAAAATTCTATGAACTCACTATGCCCATCAGCGAATACTTTAGGGTGTCTACTTTCCGAAATGGGGTCATTTGTGGGGGTTTTCTACTGTCTGGGCATTGTAGAACCTCAGGAAACATGACAGGTGCTCAGAAAATCAGAGCCGTTTCAAAAAGCGGAAATTCACATTTTTGTACCATAGTTTGTAAATGCTATAACTTTTACCCAAACCATTTTTTTTTTGCCCAAACATTTTTTTTTTATCAAAGACATGTAGAACTATAAATTTAGCGAAAAATTTATATATGGATGTCGTTTTTTTTGCAAAATTTCACAGCTGAAAGTGAAAAATGTCATTTTTTTGCAAAAAAATCGTTACATTTTGATTAATAACAAAAAAAGTAAAAATGTCAGCAGCAATAAAATACCACTAAATGAAAGCTCTATTAGTGAGAAGAAAAGGAGGTAAAATTCATTTGGGTGGTAAGTTGCATGACCGAGCGATAAACGGTGAAAGGAGTGTAGTGCCGAAGTGTAAAAAGTGCTCTGGTCATGAAGGGGGTTTCACCTAGCGGGGCTGAAGTGGTTAAGGAGCAGTTCAGTTCTGAAGTCACTTTGTGGGGCTCACAAATGACCCCATTTTAGAAACTACACCCCTCAAGTTATTCAAAACAGATTTTAACTTTGTTAACCCTTTAGGTCAGGCATGGCCAACCTGTGGCTCTCCAGCTGTTGTAAAACTACAACTCCCACCATGCCCTGCTGTAGGCTGCTAGCTGTAGGCAGCCTGGGCATGCTGGGAGTTGGTTTTGCAACAGCTGGAGAGCCTCAGGTTGGCCATCCCTGCTTTAGGTGTTCCACAAGAATTAAAGAAAATAGAGATGAAATTTCTAAATGTCACTTTTTTGGCAGATTTTCCATTTTAATCCCTTATTTCATGTAAAACAGCAAGGGTTAATGGCTAAACAAAGCTCAATATTGATTACCCCGATTCTGTATTTTACAGAAACACCCCATATGTGGCCGTAAACTGCTGTAAGGGCACATGGCAGGGTGCAGAAGGAAAGGAGCGCCAGGTGGACTGGTTTAAAGGGGTTGTCTCATCATAGACAATGGTGGCATATCACTAGTATATGCCCCCATTGTCTAATAGGTGCGGGTTCCACCAATGGGACCCGCACCTGTATCTGGAACGGAGCTCCGCAAGGTGATGGCTGGAGGACTCTGGTCTGGCCACCACCAAGCCGGCTTCCCATAGAAGTGAATGTGAGCGCACCGCGCATGACTGGCCACCGCTGCCACACTTCTATGGGCACGACAGAAATAATTTTCGCCGGCCCCATAGAAAATGAATGGAGGGCGGCTGCGCATGCGTAGTGTGCCCTCCTTTACTTTTGGGGCGCCGTACTCTATATAGGTGCGGGTCCCTATAAGACAATGGGGGAATATCCTAGCGACATGCCTCCATTGTCTATTATGAGACAACCCCTTTAATGTTCCATTTGATCACCCCCTGATGCTCCCTACAGTAGAAACTCCCAAAAAGTGACCCCTTTTGGAAACCACGGGATAATGTGACAGTTTTATTGGTATTATTTTGGTATATATGATTTTTGAACACTCAATATTACGCTTTTTGTGAGGTAAGGTAGCCATAAAATGGCTGTTCTGGCACAGTTTTAATATTTTGTTTTTTACAGTGTTAGGCTACTTTCACACTAGCGGTCGGCTGTCCGCTTGCGAGTTCCGTTTGAAGGGGCTCACAAGCGAACCCAAACGCTTCCGTCCAGCCCTAATGCATTCTGAGTGGACGCGGATCCCCTCAGAATGCATCAGTCTGGCGGCGTTCAGCCTCCGCTCCGCTCAGCAGGCGGACACCTGCTTGCAGCGTTCGGGTGTCCGCCTGGCCGTGCGGAGGCAAGCGGATCCGTCCAGACTTACAATGTAAGTCAATGGGGACGGATCCGTTTGAAGATGACACAATATGGCTCAATCTTCAAACGGATCCGTCCCCCATTGACTTTCAATGTAAAGTCTGGACGGATCCGTTCAGGCTAATTTCACACTTAGACATTTTTTGACAATAAAATGCAGACGGATCCGTTCTGAACGGAGCCACCGTCTGCATTATATGAGCGGATCCGTTCAGAACGGATCCGCTCTGAACGCTAGTGTGAAAGTAGCCTTAACCTGACAGATTAGATCAAGTGCTATTTTTATAGAGCAGGTTGTTACAGTTGTATGAATAACCAATAGGTCTATTTTTATTTTATTTTATTTCAGTTTTACACAAAGCATTTTTGGAAAAATGCTTTTAATGTTCATTATTTTTTTTAACATAGTTAATATGGTTGAAAAAAGACCTAAGACCATCAAGTTCAACCAAGGGATAGGTGGGGACATAAATCCCAGAAGGAAGTGAGACTCCGATTTCTACACATTTTCATAAGCATTAATTATAATTAATTTTAAAAATTAATCTAAACCCTTTTTAAAACTGTCCACTGTTCCTGCTGTGACGACATCCTGAGGAAGTCTATTCCACAGATTCACAGTTCTTACAGTAAAGAAGCTTTGACGCTTCTGGAGACTGAACTTTTTCTTCTCCTTGTCTTTAGAGGGCATTTTACATGGAACAGTTTTTCACTGCATTTTTTGGTATGGCCCATTTTATATACTTGTATAGGTTAATCAAGCCCCCCCCCCTTTTAGACGTCTCTTCTAAAGACTAAATACATTTCATTATTTTAAAGGGGTTCTACATTTTGTTTAAACTGGATAGATCATCGGCATCTGACCGGCGGGGGTCCGACACCCGGGACCCCCGCCTGATCAGCTGTTTGAGAAGGCAGCGACGCTCCAGCAGCGCCTCGGCCTGCTCACTGTTTACTGCCGGACCAGTGACGTCACGGCTAGTATCAACTAGCATGGGCGCGGCTAAGCTCTATTCAAGTAAACAGAGCTTAGCCGCACCCTATGGACTGGTGCCCAGAACTTAACTGCATATTACAGGTGAGGCCACACCAACAGTTTGTAAAGTGGTAGCATTACATCCCTGTCCCGCGAGTCCATGCCTTGTTTAATGCATGACAAAATCCTGGTAAGCCTTAGAAGCAGCTGATTGACAATGTATGCTGTTGTGACTTATGCAGGGCCTCATTTTTGTGGGATGAGGTGACGGATTGGTACTAATTTGGGGTACATATGACTTTTTTGATAATTTTTTTATACCATTTTTTGGGAAGCGAGGTGGGTAAAATTGCAATTCCATCTTAGTTTTTTGGGGCGTTCACCATGCAGTAAAATTAACATGATCTTTTTAGAAATCAGGTCGTTACGGACGCGGTGATACCAAACACGTGTAGTGTTTTTTATTTTTCAAGTTTTTTATCAATTATAAAATGTGCAGATACACACTTGGTTCTTGAAGATCAAGTTTAAACATGTTACAAGGTTCTGACCCCCACAGACACAAACTGGGGGGGGGGGGGGGGGATCAGAACCTTTAGCCGGCTATTTAATCTTCCGATGGGCTAGTAGGTATAGACTAGCCAATCAAAGCGATCACCGGAACGCCCTCATTGGTCCCGGGCTGGTTAGCTGTAACAGTTGGGATCTCAGTGCCATCACCATGTATGCAGACATGGGGACAGGTTGCTGCCATGACAAACCTGTACGTCATGGTGGCTTAAAGGGAACCTGTCACCGGGATTTTGTGTATAGAGCTGAGGACATGGGTTGCTAGATGGCTGCTAACACATCTGCAATACCCAGTCCCCATAGCTCTGTGTGCTTTTATTGTGTAAAAAAAACGATTTGATACATATGCAAATTACCCTGAGATGAGTCCTGTGCCTGACTCATCTCACATACAGGACTCATCTCAGGTTCATTTGCATATGTATCAAATTGTTTTTTTTGACACAATAAAAGCACACAGAGCCATGGGGATTGCAGATGTGTTAGCGGCCATCTAGCAGCCCATGTCCTCAGCCCATGTCCTCAGCTCTATACACAAAATCCCGGTGACAGGTTCCCTTTAATGCAGAACAGTCCATGATGTACAGGTATGTCATGGTCGCTTAAGGGGTTAAATAAATGGCCTTATAAGCATCCACAAATTCTATGTGTTTCTTCAATTTGCTGCAGACGTAAAAAACAAGAACATAAATAATTGAGCTCTCTGGGCACAAATATTCACTTATGAAGTAAATGATATGGACAATAATGTCATCAATATTAATGTCTTCTTTATACTTTATATTTGCAGCTAGAAGGATTAAAGGGGTTCTGCAGTTTGTTTAAACTGATGATCTATCCTCTGGATAGATCATCAGCATCTGATCGGCGGGGGTCCGACACCCGAGACCCCCGTCGATCAGCTGTTTGAGAAGGAAGCGGCCCTCCAGCAATAAACAGTGAGAAGGCTGCAGCGCTGCTGGAGCGCCGCTGCCTTCTAATACCGGGTGTTGGACCCCCGCCGATCAGATGCTAAAAAAACTGCAGCACACCTTTAACCATTTTCCATAAGGTAACCAACTACTTACCTGGGTTATTCCAGTAAGATTAATGCAGAATTCAGAAAGCTTTAGCTTAATTTCTGGCTTTACATACCGCTGGAAAGAATCCTCCTTAAAAAAAAAAAAAAAAAAAAAGGAAATATATGAATAGCCGTAGTACTGTAGGAGTTAGGACCCATGCACATTACTGCAACATATGTGCGCTTTCCACGTCCGTATGCCCTCCCATAAAAGGATAGAGTATTGAGGCCATTTATGAAACTGGTGTAAAGTAGAACTGGCTTAGTTGTCCATAGTAACCAATCAGATTCAACCTTTATCTTTGACAGCTTCTTTGGAAAATGAAAGGCGGAATCTGATTGGTTGCTATGGGCAAACTAAGCCAGTTCTACTTTAAAACTAGCTTGATAAATGACCCCATATGACCACAAAATGTGGACTGCAGACCCCTTTGAAAGCATAGCGTCCGCAAAATGTAGACAGCAAATAGACCGCATTCATATTTTGCAGAACCGCGACTTGTGGACTACAAAACAGATATGTTTGTGCGCATGAAGCTTTAAAAAGGGGCATCCCAGTTTTTAAGTATGTATATAAAACTGGAAACTGTACAATTTGCCAAAATACAATGTTTAATTCCTTAAGGACACAGCCATATTTCACCTTAAGGACTTGGCCATTTTTTGCAAATCTGACCAGTGTCACTTTAAGTGCTGATAACTTTAAAATGCTTTGACTTATCCAAGCCGTTCTGAGATAGTTTTTTCGTCACATATTGTACTTCATGACACTGGTACAATGAAGTAAAAAATAATTTTTATTTATTAAAAATACCAAATTTACATATTTTTTTTCTAAATAGCAAATTTCCAAGTTTCAAATTCTCTACTTCTATAATACATAGTAATACCTTCAAAAATAGTTATTACTTTACATTCCCCATATGTCTACTTCATGTTTGGATCATTTTGGGAATGACATTTTATTTTTTGGGGATGTTACAAGGCTTAGAAGTTTAGAAGCAAATCTTGAAATTTTTGAGAAACGTTCAAAAACCCAATTTTTAGGGACCAGTTCAGGTCTGAAGTCACTTTGCGAGGCTTACATAATAGAAACCACCCAAAAATGACCCCATTCTAGAAACTACACCCCTCAAGGTATTCAAAACTGATTTTACAAACTTTGTTAACCCTTTAGGTGTTCCACAAGAATTAATGGAAAATAGAGATACAATTTCCAAATTTCACTTTTTTGGCAGATTTTCCATTTTAATAATTTTTTTTCCAGTTACAAAGCAAGGGTTAACAGCCAAACAAAACTCAATATTTATGGCCCTGATTCTGTAGTTTACAGAAACACCCCATATGTGGTCGTAAACTGCTATATGGGCACACAGCAGAGTGCAGAAGGAAAGGAATGCTATACGGTTTTTTGGAAGGCAGATTTTGCTGGACTGTTTTTTTTTTTTTGTTTGTTTTTTCACACCATGTCCCATTTGAAGCCCCCCTGATGCACCCCTAGAGTAGAAACTCCAAAAAAGTGACCCCATTTTAGAAACTACGGGATAGGGTGGCAGTATTGTTGGTACTAGTTTAGGGTACATATGATTTTTGGCTGCTCTATATTTCCCTTTTTGTGAGGCTAGGTAACAAGAAATAGCTGTTTTGGCACCATTTTTATTTTTTATTTACAACATTCATCTGACAGGTTAGATCATGTGGTATTTTTATAGACCAGTTTGTCACGGACGCGGCGATACCCAATATGTATACTTTTTTTTATTTATGTAAGTTTTACATAATGATTTCATTTTTGAAGCAAAAAAATACTAATCATGTTTTAGTGTTTCCATAGTCTGAGCGCCAATTTTTTTTTACGTTTTTGTGCGATTACCTTGGGTAGGGTATGATTTTTGCAGGATGAGATGATGGTTTTATTGGGACTATTTTGGGGGTGCGTGTGACTTTTTGATCGCTTGCTATTACACTTTTTGTGATGTAAGGTGACAAAAAATGGTTTATTTAACACAGTTTTTATTTTTAATATTTTTTTTTACAGTGTTCATCTGAGGGGTTAGGTCATGTGATATTTTTATAGATCCGGTCGATACCTAATATGTATACTTTTTTTTATGTACGTTTTACACAATGATTTCATTTTTGAAGCAAAAATAAAAATATCATGTTTCAGTGTCTCCATATTCTGAGCCATAGTTTTTTGTTTTTTTGGGCGATTGTCTCAGGTAGGGGCTCATTTTTTGCAGGATGAGGTGACGGTTAGATTGGTACCATTTTGGTGGGCAAATGCCTTTTTGATCGCTTTCTGTTGTACTTTTTATGATGTAAGGTGACAAAAAAAAATGGTTTATTTAGCACAGTTTATTTTATTTTTTATTGATGAATAAAATTTGACACATAAAATGCGTAAAGCACAGTTTATTTTTTACGGTGTTCATCTGAGGGGTTAGGTCATGTGATACGTTTATAGAGCCGGTCGATACAGACTTTTTTTTCCCCCATATTTTTTACCAATTTTCTTTAACTTTATTTGGGGAAAATGACGTTTTTGTTTATTTTTACCTGATACTTTATTTTTTTGGGGGGGAAAACTTTTTTTTTTCACTTAATTTTTTTGACCCACTTTGGGACTTGAACTTTTGGCGGTCTAATCCTTTACAGTGCATTCCAATACTTCTGTATTGGAATGCATTGGCTGTATGAGTAATACTGTGTGTATTACTCATACAGCTTCCGGCCTGTGAGATCCAGGGGGCTGGATCTCACAGGCTCATCACCGGAAGGAAGCGTGATGCCTTCCTAAGGCATCGCGCTGCCTTCCATGCCATTGGGTCCCCCCTACAGCGGCATGGGGACCCGATGGCACTGCCGCCCCCGCAATAGGTAAAAGCCGGAAACCGCAGGTCTGAATTGACCTGCGGTTTGCGGCGATCGCTGACATGGGGGTCATTTAGCCGATGATTTGAGCAGGCATCGGCTTCCGATCACCACCCGCCGGGTGGCGGTGATCAGAAATACACAGGGCGTACAGGTACGCCCTGTGTCCTTAAGTACCAGGACATAATGGCGTACCTGTAAGCCCTGTGTCCTGAAGGTTAAAAATTCTGCTCGCATGCCATTCTAATATCAAGGAAGTAGCCCCTGCCTATACAGTAAAATGGTATAGCTCAAGAATCAGTCCTATGTAATGCATCGATTGGCAGAAAAGGACTAAACGGTCATGTGACCAGCCTATAACCTTTTTTAAGAAGGGGCTACTGTACCAGTGTAAGGGAGGTATGTAGGCAGACCTTTAAATACAAGTATATTACAACGTTGTACGATTTCATATTCATTAAAGAGATAAACATAAAAACTTCAATTAAATTAATTAACTCCTTCGAGACCGGACGATTTTCAGTTTGTTTTACTCCCAGCCTTCCCACAACTTTTTTTTATTTTTTAAAAGAGAGGACTGTAAATTTTTGGAGTTGAAAGGGTGTTCTACACATGCTCTGTGAAAATAATTCATCTATTAACATCACCAATCCATGTTATCTCTATATATATATATATATATATATATATATATATATATATATATATATATATATATATATAGGTGTTAACTGTCACTGTCATCCTAATTGTGATAATGACATGGCCACTGAAAAGTAATCTCCACAGAACAGGACATGCATTTACACATTTCCAATGTATACAGGTCCTTCTCAAAAAATTAGCATATTGTGATAAAGTTCATTATTTTCTGTAATGTACTGATAAACATTAGACTTTCATATATTTTAGATTCATTACACACCAACTGAAGTAGTTCAAGCCTTTTATTGTTTTAATATTGATGATTTTGGCATACAGCTCATGAAAACCCAAAATTCCTATCTCAAAAAATTAGCATATCATGAAAAGGTTCTCTAAACGAGCTATTAACCTAATCATCTGAATCAACTAATTAACTCTAAACACCTGCAAAAGATTCCTGAGGCTTTTAAAAACTCCCAGCCTGGTTCATTACTCAAAACCGCAATCATGGGTAAGACTGCCGACCTGACTGCTGTCCAGAAGGCCATCATTGACACCCTCAAGCAAGAGGGTAAGACACAGAAAGAAATTTCTGAACGAATAGGCTGTTCCCAGAGTGCTGTATCAAGGCACCTCAGTGGGAAGTCTGTGGGAAGGAAAAAGTGTGGCAGAAAACGCTGCACAACGAGAAGAGGTGACCGGACCCTGAGGAAGATTGTGGAGAAGGACCGATTCCAGACCTTGGGGGACCTGCGGAAGCAGTGGACTGAGTCTGGAGTAGAAACAGCCAGAGCCACCGTGTACAGGCGTGTGCAGGAAATGGGCTACAGGTCCCGCATTCCCCAGGTCAAGCCACTTTTGAACCAGAAACAGCGGCAGAAGCGCCTGACCTGGGCTACAGAGAAGCAGCACTGGACTGTTGCATGTCATTCGGAAATCAAGGTGCCAGAGTCTGGAGGAAGACTGGGGAGAGGGAAATGCCAAAATGCCTGAAGTCCAGTGTCAAGTACCCACAGTCAGTGATGGTCTGGGGTGCCATGTCAGCTGCTGGTTTGGTCCACTGTGTTTTATCAAGGGCAGGGTCAATGCAGCTAGCTATCAGGAGATTTTGGAGCACTTCATGCTTCCATCTGCTGAAAAGCTTTATGGAGATGAAGATTTCATTTTTCAGCACGACCTGGCACCTGCTCACAGTGCCAAAACCACTGGTAAATGGTTTACTGACCATGGTATTACTGTGCTCAATTGGCCTGCCAACTCTCCTGACCTGAACCCCATAGAGAATCTGTGGGATATTGGGAAGAGAAAGTTGAGAGACGCAAGACCCAACACTCTGGATGAGCTTAAGGCCGCTATGGAAGCATCCTGGGCCTCCATAACACCTCAGCAGTGCCACAGGCTGATTGCCTCCATGCCACGCCGCTATCGAAGCAGTCATTTCTGCAAAAGGATTCCAGACCAAGTATTGAGTGCATAACTGAACATAATTATTTAAAGGTTGACTTTTTTTGTATTAAAAACACTTTTCTTTTATTGGTCGGATGAAATATGCTAATTTTTTGAGATAGGAAATTTGGGTTTTCATGAGCTGTATGCCAAAATCATCAATATTAAAACAATAAAAGGCTTGAACTACTTCAGTTGGTGTGTAATGAATCTAAAATATATGAAAGTCTAATGTTTATCAGTACATTACAGAAAACAATGAACTTTATCACAATATGCTAATTTTTTGAGAAGGACCTGTATTCCAACCCCAACAGAAGTGCCGCCACGTAGGACCACTAAACTAGTTACAGACTTACAATCTCCATTGTCCTTGTATTGATCAGCACGATGGGGAACTCTATGATCTCGTGGATGTATTCAGGGGCATTGCCCTCCTCACAAGTGGCCTCAAAGTCAATGACACAAATGTAGTCGTAGTAGTTTTTGTTGCAGCTGGGTTCCTTTAGTTTCTGCTTCTTGTAGTAATTCTTCAGACGTTTGCTCAGGACATCCTTCACTCCTCTATTTGAGGGAGAAAAATATAAAAATCAGCAAAAGTATTTTATTACAATTCCCTTCTATAAAGGATACAGATATTAAATGCTTGTCTAAGGCCTCTTTCACACGACCATATGGCTTTTCAAGGTTTTGCGATGTAGTTTTTTCAAGATCCATTTTTGTTTCCGTTGCGTTTCTCTTTTTCCGTACAGCATATACAGTATACAGTAATTACATAGAAAAAATTGGGCTGGGCATAACATTTTCAATAGATGGTTCCGCTAAATCGGAATGGATACGGAAGACATACGGATGAATTTCCGTATGTGTTCCGTTTTTTTTGTGGACACATTGACTTGAATGGAGCCACGGAACGTGATTTGCGGGAAATAATAGGACATGTTCTATCTTTTAACAGAACGGAAAAATGGAAATGCGGAAACGGAATACATTCCGTTTTTTTTTTTGCGGAACCATTGCAATGAATGGAACGAAAAAACAAAACAAAAAAAAACGGTGGTGTGAAAGAGGCCTAAGCCGCCAACCAGTATGCATGGGGGTCCTCCTGACTCTCTCTCGGACAGCCAATGTCAGAGAAGAAAAATCCAAATGCCTGATCCTTTAGTTCTACTGGAGAACAAAAGTTTATAACACATGCATGCTCGGCAGAGGTGAGGGGGCAGTCAGAAGAACAAGCAGTCAGTTGCTAGCTATATCATGCCAGCCTTCATCTTCACAAATACGGCCTCAAAATTGTAGCAGTTAAAGGGATCCTGTCACCAAAATGTCACCACCTGCGCTGCTTACATAACGCTGTGGCACAAATAAACATGATTTAAATGGTACCTTTGTTCTTTTCTTCTGATGTTCATAAATGTGGTTTTAATGATATGCAAATGAGAGCTGGCAAGTGCCCAGGGGCGGAGTTTGGGTAGTAAGCGCCCAGGCACCTCTGCTTTCTGAGTGCATAACTGCATACCACCCTGTAAACCCTGCGTCATCCTGTTGAGTGGCTGAGATGCCATGCTTGTGCAGTTCACCCTCGGGCGCTGGCATGGGCACTGTTCTGACCAGGCAGCGGAGCCCATACATTCTAATACTGTACATAGACATCTCTCCATACAGTATTATTCCGAAGTTATGAAGCATCTGAAGCTTGCTCATCTCTACTGCCGACAGATAGCACAGGGTCCATGATGCCACAGTGCAGCGAAATAAAGCTATAACCGCTTTTCTTCCGTTTATTTTACCTGGTGTCCAGCTTCAGTTCTGTAAGCTTGGCTTTCAGCTCATCTTTACTCATTCGATTTACACATCCATTGGTGAAGGCAATTTCTTTGTAGACTGGATCGCTGAAGTCACTGGCGCTAGATTTAGCAGAATGAATCCCCGGGTCGTCCTGACCATCGCTTAGGCTTCTCTCTTTCACCTGAAAGACAGTTCATATTTCATAAGGGCTAGTAGTGGATCGTGTGTAACCCCTTTACTTGGGCAAGGCAGTTATTGGGAACAAACCTTCCGCTCCCGATAATTGCAGTCTTGTCAGACACAACCATCACAGGCCTGGAAGCCTTCACAAGGATCAGAGCCCCAAGTTCTCGCTGCAGGGGCTTCAGTGCGAGAGCCCCTCTGTCTACACTGCTCGTTTCCATGGTTACAGACACCAGTGCCGCACAGATTCAAGCTGCTGCGCATGTGTTCAGACCACCCCTTTAAGACTAGTGTACAAACCCTAAAGGTAATAAATGTCCGCTCTGTGTGCATATAGACCAGCCTTGCCAGTGACTAGAACAAGCAGAAAGGACGGTTTCTTTTACCAGAGTTCCCCTTTAAATTCTCACCATCCCAGTAGGCACCAGCGGCCATGAGCCTTAATGGAGTCTAAGGAGCAGACACAGCCCTTACCCTCCCTGACAGCTCCAGGTTCTTCAGTGTCCTGCCCAGCTCTGCCTCCTCGCAGCCCGCGTTATGGAGCGGCCTGTTCTCCTTCTGCTCCTCCATTACGGCTCTAGTGCAGTGTGGTGTCGCGATACAAGGCTCCGGGCATCACCTGCGCCACACAAGTCTAGAGGAGGGCAGTGTCATGGAGGCTGCTGGCGACTTGTCTGTCCCGCGTCTGCCGGAGCTCTGACGTACTTCCGGAACACCAGACAAGCCCGGGCCTGAGAGGAATGAGCCGACCGCACGGGGGCGCCAGAGGCTGCAGTGTCGTCCTAGCTATCACTTTATGTCAAGTGTTTTATTCGTTTTACCTTTTGTGTGGCGTCATTGTGTTGCTGTAATTTGTGCCAAATGTATCAAATGTTGCACAATGTTTGAAAAATGTGATATGCAAAGAGGTATCTCCCAAGCAAGAGAGCCATCTCACATCTTGGAGTGAAAATCCGACATTTTAACAAGCTTTGGGGTTTGACGAGAGAAAATCTTTAAAGGGGTCCTTTTGATAAGTCATTAGTAGGGATGAGCAAATCGACTTCAGGTGAAACATCCCAAGTCGATTCGCATAAAACTTCATTTCCATAACATAAGGAGCGAACGCTCCGTACAGTATTAGAATGTATTGGCTCCGATGAGCCGAAGTTATTACAAGTGGTACCTTGGAACTGAACATGAGTTCAGGAAATTGTGTTTTTACAGTAGAAATACAGGGCCAGCTTTATCATTAGCTCAAGTCAGAATAATGGAGTAAAAAAGTCGCAAATGTTTGCGCAATCGTTAAAACTACGCAAAAATTTGCAACTTTTTTCTGCTCTGCACTATGTTCGCCAGTTTTCTGTGGCATGTTTTCTTATGTAAATGAATCTCTAGACAGATTTACTATTGCAACTATTTAAAAAGTCGCTAAAAAGTAGTTAAAAAATTTGCAATTTCACTCCAGTGAGGACCATGCTTATCTTATGAGACTTTAATAGAACATGCAACTTTTTCGTAAAGACGTGCAACTTTTTCGTAAAGACGTGCAACTTTTTTAAAGCTGTTTACTGACGGATAAACTGCTACCGTCAAACCACATTTATTACAGTCTTAAAGGGCTGATCATAAATCTGACTTGGCTAAAACTGACTTTAGCCATATGTGAAAGTGGAGTGAGCTGTCAGAGTCGTGATAAATCTGCCCCATATTTTTTTAGTTTTTACCCGAAGTCTTGTGAGACTTCGCGAAGTAATATTGTTGGCTCATCGGAGCCAATACATTCTAATACTGTACAGAGAGCTTGCTCTGTACAGTATTGAAACAAAGTTTTATGCCTTTCGCTCATCACTAGTCATTAGCTTCTGATCGGCAGGGGTCTGAAGCTCGGGACCCCCGCTGATCAGCTGTTTGAGAGGGCAGTAGCGCTGCGGCCTTCTCGCTGTTTCCCACAGGCCAATGATGTCAAGACTCTAGTTCACATGGCCTGGCTGGAGCTCAGTCCCATTGAAGTGAATGGAGCTGAGCTGCGCCCAGGCCAGGGAAATAGTTGTGACGTCACTGGCCTGCGGGAAACAGCGAGAAGGTCCCTAGACCTTTAGGATGAGCTGCGATACCAAGCATAGCCGTTATGGTGTCGGACCCCCACTGATCAGATACTGATGACCTATCCAGAGGATAGATCATCAGTAAGAAAAAGGTATAGAACCCCTTTAAATCTGAGAACATGCCTCCCAACCGGATCTGGCAGGATAGTCCTTGATTTTGATGACTGTACCGTGGTCCTCATACTTACCAATTTCAGTTGGTAAATTCGAGATACATAGGCCAGAGAACGACGCAAAACAATATAAGACCACCCATATATGAGTGGGGTTTACATAAGCCCCCCCCCCCTCCCCCCTACACTTTCAGCATGGGACAGCCCAAACTTTCAGGGACTGTCTCTGAAGATTAGGGACATTCCCTGCAAATTCGGGACTGTTGGTAATATTGCAGTCCTGGGATGCCTGTGGCATGTCCCAAATTTAACTCTATCTGTGCCCTCAGGATTCAGAAACCCTAACCCCTTCAACCACCGTGACGTACCCGTACATCATGGTGGCTGATGGAATGTATGGAGCAGTCTGCTGCAGTGAGCCCGTTCCATATGCGGCGGGTGCCGGCTGTATCATACAGCAGACACCTGGCCACAATGATGGGGAACGATGATTCTGGTACTTTAGGGGTTAATCTAGGACTCTTGTTCAGTGTTATCACATGCACACTGTGGTGATGAAACCAATTACAGTACATCTCACTTCCCTGTGCATGTGCCTAATGTGCAATGTATGCACAGTAAAGCAAGGTCCTCTGCTTCATTGGGACAGTATACATGTATGGGTTCTTTGCATGGTCTGCAGCTATGTAAGTCTCTACAAAGAAGCCAGTCAGCTATAAAAGGGCTACTGTGAAGGAGGCATAGAGAGGGCATTACTGCTATGAAGGGGTGCATTGAGGGCATAACTACTGTTAGG
Organism: Bufo gargarizans; assembly: GCF_014858855.1. NCBI lineage: Eukaryota > Metazoa > Chordata > Amphibia > Anura > Bufonidae > Bufo > Bufo gargarizans. The sequence continues at coordinate 312,186,019 of NC_058080.1, forward strand.
TGGGGAAATGAAGGCATAACAACTGTGAGGGGTACAATGTTTTAAAGTATGGGGTGGGGAGTGCAGCATTTTTTAAACAAAAAAAAATCATGTTTTAGTGTCTCCATATTCTGAGAGCCATAGTTTTTTATATTTTTTGCCCGATTGTTTTCTGTAGGGGCTAATTTTTGTGGCGTTCATATGACTTTTTGATCGCTTGCTATTACACTTTTTGTGACGTAAGGTGACAAAAAATGTCTTTTTTTACATCATTTTTATTTTATCGTTTTTACGGTGTTTACCTGAGGGGTTAGATAATGTGGTATTTTTATAGAGCAGGTTGAAACAAAAAAAAAAAAATCATGTTTTAGTGTCTCCATAGTCTGAGAGCCATAGGTGTTTTTTTTTTTGTTTTTTTTGGGGGCGATTGTCTTAGGTAGGGGCTCATTTTTTGCAGGATGAGGTGAAGGTTAGATTGGTACTATTTTGGGGGGCATATGCCTTTTTGATTGCTTGGTGTTGCACTTTTAGTGATGCAAGGTGACAAAAAATTGTTTTTTTTAGCATAGTTTTTATTTTATTTTTTTGACGCTGTTCATCTGAGGGGTTAGGCCATGTGATATTTTATAGAGCCAGTCGATACGGATGCGGCGATACCTAATATGTATTATTTTTTTATTTTTACTTGAAACTTAAAAAAAAAATATTAAAACTTTATTTTTTTACTTGCATGACAAATGACTTCTGTATTGTCTAGGGCTGCAACGATTAATCAATGTAATCAATTATATTCGATAACTGGATTCGTTGTCGACGAATCCAGTTATCGAATAATCGCCGATTCGTTGCTATGCGGGCGGGCGGGCGGTCGCTGCATCTTTATTTTACCTTTTTACAATGACGCTCCTGTAACAGCCAGGCAGAGCGGACGGCGGCGTAACGTCACTCACTCACGTGACACGCCTGCTCCGCCTCCTTCATTCATGAAGTGGGCGGGGCAGGTGCGTCACGTGAGTGAGTGACGTTACGCCGCCGTCCGCTCTGCCTGGCTGTTACAGGAGCGTCATTGTAAAAAGGTAAAATAAAGATGCAGTGATTAGTCCGACTTATAAGCATCGGGGCCGGGGCTGTTATGGGGAGGGGGGAGGATCTGTCTATGGCACTGCTATGGGGAGGGGGGTCTGTGTATAGCACTGCTATGGGGAGGGGGGAGGATCTGTCTATGGCACTGCTATGGGGAGTGGGGTCTGTGTATAGCACTGCTATGGGGAGGAGGGGGGGTCTGTGTATGGCACTGCTATGGGAAGGGGGATCTGTGCACTGTTATGAGGAAAGGGATCTGTGCACTGTTATGCCCATAACAGTGCACATATCCCCCTCTCCATAACAGTGCCACCCACAGATCCACCTCTCCATAACTGCGCCACCCACAGATCCCCCTCTCCATAACTGCGCCACCCACAGATCCCCCTCTCCATAACTGCGCCGCCCACAGATCCCCCTCTCCATAACTGCGCCACCCACAGATCCCCCTCTCCATAACCAAGCCATCCACAGATCCCTCTCTCCATAACTGCGCCGTCCACAGATCCCCCATAATAGTGTCGTCCACAGATCCCCCTCTCCATAACTGCGCCGCCCACAGATCCCCCTCTCCATAACTGCGCCACCCACAGATCCCCCTCTCCATAACTACGCCGTCCACAGATCCCCCTCTCCATAGCTACGCCATCCACAGATCCCTCTCTCCATAACTACGCCGTCCACATATCCCCCTCTCCATAACTACGCCATCCACAGATCCCTCTCTCCATAACTGCGCCGTCCACAGATCCCCCATAATAGTGTCGTCCACAGATCCCCCTCTCCATAACTGCGCCGCCCACAGATCCCCCTCTCCATAACTGCGCCACCCACAGATCCCCCTCTCCATAACTACGCCGTCCACAGATCCCCCTCTCCATAGCTACGCCGTCCACAGATCCCCCTCTCCATAACTACGCCGTCCACAGATCCCCCTCTCCATAACTGCGCCGTCCACAGATCCCCCATAATAGTGTCGTCCACAGATCCCCCATAATAGTGTCGTCCACAGATCCCCCATAAGTGTCGTCCACAGATCCCCCATAAGTGTCGTCCACAGATCCCCCATAATAGTGTCGTCCACAGATCCCCCATAATAGTGTCATCCACAGATCCCCCATAATAGTGTCATCCACAGATCCCCCATAAGTGTCGTCCACAGATCCCCCATAATGGTGTCGTCCACAGATCCCCCATAATAGTGTCGTCCACAGATCCCCCATAATAGTGTCGTCCACAGATCCCCCATAATAGTGTCGTCCACAGATCCCCCATAATAGTGTCATCCACAGATCCCCCATAATAGTGTCATCCACAGATCCCCCATAAGTGTCGTCCACAGATCCCCCATAATGGTGTCGTCCACAGATCCCCCATAATAGTGTCGTCCACAGATCCCCCATAATAGTGTCGTCCACAGATCCCCCATAATAGTGTCGTCCACAATTTGTTTTAATATGGCCTTTGAACATAATTTTTCAAGTACCTCTCTGTTTTGTAATTTTGTTGTTTTTCCCGATTAATCGATTAATCGTAGAAATTAATCGGCAACTAATCGATTATTCAAATAATCGTTAGCTGCAGCCCTAGTATTGTCATGCATTGGCTGTAAGTATATTACACTTTACACACTGTAATACACTTGCAGCCTTCCTGCCTGTGAGATCCAGGGGGCTGGATCTCACAGGCTGTCACGGAAGGCAGCCATGATGCCCAAGGAAGGCATCGGGCTGCCTTCCCTGCCATCGGGTCCCCGTCACAGCAGCGTCGGGACCCGGTGGCCACCCCGCACCAGGGAGGATCTCACACGTGCTGATGCCGGCGCATACAGCAGGGGTCCAGCAATCAGTGACTGCCAGACCCCTGCCGCTGATCGGGTGGGCGCAGCTCCTGCACCCGCCCGATCAGCCTGCCATACATGTACAGTGCTGGTTCTTAAGTCACATCCACCAGCGCCGTACATGTACGGCGCAGGTCCTTAAGGGGTTAATCCTCTGCTGTAATTACCCTGCACCTCCACTACAATGTAGACACCAAGCAGGTAAACACTGAAGTGGACACAATGCTTACATGCAGGTTCGGACTGGCCCACAGGGGTACAGGGGAATCCCTCGTTGGGCCCCTGAGCAAGGTGGGCCCCTAGTCTCCCACACCCTGCACAAGTGGCACATAACACATTAGACTTACTGCACTACATACATATAATCAATGTACAGCACCTCAACCAGCCTATGTTCATATAAAAACTTGTTAGATTATTTATTATATTTGAATGTATCCATACGGTGGGCCCCCAAAATAAATTTTACTGGTGGGCCCTAGTACCCCAGTCCGACACTGCTTACATGGCCCCTAAACAGCTGATCAGTGGGTGTTCTAGTAGTCAGATCCGCACCCCCATTGCAATACTTTCAGCCTTGAGAGTATACTTTACTCAGCACAAACTCTATAGAAAAATGAACATTGGCCAGTACTGACAATGTCACTGAAGTGATTGTCATAAGTAGCCTAAGTGAAGTCAGTACAAGCCTGCAAAGACATCACTGATCATACGAATATATTCCAAAATAGTAAATCACGGGAAGATGTGAAGAGAGGCTAAGGCCCCTTTCACACGGGCGTTGCGGGAAAATGTGTGGGTGCGTTACGAGAACACCCGCAATTTTTCTGCACGAGTGCAAAACATTGTAATGCGTTTTGCACTCGCGTAAAAAAAAATCGCGCATGTCTGGTACCCAAACCCGAACTTCTTCACAGAAGTTTGGGCTTGGGATTGGTGTTCTGTAGATTGTATTATTTTCCCTTATAACATGGTTATAAGGGAACATAATAGCATTCTGAATACAGAATGCATAGTAAGATAGCGCTGGAGGGGTTAAAAAAAATATATTTAACTCACCATAGTCCACTTGTCCGCGTAGCCCAGCATCTCCTTCTGTCTTCTTTGTTGAACAGGACCTGGGGTGAGCATTAATTACATGAACAGGACCTGTGATGACGTCACTGCGGTCATCACATGGTCCGTCACATGATCTTTTACCATGGTGATGGATCATGTGATGGAACATGTGATGACCGGAGTGACGTCATCACAGGTCCTGTTCATGTAATTAATGCTCACCACTGGTCCTGTTCAGCAAAGGAGACAGAAGGAGATGCCGGGCTACACGAACAAGTAGACTAAGGTGAGTTAAATTTTGTAAAAAAAAAATTTAACCCCTCCAGCCCTATTGTACTATGCATTCTGTATTCAGAATGCTATTATTTTCCCTTATAACCATGTTATAAGGGAAAATAATATTGATCGCGTCTCCATCCCGATCGTCTCCTAGCAACCGTGCGTGAAAATCGCACACCGCATCCGCACTTGCTTGCGGATGCTTGCGATTTTCACGCAACCCCATTTATTTCTATGGGGCCTGCGTTACATGAAAAACGCACAAAATAGAGCATTGCACCTGCACTGGGTCGGTATTCAGTGCAGGTGCAATGCGTTCAACTCACGCATCGCATCCGCGCGGAATACTCGCCCGTGTGAAAGGGGCCTTACAGTAAAATAGTAACATGAAAAATACATTTGTCCATCCAGTTCGGCCTGTTATCCTGCAAGTTGATCCAGAGGAAGGCAAAAAAAAAACTGTGAGGTAGAAGCCAATTTTCCCCACTTTAGGCTCCATTCACACGTCCGCATTTTTTTTCCGCATCCTTTCCGCAAAAATGCTGAATAGGTGCGGAATATATGCAGACCCATTCATTTCAATGGGGCCGCAAAAGATGCAGACAGAATTCAGTTCCGTTCCGTTCCGCAATGCTGACCTGCCCAAAAAGTACCGCATGTCCTACTTTTGTCCGCAAATTGCAGACCATGGCCCCATTGAAGTGAATGGGTCCACAAAAATGCGGATGACATGCGGAAAGATGCCAAATGTCATCCGCATGTCATCCGCAATTGTGGATCGTCAATTGCGGATCTGCAGGAAATAGAAAAAGAATCCTGCCCCAAGTGACCTTGATCTCCAGGGAGAGAGGTGGCAGAAGACAGGGTTCATCTTCAGAGCCGACCAGCACATATATCTGCAGACATCATGTGCAATTTTGAAGTGGAAAAATTCATAGTCCTCATACAAGAGAGGCCAGCCCTGTGGAACTCCAGGACCGAAATATATCACGAACGGACCATAAAAGATCGTTCATGGAATGAAGTGTGCCAAGAGTTGCTGTCCCACTGCATGGACCTCGACATCAAAAGAAAAGCAAGTTAAAATGTGTGAGTAAATACTTTAATAAAAAGTTATGTGTATTTAATTTTGGTTAATACACACATTCATGTTGCATGGTGTGTGTATACCCAGCCTGCCATGCACTGGCGTGCAGTAGGGCATAGCGTCATTGCTTGCTATGACGCCGTGTGTCCTGTACTTCAGAGCATGGCAGGCTGGGTATACATGGACCATGCTCCACGGATGTGTGCGTCTTGTTCCATGAGTGCGCCATATGTCCTGGAACAGCATAGACTGTGTAATTTTGCACATAGTCTATGCTTCTTCATGACCGATGTTAAATCACTTATTTTCAAATATATTAAATGTTGTTGTTTTTTGTCAAAAAGGCCTATTCAGAAATTGTCTTTTTTTACAAAGTAAATATCAATTTTTATGAGTTTCTTACTAAAACTATCATATATATGAAATTATAATAGGCCTCTTTGTCAAAAATGATTATTAGAGCTCATGGAAATGGGCGTTGAGTGGTCATGTGCATGAGCCCTAATACTCGAATGTTTTTTGGATTATCACTCCTACACATGACCGTATGCGTCTGAGTCACATGGTCTGTGATTAGGCCATATGTCCAAGAAAAACACTGATTGTGTGTGCATGAGATAAATGTCCCTTTCTAAATTTTATAGTATTTTATGAATAAATAAAAAAATGTTTTTCTGCTTCTGAGCACAGCAGAAGAAACCCCCGAAAATGTTGAAGTTCCACAAATCCCTCCCAGCAACGAAGCAGCAGAGGAACCTGTTTGCCGTTCTTCTGGCAGACGAGCCAGACGAGTCAATACCAATTCCGGTGTAGATCTCCGCCAAGGGGTAGATATGATGGTGATGGAGTATCTAAACCGGAATCGGTCTGACGGGAAGGAAGAAACGGCATTAAAAGGGCTGGCTCCTTCCTTCCGCCGTGTGCCGAAGAACGGCAAACGCGTTGCATTTCGGCAATAGCGATGCTTCTGGACCTTTTTTCAGGCCCCCAGGAGCCACATCATCTGATGGACTATATGATGAACGCCAGAAATGCCATGCTTCATGTCAATCCTCATTCAAGTCACCGTCCTAATCCCCCAATGGTACATCCTCTGGGCCCTTTCATGAGGGATTTATATGACCTTTATTTTTTTTTTGTTTTTTGTTTGTTATTAAAAAAAATGTTTACCTTCAAAATTTTGAATGTTATTTTTCTCTATAAAGTTTTAGATCTTTGTTTGTATTTAATATTGATGACCTATTATAAATTTAGGTCATTAGTATTAAAAATGGTCTCATGCACACGAAAGTTGATGCTTCTGTTCCATGCATTTGGTACCGCAATTTGTGGTCCCCAATACACAGAGAACTGATGTTCAGCAGTCGGGACTGATCCAGACCTATTCTACTTGAATGAGTCCGTGATCCGTTCGTTCTGCATCACTGTGATTGAGGATCCATTCAAGTGAATGGATCCACATCAGTGAAGACCACAGGGACAGGTGCCAGTGTAATGCGAAACTGCAACTTGAGGGCTGCAATACTGCAACAAGTAGGTTACGGTCATTTTCTAGAAAAATACTATTTTGAGCCATATTTTCAGCCATGCTCACCCTGCGTGAGCATCAGAGCTTTTTATGCTCCAATATTCTCCATTGCTATTTGCTTGGAAATACCTATTAAAAAACTAAAATAATTATGCAGATGCTTCTGGCAAACAGTGTTTTTGATGATGTCACTAGCTCTAATGGGCTGGCTCTCGCACAGCCCTAGCCTTTTTACGGACCAGGTCAGCGCAGAAGCCCGCATATTAGTGCTATTGACATCACCAAACACAGTGCTTGGTAGAAGCATCTGCCCACCAGTCGCAATGTTTTGCCAAAATACGGTAGCCCTTTCCATGCACTATCAAGTGCTGTGCAAATGAGAGCATTGGAGTATGAAATGCTCAGATTCTCACATCGCAGTGTCTACATGGATGAAATTATGATGTAAAATACTCACCTTTTCTGCGTAGAAGGATTTTCTTTGTGGATTGCGGGCCTGATTACATCTGTTGTTGTCCTTGTTCAAAGCTGAACGCATACATACACCATTTTAATAATAAAAATGGGACATGTTCGTGCTTAGCTGTGAGGACATGAACAAATCTAAAAATGCAAAAAAATAATTTAATAGACGTAATTAGAAATGAGGTATTAGAAGGTATTTACCCCAAATTTCAAACAAATTTTGGATTTGGCACAATACCTCAGCCCGCAAGCCCACGTCAAGGGTCCTCGTTATCTTGCGAGTCCCTAATCTAAACTAACAACAGGGGATCTAACTAAACTAAGGAATTACAATTTTTTTTTAAATTTAAACCAGATTCCAGCTGAAATCAGCGTCTTCCATGGATGGAATCCAACTGCCACGACAATGCCCCCTCAGGACTGCAGAAGTAGTCGGCATAGAGTTCCCAAACAGCTAGTCCAGCTGTTCCAGGTCGTCCAGGCCGGCTCAGGTCTAAACTGACAGGACATGTCATATTTAGGCCCAAATCTGCATCTGTTGAGGCATCATGGATCCTGGTGAAGTTGTGCAGCAGTACACAAGCCTGTATCACCAGGGTGGCATTGTCTGGATTCATCTGTATGGATGACATGAACACTCTCCACTTTGTGGACAGTATTCCGAAAGCGCACTCCACATACCGATGCGCTTCCGGTCATCCAGATCGCGTCTAGGGAAGGGCAGCATCATGTGGGGTGACAATGCAAATCCTTTGTCTGCCGCAATCACAAATGGAGCCGGCGGACCTGCAGATCCGGGAAGTCTACTAGGCTCTGGCAGGGCAAGCTGATTTGTCTGAAGCCGTTCACCCATTCTTGAAGCACTAAAGATGCAGGCGTCTGAAGTGCTCCCATAGGCCCCGATTTCCACAATTACAAACCTGTAGTTACTGTCAGCAAGGGCCATCAGAACTACAGAAAAATATTGCTTGCAATTGAAGTACCGGGACCCTGAGTGAGGCGGCTTCTTCACACGGATATGCTTACCGTCCAGTGCCCCAATGCAGTTAGGAAACTGCGCAGATTGGTAAAATCCCTCGGCGAAATGAAGCCAATCTTCCGCCTTGGGGGTGGGCATCACCGCTTCTCTGAGACGCTGCCATATAACTGTACAGGTATGGCAGACAATCGCAGAGATTGTAGCAGAAACTCAAAATGCAACGAAGTGAATGAATTTCCAGTAGCAAGGAATCTGAAAAATACAAAAAAGGAAAGAAAAATAAGTTCTAACTTTCATTATAATATATTTATATTCAATATATAGCAGTGGTGGCGAACCTATTGCACGGGTGCCAGAGGCGGCACTCGGAGCCCTCTCTGTGGGCACCCACACCCTGGAAAAAGTATGAGTGTACCAATATGCCTTAGACCTTTCCTGCCATTCATCAGTGCAGGGCGCACTATGAACAGCACAGGCAGCGCACAGAATGCAGGAAGACTATTATAGCTAAATGAGAAAGTACATGGAAGATATACTATATTGGACTGTAGGATTCAGGTTAACTTGCCACGTTGGCACTTTGCGATAAATAAGGGGGTTTTGGGGTTGCGGTTTGGGCACTCGGTCTCTAAAAGGTTCGCCATCACTGATATATAGTATCTAAAAATGGCACATTCGCTTACCTCAGGGTGACAATCAACCGTTGTTCAGCAGATATGCAGTGCCTCTTGCTGGTGTCCAGTAAATTAAGGTCAGGATGTAGAGAGACCCGCAGATGATCGAATGCTTCCATGGACATCCGGCAATAGCTTTTGAACTTTATAGGGTCACGTCGAAGATCATTGTATAACTTTTGAAATTGTCCTTTCTGACGGCGCTGAGCAACAATGGGATGGACCCACTGCCGTCTCCTCTTCCTCCCCGGTTCTTCACCCAGCACAGATGCCGTCTGAATCGCCAAGAGAGAATCCAGTTAAATAGTACGTTATCCATGTCTTCTGCCATGATGATCGCTGAGAAATCGGTAGAAAACTATGCCAGCCAAGCAGAGGTTTCTTACACAGCTCTGAATGACACCAAAGGCACAATAAAATGGCGCCTGTACTAGCACATGTCCTCTGTTCTTATACACCTATTTTCTTTTTTATGGTACCGTAGCAACATCTTTTCCTGATTTTTGCGGAAACATGGAAAACATGCGGATGCACTTTTGTAAAAAAAACGGAATACAGATCCGCAAAAAAAGGAATGTAAATCTGTAAAGAAAATATACTGACGTGTGAATGGAGCCTTAGGGGAATAAAAACTTCCTTCCCGACTCCAATCAGGCAATCAGAATAACTCCCTGGATCAACGACCCCTCTCTAGTAGCTATAGCCTGTAATATTATTACACTCCAGAAATACATCCAATCCCCTCTTGAATACAGAAATGATAGTTTGATACAGAAATGATAGTGACCCTAACTTATTGCGGGAACCTCTGATTGAAGCAGTAAGATCCTCCATCCTCATCTTCTCCTGTATCTTGTTAAACCGCAGAGGACCTGAAGGAGAGATGGTTCACCTCCATAGATCTGGATTACAGACTTGGCTATGTTGACCAGATGGTGGATCAGCCAGCGCTTATAATTAGATCAAACAATATCATATACTGTAGATGTATAGTAGTAAAAATAAGGTGAGGGACTAGGGGATTATGCAACAGACTTTTGACCAAAAGCTAGCCAACATCGGACATTACCAAATGTGTGAACCATTGTGTCTTGTTAACATCTGTACAATGGACATGAAGGCTTGGAGTTTAGAGGGCATCCATCTACTGTTCCCTAGCAATAGAGTATGGGAGACATTTATCAAGACTCTACCAGAGGATGTGTTTCATTTATTATGACCAATGGGGGATGAATGGGAGACATTCTACAAATGGGGACCATACTACAGAGGTGTGTGTGTGTGGGGGGAATTCTACAAAGGGGTCAATTCTACAGAGGGGGGCATTATATATACAATCAACCCAGAGGGGGCATTATACATATGGGCACTACAGGAGGCATTATAATGCAGGTGACATAATACATATTGGCACTACAAGGTAGTGCATATGTAGTGGCACTACAGGGGGCAATGCAGCGGGCTTTATAAATACTGGAGCCACTATAGGAAGCATTATAACTACTGGGGACACTATAGGAGTCTTTATTACTACTGTGGGCTCTATAGGGATGCCTTTTAGTGGGGCCATGTTACTGCTGGGGTCACTATAGGAGCATAATTTCTACTAGGACCCCTATGGGGGCATTGTTAATATTGGGAGTACATTTGAGGCATTATTTGGCAAAATATGGAGGTTATTGCCACTAACAGGGTTGCTATTGGGGGTACTGTGGAGGGCACTATTACTATTGGGGCCCCCCTACAGTACTATTATTATGGGGGTTCTATCTGTATGGTACTGTGATACAGTATAGTATTTGGGGACATTATTATTTGACATAATATGGAAGTTATTACTACTAAAGGGTTTGCTGTTGGGGGTACTGTAGGCGGCACTATTACGGCAGTTCAGGAGCACTAATATGGGGGGACTATCTGTATGGTACTGTAATACAGTATAGTATTTGGCGGGATTAGGGAGCACAGAGGGCATAGTATTGGGGGTAACAGAATGACAATGTTGGGGCACTGGGAGGGAAGAATGATAAAAAAGTGAGGAATCTAAGATGTCTGTGTGTCAAACTCTACAGAGACAAGACGCGGCTGAAATAATTTGTCATGGCAGTCTGGTCCGAATGGAGAAGAAGAGGACGTCTACATCACAGGAGACATCATTGGATGTAAGAGGTATGTCTTGCTAGAAATGCAGGTGCCATTTCAATTTTCACCTCAGAAAGCAGAAACTGCAAGAACCATTATATATACAGGTGAAACTCAAAAAATTAGAATATCGTGCAAAGTTCCTTTATTTCAGTAAAGGAACTTTGCACTATAACTATAACAGTAACTTAAAAGGTGAAACTAGGGGGCGTGGCCAGCCATGCAGGAGTGAAGACGCTCGTGGTGCGAGCTCCTCCACAGCCCCAGTGAAAACATTCTCCAGCCATCCACCACCGATGCTCAAAATGTCAAAAAGGGGTAGAGCCCACTCTATGGCTCCCCTGGCATCCTCACAAGGGGACTTACCAAGGCTCTTTGCCAAACAGCTCGCTGCACCAGGTCCCGACATGAACGAGCGCACCAAGCGCCTGCAAAATGGCGCCACCGTCCCTGACACATGCCAGCCTGCAGTGCCTCCAGCTGCACCTGGGTCTCCTCACCCCTCACCAGACCGGTGCAGATGCCAGTTTGCATCTCACCCCTCACCGGACCGGCTCAAGGTCAGCAGCTCCGCAGCCTGGAAGATGTCATCCCTGGGCCGCGTTCCGAGCCTGCATCTCTTTACCATCGGGAATCCCTGACAGCCGCTGCGCTGTCCCCACGTCCTCCAGCGATGCAGGTCAGTGCTGGGGATCCCCCCTTACCACAGTGGTCTCCTCAGCCGCTCTCCCACCCTACCATTCTGGGACTCAAAACCCTCAGACCGTCTGCAGCATCATTTTACCCAGTAGCAGGGACACCCACCAGACCCCTCTGGTTATGCGCTCCAGATGGTCACGTGGGGCCCTCCTGGGAGCACCCATTATCACATGGGGACCACACTTGCCTGGATCAGCTCCGGAGTGATGACCAGGGGACCCTGAGTCAACCACGGAACGCGACCTCTCCACCACACCTGTCGCAGGAGCCCCTCTGCCTCCCTCCCGCACTGGTCCACGGCTTCCTCGTGGGACGGATCCCACCCACGCCAGTTTGGCACCGCTTTACCAGACGCACAGACCCCAGCCGCCTCTGCAGCTGCAGTCCTTCAGGGATCTCCACAGTCCTTTCAGAGGCTTTCATCCCCTGCCCCTTTGTTTGATGAGGACTCTCGGCCACCCACTATGGCGGACTTACGCAACCTGATATGTTCGCTACCTTCCAAGGCGGATCTCTCCAACTTTGCCGCCAACATCTTACAAGAATGTAAAAGAGAGTTTACGCAAATACAATCTGAGATGGCCCTACTCGATACAAAGGTGGACTCAGTTACACAGGAGGCATCCTTGTCCGCAGCTGTTCAAACCTGAAAGACAAAGTACAGTCCCATGATGCACAATTGCACGCCTTGCAATATCATCTAGATGACATTGAAAATCGACCTGCCACCTGTGGATTTGGGACCCTGGCGTTCTCTCCTTCCACCTGCTCTTGCGTCATCGGGACGACTCCGTCCACCACCTGTTGACGGCGCTTCTAGGTTTCTGCACCGAACCCACGAGGACAACGACAGAAAAGACCAAGGAGCCTAAAATGTGGATCTCCATCCCACCTGAGAAGCTTCCTGCCATACCTATCTGGGACTACTAATACCTTTGCACATTAGTTTCTCCCCTTTAATTACTTAATATTTGCCTATCCTCTTTACCTGTTTTCCTGCTCTCAAACAGCTGGTGATCTTAATTTTCTATCTGTAGCTGCCAGGCTGTGGTAGGCAGGATCCTGTCTGGCTGCTACTTTTCCCCAAATAACCAGAGACTCTCCCTTGGGGTGATAAAGCCCCGAGTGATAGCCTCTTTAGACCTCTTGGTCACTCTACCTACCTTATTTCTCTTCATCTGTTTTTACCTTTCCCTTTATCCTTCTTACTCTTAATCATCTCCTTTTCATTTTTGTCGGCCGTCCTCCCCCTTTCTCCTGGTGTTTTTTCCTCTCCCCACAGTAATGGCATCATTGAAGGTTGCATCATTTAACGCGAAAGGTCTTAATACTCTTGAAAAGAGGGCCCAGGTACTCCATCACTTTCATTGCCAAAAGTTACATGTTGTTTGTTTTCAGGAAACGCACTTTAAGGAGGGTAGCGCCCCAAATATACGACATCGGCACTACACAACCTGGCACTTTGCAAACAATTCGGCGAATAAGACAAAAGGAGTCGCCATAGCGATCCACAAGTCTTTAGCGCATCAGGTGCTGGGATGTACTGTAGATTCGGAAGCAAGATACCAGGCCCTTGTACTACTTATTGGGGGACGCGAATTTACCTTCCTTAACGTGTACGCCCCCAATCAGAACCAAGCATTCTTCATTGTAGACTTAATTGACAAAATCACACCTCTGATCCGGGGGACTATTATACTTTGTGGTGACCTTAACCTTACCCTTGACCCTACACTTGACAACTCAACTGGGCGCGCTTCCCTCACATACTCCACTATTAAAAAGGTCAAACAGGCACTACTTCAACTGCAATTACGAGACCCCTGGTGTCTCCAACACCCAGCTGACAAAGATTATACCTTTTACTCTGCCCCTCATGACTCATATAGCCGTATTGACCACATTCTTATTCAGCAACTGCCCTTATCCTGGCTGGATTCCACACAAATAGGAAACATTTTGTGGCCAGACCATGCCCCCATATACTGCTCCCTGAATCTCCCCTTTATTTCCAGATAGGAATAGACATGGCGGTTGAATGAAGCTCTCCTTCTTGACACGGGGTGTGCTGTTGACCTTACAAGTTGTATAACAAACTTTTTGTCAGATCACAAAGAGGATACCACCCTGCTTCCGGTCCAGTGGGAGGCCCTGAAATGTGTTCTCCGAGGTGTTCTCATTAAACATGGCTCCCGTCTCAAGAAGGAGAAAGCCCATTCTCTTAACCCCTTAGGGACCTATGATGTACCGGTACGGCATGGATCCCGAATCCTTAAAGACCCATGACGTACCGGTACGTCATGGCTTTAATTCGTGATTCCGGCGCCGCAAGGGTTAATCGGAACAGGATGCCGGCTGAAATCATTCAGCCGGCATCCCGTAACAACGCGGGGGGGGGGGGGGTCATTTGACCCCCCCAGTATCGACGATCGCAGAAAACCGCAGGTCAATTCTACCCTGCGGTTTTCTGCGTTTCCGGTCCATTCGGGTGTCCTGTGACCCGATGAACCACAAAAAGACTGCGATTGGTGGCGTGATTACACACCACCAATCGCAGTACGAAGATTTGAAGAGGCGGTGCTGGCCCTGGTGCTGAACACTGCTGTCCAGGGTGCTGATTGGTGCAGGGGAGAGAGGCGCGAGATTCAAACTTCCTGCGCTCCTCTCTCCCCTCCTCTTCCTGTCCAGCACCCCCACCGTGCAGCACCGTTCAGCATCAGCTCCTGCATCCCCATAATCGTTATCCATCACCCTCCTGCACCCATCGCCACCCAGGTAGGTTAGGGTCAGTGAGGGAGAGGCACCATTAGGAAGGGAAAGAAGGGAAAAGTTAGTTAGGAAAAAAAAAAATACTTTTACACTAAACTTTCTTTGATCCATCTATCAGACCCCAGACCCCCCCCCCCTGCCACTTGCACCCCCCCCCCCCCACCAGGACCAGCGTTGTACCGCTGATGTACAGCAACTTGCCAAGGAGGCATACGCCCAGATTGCCTCCGACTCCGAGAGCCCCAGTAAGGGATGAGGATGACCCCACATTCCTTTTGTCATCCGCATCCTCCTCATCATCATCGGATGACGATGAGCCACCAAGGCGGCGGAGACGCCGCCAGGCGGAGCCAGGGGCCCCGCATGCTAGGGATCCTGTGGCCCACCCTAGTACGAGCCGCCCTGGGGTTCGTACTGGTTTCCCGGCCCACCAAATAAGTCCACCGGAGCCCCCTGATGATGAACTTAGCTGGTGTCCCCCAGTGGACTTTGAGCCTGAGATTCCGGATTTTGCTGGCAATCCTGGAATCCAGATTCCCACAGTGGGGTTTACTGAAATTGACTTTTTTTTTTTTTTTTTCAGTAACCCACTGGTGAATCTGATGGTGGAGCAGACGAATCTGTACGCCCAACAGTTCGTCGCTCAAAACCCAGGCTCATTTTTGGCTAGACCCGGTGGCTGGACGCCGGTCAGTGCAGCCGAGATGAGGACATTTTGGGGCCTCGTGCTGCATATGGGTCTAGTCCAAAAACCCAGTGTCAGGCAATACTGGAGTGGGGATGTCCTATACCAGACCCCACTGTACAGTATGGCCATGACACGTCCCCGGTTTGAGGCCATCCGGAAATGTCTGCATTATTCCGATAATGCAGCATGTCCCCCCCCCGAGTTGATCCTGCCTATGACCGGCTGTATAAGATACGGCCGGTCATCGATCACTTTGGGGCCAAATTTGAACAGGCCTACGAACCTGGAAGGGAGGTCGCGGTTGATGAGTCTCTCGTTGCGTTCAAGAGGGAGACTCCGTTTCCGCCAATATATTCCCACAAAGCGGGCGAGGTATGGCGTGAAGCTATACAAAATTTGTGTGCCTCAGGGTACACTTACAAATTTCGTGTGTACGAGGGGTGAGAGTCCCGAATTCAACCCCCAGAATGTCCCCCCACTCTGGTTACTAACGGTTACCACTTGTACGTGGATAACTTTTATACCAGCATTCCCTTGTTCAGGTCCCTTGCCGCCAGATCCACGTTCGCTTGTGGGACCGTGCGGAAAAATCAACGTGGCCTCCCTGCCCACCCCCTCCAGGTACCTATCCCCAGGGGTGAGACCCGTACACTTACCAGTGGAAACCTGTTGCTGGTCAGGTATAAGGACAAGAGGAATGTCCTTATGCTGTCCACAATCCACGGTATCAGCACCACCCCTGTCCCTGTGCGAGGTACCGCGGCAACGGTCCTCAAGCCCGATTGTATCATCGACTACAATCGGTATATGGGAGGAGTTGATCTCTCTGATCAAGTCCTCAAGCCATATAATACCATGCGCAAAACCCGGGCATGGTACAAAAAAGTTGCGGTCTACTTGGTACAGGTTGCCATGTACAACTCTTTTGTACTATCCCGAAGCGCTGGCAGCACAGGGACATTCCTCCAGTTCTATGAGGCAGTCCCAAAGACCTGATCTTTTCGGACCGGGAAAGAGTAGGCCGGAGTACCTCGGGAACTGGAGGCGCCCGGATCGTCCCTGGCCAACACTTTCCAGGTGTGGTCCCCCATACTGGAAAGAAGGGATGGACCCAAAAAAGATGCAGAGTGTGTCACAAGAGGGCGATACGGAAGGACACCACCACTCAGTGTGACACGTGCCCCGATCATCCGGGCCTCTGCGTTATCGATTGCTTCAGGGAGTATCACACTTCCATGGAGTACTAAATTTTTATAATCCCCAACAGTCCACTAGAGAACATAAAAAACTATGGCTCTCAGACTTTGGAGACACGGAAACAATTTTTTCCCCCAAAAAAATATTAGTTTTAGAGCAGGCATCTTCAAACTGCGGCCCTCCAGATGTTGTAAAACTATAACTCCCAGCATGCCCAGACAACCTACAGCCATCAGCAGGGCATGGTGGGAATTGTAGTTTTACAACATCTGGAGGGCCGCAGTTTTTAGGATGCCTGCTTAGTGTCTGAGAGCCATACATATTGGGCATCGTCGCGTGCGTAAAAGTCATAGCTATAAAAATAACTTTTGACCAAATGCCTTGGATGAACGGTGTTAAAAATATAAAATAAAAACGGTGCCAAAACACAAATTTTTGGGCAAAATTTCCATTTGAATCCTTTTTGCCGGTAATAAAGCAAGGGTTAACAGCCAAACAAAACTCAATATTTATGGCCCTGATTCTGTAGTTTGCAGAAACACCCCATATGTGGTCGTAAATGGCTATATAGCAGCACGGCAGGGCATAGAACGAAGGGAACTCCATATGGTTTCTGAAAGGCAGATTTTGATGGACTGTTTTTTTTTTTTACACCATGTCCCATTAGAAGCCCCCCCGATGTAGCCTAGACTAGAAACTCCAAAAAAGTGACCCCATCTAAGAAACTACACCCCTCAAGGTATTCAAAAGTTACTTTACAAAATTTGTTAACCCTTTAGGTGTTCCACAAAACTAAATTGAGAATGTAGAAACAATTTTAGAATTTAAATTTTTTGTTACCTTGCCTCAAAAAAGTGTAATATAGAGCAACCAAAAATCATATTTACCCCTAAAATAGTCCCAAAACAACAACCACCTTATCCCGTAGTTTCCTAGATGGGGTCACTTTTATGGAGTTTCTACTCTAGGGGTGCATCAGGGGGCTTGAAAGGGTACATGGTGTAAATAAACCAGTCCAGCAAAATCTGCCTTGCAAAAACCATATGACGTTCCCCTTCTTCTATGTCCTGCCGTTTAGCCAAATAGTAGTTTACTACCACATATGGGGTGTTTTTGCAAACTACAGAATCAGGGCAACCCATTTTGAGTTTTGTTTGGCAGTTAACCCTTGTTTTCTTCCTGGAAAAAATTGATTATATTGGCAAATTTTCCCAAAAATCGAAATTCTTACATTTTATGTCCATTTGCCATGAAGTCTTGTGGAAGACCTAAAGGGTTAAAAAAGATTGCAAAAACAGTTTTGAATACCTTGAGGGGTGTAGTTTCTAGAATGGTATCTATTATGTAAGCCTCACAAAGTGACTTTAAGCCTGAACTGGTCCATAAAAAGTGGGATTAGGAAAATTATAGAAAAATTTCAAAATTTGCTTCTAAACTTCAAAGCTATGTAACATCCCCAAAAAATAAAATATCATTCCCAAAATGCTACAACCATGAAGTAGACATATGGGGAATGTAAAGTCATCACAATTTTTGGGGGTATTACTATGTATTACAGAAGTAGAGAAACTGAAACTTTGAAATTTGCTAATTTTTCCAAATTTTTGGTAAATATGGTATTTTTTATGCAAAAAAATTCACTTTTTGGACCTAATTTTAGCAGTTTCATGAAGTACAATATGTGACGAAAAAACAATCTCAGAACGGCCTGGGTAAGTCAAAGCGTTTTAAAGTTATCAGCACTTAAAGTGACACTGGTCAGATTTGCAAAAAATGGCCAAATCCTAAGGCTAGGTCTACACGACGACATTTGTCACGCGACATTTTGTTGCACTAATGTTGCGTGACAATTTTTATAATGGCAGTCTATGGTGTCGCACTGCAACATGCAACATGCTGCGACTGCGACGCAACAGTTGCAGAAAATCCATTCGAGATGGATTTTTCTGCGACTGTTGCGTCACAGTCGCAGCATGTCGCATGTTGCAGAGCGACACCATAGACTGCCATTATAAAAATTGTCGCGCGTCATTAGTGCAACAAAATGTTGCGCGACAAAGCGCCCAATCTGTCGCGCAACTTTTCGTCGCGCGACAAATGTCGTCGTGTAGACCTAGCCTTAAGGTGAAATAGAGCTGAGTCCTTAAGGGCTTAAACAATTAAAAGCCCATTGACTATACTGTCTTTATATGGTAGGTGGCGTAAAACAAGTTAAGGATGGGCCACTACACATGGGCCAGTGCTGTGTGCTTGCCCCCAGGCTAATACTTGCCAGCCAGCCCGTGAATGCATTAGTGGATAACCAGTGCCTAAACAGGCCAATTTCCTTTCAGGCTAGAAATGATAGATTCCCTAGTATGGGAAATGGTGAAGAGCCCGTCGGACCTATAAGGCTACTTTCACACTGGCATTTCTGGGTCCGCTTGGGAGATCTGTTTCAAGGCTCTCACAAGCGGCCCAAAGCGGATCAGTTCAGCCCCAATTCATTCTGAATGGATAAGGATCCGTTCAGAATGCATCAATTTGGCTGCGTTTGGTCTCCGTTAAGTTTTTTAGACGGTCACTAAAATGTATCTTGCAGCGTTTTGGTGACCGTCTGACTATGCAGAGCCTAACGGATCCGTCTAGACTTACAATGTACACATTATGGTGCAATTGAAAACGGATCAGTCCCCCATTGACTTTCAATGTAAGTCAAGACGGATCAGAATAATGCAAACGGATCCGTTATTAACGGATACAAGCGTTTGGATTATTCGTGCAGATCCATCTGTGCAGATACAAGACGGATCCTCACAAAACGCCAGTGTGAAAGTAGCCTAAGTTGGTTGTCCAACATCCAAGTGTGTTTGCTTGCCCAGGTATGTTGCTACTGATAGCTGGGCAGGGATAAATGTCTATTCTATGGTTAAGGGCTCATGCACACGACCATTGTTGTTTTACGGTCCAGTTGTTGTTTTTTCTCTGATTTAAGTCCTCTTCCGCTCCACTATTGCACAAAACATAGCTGTATGGTTTCCGTATTTGATCTGTTTTTTGCGGATCGGAAATGGAAACAGTAACTTATTAATCACCAAACACATGAGCATTATTGGCTGGGCATAGCATTTCTACAGTATGGATCTGCAAAATACGGATGAAATACGGATGACATACGGATGTGTTCCATGTGCGTTCCATATTTTTTGCGGACACATTGACTTGAATGGGGCCTCAGACCGTGATTTGCGGACAATAATAGGACATGCACTACTTTTTTCAGAATTGAAATACGGAAACGGAATGCACACGGAGTAACATCCGTTGTTTTTGCGGACCCATTGAAGTAAAAAAAAACGGAACGGGAGCGGAAAGAAAATGCGTTTGTGTGCATGATCCCTAACTATTATTTTCCCTATAGCTACACACGCTGACAACCCACAATAGATGGGAAGGATAATGATAGGATACAAAATCGCGATGATCTGAGATTCTAATACTGCCGCCAATTATCCGATGGACGCTCGTTCATTGAGCAATCCAGATTTTTAAGCATGCTTAAAAATCATCATTTGACGGAGGCAGATCGTGCAGTCTACTGTAATCAGGGACTAGCAATGGCATAATAATCACTCCTCCCCATACTGTGGAGGAGATCGCTGCATGTAATAGCAGCGGTCTCCTCCGCTAGCGATTAGGCAATAGCTGGAAAGGAAAGCTTCCCTCCTGACAATCGTCTGCTAGATCAGTTAATCTACTACAGCCCCTAGAGGTTTCTTCCGGTATCCGGAATAACAGATCCGGTATTCAATTTTTTCAAAGCTAGAAAGAACTGCTCATGTGCAGACCGGAAAACTGGACCTGGCGATGCTGCAATTTCCGGAAAACTTGGTACCGGATCCGGCATTAATACATTTCAATGGAAATTAATGCCGGATCCGGCAAGTGCGATAGTGTTCCGGAATTTTGTCCGGTCAAATACCGTACAAGGGACGGAACGGAAGACATCCTGATGCATACTAAACAGATTGCTTTCCATTCAGAATGCATTAGGACAAAACGGAAGCGTTATTTTCCGGTATTGAGACCCTTTACTGGATTTCAATACCGGAAAAGAATAACGTTGGTGTGAAAGTATCCTTAGGAGGACTCCGAGTTAAGTAAGTGAACAAAGGCACACCTACCTTTTATCTGTTTAACAAAATTCAAGAAGCGCACATAACAAGCTACATTCCCTTCATCCTGACACACCCTGTAATTGGTACAGGGCGTTGCCTACATAACTATTTGGTTGTGAGGAAATGTAATAATTGTGTTTATATACAAAGTACAGTACATCGGCACACGGATACGTAGAACATGAGGCTATGCGTACTGCTCTTTCTTCTGTGTGCCTGGAGATGGCAAACCTCAAGAGATTATAAATGTATTGCCAATTTCATCTGTCTATTGTTAATGTTAAAGGTACACTCGGAGCAAAGCTAAAAATCCAGTTTTGCCTAAAAGGTTGAAAAAGTTACTTCATCAGTGTCAACATCTTGGGGTTTAGCTACTCAGGGACACTGTCTATGTGGCATAGTACTGCAGAAATTAAAAAGAAAAAGTTAAAGTCTTTAAAAAATGTTTGAGTATTGAGTTTTTAAGAAAAATCCCCTTTCTGATGGAAGTGTCTCATTAATGCAGCATTTTTGATACTCAGGCTAGCCAGTCCTCTGATGTTCCTGTTTTGAGGGGCATAGCTAAAGGCTCATGGGCCCTAGTGCAACAGTTCAGCTTAAGCCCCCTTTCCCTAAGTTATTTGTGGCCAGGAGCTGGCAAAAATTTAAATGGCACCCATTCCCATGCCAAATTCTTGACCGTACCCCTTCCCTCCAGCCCCTTCCCTTCCTGGTCCTATTTAACAAAATAAAAAGCCAGGTGACACCTCAGCTAGTGGCTAAGCATGCATCTCCAGACATTTCCTGTTTGTCGAGGAAGCAGAGACCAGCATGGATCTGGTAAGCAGGGGTGTAGCTATATGAGGTGCAGAGGTAGCAGTCGCTACCGGGCCCAGGAGCCTGAGGGGGCCCAAAGACCCTTGTGGTGGTCAAGTTACACCTCTGGCTGGTGGGAAGGGGTACGGTCAAGAATTTGGCATGGGAGTGGGTGCCATTTCAATTTTTGACAGCTCCTGGCCACAAAGAACTTAGGGAAAGGGGGCCCAAGCTGAACTCTTGCCCTACGGCCCATGGGCCACATTGGATTGGGAGCAGTGTGAAATTGCTGAGTATGGCATCTTAATTTTGATCCCACTCTGAGCCCTTTCTAACAAGCTTTTCCCCCTGGACAACCTGCATAAGCTCATAGTAGACAATGTCAGTTTATGCTATATTTTGCCCCAATAGCACCATTCAGTGTTATTTTCTGGCCATACACATAAAAACTAGGAGCAGCACACCATATATGTGGTGTCTGCGCTCCTGAACATAGAAGCCCAACGGCTTAGGTAGGTTTAGCGTAGGACCCGCCATACCTGAGACCACCTTGGCGTTCGGTAGGCGGGCTTAGATGTGTTTTGATCAAAATATATTGACTAAGTGTCTCAGATATTATCATATCAGAGTGAGGACTTTGTCCATATATAGTGCTTGCATCTACTTTACTAAGTGCATTATTATCTTATTTCTGTGGTTTTCTTCAATAATATGGCCAAGGACATCCGCACACTTGTATCATATCGTGCAGGATGTTTTTATCTTAGTTTTTTCTGTGATTTTTTTTCATACACATAAAACTTCTATCTTCTGAAAACTAGGACAAGACAAGCATGTGCGTGTTTATTTTAAGTGCGCCTTCACAGATTTTGTTGCAGACATTTCTGTGACTGAAAATCGATTCTGTCTGAATGGGATTGCTTTTGGCGGAAAGCACAAGGCACAATTATAGGGAAATATGCAGTTAGCAGACCCCTCTGGGGTAGGTTAATATTGGATTAGACATACAAGTGCATCTCAATAACATACAATATCATCAGAAAGTTCATTTATTTCAGTAATTCAATTAAAAAAGTAAAACTCATATATTATATACTGTATGTGTTGATTATTGGTGCTCATATTGTATCTGTATACACTGGAAAAGCAATGATGTATTACAATATTAGGTGTTTGTATGTTCCACTTTTATTTTTCTCTTGTGTTGATGATGTGGTTTACATATGTAAAAGAGTGGCAAGGGGTGTGATCAATTAGAGCAAACTTTACCACAATGTACATTGTGTGTGGGTTGGTGTGTGCCAGGGCTACGTTTTAGTCTCAGTCAGGCCTTGACACATAATATTAGTTGCATATGTGGTAGATAATGCTACGTCCCATTTTTTAAATTCCATAAGACAATGGCCCAGATATACTAATCCCGTAAATGGCGTAGACTAGGACCTGCACCAGATTTATCACAGAATCTCAGGTTGGATGATAAATGTGATAGACAATGGATAATGGGATAGACAATTTTGTTTCGCTGGATACCAATTATTGGTTGGCTAACTTTGAGACACCAAAATTGTGGTGCAATCTGGCACATATTAGGCCATTCTCCCTTTCTATGAAGATATTTAGAAAATGGTGATGAATTAGAGGGAGTCTGTCATGAGGAAATTCACAGTTAAACCAGGCACAATGCCGTGTAGGGCTTAGCTAAGCTGAATGTAATCATTCCTTTCACTAAGTAATCCATTGCATTAGACCTCATGCACACGACCGTTGTTCGGGGCCGCATCCTAGCCGCAGTTTTTGCGGCTTGGATGCGGACCTATTCACTTCAATGGGGCCGCAAAAGATGCGGAGAGAACTCCGTGTGCTGTCCGCATCGGTTGCTCTGTTCCGTGGCTCCGCAAAAAATATATAACATGTCCTATTCTTGTCCATTTTGGGGACAAGAATAGGCATTTCTACAATGGGCCTTCCATTCCGCAAATTGCAGAAGGCACACGGCGGCTTCAGTTTTTTGCGGACTGCAAAAAACGAATGGTCGTGTGCATGAGGCCTTATTCTGGAGAAAAAGTACTTTTACACAGTATGCAAATGAAGGCAGACCCAAGCCACTCTGTGCACCCTTGTCCCCCCGCTTCCTCTGCCAGCCCCTCTGTCTTCTCGATTGACAGGACCAGGTTCCTACTTAGTCACCCCGCCAGGTCATGTCAATCAAGAAGGAAAGAGAGAAGCTGGCACAGAAATACCACTGCCAAAACTAAGCCAAAATTTTCTGCATACTTAAGGTGGAATTTATCATGAGGGGAATTTCTGGAGTCTGTTTTGCTTGAGTCTGCATTGCAAGTTGTTTGATAAGTTTGGTTCATCTTTAACCCCTTCCGGATCCTGCCATTTTCACCTTAACCCCTTAGTGACCACCCATACTCCTTTTCACGGTGGTCACTAAGGGGCCTTAGGCTGGGCCGCCGCTTTTTTACATGAGAGCCGCGGCGCAGCTCTAACAGCCCGCACCGGCAGGAGTGCTGATCCAGGCTGTTTAACACTTTATATGCCACAGGCAATGGTGCCCGCTGCATCTGAAGTGCTGACATCGGCACCCCGCAAATGCGATCGTGGGGTGCCGATGTGTGTGAAGTTTGCATGGGGTCTGATGTAGACCCCAGACCAGCCTTGAGTAATTTCCAGCAGGCTGAACCTCTCTGGCGCAGCCTGCTGGTCAATGTAAGAATAGCATTGCCATTAAAATGCAATGCACTATAGGGATAGTGATACCTCATATAATAGTTATTACTTTACATTTTCCATATGTCTACTTCATGTTTGGATCATTTTGTGAATGCCATTTTTTTTTTGGGGGGGGGGGGGGGGACGTTAGAAGGCTTAGAAGTTTAGAAGCAAATCTTGAAAAATTTCTAAACCCACTTTTTAAGGACCAGTTCAAGTCTGAAATCACTTTGTGAGGCTTACATAATAGAAACCACCCATAAATGGCCCCATTTTAGAAACTACACCCCTCAAGGTATTCTAAACTGATTTTTACAAACTTTGTTAACCCTTTAGGTGTTCCACAAGAATTAAAGGAAAATGTAGAAGAAATTTCAGAATTTCACTTTTTTGGCAGATTTTCCACACACATGGCACATCATTCTCCTGGGGGGTTAGATCATGTAATAATTTTATACAGCAGGTCGTTAAGGATGTGACAATACCCAATATGTATACTTTTTGTATACTTTACACAATAAAATAATTTTTTAAACAAAATAAATCATGTTTTAGTGTCTCCATATTTTGAGAGCCATAGTTTATTTTTTATTTTTAGAGCAGTAAGGTGTCATTTCTTGCGGAATGAGATGATGATTTAATGGGGTTTTTTGGGGGTTTGTATGACTTTTTGATCGCTTGGTATTACACTTTTTATGAAGTAAGGTGACAAAAAATTAGCTTTTTTGACACCTTTTTTTATTTTATTTTTTTACGGTGTTCACCTGAAGGGTTAGTTCATGTGATATTTTAATAGACCTGGTTGTTACGAACATGGCGATACCTAATATGTCTGTATTGGCTCCTATGAGCTGAAGTTATTACTTCGTGAAGTCTCACGAGACTTCGCATAACAACTTCATAAATTAATTTCTACTGTCAAAAAAATGTTTCCCGAACTCAGGTTCAGTTCCAAGTGGTACGCTCGCTCCGTACAGTATTGAAACAAAGTTTTATGTCATTCGCTCATCTTTAGTTACAACATGCCTCTTTTGTGAATTTTTCAAGCCTGAATTCTGGAGTGTGGGGCTTGATGGTTTCCACATTAGGGTATGTTGACACAGCAGATTTTTTACGCTGTGAAAATCTGGTGCATTAACCACGACAGAAACCGCTGCAGTTTCAGAACTGCCCGCAAGCAGAAAGCTATTGAGGATTCAAGCGGCGCTGCACTCTTCACCAATAAGGAACAGGTCCCTTCTTGGTGTGGTCATGGCTTTAAACCACTAGTCTGCAAACTGCAGTGCTGCCTTCTATTAAAAAACAATAGGAGGCAGACATCAAGCTGCTGCCACCG
The DNA here is from genome assembly GCF_014858855.1 of Bufo gargarizans. Taxonomy (NCBI): domain Eukaryota; kingdom Metazoa; phylum Chordata; class Amphibia; order Anura; family Bufonidae; genus Bufo; species Bufo gargarizans. The sequence continues at coordinate 312,211,496 of NC_058080.1, forward strand.
GAATGTTGTCATAGTATCCACATCAAAATTCCAGGGGCAAATTCCGCCATGTGAATTTGTGAATTAATGTATTGAAATGAATGACTCCACACAGTGATATGCTCCAATAACATACATGTTCTTATAACAAATTTATACAAAAGTTTACATTCAGAGATCAATGTTATAGTAATATATAGTCTGGTGATATATACACAATCTGAACGTTACCTGCCAGTAATATATATGCAGTTTATATTCCACTTTATACAAATTACCTCTGAAGTAGTTAAATAATAGAAAATTAGCTATTTACTGTATATCATTTAATACTAATTCAATGAACTACACATTTGTACATCAGCCAGTGCGAGAATCTACATATTACAAGATGGCACATACTCTTGACTTTTTAGCCGGGCCATTTGAGGAGGCCACAACGTTCCTTGGTGGTTGATGTGCCGAAGTCATGTGTGCATTGTTGGCATCTGTATGTGAATCTTCATTCCCTGTCTTTCTTAACTGCTCCGGCCTGTAGACTGTGGAGTTTGCTTCCTTGTTCGTATCCTCTTGGACTGTGTATGGTTTGTTACGTCTTCGTTCTGTGAGAGCTGTATGGCATAACAATTGTAATTCAGCTTTGGGGGGTTTGGCTGGGGTCACATACTCCCCCCACCTTCTTTCATCTCATGCCTTATTATCATGTGTGGATGGTTATGTTCCATTTTCAGCTTTGTATTATGTATAAAATATGCCTGGATAAGAGCATTATATGCTCATGAACCTTTAGGGTACATGCACACGTTCAGGACTCATGTGCGGAGAATCCGCACTGAAATCTGCAGGTGTTCACAGGCAAATCTGTGCGGTCAATCCGCATCAATTGGTGTGGATTTTACTAAGTGAATGGAGAAAATCAGGTCAGGAAAAATTAAATAAATTTACATACTGCGGATTTTAAAATCCACACCGCAGGTCAAAATCCGTGCAAAAAAAATCTGCATCTAAAAGCTTATTAGTCTCTGAAAACCACCGACCGAGCACGCATTGCAAAAATGTTCTGTCAGTGGTTTTGAGTGTCCATTGGTAGGAGATGCCCTAAAACCCCCTTTTCAGCCTCGGAGTGCAAATGGAATACAGATGACAGACATACGCACCAAACTATGACCCTTCACAGACACCGTCATGAAAGAAACCCTGACTGTCATGTCACAGATTTGTTATCTATGTGTGAGGTCCTCAGCCTGATGTCAAACCACTATTTTTTTTAAAGGATAACTGTCATATTTTTTATTTTATTTGCTAGTATATTAGAGCTAGGCATGTATACCTGAGTTAGTCTGTCAAAGATTCCCAAAAGATCTGTAATTACCTTATAATAACAGCTTTCATTAATGTCCTCTGTCCCTTTCCACTGCTCCCTTAAAAGACCGTTGCTAGGGCTTGTCTATCTTCCTTTTAGTATATACAGAAGACAGAGGGGCGGTCCTTCACACTGCATGCCTGCATTAGGCTTCAGAGTGAGGAGGCATGTCTCTCAGTAATCCAATCTGATTGGCTGGTAGGAAGCTGCTGGCTACAGCAAGTTTGTATGTGACCTGAGGGAATGCAGTTTTGGCCTCAGAGAACTGGCAGAGGAGCTATCTTGAGAAGATCCTCATAATATAGGATTCAAAACAGCCGTAACTAAGGGGAAAACTACAGCAAGTTTGTATGTGACCTGAGGGAATGCAGTTTTGGCCTCAGAGAACTGGCAGAGGAGCCATCTTGATAAGATCCTCATAATATAGGATTCAAAACAGCCGTAACTAAAGGGAAAACTCAAGGAAAATAGTGGTAAGTGAAGAAACTAAAGATTGCTTTATGCATAATGCTGCTGCAGCAGTAGTATATGCTAAAATAGTTTTTTTGATGAATATATGACATTAACCCTTTAACAGGTTGTATTTAATGGGATTTTAAAAAGAGTAAAAAGCATCCCCAAACAACCCAAACAAAGAGAGACATTTTCATATTATTTGTCCACAGTCACAGTATAAAATTACTACATACGGTACATAATAGACTTAGGCTAGTTTCACACTAGCGCATAGTATCCGGCAGGTTGCGCGCACCAGTTTTCGCCCAGCCAATTCTCTGCATATTTGCCGGATTGTGGCAGGATCTCCGCTGGTTCCCATGATACCGAGCGCTACTGTGAAACTAGCCTTAGCTCCTATACATAACACCAAACACAATGGCCAACACCAACAATGGCCACAATATTGTTATGAACAAATCCACTTTGAATCCAGACATTCCCAGTAGAAATTACCACAGCACTCAATAAATCTTGCGTCAATCAGCTTGCTTTATTTTACAAAATCCAGTAAGGTCCAGAGCGTTTCATATATTTATGGTTTGCAGCCACTCATGGATAGGATGTTTTGGTCATTTATTGACCTTCTTCAGCAACATGAGACTAAAAGATACAGTATTCATACCCCTTGAACTTTTCCATAATTTTTCACGTTACAACTGCAGTGGGCAGGTCCCGCGTTAGGGGTCTCTCCTACGGTGTTATTAGAGTTTTTAGAGTTTCTGTCGTGCCACCAGTTGCATTTCAGCAACGAGGGACTAGGTCCACCTATGCAGAAGGTGATGGTGTAACCCAGGTGTAGGAATGCAGGAGTGGTGTAAGGGCTGCCTATAGTGTCCCCCTAGGTGCATAGTTGAGGGATTTGTAGAATAAATGGAGTCTAAACTTTTATTGAAGTTGAAACAGTTTTACTTGAATAAACTTGCATCAGGGAATGATCTTCCAACTTTGTCTTGGTTATCAGCAGATTTTAGCATTAATTCTGGCAGGCAAACACATGTAGCCCTGCTACATCTGTACTCTCTCAGCTCTGCTATGCTGGCTGGATTAAATATAAACTTTTCCTTTCTGCTGTAGGCTGCAACTTAGCTTTCTGTAGTCTGACTCAGTCTTTATCTGTATCTTTGTCTTTTTTCAGAGAATCTTTCTTCCTGACTTTGGAGGCATTCAGCTTTGGCCTCTAGGCCCAACAGAGCAGACAGGCTCTGCTGGCCAGAACACAGCCTTCCCTTTACAGGGGTAAGCTGAACTTTTTCTGCAGGCTCGCCAAGCAGGGACGAGGGCCTGCTCCTTCCCCAAGGAGGAGATCCTCTAGACCACAACCTGTCCCCAAGGAGGGGAAGGCTAGACTACAACCTGTCCCCAAGGAGGGGAAAGCTAGACTGCCCATCACTAACTAAAACTCCTCCCTCACTAGAGAGGGCTAGAATGGATAGACAGCTCCACTCTAGGAAAACAAGCTTTGCCATTGTTGTAGCCATCTGCTGGTGAACCAGGTACATTACATTAACATAACATTTGCAAACATAGGAAATACACATTATTGCAGGACATGGAAATTGGTATATAAGATGACACAGGATCACCCATAGGAGATAGTAGGGACTAGTGATGATCAAGCAACAAAGTGCTCTGGCCGAACACATCAGGATGCTTGGGTGCTCTACCGAGCACCCGAGTATAATGGAAGTCAATAGGAAAACCTGAGCATTAAACCAGGCACCCCGTGCTCTGAAGAGGGGAGGGTGCCTGGTTCATAGGAAAAGGTCAGAAATTGATGGAAACACCACCAAAATTGTTCGGGAACAGCATGGGGAGGATGTCTCGATGCATCTTGGACTCCCAGGTTGCTGCTGGGAACCATGTTGTCCGAGTAGTACGCCACTTTTACAGACTGACAATAATACGCATAAAAAAAAACGGAAAAAAAACCATTCTTTCCTGTATATTTACTTGTATATAAAGTGCAAGTGCTGCCAAAAATTGCAAGGAACCGGCACTCCAAAACACCCTTTGTTACACATAAAGGAGGGCATCATACACACCCTTATGATTGGTGGCCTGCTGGTGACCCTCAAACATTTGGAGCAAGGGCCTGCTGATCTGACCATCTAAAACATTAAGGGCGAGGGCCTGCTGCCGCATTGGTGACTCTAGATAACCTCTGGGCGATTGCACGTCCCCGTGATGGCGACGATCCATTCAGATGTCTGCCCAATCAACTTTCGATGTTCTTTTCTGCGCCTACCATGGTGATCACAGGTAACGGGCAATAAGGGTTCGATGCCGGAGAGGGAGCCTGAGAAAGGGCTACCACATCCAAGGGAGGTCAATGGCTGAAATCTGATTGGCTGTTGTTGCCTTGCCCCTTTTTTTTCCTAATTGTGAACCACCCAAAGAGGGTGGGTCAAGTTATAAAAGCACAAGCATCCAAGGAATGCAGCAGGCATGTGGCAATTACCCACTCCTGACTCGGGGAGGTAGTGACGATCTATTGGAGGGCAAGTCTGGTGCCAGCAGCTAACTTGCTCTCGGCCTCCACAACGTTCACCCAGTGTGCCATCATGATGAGGATTGTGTTGACCAGAATGTTGGCTACTGAGACTGGACTTGTAGGTGAGGGCCTGCTGACTCTTTGTTGACTCTAGATAACTTCTAGGCGATCGCATGTCCCCGTGGTGGCGACGATCCATTTGAATGTCTGCCCTATCAACTTTGGGGCAATTTTTCAACAAGGACCTTCTGGTATAGCTCCGTTTTGCTTGTCCTCTCCACCAGAGGAATGAGAGATTACAAGTTCTCTTTGTAGCAGGGGTCGAGAAGGGTGAACAACCAGTAATCTGTGTTGTCTAAAATGCGTATAACGCGCGGGTCGTGGGAAAGGCAGCCCAACATGAAGTCAGCCATGTGTGCCAGAGTACCAACAGGCAAGACTTCGCTGTCTTCATCAGAAGGTGAGCTGACCCTGTAAAAGATTTTAGGTGAGGGCCTGCAGGTGACCTGACCCTGTAAAACATTATATGCGAGGGCCTGCAGTTGAGCTGACCCTGTAAAACATTATACGCGAGGGCCTGCAGTTGAGCTGACCCTGTAAAACATTATATACAAGGGCCTGCAGATGGGCTGACTCTGTAAAATATTATATGTGAGGGCCTGCAGTTGAGCTGACCCTGTAAAACATTATATGCGAGGGCCTGCAGTTCATCTGACCCTGTAAAACATTATATGCTAGGGCCTGCAGTTGAGCTTACCCTGTAAAACATTATATGTGAGGGCCTTCAGTTGAGCTGACCCTGTAATAAATTATATGCGAGGGCATTATATGCTCTGAATAAGCATGTTGATATGATGGAAGAGGAGGAGGAGGAGGAGAAAGGGAAGATTTAACCATATACCCTTTTTTGTGGTGGAAGGGGTGCATGGGAATACAGCGTATTCAGTACATTAAACAACTCATTTAAAGTGCCTTTGTTCATCCGCTTTCCTCTGGTGGAGTCAAGAAGTCTGGGGCAATCCAGGCCTTGTTCATTTTTATAAGAGTCAACCTGTCAGCATTTTCAGTTGACAGGCAGATACGCTTATCTGTTATAATGCCACCAGCAGCACTAAATACCCGCTCAGACAAAACGCTGGTGGCAGGGCAGGCCAGCACCTCCAAGGCGTAGAGCGCCAGTTCGTGCCACGTGTCCAGCTTGGACACCTAGTAGTTGTAAGTCACTGAAGGATCACTGAGGACGCTGACACCATCTTCCAAAACTTTTCCCTCCTTGTGACACTAGGCTGCGCATCAGTGTGAGGTTGCTGGCGGGGTGTCATGAAACTGTCCCAGGCTTTGGTGAGTGTTGCCCTGCCTCTGTTGGAACTGCTGTGTGTTCCCCTTGTCTCCCCTTCACGGTTGGCCAAGGAAATACGGACTCTGCCGCCGGCGTTATCAGATGGAAACTTTTGGAGCAATTTTTCAACAAGGACCTTCTGGTATTGCACCGTTTTGCTCGTCCTCTCCACCTGAGGAATGAGAATTGAGAAGTTCATGCGGGGCGCGGGAAAGGCAGCCTAATATGAAGTCAGCCATGTGTGCCAGAGTACCAACAGGCAAGACTTCGCTGTTCTCATCAGGAGGATGACTCTTAATCTCCTCATCCTTTTCCTCCTCTTCTGCCCACCCACGCGGAACAGATGGAATTAAACTTGCATGGGTACTACCCTCTGTAGCGGAGGCAACCGCCTCCTGCTCTTTCTTCTCCTCTTCATCATCCAATTCACGCTGAGAAGACGGACGGAGGGTGGTCTGGCTATCACTCTGTGTAATGTCTTCTTCCCCCATTTCCACCTCTTCCGCATTCCTTAATTGTGAGCAGCGAGCGTTTGAGTAGACACAGAAGTGGGATGGTTACGCTGATAATAGCGTTATCGACGCTCACCATCTGTGTTGATTCCTCAAAGTTTCATAAAACCTCACAGAAGTCAGACATCCATGCCCACTCCTCGCTTCTGATTAGCGGAAGCTGACTGGAAAGGCAACGACCATGTTGCAGCTGGTATTCCACTACTGCCCTCTGATGCTCACAAAGCCTAGCCAACATGTGAAACGTGGAGTTCCGGTGCGTGCTCACGTCGCACAACAGCCGGTGAGCTGGCAATTTCAAGTGCTGCTGCAGCGTTGACAGACAGGCTGAAGCTGTCGATGACTTGTGGAAATGTGCACATACGTGGCGCACCTTCACCAGTAGCTCAGGCAAATTGGGGTAGGTTTTGAGAAACCGCTGAACCACTAAGTTTAAGACATGGGCTAGGCATGGGATGTGTGTGAGCTGCCACCAAGTTACGACCATTATCACACACAACCATGCCTGGTTGTAGATTAAGTGGTGAGAGCCACAGCTCACTCTGGTCTCTTATCCCCTGCAACAGCTCTGCGGCGGTGTGCTGTTTGTCCCCTGAGCATATCAGCTTCAGCATGGCCTGTTGACGCTTCCCCACTACAGTGCTACACTACTTCCAGCTACCAGCTGATGGCTGACTGGTGCTGCACGTGGATAATTTGGAGGTGGAAGTGGAGTAGGCGGCGAAAGAGAAGAAGTGGGGGTTGGAGCCACTAACATAGGTGAGGCAGAAACCCTGTTGGAATTATGGCCCTCAACCCTCACCCAGTGTGCCGTCAGGGAAATGTAGCATCCCTGGCCAAATGCACTTGTCCATGTGTCCGTGGTTAAGTGGACCTTCCCAGTAACTGCGTTGGTCAGGGCACGTGTGACGTTTCGGGACACATGTTGGTGTAAGGCGGGCACGGCAAAAAATAGTGGTGGCTGGGGACAGAGTATCGCGGGACGGCCGCCGACATCAGGCTGCGGAAGGCCTCAGTGTCCACAAGCCTAAATGGAAACATTTTCAGGGCCAGTAATTTTGAAAGGTGCGCATTTAGTGCTATGGGCGGGTGGCTGGGTATTTGTGCTTGCGTTCAAATGCCTGGGGTAATGACATTTGGATGCTGTGCTGGGACAAGGAAGTGTATGTGGTCACTGATGGTGCTTGCGAAGGTCCAGGTGCAGGGCAGGAGGCATCCTTGACTGCACCTTCGACAAGCGATTGGCCAGCAGGTACCATAGGGGAAGAGGAGGCAGTGGTGTGACTTGCAGACACAGATTGTGGACCCAGGCGTTCGTCCCACTTACTACGGTGCTTGGATGCCATGTGGTGGATCATGCTGGTGGGGTTGCTAGTGTTCACGCCCCGGCTCATTTTGGTGTGGCACAGGTTGCAAACTACTATTCTTTTGTCGTCCGCACTGCAGAACATCTACCCCTTGCAAGGGAGATTTACGCAAGGGAGTGCTCCGTGGAACAGTTGTGGGTCTGTTTGGTGTGGCCCACCTTTTCCTTTTTGCCACCCCACTGCCTATTCCAGCCTGTTGCGGTGCTGCAATTCCTTCCCCCCTGTACTGCTGTCCTCGCTCGGCTTTCCGCCTTCCCAGGTTGGGTCAGTGACCTCATCGTCCATCATATTCTCTTCCACTTCCTCACTCTGATCATCCTCTTGATTTGTTGACCTAACCACAACCTCAGTTATTGACAACTGTGTCTCATCCTCTTCATCAACCTATTGAGACAGTAATTGACTCATCCGTGTCTCATCATCATCCACCTCATTAAACACTAAATGCTGTTCCCCACCGTCATGTTCTTTTGACTGTGGATGCTCAAGAGATTCGGAATCAGGGCACAAGATCTCATGTCCCTCTTCAAGCGTGCTTGGCGAGAAGTCCAAATTAAGTAATGGCGACGAAAAGAGCTGCTCGGAATTCGAGTGTGGTATCACTTGTTTGGCCAGACTCTCCATGGTGGAAGGAGGAAGGATCAGGGAGAGGATTCTGTTGACCAGACTTTTGGCTACTGGACTGGACTTGGTGGAAGACAGGGTGGTGCTTAACCGACTGGAAGCATTATCTGCTGCAATCCAACCGACCACCTGGTTGCACTGCTCTGACTTCAAGAGTTTTATCCAGCGACGCCCTGCAAACTGGGACATGAAGCTAGGTATCGTGAATGATTGTTTTTCTTGTGCTCTGGCAGCAGGCACAGTTTCAACGCGCCCAGGGCCAAGGCCTCTGCGTGAACCATCAGCATCATAACCACTTCTCCGTCCCTTTCTGCTCGCCTTGCGCATATTAAATGTTATATGCTTGCTTGACAAGATGTGGCACGGATGTCACAGTTCACAGCAAGCACAGTATATGGAAAAAGTACGTAAAAGTATGGAAACAGGAAAATATATTTCAGTTATATTTCTCCAATATCTGGCCCTCACACACAAATGTCTCTAGTCACTGCAGACACCCTATATATAACAAGTATTGAAAATGAAGGAAAAAATATATAAATTTTCAGTTATATTTCTCCAATTTCTGGCCCTGACACACAGAAAGTATTAGACAGGTGTATCTAGTCACTACAGACACCCTCTATAGTAAAATTATTGAAAATGAAGGAAAAAATATTGTCATTTTCAGTTATATTTCTCCAATATCTGGCCCTGACACACGGATGGTATTGGACAGAGGTCTCTAGTCACTGCAGACACCCTCTATATAAAAAGTATTGAAAATTATGGAAAAAATATATTACTTTTCAGTTATATTTCTCCAATTTCTGGCCCTGACACACAGAAGGTATTGGACAGATGTCTCTAGTCACTGCAAACACCCTCTATATAAAAAGTATTGAAAATTATGTACTGTAGCTATAAAATACTGCTAGCCTGCCACCACACACAATAGTCCTTAAAAAGGACTTTTGGGTCTTTGAAACGTTTTTCTACTAAATTGTTTGCTATCAGACTACAAATGAGCCGAACATGCGTCATCGGGTGCTATATAGCACCCGATGATGTGTTCCGGCCATCCAATCACTGTAATGCCAGTAGCCAACATGGCTACTGGCATTACAGTGAGGGCAGTACTTACCTGCACGTTTATTGGCTGCATAGCAGCCGCAAAACGTGTGTGGAGGAGACTCGAGCATGGCGCTCGAGCACATGCGGTACTTGGACGAGTACCGCCATGTGCCAAGCATAGCGATGGTAGAGCCGAACAGCAGTTCGGCCAAGCATGCTCGCTCAACACTAGTAGGGACGCAAAAAGGTGGTAATGCCACTGTGGGACATTACACAACCACCTAACTTAAAGGGAACCTGATTTTGTGTATAGAGCTGAGGACATGGGTTGCTAGATGGTTGCTAGCACATCCGCAATACCCAGTCCCCATAGCTCTGTGTGCTTTTATTGTGTAAAAAAACCGATTTGATACATATGCAAATTAACCTGAGATGAGTCCTGTCCCAGACTCATCTCACATACAGGACACATCTCAGGTTAATTTGCATATGTATCAAATCGGTTTTTTACACAATAAAAGCACACAGAGCTATGGGGACTGGGTATTGCGGATGTGCTAGCAGCCATCTAGCAACCCATATCCTCAGCTCTATACACAAAATCCTGGTGACAGGTTCCCTTTAAATTTATTTTATATATTTTATTGGTATTTTATATGATAAAGTAGCAAGTATGAAAAGAAAATGATACATGGTTTTCAAAAATTTTAATAAATAAAAATCTGGAAAGTGTGGCGTGTATTTGTATTCAGCCCCCCCAGCCCCCCCCCCCCCCTCGAGTCAATACTTTGTAGGACCACCTTTCGCTAATTACAGCTGCAAGTCTTTTGGGGTATGTGTCTACCAGCTTTGCACATCTAGAGGATGAAATGTTTGCCCATTGTTCTTTGCGTAGTAGCTCAAGCTCAGTCAGATTGAATGGAGAGCATCTGTGAACAGCAAATTTCAAATCTCAATGAGATTTAGGTCTGCACTTTGACCCGGGCCATTCTAACACATGAATATGCTTTGATCTAAACCATTCCATTGTAGTAACTGGCTTTGTGTTTAGGGTCGTTGTCCTGCTGGAAGGTAAAGCTCTGTCCCAGTCTCAAGTCTTTTGTAGCCTCTATCAGGTTTTCCTCCAGCATTGCCCTCCATCTATATTCCTATCAACTCTGACCAGCTTCCCTGTCCCTGTTGAAGAAAAGCATCTCCACAGCATGATCCTGTCACCACCAAGTTTCACAGTGGAGATTGTTTGTTCAGGGTGATGTGCAGTGTTAGTTTTCCGCCACACATAACATTTTCTATTTACGCCAAAAAGTTCAATTTTGGTCTCATCTGATCAGAGCACCTTCTTCCACATGTTTGTTGTGTCTCCTACATGGCCTGTGGCAAATTGCAAATGGGACTTCTTGTAGCTTGCTTTCAAAAATGGCTTTCTTCTGGCCACTCTTCCATAAAGGCCAGATTTGTGGAGTACACGACTAATAGTTGTCCTGTGGACAGATTCTCCCACCTGAGCTGTGGATCTCTGCAGTTTCTCCAGAGTGACCATAGGCCTCTTTGGCTGCTTCTCTAATTAGCACTTTTTTACTGGGCAGAGAGTTTAGGTGGACGGCTATGTCTTGGTATTTTTGCAGTTGTGCCCTACTCCTTTTATTTTTGAATGATGGATTAAACAGTACTCTGTAAGATGCTCAGAGCTTGGGATATTTTTTTATAACCTAACTTGGCATAACACTTTTCCACAACTTTATCCCTGACCTGTCTGGTGTGTTTTTAATATACCATCCTCTTTTACCAAAAACCCATTAGATCATACGTAAACATTGGCCTCTACTACAACAAGTCTGTCCAACTATTGTGCAGGAGTAAGTAACCAGAAAATAAATATTTCATTTTACTAAAATGCAGAATGGCAGTTGTGGTACACGTAGTACTGTTTCCTCTCTATGATCCTAAAGTCTCTTTCTACAGAATCTAAATCAGGCAATATTATTTTTGCGATGATGGCTGTAATTTCCTACTGAGGGATACAAGCTTAACATACTGTATGACTGGCCAGGTCTTGTCTATATTTGAAGGGTGTCTTAACAATGCCCCTCTCACAGCTGTAATGTCTATCAGCTTTGATCAGCAAACACCTTACTGTCTGACTCCAATGCTCAGCCATGCAGATTCTATACCTTTTTGGCTCTTTGCTTTATCGCTCTCTCTTTCTTGAGTATTGTAGAAATGGTGAGGTCTTTCAGAGAAAGTGATTCTCTGTAACATTGGTCCAATCCTGGGAGGACTGAAGCACATGAAACTTTCACTCTTTTGCTCTGCTAACACTACATTGAGTTAGTGGCAGATCCAGGATTCACACCCAACTTCCAGCCAGGAACTGTGCCACAGCTGGTTAACTGCATCACTTCCATACATATCCATACTGCAGTACATTGCATTGTAACCATACATTGCATAAAATGACATAACATTAAATAACAAAATCGTACTCTGATTGTAAATTGGCAAAAGATGGAGCCGGCACTCAAAACACTTGTATTCACGTGGAGAAAAGTATTACAATTTATTAATATTATTATTAAATACACATGTCTGTCTAGATCAAACAATCACAATAAAATATACATTAAAATATATGACAAATAAAGTTCTATGCAGGAATACAGGTTCCCTATAATCACACAGGTGTGGGTATATCAAATATCGAATTCGCTAGATCGGGCTGTCTGCATCCGTATCTCCCCTGTGGGGGTGATTGATTAGATCGCAGCTAGCTCAATTAGAGCGGTTTCCCCAGCCTCACTTGGAGCAATGTCAGCGACAAAAATCGTAACGTTGTTACAGAGTGTCTCTGTGTGTCATAGTATCCAAGCCGATAGTTACTGGAATGATGCGTTAGAGGGTATACATCTCTAATGTGGCATTCAAAATGTCCCACTGAGGAAGAGACTAGGAGGTCTCGAAATGCGTCTGGGCGATTACCTGTGTGACATAGAATTTCGACAATACATGGCCATGTACTAATACAAGAAAATCCGATTGAGAGCTCACCTAAAAAAGCGCTATCGGAAGAACCATTACTCTACTCACGTGTGTATCAAGCCTACGCAGGACGAAATCTCGATTAAACCGGAACTGACATTACCAGAGCGGAGAACAGCTGATCTGTGGGACGCCACAGCAAGACACTCCCGCATCCTACACACCGGACGAGACACCGTATCGAGGCACACAGTGAGTAGCAAAAGTATTTAAATAGATCGACATTTTATAAAGACACAAAACCTCCCCCTTTTCAGAGGGATAACAGCCCATATTACGGCTGAGATTGTACAGGACGCACCTGGCATAACAAGGACATTATAGACTGGATGGACACTTTGAATGCTACATTGGAGATGTATACCCTCTAACGCATCATTCCAGTAACTATCGGCTTGGATACTATGACACACAGAGACACTCTGTAACAACGTTACGATTTTTGTCGCTGACATTGCTCTAAGTGAGGCTGGGGAAACCGCTCTAATTGAGCTAGCTGCGATCTAATCAATCACCCCCACAGGGGAGATACGGATGCAGACAGCCCGATCTAGCGAATTCGATATTTGATATACCCACACCTGTGTGATTATAGGGAACCTGTATTCCTGCATAGAACTTTATTTGTCATATATCTTAATGTATATTTTATTGTGATAGTTTGATCTAGACAGACATATGTGTATTTAATAATAATATTAATAAATTGTAATACATTTCTCCACGTAAATACAAGTGTTTTGAGTGCCGGCTCCATCTTTTGCCAATTTACAATCAGAACTAGGGGTGTTTCTTTTGAGCCTGAGCACCAGGCGTGGTTAAACCCAAGTGAGCCAACTGTCCTATCCTTTTCAAAGTACAAAATCGTACTCTGGTCTGTGCTACGGCACTCCTGTTTGTGGTGTGCCTAATTCTCCAATGGTATTAAAGGGGACCTTTTTCTACACCCACACACCAGCCAATGTTTCAAAATTCATGATTATTGTACTTGTTCATCTTCTGTTGTGGTGTACCTAATAAAGTGTACTTATAGCCTTCTTTACATAAGATAAACAACTCAAATGGTGAGAGACCGGATTGCATAACATAAGTCGAGCATCAGATGTAACTAAATTCTGCTACCAGTACTAGCCCATTTAAAGGAGTTTGACTATCAGATATCCCATCTTATATATCAAGTAATTGACTATGTTCCAACACCTTGTCTTGGCAACAACAACTCCACTTAGAAAGAATCCATGTGGATTCATTGTCTCGATACAGTAGCCCCCCAAAGGACTGAATAATAATATGATTTTTTATATCAACAAGTAAGATTTATAAATCATGAGCTAACATACTATCATTTTCATCCATTTCAGATATTTTTTGTCAGAAGCCATTGGAAGTTGGTGAGACAACGTATTCGCCTTAGTTTATTTATCTTCTTTTTGTTATACATTGACCCCTTTTTTCCTATTTAGTTATGTTGTGTTCATGGGCATCCGCGGGGGGGCAAGAGCCCCCCCCTGGGGCCCTGGAAATCTTTGAACTGAGTTCGGCCTCTGCTCTGCAGCTGCTGCACTGAGCAGTGCTGCAGAGTGAGGAGCGGTATCTATCAGGAGCATGCACGCGCCCTGATGAATCACCAGGGCCGGGTGCGCATGGCAGTAAGAAGCTCCGCCCACCTTCCGGGCGGGAAAGACATTGCGGAGCCGGAGCAAGAAGAAGAGCCGCCTGCAGTGTGCCGGACGCTTCAGGACTCCACAACCACAGGCAGCCTGAATGAATGAGCGAGAGCGACACTAAGACAGTGAGTGACAGTCAGTGTCACAGACCAGTCAGTGTGACAGTACTCCCTGAGTGTTAGGTGTGGGGTGACCAGGCGGTATATGAAGGGGCAATACTGCCTGGTATTATATGGACAGCAGATATGGCATCCTCTGGGCAGTACTGTCTATGGTCAATTCATCCTTCACAAGCACCCTGACTGCCACCTGCTTGGCTATCAGTGAGTGACAGTCAGTCAGTGTCACAGTGTGACTACTGAGTCACTCCCTGACCCTGAGTGTTAGGTGTGGGGTGACCAGGCGGTATATGAAGGGGCAATACTGCCTGGTATTATATGGACAGCAGATATGGCATCCTCTGGGCAGTACTGTCTATGGTAAATTCATCCTTCACAAGCACCCTGACTGCCACCTGCTTGGCTATCAGTGAGTGACAGTCAGTCAGTGTCACAGTGTGACTACTGAGTCACTCCCTGACCCTGAGTGTTAGGTGTGGGGTGAGTCACTGATAGCCAAGCAGCAGGCAGTGAAGTGCCATGAGACCCAGGCCAAGCAGGTGGCAGTCAGGGTGCTGGTGAAGGATGACCATAGACAGTACTGCCCAGAGGATGCCATCTCTGCTGTCCATATACCAGGCAGTATTGCCCCTTCAATCATATACCGCCTGCCCGCCTGGTCAGGGTGACCAGGCAGGCAGGCGGTATATGAAGGGGTAATATTGGTGGTAGGCCTAGTATTCTGCTGACCATCTGCTTGTAAGTTACATATGACAAAAGCCTGGAAGCGTTCAGGTACAGAACACAATATTTCATTTGTTGGCGACAAAATGCTAATTAGCATATTGCTGAATGCTGAGACTATAACAAAGGGGTGCAAAAATAATATCAAATTAATAGACATTCAAGTGTGAAATAAATTTTGTGGTGGCTTCCTATTTTAAAGTTTAGTCCTTGTACACAAACGGGGTTCCGTTCCACCCTCTTGTATCTGCAGTTAGGCTTCATACACGTGCCCGTTTCAATGTCAATAAAATGATGCCCCCCCCCTGGAAAAATTTCTGGGGACGCCCATGGTTGTGTTCTGTTTTATTTTAAGTATTATTTTGCGTGTATGTCATATACGGATAAGGTGACTGGACCTTTCATCACTATAAATTTACTGTTGGTATTAACTGTACCTATTAATGGACCGGTGCATATCATTGCGTATCTGTTTTCCATACCTCTATATTTCAAACTATTGCTCATTATTGGTTTACACTAGGCTTCTTATGTTATGTACATCAGGCATATAGTATCTATCTAGCCTATCTTTCTTGCCGACATATCCTAATTCTTCTAGCAACTACTGACGTCACTAGCTACCCTATCACTTTTTTTATATAGCACTCCCTGCTTTACCTAGCAACTGCTGACGTCATTAGCCAGCCTATCACAGTTTTTAGCATCTTCGGCCCTACCTAGCAACTACTGACGACATTAGTGACGTCACCCTTCATTGGCATGCGCATTAGGTACTTTAGGTATAATCCTGCTTTAGCTTCATATTAAATCAAGGGAATCTGTCAGCAAATCTAACTACATGTAACCCAGTCCAGGGCTAAATAGTGCTGCCTAACACAATGCAAAACATACCTGTCTTAGTGTTATGTGTATTTCCGAAGTGCAGCTCCGGCCGGCTCGGCACATGCGCACTAAGTATGGTGAGGTCGATGCCCACCGCAGAGCATTCAATGTGTAAGCACCGACAGTTGATTTAGGCGAAGGACAATGCCTACCAGCCGGGTAGAGTTGAAGGAGGACTGCGACGTCGCAGTGGATGTGGCGGGCTGGATGGAGCAAGGGGAGGTACAGGGAGCAAGTAAATAGGAAGGCTTGGGCTCCGGCAGAAGGCGTGCCTGGGCTCCTATACAATTGTGCACGCCCCTCTGGGCACCTTGAGACCACATTTGCATATGAATAAAAGTCAATTTTCTGTACTTTGGAAATACACATAATTCTAAGAATCGTATGTTTTGCATTGTGTTAGGCAGCACCATGTAGCCCTGGACTGGGTTACATATAGTTAGAATTGCTGAAAAATTCCATTTAAGTTCTCTTTCTGGCAACTCATAATACATATAGTTTCCCCTCTCTTACATTGTTTTTTTAAAATCATTTTTATTTTAGTCTATACAGTTGGGCTTATAGGTGTAGGGAGTCTTTTTATCCACTATTGTGGATGGGACAATATACATATTTGGGGTCATTTATCAAACTGGTGTAAAGTAAAACTGGCTTAGTTGCCCATAACAACTAATCAGATTTCACCTTTCATTTTTCACAACTCCTTTGGAATATTAAAGGTGGAATCTAATTGGTTGCTATGGGCAACTAAGCCAGTTCTACTTTACACCAGTTTGATAAATTACTTCAATAGTTTTTTGTATAGCTTTCAGACTCATGTTGCAGAGGAAGGTCAATAAATGACTGAAATGTCCTATCCATGAATGAGCTTATACAGTGCTTTGAAAAAGTATTCATACCTCTTGAACTTTTACACATTTTTTCAGGTTACACCCACAAACTTAAATGTATTTTATTTGGATTTTATGTGATAAGCCAACACAAAGTGGCAAGTATGTATAAGGTGAAAAGAAAATGATACATGCTTTTCAGAATTTTTTATAAATACAAATCTAAAAAGTGTAGCATGCATTTGTATTTAGCCCACCTGTACTCTGATACCCCTCATTAAAATCCAGTGTGATCAATTGCCTTCAGAAGTCACCTAATTAGTAAATAGAGTCCACCTGTGTGTAATTTATTCTCTGTATAACTACAGCTGTTCTGTGAAGGCGTCATGAAAACCAAGGAACACATTAGACAGGTCATGGATAAAGTTGTGGAGAAGTATAAAGTAGGGTTACATTATAAAAAAAAATATATCCCTAGCTCTGAATATCTTACGGAGCTCTTTTTGGTCTAAATGCAAAGCCCTATGTTTGGTGGAAAACTAACATTGCAAATCACTCTGAACACACCATCCTTACCATGAAACATGGTGGTGGCAGCATCATGCTGTAGTGATGCTTTTCTTCAGCAGGGACAGGGAAGCTGGTCAGAGTTGATGGGAAGACGGATGGAGCTGAATAAAGGGCAAACCTGGAGGAAAACCTGTTAGAGGCTGGAAAAGACATGAGACTGGGGTGGAGGTTCACCTTCCAGCAGGACAACGACCCTAAACACACAGCCAGTTACTACAATGGATAGGTTTAGAGCAAAGCATATTCATGTGTTAGAATGGCCCAGTCAAAGTCCAGACCTAAATCTTATTGAGAATCTGTGGCAAGACTTGAAAATTGATGTTCACAGATGCTCTCCATCCAATCTGACTGAGCTTGACCCATTTTGCAAAGAAGAATGGACAAAAATATCAGCCTTTATACAGTATGTGCAAAGCTGGTAGAGACATTACCTCAAAAGACTTGCAGCTGCAATTGCAGCAAAAGGTGGTCCTACAAAGTATTGACTCAGGGAGGCTGAATACAAATGCAAGCCACACTTTCTAGATTTTTATTTATTAAAATTGTTGAAAGTCATGAATCATTTTCTTTTCACATCACACATACTTGCTACTTTGTGTTGGTCTATCACGTAAAATTCCACTAAAATACATTTAAGTTTGTGGGTGTAGTATGAAAAAATTTGGAAAAGTTCAAGGGGTATGAAACTTTTTCAAGGCACTGTACCATAAATGTATGAAGCATTCTGGACCATTACTTTGTAAACTAAAGCAAGCTGATTGATGCATAATTTATTGAGTGCCATGGTAATTTCTACTAGGACCAACAACATCCAGGAATGCAACACGTAGTCACACCAAGCCATGCATACCCACACACTTATTACAACACATTCTCATGGATTTGAAGCAAATGCTGTCTGTGCTTGAATCCACAGATCCCAAATATGTACGAAACGGACAGCGGTCCAACTAGCAGTATATGTCAACTTATGTATATAGCTCAGTATTAATCATTTGTATCTATTGCAATACAGAAGGGCATTTAGGGGGTTTCCAATTAAGAAGAGTTACCATCTATCACAGAAAATTAGGAGTCAGTGCAGCTTTCTGCCATATTTTATAGGAATTAAGGCACACACAAGCCCCGACAAACTAACCATAGGTGAGCAAACTCCAGAGACTTTAGAATGTATAAACTTGCAGAGATCAAACCAATACTGCTGTATAACAGGACAGGTTCACACCATGTGGAACAAAGAGCTCGTAGGGTCATTATGTCTGGTGCAAGTGGGTTGAGAGAGTCTCTGCCAACAATCTAGTGGAGGTCAAATATGCTCTATGCAATCATTTGACATATATATATATTGTCATGTGTAAGCTAACTTAGATGCTGATCCTCTTATATATCAGGTGATGGCTTGCTTTTTAACCCTTATCTCTGAACTCATGACAGTTCATAAACACTCATTATAGCTAAATTGTCAGCTGTGGAATTGGAATTACCGTATCTGGAATAGCTGGACACCAGTGGGGCCTGCCGGATTCGCATTCACTATAAAAGGCAGAATTTTTTTTTATTTTTTTTCCAGCATCAAGCCAGCAGTCTTGCTGGACACCCAACAGATCCCATTATATTGAATAGGGTTCTGGTGGGCCCCGGTGGTGTCTGACTATGCTGGTACTTTGCTGCTCTGCCGGAATAGAGTACCGAAATGAAAGAAACAAAGACATGTATATAGCCTTCCTTATAGTGTTTTGTGCAAATACTTACACATATCTGATTCTTCTATTGTGTTCACTCTGTTCTGGGTGTTATATATTCTCCGAGGGCTTACAGACTTCTTCATAAAATATAAAAAATATGCAACAGGCAATGTTAAAAGATGATGGCATTATTAGTACAAGAAAGAAAAAAAAACAAATTGGTATCAGATTATAACCAGATAATCCCCATTGGTTTACCACTGGTTTCGGAAATGTGACCGAAATTTTTCAAAAAATTCTGATTCTACTGAACCCGAACTTTATGTCATTCAACATGGGAGAAAAGGGTGAATGAGGGAGAGAGAGAGTTTTTTTTCCCAGACATTCAGAGCCCTTTTTGAATAAATTTCATCTGAAACTAATCAGGCAGTCGATCTAGCCAAGGGAGACCTGTATCAAATTTTAAGAAATATGCCCATCTCTGTTTACCACATATGACATATTGACAGCTGTTTTGAAAAAGCCTTCAGTCCTGATGAATTTCTAGGATTAGGATAACGCTTGGATGGGTGCTTCTCTGCATTAAAGGGGTTATCCAGGAAAATATATTTATGAGTTATCCTCAGGATTGGTTATCAGTATCAGATATGTGGTGGTGCGACACCCGGGAACCCCGCTAACCACCTGTTAGAAGAGGCCTTGAACTCTGCAGCCTGTTCCTAGGCCAGCGACATCACCGTACACCAGTCACATGGCCTAGTTGCTGCTCAGCCCCATTTAAGTTAATGGGGCTGAGCTGCAATACCAAGCACTGCCACTATGCAATGTACAGCGCTGTCCTTGGAAAACTGCGAGGAACCTGCATCACTCAACAGAGCTCTGGTGAGCACAACTGAAACAGCTGATCGGTGAGGATGCCACAACTTGGACTCCCCTTTGATATGATAATGATAACCTATCCTGAGGATAAGTCATCACTATCTTTTCCACGATAACCCCTTTAAATAATACATGAACATCAGAATTTTAGGAAGTTTTCTATCTATTCATACTCTTTTTTAACCTATTATATCTGCCACATATTCCATATAGAAATTATTGTTATTGTACTTCAAAATAGCAAAATCAGCTTTTTAGAAACCAGGAGTAAGGCTTCATGCACACTACTGTATTATGGATGCATACAACCTCTGAGTTGAATCCAACTAAAAGAAATCACAGTATGCACCATCAGACCCTGTATGTATGAAGGTATTGTCTTCCAGAAGCATTTCTTCTAGAGGAGGCGATCTCAGGGTGAGCGGCACTTGACAGAGCTTGTATAGTACTCCAAGGCTGGGGGTTTCTGCAATTGAGAACTGTATAGTCTTTCACATGGCTCTGCCTTCTGCATGAGTCGTCCTAATACTGTGCCTACAGATCCATACCACAGAGCTGCAAGGACTCGATATGCCTCCATGCAGGTTATGTGCAACTGAGGCCTTATAGAAGGTAAGATACTTGGCTTCTGTGTGGACTTTATCACAGGAGATAAATCAGTGCCAGAGGGTTCTGACAGTGGCTTATTCCCCTCTCTTTGACAGGTTATAGCCACCTTAAAGGGAATGTCACCTACAATTTTTCTGCCAGTTAAAACCAGATAGTGACACATATCCTTTTCTTCTAATCTGTTTTATTTGCTGACTGTATATATTTTTTATTCTTTTTACTGAACATGATTATGGGGACTGCCATCTTTCCTGAGCCATAGACACAATAGTTTACAGGTGATGCATTGACTTACATGGGAGAGTTTTGTAAACATGCTCGTGGCTGTCACAGTGTAAGAGGAGGGGAGGAACACCAGAATGACAACAGAAGGAAAATGACCAGGAACTAGGCCTCAAGGCTAGGGAAAGGGAAATGGTGACCACCTAAGGAAACCCTAAACCTAGCCCTGACTCCTGTCAGTATGAATAGACCCTGAAGGTGGAAATATTCATACACCAGAAACCTAGGCCCTAGTAACCCTGAAAATCTCTAGGATTAGTGACAGGGTCTGACACTACAGGTTCCTTCCCTAGTAAACGAACCAGCGTCTCCCTGAGGCCTAGTAAACAATGAGCAAATGGGAGCAACAAAATACCAAGAGAAGTACACTTGTGTTCAATAGAAAATGGATGAGCAGGAACTCAGATGAGTACCACACACCAGCTCTTCCAACTCCAGGCAGAGAATATTAACCGCATGGTATTAAGTGTGAGTCCAGACTAAATAGAGGAGCAGTAATGACCACAAGTTTCACCTGAGACAAGGGGTGTGGTCATTACCAACAACAACACTGCAACAAGTGAAAACAGATAGGCTGTCAGATGACCTAATGTGCAGCCAGTCTCTCAGATCTTCTAATCTCTGTCACTGGAGGGACCGTGACAGTGACCTGTACAGAGGTCATTGTACAAGGAATGAGCAGAAAATCCGTGATATTGCCTATCGTGAATGGTGAATCCTGTGTCATCTATATTTATATGATATTTGTAATTCTGCCTGTGATGATTATGAGATGACTGACGAATAGTGATCTGTACAGTCCAATAAGTAGAACCTATTATTAGACTTTGTGGCTAGTGTAAAAACTGTAGGATTTTTTTTTTTAGATATAGAAGGTCACCTTATGGTAATATTTTTAATTATCTATGTCACATAGATATCTAAAAATATTACAAAAAAAATCTCTAAAAATATGGCTATCATAAAAACTTGATATAAACAATAGATCATTTTCTGATGGCACGTTCCCTTTAAAACACAAGATAACATAGTAACACCAGTTGTCAATGTACAGTGCACTTGGAAAATATTTAGACTCTTTCACTTTTTTCACATTTTGTTATGTTGCAACTTTTTGCTACAATAAAAAAAGTTGTAATTCTGCACTCAGTGCCTCATAATGAGAAAGCTAAAACGGAATGTTAAAAATCTTAGTTAATTTATTAAAACAGAAAAAGTTAAATATTGCATTGACATCAGTATTCAGTCCCTATACTAAGTACTTAGCTGAAGCACCTTTGGCAGCTATTACAGCTTCTGGTCTTCTTGGGAATGATACCACAAGGTTTGTATACCTGGACTTGGCAATTTTTCTACAATTCTTTTCTGCAGATCCTCTCAAGCTCTGTCAGGTTGGATGAGGCCTATTAGTGGACTGCCATATTCAGGTCTCTCCAGAGATGGTCGATTGGGTTCTAGTCAGGGCTCTGGCTGGGCCCCTCATGAAGATTTATAGAGTGGTCCCTAAGCCACTCCTGTGTTGTCTTTGCTTTGTGCTTAGGGTCATTGTCTTGTTGGAAGGTAAAACTTTGGCCCAATCTGAGGTCCAGAGCACTCTGGATTAGAGTTTTATTAAAGGGGTTGTGTCACCCTGCAATCCATCAGCGGTGGCCATGCTGGAATACTATAGGAAAAAGCACCAGCCTATGTGAGCACCCATGGTTCTGGTCACCAACGAGGTTGAGGCTTTTTCCTATAGTGTTAAAGCATGGCCACTGCTGATGGATTGCAGTGTGGTTATAACCATGGAAATGAGCAGTTTATAATGTGATGCAAAAATGAATCCAGCCAGCAAAGGAAGCAATATGGATAATAACAATACACTAGTAAGTGGCTTGTATTAACTTTCTCTACATGATAAATGCCACTTGCTGAAGTGACACAACCCATTTAAGTACTTTGCTAGATTCAGCTTTCCTTCGACTCCCAACATGCTTCTCTGTAGGGATGGTATTGAGCAGTGCCTGTTATTTTTTCCAAACTTGACGTTTAGAATTAAGGCCAAAAAGTTAAATCTTGGTTTCATCAGACCAGAGAATCTTGTTTCTCACAGTCTGAAAGTCCTTTAGGTGCACAATGTGTCTTTTAAAGAGGAAAGGCTTCTTTCTGGTGGAATGCTGGAGGGATGGTTGACCTTCCAGAAGTTTCTCCCATTTGCACACAGTATCTTTGAAGCTCAGACACAGTGACCACTTGGTCACTTCTCTTACCAAAGCCCTTTTTCCCTGATTACTTAGTTTGGACGGCCAGCTCTAGGAAGGGTCCTTGTATGCCCAAATATCTTTCATTTAAACATTATGAAGGTAACTGTGCTCTTAGTAACTTTCAGTGCAATAGAAATATTCTTGCACCGTTCTCCGGATATGTGTCTTCACTCAAACCTGTCTGAGCTTTACAGGCAGTTCTTTCCCCTCGTGGCTTGTTTTTTTTCTCTGATATGCATTGTCAGGTGTAAGACCTTATTATAGACATTGCAATGTCTTTACAAATCATGTCCAATCAACTGAATCTACCGCAGATGGAATCCAGTCAAGGTGTAGAAAGATCTCAAAGATGATCAAGAGAAATGGGAGGCCCCCAAATCTACATTTCAAGTGTCATATTCATCTGAATACTTATGTCCATGCTAACCTATTTCTAACATTCTGTTTTCACTTTCTCAATAAGGGGGACTGAGTGCAGATTGCTGGGGGTACCTTTTATTTTAGCACACAAATGCAACATACAATAACAATGTGAAAAAAATGAAAGGGTCTGAAAACTTTCTGAATGCACTGTATTCATATATTTCCAACAGGAGTAATAGGGGAAAAGTATAATAGGTAGTGCTAAAATAAAGATGATCCAGAATTGTAAGACTATGTGCTAACAGGTCCTCTTTAGTGCAGCAAGAACAAAACTGGAACCTATAGGCAGGTTAATATTATTTGGGTTAGTAGGGAGTACAACTAATCAACATGGCAGAAATCATCAGGATTATCAAGACGCTATCTCACTGATAACTAATAACTAGTAGATTAAAACTTCAAAAGTAGATCACCAAAGTCTTACTGGTCTGTAATATAGACCCAT
The DNA here is from genome assembly GCF_014858855.1 of Bufo gargarizans. Classification (NCBI taxonomy): domain Eukaryota; kingdom Metazoa; phylum Chordata; class Amphibia; order Anura; family Bufonidae; genus Bufo; species Bufo gargarizans. The sequence goes on from NC_058080.1 coordinate 312,235,118, forward strand.
AATACACATGGTATTGGTATAAGGGCATCAGTGTCAGACTGGGGTGCCTAAGGTGCACCAGCAAAATCCATTCCAGGGCCCACTGTACAGCTACATGCAAATATTACGTATTCAAACAGTGACAAGCAGCAGGAAGACTTGGGTTCTTGGGGAAAGAGGACACTGGCTGACGTAGCTAGTGTCGTGGATCAGGGTGTGTGAACCCACTGTGCCACTGACTGGCTATACGCTAGAGGGGCATATGTATACAACTACCTGGTTTTGACTAGAGCCTCTGGTGGTAAGGATAGACTTAAGCCTTTAGGGTAGTTGCCAGAGGCTACTCCAGAGCAATCCCCGAGTCAGTGGTAGCTGGTCCAGGCGGACCAGGAGATACCTAAGTAGGTACCAGAAGTACAAACGTAGGTAGGCGGGCAAAGATGTTACCAGGAGCAATGGTGCAGGGCAGAAGGATGAGGCAGAGACGTGGTCAGACAGGCAATAGGTCAGGGCAGGTGGCACAGGTACAAGTCAGGCAATCCGGATCGGCAACAGGAGAGTCAAAGCAAGCAGGCAGGGATCAGACGATAAGCAGAGTCCAGGAATGAAGTGTAAATCAGGACCACACGAGAGTATCAGGAACTAACAAATGGAAGGACCTTGACAATGAGGCATCTGGGAAGAGGGCTGAACCACTTTAGTACCTGCAGGAGAGCCAGGGTTGGTCAGCGAGGTCACCTGACCTTACCCACACAGCCCAGGGAGTGATGCACTCCGCCCTTAGAGCAGTGTAACATGAAACCAGCTGAACACAAGCTGTGTCCAGGGCTGAGTGGAATCCTCAGAAGCAATAACAGAAACAGAACCCAGGACCGCAGCGGTGAAATGGGAAGCACCGACCACAGGTCACCGCTGAGCGCGGCTCCCCGGGACCGCGGCGATAGGCGGGGGAACAGTGGCGGAGCACCTAGATGTAATCTCAGCCACCTGATGCATCTATAATAAAGTTTTTTATATAGACACATAGGCTGGTTGAGATGCTTTACCTGACTATATGTATGTAGTGCAGTCAGTCTATTGTGCCATTTGTGCCAGGGTGCAGGACTGGGGGATGGAGGATTTATCTGTTCCCCTGTGGCCCAGTCCAAGCCTGATGGGCATTACTGTGTTCATATGGCTGAAATGGCTTTAGAGATCAGTTCAAATATTAGCACCTAAAAAAAAAGTTTTAAAAACAAACATATCTTAGGTCTGATCTTGGACTGTCATCAGTCCATTGCAAATATAGTTTCAATGGGGTTAGTCCACCTACAACATTCATGTATTCATATGATAGGTGATAAATGTATAAATGGGAGTCTGTAGGCTGAGACTCCCACCATTCATGAGTATAGTGGTCTCCAACTTCCCTTCTGTGGGTTGTCAGGCTACTTCCATCATTCCCATTAAAGTGAATGGAACTCACATATGCGCACCACCTCTTCAACCTGGGGACCCCCATTGTCATGATTGCTGTAGTTCCCATCAGCCAGACCCCCAGGCATTATACATTTATCACCTATTTTGTTTAAAGAGAGTCTTAAGTTTAAAGACAATAAACATAAAGCAATACATTTTACGTTCCAGTTTGTAACTTACAGTAATCAGTTCTTCATTTTTTATTTTTTCTTGAGGCCCATAATTATTAAGATATCTGTCAAAAAAATAAGTGAATGGAAATATGTTTATGACTGTGTAATGCACTGGTGAAACTGCAGTATTATAGTAGCATTGCATTTTAAACTGGTATTCTCATCTTGGTCACTAATAGTACCCTCATCCTGGAAGCCAGAGCAGGTCCTGGAGGTGGGACCTGCATCTACAACATATGTGGAAATTCCATAAATGCCTAAGATGGGAATACTGAAACTGCAGGTATTAAGGTATTGAAATCTTATACAATACCACAGAATATGTCATAAATGACTGATAGATGCAAGTCCCACCCTTGGGACCTAAAAACTTATCTCCAGAACCAGGGATTTCATTATTCCCACAAACGTGAATAAGTCTCCATTGTTTTTCCATCTAGATGTGGCTGCTATTGGCCACCTCACCAGGCGGTATGTAGGCTGTGTAACCCCTGTTCTGGAAATAGGAGCGAAACTCAAACATATATGGTATATCTTGTGGTTATGCAATGTCCCACAAGGAGAGAGCTGTGAGAAGGATAGCAGTGGTAGTGGTGGCACCGAGAGGAGTAGTAGTGGTTTATGGTTGCTCCCTGGGGGCATGCAGCAGTAAATGGAGTGCTCACTCTTTCTTCCCTCATTGCACACCATGGCCCTTTTTGGAGACTGCTGCCTGGTCGTAAAATTGTGTTGCCCTTAATGGTAGACGGTTGCAGGTGCAAGGCCAGCAGAAGGATGGAGGCGATGATCAGGCCCAGTTTAGTAAGAATAAATAACAGTCTCTTTACTGCGGATGATGAGAGGTGCAGTACAGATATCAGCAGTAGGCATAGTTCTGAAGTGTAACACAGCTTTCTTTTCCCAATGGTTATGTATAGACAGTGGCAATGAAAGTAGTAGTAGTCCATGAGTCTCACTCCATACACACTTTGAAAAGTTTCCAAACTAAGCAAGGTGTGCAATGCTCTTAAGAATGTGGTAGGCACCGGAGAATACAACCCGTTGCACATGCAGCAAAGTCCAATTATCTTTACTGGCCCTGCATACACACTCATCCAGTCCTAAACAGTCTGTGGACATCTTTCCTGCTTCCTCTCAGGATTAGTTTCCTGGCACAGTTGCTTTTTCTCTGGTGGCTTCTACACTCCACATGAATTATGGTTTTCTGGAGAACAGATTATCTTCCTCCACACAGGCTTCAGCCAGATTCAAAGCCATTTGCCACTAACACAGGCAGAGCTAGAATATACTCTAAGAACTCTTGCCTTAGAACACAAGATTCTGAATTCTGACTTTTTAAAGAGTGTGGTAAATGCCTGGCTTGGTAAACCTTTAAAGGGGTTTTCTGGGATTTTAATATTCATGACCTATCCTCAGGATAGGTCATCAATATTAGATCGGTGGGGTCCGACACTCTATTCAAGTGTATAATAATGAGCCGTCCCATTGAAATGAATAGGACAGCTTGTAATTACACCTGATATTTCCCTTAGGCCTCATGCACACGGCCGTTGTTTTGGTCCACATCCGAACGTCCACATTCACTTCAATGGGGCTGCAAAAGATACGGACAGCACTCCGTGTGCTGTCCGCATCCGTTGCTCCGTTCCGTGGTCCGCAAAAAAATAAATAACCTGTCCTATTCTTGTCCGCACTTTGCGGACAAGAATAAGCAATTATATTAAAGGCTGTCCGTGCCGTTCCACAAATTGCGGAACGCACATGGACACCATCCGTGTTTTGCGGATCCACGATTTGCGGACTGCAAAACACACAACGGTCGTGTGCATGTAGCCTTATCGGAATCATTACAACCATTATGTCACAATTGATCCCTGATGGCCAGTCTAACTATGTCTATATAAAAAGTTGCATTCCAGCTCACCGTATCTTTCCACTGCACGGAACAGACCGGACAAGTCCTTCATACCAATACATGAAAAAGAACGGTTAACATGTTTTGAACTTAGTAGTTCTTACTTATGAGTAAGAACTACTAAGTTTGAAACATGTTAACCGGGCGGTGGAGGGTGGTGATGTCTACACTTGTATTTTAACCGAAGATTAATAAAGACGACGGCAACATTTATAATCCCGGTTGCTGGAACCTTTTCTTTTTCATGTATCATTCTAACTATGGTTGTGTATATTTGTTAGTTATGTCTAGAATTTTTATGGTACCTTACCTCTGAAGATACGAGTTGCTTATCCGTGCTGCTTGATAATCTTCTCCACCTTCTGGAACCCATTTTATGGATCTATCAACACCGACTCCAACATGTCCTTCTGCACCTGATGATATGGGCATTATTTTCCGAATGGCAGCAAGAATTTCGCTAACTAGAACAAATCTGTAATTCCATTAAATTCATTGGATTAAAAAAATAAAAGATAACGTGAGATCGCACTCTCACAAAAAATTGTATACAAAATTGTAAAAAAAAAAAAAGACAAATTAGAAATTCTTCATAAAATGTCAATAAAAATCTCTCTGAAATGCAAATAACAATAATATATCCTTAGGCTACAGGTGCAGAAAAAGTTTTTGGTTCTGTGACCTGTCACACACACAGTGTAAATGATGTGTAGTGACAGAAAAGTGTGTGTCTACAGTGTATGCGACGTCTTGCAGACCTTCAATGAGACGTGGTTTGTTTGTTAGTGTTGCTTGACTACAGTAACTCTATAAGGTTTTAGTTACCGCACCAAATGCATTGCTGGTCAGGAAGACCTGTCGCTCACAAATGACAAAAGTTAAGAGGCAGCGCCAGCTAATCTTTAATCCTTTGAAAGGGAGACGTAAGCGCCTAAGCCACAATGGAATCTATTTCTCTACTTGATGCGATTTACAAAACTGAGAGCACAGTGATGAGAAAGAATGTTGCTTGTGACAGTTCTTTATAAAATACAATTATGAATTTCTCTGTATAGTTTTCTTTTAAGGGATCACTGAACAAAGTCCAGAAAAATGGTGGCCCCTGGTCAGGACTTGTCTGTCATGTCTGAGTCTTCAGTGTGGATTTATACTGCACACCTTTTAAAGGGAACCTGTCACCAGTTTTATGGTGTCCTAACTAAGGACAACATAAATAAGTGACTGATTCTCTTAGCAAAATGCTGGGTCACTTTCTTTAATTGACCCAGTCAATCTGCCAACATCTTGTATTGAAAAGCTCCAGCTGATAATGATGAGTCCTGAATATTCACGAGCTCCTGACTGTTAGTAGCTGTTAATTAAATAAACGCTGGACTCACTGACATCACGCTGGACTCAAATCAGCTCATTAGCATGCGGCATCTGTGTGTGTATATTATGAGGTAACCATCTGTCACACCAGTAAGTGAATACATCTAAGGTACTTTTTAGTAGTTAATGATTGTATGTTAATGATTGTATATAATTAGTTAGATTATATTCAAATATCCACATGACAGGTTCCCTTTAATCATCTCAAAGAGTTAAAAAGATTGTGTCAAATTTTAAAGTGAATATTTAACCAGGAGCTAGCCTCTACTAGGAAAGACAATATTTCAAACATAGCTTTTAATTTGTTTTTACATTTTAAGAATTGGACCTCCATTCTTGTGATTTGGTTGGACTGATCAGATGATTATACCCTATCCTATGGATATAAGATCACTTTCAAATTTGTCAAACTATAAAAACCCAAGTTATGTGGTGGTATACACTTGAAGGTATGCCCCTAAATAATATTGACAGGGAATCACATTGAATGTGTAACCAGGAGCATGCCTCCATCGGGAAAGACAAAATGTATAATGTAGCTTTTAATTAGTGTAGATGAAATTAAAAAAAAAATATATATATATATATACACAAAAGAGAAACGGTCTTACTGGTTCTAGTAGAATCTGACTACTGTAAAATGAATACTCCAGGTGGGATCAGGAAGGGAAGACCTGGCTGTTCCTAGTAATCCCTACACCTTGATCTGCTTGTCCAGGTGGGCAGATTAGTAGATGTTACCTGCAGTCCTATGTAACACCACAGATAACACAGTCATAACTCTGAGTACTGTGAGGATTTGCTCTGGTAGGCAGGGTAAGCGGATGCAGTACAGAGGCAAAACAAGTTCGTAAATCAAAATGCCAGTGTTTATTCACACAAAAGGCAAAGGAAAAAGGACTCATTACAGTCTTGGTGTTAATTCACACAATGAAAATAGTCCATAGAACAGACACGTCACCTTTCTAGCCGTTTTATCCCCGGCAGTTCACAGCAGGCTTTATGGGACCTGTTTCCCAGCGTGCGGCTCTCAGCCTTCCAGCACAGCACCATGCTTCAGATCCAAAAACAGAGACCCAGCTACTGAGCCCAGCTGCCTATTTAAAGGACAGCCAGGTGCTGCCAAAACCCGGACCGGTATTTGATCTCGCCTGGCTGGAAATCAGCTCAGCCGCCCATGTTGGGAGGAAGATACCTGCCTTCCCAAACAAAACCCCTTGCTATGTCACAGAACATATTACATGGGACAACAGAACAGCAGATTGGTGGAGGTGGTGGAGAGCGCTGCATTTCCATATAATATAGCTAATGCCATCGCTCTACCCCATACTGACTCGTTGTTTTCCGACAGCAAATCGTGTTTACACAGTTCCATCTGCTGCCAGCAAACGTGTGTGTGCACAAATGATTGGATTGCTCGTTCATCGGGTAATCAGCGATAATTTACACCGCCAGATAATTGCTATTCCCATGAATGCTCGTTAGTGATTATTTTTTGGATTCTCTGCCCGTGTAAAGGGCCCTTATGTAACATCACAGATAACACAGTAATAACTTTGAGTACAGATAATTTAGAAGATGTAAGGCTACTTTCACACTGGCGTTTTGGCTTTCCGTTTGTGAGATCCGTTCAGGGCCAGGACGGATCCGTTTTCTATGACACATTCTGGCACAATAGAAAACGGATACGTCCCCCGTTGACTTTCAACGGTGTTCAAGACGGATCCGTCTTGGCTATGTTAAAGATAATACAAACGGATCCGTTCTGAACGGATGCAGACGTTTGTATTATCTGAACTGATCCGTCTGTGCAGATCCATGACGGATCCACACCAAACGCGAGTGTGAAAGTAGCCTTACCTGCAGTCCTATGTAACACCACAGATAACAAAGTGATAACTCTGAGTACAGATAATGTAGTAGATGTTATCTGCAGTCCTATTTACCACTACTAGGGATGAGCGAATCGACTTCGGATGAAATATCCAAAGTCAATTTGCATACAATTTAGTTTCAATACTCTATGTAGCGAGCACTCCGTACAGTATTAGAATGTATTGGCTCTGATGAGCCAAAGTTATTACTTCACGAAGTCTCACGAGACTTTAGAAATTGATTTATACTGTAAAACACCATTTCCCGAACTCGGATTCGGTTCCAAGGTACCATATATGTTTTAACATGTGTTTTCTATTTTGTATCAAATTTTTATATCTGTGTTTTTTAGGTGAAGGTTGGATTGCATTTGGATCCCCCATCATGCGTGATATGAATACAGTAAATATGAAGTTAGACTAGTCAACGTTTTTCATGTTACCAATATAGCGTATACCTACCCTGTGGTTAATTATAGCCTAGGATGATTTTTATATATACTGCGGGTGTGGATCAGCGGATATACTATAGGAAGCAGTCGGTCTCTATGGTGATGGAGACGCTTCTAACTTTAGTATGTTCCGGGCCGGGTCAAGTGAACGAGATTTTCGCGATCGTGTGATCTGTGCAGAGACACATGACTGAGACACAGGACCGCAATGCGTCATAGCCTAGGCGGATCACGTGGACCAATGTCTTGCGGTCACGTGACCTACGTTGGGGGAGGTTCAGAAGTATACTGAACATGCGCATTTGAAATTGGGGAACGCCAAGTTGATGTGCAGACATGCGATATGGGGCGTCCAGCTGCAGCCATCCTTCCTAAGGTATCGAGTTCTCACTGATTGGCTATTGGTGACGATGTATATGACCTACAGTATATAGAGCCTATTGGTGGGTTTACTTTACACAGGTGGTATTACGATGTGATTAAGCACTCCATTGGTACATTGGTATGGGAGGAGTGATCAAATGTACTTTATATACCTTTGTTTTACACTTCAGACGTAGCTTGAAAAATGCTACCATGTAGCCAAAACGATGCTGGTTTTGGACCTTTAGTACTGTCTCATGCACCACTTGTGAATAAACCTTGTTGGGCTGGAGATGCTACCATCTGCTTCAATTTGAACATTGCCGTGGTGACCCCTATGGATCTGGGGCCTTGGATCGGCTGATGCATTCCTAAAGTCCAATGCGAAGGTACTGTTGTGCTGCTCTATATGATATATTGTTTGAAGCAGTAAGGCTATTTTCACACTAGCGTTCGTCGGTCCGCTCGTGAGCTCCGTTTGAAGGGGCTCACGAGCGGACCCGAACGCAGCCGTCCAGCCCTGATGCAGTCTGAATGGATGCGGATCCGCTCAGACTGCATCAGTCTGGCGGCGTTCAGCCTCCGCTCCGCTCGCCTCCGCACGGACAGGCGGACAGCTGAACGCTGCTTGCAGCGTTCGGGTGTCCGCCTGGCCGTGCGGAGGCGTGCGGATCCGTGCGGATCCATCCAGACTTACAATGTAAGTCAATGGGGACGGATCCGTTTGAAGATGCCACAATATGGCTCAATCTTCAGGCGGATCCGTCCCCCATTGACTTTACATTGAAAGTCTGGACGGATCCGTACGAGGCTATTTTCACACTTAGCTTTTATATGCTAAAATAATGCAGACGGATCCGTTCTGAACGGAGCCTCCGTCTGCATTATTATGATCGGATCCGTTCAGAACGGATCCGATCGAACGCTAGTGTGAAAGTAGCCTAACAAGGTCCCTCTGAGTACAGATCATGTAGATGTAGTAGATGTCACCTGCCATGGTGAAGACTCCGTGGAGGAGGGGCCTCCTGTGACTAGGTTTCTGTACAAGCTGCAGCTTCACAGACTATAGGCCTCAGTAAAGGACTGCCTGTGCTGCCTGGCTCCCGCAATTATCAAGCCTCTCTTCTATGAGTCCACACAACAAGCACAGTTTAGTGCATGTGCAGTACGCAGCCCTGCAGGGTACTGCGATGGTGAGGTCACGGTTACTTAGGCAAACGAGGGTTGCTCTGGGTTACTCACAGTTTCTTGAAAGACCCTGGGCAGGCGTACAGCAGTGATGTAGAGGCTGGCACAGGAGACCTCTGGGGCACTCTCAGTGCATAGGGACCCGGCCTGATGGTAGATGAGGTGCCCCGGATGTTGCAGGTGTTTAATGTGCCTGGGGCAAGGTCCCTTTAAGATTCGTGACGCCAGTGCCGGTAACAGTGGCACACCGATTTATGATGGGAATAATTGAGGAACACGATGTTGTGGTGAACCAAAACTTCCTTTTACTGGAAACAGTCAACTATTTACAGTCTGGGTTCAGTTCCACATACAATTAGGTTGTTACAAGCAGGCTTTCACAAATGGCAGGCACAATGTTCTTGCAAGGTACTCAGAGGGTTAAAACACAGACACGGCTGCACTTTTTCTCAGAATCCTGTCTTTATCCCAAGGCCCGTACGCCCTATTGATGGCTTTATCCTTGGTTAGGGAAACTTCCTCAGGTATATACAGTATATATCCTTGCTTTAGGTAAAATCCTTCTGCCCTTCAGCCCTCAGGTTGGCTGGTTACACTTCTGCTCTGCTCTGCTCTGGTTATGGGAACTTCAGGTTTCTCTCAGGAGGCAACTTCTTCTCCTGGTGGCAACTAGAAGCCTGGGCTGTCTAGCTGCATGTCAGGAGGTGGCCTTCAGCTCCTCTCTGGCTAAAGTGCACACTCTCTTCTGGCTCTACACAGACTCCTGACTCTACACTCTGCCTTCCCTGCACAGGACCTGACTATTTATACTAGGGGTTGCCTAGCTCCCTCTACTGTCTAGGAGGAGGAACTACACCCTAACAGGCCTGATACACAGGGAAAATACACATAAAACATAGCAATATACATTAAAATGCAATGTAAAATACGATGCCACTGTTCCACAGGAGTTGGAGAACAACGTGGCCCAATTGACCCTTTTGTAGTGCCCACATTTACCTAGTGGGACACTACATATGGATGCATAAGTGCCTGGGATGGCATAATAACTGGAGGAACTAGGCAGAGTTATGTGTGTAGCAGTGCAGAGAGGACTGGGAGAAGGGCCCAACAGGGCTCTGTGACATCAGAAGGTCCTTAAAGAGGTTTTCCAAGATATTTTAACTGATGATTAGTGTTGAGTGAATCGGATTTGGACGGCTCTATCTGAACCCCATTTGTTTCAAAACTTTGTGTATAATATGCACTTCATACCACAGTAAAATGTATGGGCTCCCCTGAAGCCTTCTTCTTCTAGCCACAAGTAATGCGAGACTTGCTTAGTCTCGTGCCTGTGACATCACGTTCGGTTCTGCGCATACATTACTGTTTCAAAATCCGAAGCTATACTTGGGTTTGTGCCTCATTAACCAATCAGAGGAAGGCCTTAGCAGAGCCCATACATTTTACTGCGGTAAAGACTCTGAACAGCTGTTTCCCCACATGGTTGTAACGATGCATTGTTATATAGCGTTGACAAAGTGTGGGGTGAAGTCTGTAAACAATTAATTGTACCCCAGTCTTATCAGTGGACAGTGCTTGAGATACCAAATAAACATGTGCTGGGTGGGCACCTAGGCACTAAGAAAAAACTTGATCGCATCCTGAAGCGCTTTTATTGGCTAGGGGTATTCCAAGAAGTAAAGAGGTATTGTCAATCATGTCCAGGAGGTCAAATATATGCTCCTATGTCACATTTTCGGAGTCCGCTGGTACCTCTACCCAGTGGCGTACATAAAGAAGTAAGGGCCCCATAGCAAGGATCAAACCAGGCCCCCCCACACAGGACAGAAGGGTTTCTGCCTAAACCTTTTTCAATGACCCTTGAGCCATTTTTCCACTGACTCTTTTGCTAAAAGTTTGTTCTCTTAGAGCAGTGTTCCTCAACTCCAGTCCTCAGGGCCCACCTACCAGTCATGATTTGAGAATATCCCAAAGAATAAATACCTGATGCACTGACACTAATTACATCACCTGCTCAATACTAAAGAAATCCTGAAAACATGACCGGCAAGTGGGCCCTGAGGACTGGAGTTGAGGAACTCTGTCTTAGAGGGTAGAGTCTTGACCAAGTTTTCAACTCCAGTAGAAAAGGAGATAATCCCAACTAAGACTGGGCCCCCTCTTGCCCTGGCCCCCATAGCAGTCACATGGTCTGCTGCTATGGTAGTTACGCCCGTGCCTCTACCCATTATCAAGATACCATTTTAAAGGATTGCCATGAATTTGGTAGGTCCTTTGGTTAAGTCCACATAGGGGCATCAGCATATCCTGAAGCTATCCTACTGCGGCACACATCAGCGAAGTTAATAGATAATAGCAAAAGAGTTGTTTGCCATGCTTTTCCAAATGGGTATACCCAAGAAGATCCTCACAGATAAGGGTATCCCCTTTATGTCAAAAGTCAACAAAGTCACCAAACAGTTGTGCACATCTGTGTAGGGGGTGATGTGACATGGTTTGGAGGGGGAGAAATGTCACATGGATGGAGGGGGAGAAATGTCACATGGAGGGCTGATGTGACATAGGTTGATTTGACATGGTGGGGGAAAAATGTTACATTGAGGCTTGAGGGGGAGAAATGTGACATTGAGGTGGTGAAATGTGACAATTTGTGACATGGAGAGGGAGAAATGTGACATGGGGGAGAAATGTGACATGGGGGTGATGTGACAGAGGGGATTATGTAAAAAGGAGGGGGATAAATGTGACATGGAGGGCTGATGTGACATGGAGAGGGAGAAATGTTACATGGGGGGCATAATGGCTTACATGGGGGGCTGATGGCTGACATGGGTGGCTAATGGCTGACATGGGGGGCTAATGGCTGACATGGGGGGCTAATGGCTGACATGGGGGTCTGATCTGAGGCATTGGGGGTCTGATCTGAGGTCTGATTAACATTGGGGGTCTGATTGCTGGTCTGAGGTGTAATGGAAAATATTTTTTCTTATTATCCTCCTCTAAAACCTACGTGCGTCTTAGAGGGTGAAAAATACGGTCCTCAAACTAGCGATTGTCTGAAGCAGAGAGAAGATACCAGGACCACACAGAGGAGAAGCCAGCTGCTGCAGACGGGACCAGGGCCAGGTGAGCTGTGAGGGGAGTTCTTCTAAGCAGCTGCCTAACACTCTAAAAATGAAAATGTTTGAGGCCTACAAAGCAGGATAAGGCTTATAAGAAAATAGCAAAGTGTTTTCAGGTTGCTATTTCTTCAGTTTGAAATATAATTAAGAAATGTCAGATAACAGGAACAGAGGAGGTCAAGAGAAGGTCTAGAAGACCAAGAATAAATTCTGAGACAGCTGCTCATAGGATTGCTAGAAAGGCAAATCAGAATCCCCGCTTGACTGCGGAATAAATTTAAGAACATTTTGCAGGCTCTAGAGGTTTGGTACATAGTTCAGCTGTTCAGCAACACCTGCACAAATATGGACTTCATGGAATAGTCATCAGAAGAAAACCTCTCCTGTATCCGCACCACAAAATTCAACTTCAGTTTTGAAGTTTTCAAAAGAACATATGAAGAAGTCTGATGCATTTTGGTAACAAGACCTGTGGACCAATGAGGTTAAAATAAATCTTTCTAGCCACAGTGAGAAAAGGTATGTTTGGAGAAAAAAGGGCACAGAATTTCATGAAAAGAACACCTATCCGACTATTAGGCATGAGGGTGGATCAATCATGCTTTGGGGTTGTGTTGTAGCCAATAGCACGGAGAACATTTCATGGGTAGAGTGAAGAATGGATTTCTGGAAGCAAACATAACACCAGCTGTAAAAAAAAGCTGAAGTTGAAAAGAAGATGGCTTCTACAAATGCATAATAATCCCTAAGACGCCTCAAAATCCACAATAGACTACCTCAAAAGGTTCAAGCTGAAAGTTTTACCATGGCCCTTACAGTCCCCTGATCTGAACATCATTGAAAATCTGTGGATAGATCTCAAAAGAGCAATGTATGCAAGGCGGCCCAAGGAAGAATGGATGAAAATCCCTCAAGAACTGAAAGACTCTTGGCTGGCTACAAAAAGCATTTCTAGACTGCGATACTTGCCAAAGGGGGTGCTACTAGATACTAACTATACAAGGTGCTAAAAGTTTTGCTTCTGGCCCTTTTCCTTTTTGTTATTTAAAAAAAGTAAAAGATGAAAATTGAAAAAATATTTTTGATTAAAATACAAATGGAATGTATCATCTTTAACTTTATGCCTTTTGGAGATCATTTCATCTTCAACTGTTTACAGTAACAGTAATTTCGACCAGGGGTGCCCAAACTTTTGTATACTGCTGTAAGATACATAAATCTATCTAATGCAGAATTATGTTTATTCAGTTTGGATATTTTTCATGAACAATGGTTTTACCACTGGAGGGAGCACTTGTATTAGTAAACACTTGCAAAATTCCCAGGAAATCGGGTTTCCCCTCTTTTACACAATGTGTATGGCTGAGTTCACAGATGTGTCATAGCAAACCTAAACCACAATGCAGTGTTGGACTTGTCACAGGACCGAAACCAGACTGACAAGGATGGAAATATAGCCTTAGGGTCCATTCACACATCAGTGTGTGTTTTGCGAATTCCCGGATCCGCAAAACACGGACAGTGGCAATGTGCGTTTTGCATTTTGCGGACGGCACATTGCAGGCACTAAGAGAATATACCTATTCTTGTCCGCTATTGCGGACAAGAATAGGACATGTTCTATTTTTTTAGGGATCGGAATTGCGGACCCGGAACTGCGGGTTCGCAATTCTGGATCATAGAAATGAATGGGTCCGCAATTCCGTTCCGCAAAATGCGGAGCGGAATTGCGGATGTGTGAATAGGGCCTAATGCTGTCATTTTCAACTTTTGCATGTTCCAGAAAACAAATGGATCATAAAAGTTTCATGGTACAGTGCATATCAGCAACCACAGACTGAGTGGTTACATCAGAGACAGGACCAACAGCAAAATGCTCTGCAAATCTGGTCTAGTAAATAAATGAATAAAATCATAGGCCTATTTTACTAGTACAATGCATCCTACAAATACACTACCTAATGGCCACATCTGTTAATAATTTCATATTTTGCACCAATGTTGTTTGTGAGAATAGCACCAAAATTAATTCGTTAGTAAATCTGATGCATTTGTAATATTTTAACGCCTGCTATGAGGAGCCATACAATTACAATACTAACATGCAACTTTTTTACCTTTGATGAATCAGTCTAAGAGTACATGTACTGTATATGTACTGTATATGTACAGCTTGACCACATTCTGGCCTGGTCTCTAAAGAATGCAGGGTGGATAAAAATCAATGATTTAAAAAAAAAAAATTTTTTTTATTTAAATCAGATTTTTTTTATATAAAATGCTTTTTGAGGAAAATATATTACCATCCAAAGGTTATTTCATTATGAAATAAAGATTACTTTTTTAATTATGTAGAATAAGGCTATATATGTTTTATTTTTTGTTAAATTCCATTAATCCATTCACCATGTCATGCTCTTCCAGAGGTTTTTGTAAGAATATTGGGTAGTTTCTCTGCCTACAAGGTATTATCACAGATGCTTGGTTTAATTTTGGAGTTCTCAAAACTGAATTTATAGCATGAAAAGAGTTGAGAAAAAGATCTTAATCCTAACTTCTACAAACCTATAAATACAGAATCAACCCCTACAGTGCTAAGTTTAAAGTTCAGTGAATAGAAATATATGTTTGCTGAAGATATTTTAACCGCTCCAGGACCGCCTAACGCACGGATGTGTCCTGGAGGCGGTCGATTCATTCCTCCTGGACGCATCCGAGCGCCATCTCGCGAGACACGAGATTTCCTGTGAACGCGCGCACACAGGGGCGCACGCTCACAGGAACGGAAGGTAAGAGACTGGATCTGCAGCCTGCCAGCAGCGATCGTTCGCTGGCAGGCTGTAGATGCAATTTTTTTAACCTCTAACAGGTATATTAGACGCTGTTTTGATAACAGCGTCTAATATACCTGGTCCTCTGGTGGTCCCTTTTGCATGGATCGACCACCAGAGGACACAGGTAGCTCTGTAAAGTAGCACCAACCACCACTACACTACACTACACCCCCCCCCTGCCACTTTTTAACCCCTTATGAACCCCTGATCACCCCATATAGACTCCCTGATCACCCCCCTGTCATTGATCACCCCCCTGTCATTGATCACCCCCCTGTAAGGCTCCATTCAGATGTCCGTATGTGTTTTACAGATCCACGCATCCATGGATCGGATCCTCAAAACACATACGGACGTCTGAATGGAGCCTTACAGGGGGGTGATCAATGACAGGGGGGTGATCACCCCATATACACTCCCTGATCACCCCCTGTCATTGATCACCCCCCTGTCATTGATCACCCCCCTGTCATTGATCACCCCCCTGTAAGGCTCCATTCAGACGCCCACATGTGTTTTACAGATCCACGCATCCATGGATCGGATCCGCAAAACACATACGGACGTCTGAATGGAGCCTTACAGGGGGGTGATCAGGGAGTCTATATGGGATGATCACTCCCCTGTAAGGCTCCATTCAGACGTCCGTATGTGTTTTACGGATCCACGCATCTATGGATCGGATCCGCAAAACACATACGGGCGTCTGAATGGAGCCTTACAGGGGGGTGATCACCCCATATACACTCCCTGATCACCCCCTGTCATTGATCACCCCCCTGTCATTGATCACCCTCCTGTAAGGCTCCATTCAGACGCCCGCATGTGTTTTACGGATCCACGCATCCATGGATCGGATCCGCAAAACACATACGGACGTCTGAATGGAGCCTTACAGGGGGGTGATCAGGGAGTGTATATGGGATGATCACCCCCCTGTAAGGCTCCATTCAGACGTCTGTATGTGTTTTACGGATCCACGCATCTATGGATCGGATACGCAAAACACATACGGACGTCTGAATGGAGCCTTACAGGGGGGTGATCAATGACAGGGGGGTGATCACCCCATATACACTCCCTGATCACCCCCTGTCATTGATCACCCCCCTGTAAGGCTCCATTCAGATGCCCGCATGTGTTTTACGGATCCACGCATCCATGGATCGGATCCTCAAAACACATACGGACGTCTGAATGGAGCCTTACAGGGGGGTGATCAATGACAGGGGGGTGATCACCCCATATACACTCCCTGATCACCCCCTGTCATTGATCACCCCCCTGTCATTGATCACCCCCCTGTCATTGATCACCCCCCTGTAAGGCTCCATTCAGACGCCCACATGTGTTTTACAGATCCACGCATCCATGGATCGGATCCGCAAAACACATACGGACGTCTGAATGGAGCCTTACAGGGGGGTGATCAGGGAGTCTATATGGGATGATCACTCCCCTGTAAGGCTCCATTCAGATGTCCGTATGTGTTTTACGGATCCACGCATCTATGGATCGGATCCGCAAAACACATACGGGCGTCTGAATGGAGCCTTACAGGGGGGTGATCACCCCATATACACTCCCTGATCACCCCCTGTCATTGATCACCCCCCTGTCATTGATCACCCTCCTGTAAGGCTCCATTCAGACGCCCGCATGTGTTTTACGGATCCACGCATCCATGGATCGGATCCGCAAAACACATACGGACGTCTGAATGGAGCCTTACAGGGGGGTGATCAGGGAGTGTATATGGGATGATCACCCCCCTGTAAGGCTCCATTCAGACGTCTGTATGTGTTTTACGGATCCACGCATCTATGGATCGGATACGCAAAACACATACGGACGTCTGAATGGAGCCTTACAGGGGGGTGATCAATGACAGGGGGGTGATCACCCCATATACACTCCCTGATCACCCCCTGTCATTGATCACCCCCCTGTAAGGCTCCATTCAGATGCCCGCATGTGTTTTACGGATCCACGCATCCATGGATCGGATCCGCAAAACACATACGGACGTCTGAATGGAGCCTTACAGGGGGGTGATCAATGACAGGGGGGTGATCACCCCATATAGACTCCCTGATCACCCCCCTATCATTGATCACCCTCCTGTAAGGCTCCATTCAGACGTCCGTATGTGTTTTGTGGATCCGATCCATGGATCCATGGATCCGCAAAACACATACGGACGTCTGAATGGAGCCTGACAGGGGGGTGATCACCCCATATACACTCCCTGATCACCCCCCTGTCATTGATCACCCCCCCCCCCCCCGTCATTGATCACCCCCCCTGTAAGGCTCCATTCAGACATTTTTTGGGCACAAGTTAGCGGAAATTGATTTTTTTTTTTTTTTTTTCGTTTTTTCTTACAAAGTCTCATATTCCACTAACGTGTCAAAAATTAAAATCTCACATGAACTCACCATACCCCTCACGGAATCCAAATGCGTGACATTTTTTAGACATTTATATTCCAGACTTCTTCTCACGCTTTAGGGCCCCTAAAATGTCAGGGCAGTATAAATACCCCACATGTGACCCAATTTCGGAAAGAAGACACCCCAAGGTATTCCGTAAGGGGCATATTGAGTCCATGAAAGATTGAAATTTGTGTCCCAAGTTAGCGGAAAGGGAGACTTTGTGAGAAAAAACTAAAAAAAATCAATTTCTGCTAACTTGTGGCAAAAAAAAATTCTATGAACTCGCCATGCCCCTCATTGAATACCTTGGGGTGTCTTCTTTCCAAAATGGGGTCACATGTGGGGTATTAATACTGGCCTGGCTTTTTAGGGGCCCTAAAGCGTGAGAAGAAGTCTGGGATCCAAATGTCTAAAAATGCCCTCCTATAAGGAATTTGGGCCCCTTTGCGCATCTAGGCTGCATAAAAGTGTCACACATGTGGTATCGCCGTACTCAGGAGAAGTTGGGGAATGTGTTTTGGGGTGTCATTTTACATATACCCATGCTGGGTGAGATAAATATCTTGGTCAAATGCCAACTTTGTATTAAAAAAATGGGAAAAGTTGTCTTTTGCCGAGATATTTCTCTCACCCAGCATAGGTATATGTAAAAAGACACCCCAAAACACATTGCCCTACTTCTCCTGAGTACGGCGATACCACATGTGTGACACTTTTTTGCAGCCTAGGTGGGCAAATGGGCCCACATTCCAAAGAGCACCTTTCGGATTTCACAGGGCATTTTTTACAGATTTTGATTTCAAACTACTTCTCACGTAATTGGGCCCCTAAAATGCCAGGGCAGTATAACTACCCCACAAGTGACTCCATTTTGGAAAGAAGACACCCCAAGGTATTCCGTGAGGGACATGGCGAGTTCCTAGAATTTTTTATTTTTTGTCACAAGTTAGCGGAAAATTATGATTATTTTTTTTTCTTACAAAGTCTCATATTCCACTAACTTGTGACAAAAAATAAAAACTTCCATGAACTCACTATGCCCATCACAAAATACCTTGGGGTATCTTCTTTCCAAAATGGGGTCACTTGTGGGGTAGTTATACTGCCCTGGCATTTTAGGGGCCCAAATGCGTGCAAAGTAGTTTGAAATCAAAATCTGTACAAAATGGCCAGTGAAATCCGAAAGGTGCTCTTTGGAATGTGGGCCCCTTTGCCCACCTTGGCTGCAAAAAAGTGTCACACATCTGGTATCGCCGTACTCAGAAGAAGTAGGGCAATGTGTTTTGGGGTGTCTTTTTACATATACCCATGCTGGGTGAGAGAAATATCTCAGCAAAAGACAACTTTTCCCATTTTTTTTATACAAAGTTGGCATTTAACCAAGATATTTATCTCACCCAGCATGGGTATATGTAAAATGACACCCCAAAACACATTTCCAAACTTCTCCTGAGTACGGCGATACCACATGTGTGACACTTTTTTGCAGCCTAGGTGGGCAAAGGGGCCCACATTCCAAAGAGCACCTTTCGGATTTCACCGGCCATTTTTTACAGATTTTGATTTCAAACTACTTTGCACGCATTTGGGCCCCTAAAATGCCAGGGCAGTATAACTACCCCACAATTGACCCCATTTTGGAAAGAAGACACCCCAAGGTATTTCATGATGGGCATAGTGAGTTCATGGAAGTTTTTATTTTTTGTCACAAGTTAGTGGAATATGAGACTTTGTAAGGAAAAAAAATCAAAAAAAAATCATCATTTTCCACTAACTTGTGACAAAAAATAAAAAGTTCTATGAACTCACTATGCCCATCAGCGAATACCTTAGGGTGTCTACTTTCTGAAATGGGGTCATTTGTGGGGTTTTTCTACTGTCTGGGCATTGTAGAACCTCAGGAAACATGACAGGTGCTCAGAAAGTCAGAGCTGCTTCAAAAAGCGGAAATTCACATTTTTGTACCATAGTTTGTAAACGCTCTAACTTTTACCCAAACAATTTTTTTTTTTTACCCAAACATTTTTTTTTTTTTAAAGACATGTAGAACAATAAATTTAGAGAAAAATTTATAAATAGATGTCGTTTTTTTAGAAAAATTTTACAACTGAAATTGAAAAATTGCATTTTTTTGCAAAAATTTCGTTAAATTTCGATTAATAACAAAAAAAGTAAAAATGGCAGCAGCAATGAAATACCACCAAATGAAAGCTCTATTAGTGAGAAGAAAAGGAGGTAAAATTCATTTGGGTGGTAAGTTGCATGACCGAGCAATAAACGATGAAAGTAGTGTAGTGCAGAATTGTAAAAAGTGGTCTGGTCATTAAGGGCTGTTTCACACGAACGGATGCCGTGCGTGGCATCCGCTCCGTGAAAGAGTGCCAAGACCCGATGCAGACTGCAGAGGCACGGAGCATTAACATGACTGATAATGCTCCGTGCCTCTCTGTGACCTCTTTACTACGAAATCACGGTGACAACTTTATCTCACAGTGATTTCGTAGTAAAGAGATCACAGAGAGGCACGGAGCATTATGAATCATGTTACTGCTCCGTGCTTCTGCAGTCCGCATCGGGTCTTGGCACTCTTTCACGGAGCGGATGCCACGCACGGCATCCGCTCGTGGGAAACAGCCCTAAGGCCCCTTTCACACGAGCGAGTATTCCGCGCGGGTGCGATGCGTGAGCTGAACGCATTGCACCTGCACTGAATCCTGACCCATTTATTTCTATGGGGCTGTTCACATGAGCGGTGATTTTCACGCATCACTTATGCGTTGCGTGAAAATCGCAGCATGCTCCTCTTTGTGCGTTGCGGTGCGATAATCCACGCAACGCAGGCCCCATAGAAGTGAATGGGGTTGCGTGAAAATCGCAAGCATCCGCAAGCAAGTGCGGATGCGGTGAGATTTTCACGCATGGGTTCTAGGTGACAGTCTATTTACTGTATTATTTTCCTTTATAACATGGTTATAAGGGAAAATAATAGCATTCTGACTACAGAATGCAGAGTATAATAGTGCTGGAAGGGTTAAAAAAAAATAAAAAAGTTAACTCACCTTATCCTCTTGATCGCGTAGTTCCCGGTCTGTTCTTTGCTAGCTGTGGGCTTGGGCTAAAGGACCTGTGGTGACGTCAGATCACATGCTCCATCACCACGGTGATGGACCATGTGATTGGAGCATGTGATCTGACGTCATCACAGGTCATTCAGCCCACAGCTAAAGAAGAGACCGACCGGGAACTACGCGATCAAGAGGATAAGGTGAGTTAACTTTTTTAATTTTTTTAACCCTTCCAGCACTATTATACTCTGCATTCTGTAGTCAGAATGCTATTATTTTCCCTTATAACCATGTTATAAGGGAAAATAATACAATCTTCAGAACATCAATCCCAAGCCCGAACTTCTGTGAAGAAGTTCGGGTTTGGGTACCAAACATGCGCGATTTTTCTCACGCGAGTGCAAAACGCATTACAATGTTTAAGCTAGGGGGGCTGAAGTGGTTAAAGAAAGTCACACCAGTGAACTGGTGGAAGTCACTTAAGCACTTGGATTTAGAGACTGTTCAAGTAATGATTTCACTTTTAACAGCAGTAGCTTCTTCTGCGGGCGTTGAAAGAATATTCTCTTCCTTTGGACTCGTTCATTCTAAATTGAGAAATCGTTTGGGTCCCGATAAAGCAGGAAAGCTTGTTTTTCTTTTCCAGATTATGAACAAAGAAGAAGATGAAGAAGACGAGTGAGCTACAGAGGACATTATTAAGCTTTTCTTGTGTAGGCTGGGCTGACAGTCTAAGTTTCTTAATATATATATATTTTCTTTCGCCAAATTAGTTAACAAACATGGATGTTTAAGCAAATAACATGCTGTAATGTTATTGTTCCAGTTGAATAAATCCTATTTAAATTGTTATTATTAAGGTAATGATTATTTTTCTCCTTCCTAAGTACAACAGAAAAATTGTCCAAATATGAATCTTTATGTAAAAAACTATGATTTAAATCAAGCCTTACTGACTAGTGATTTAAATCGGTTTGATTTAAATCAAATCCACCCTGAAAGAATGTCACAAAGTTTTGCACAAATCTGTAGCAATTTTAGATGTAGCTTTTTAACCTATGCAAGTTCTACCAAAACCATGTATAAACTGAGAATAAATGTGAGCCTTGCAATAGGGACTTTGCAAATAATTTGGGATCTCTTGCGCAAATATTTTGTGAATTTGCGGTCTGCATCTTCCAGTGCCTCCTACAGATGTAAAGCGTAAATTTGGTCAGCATTTCAGAGTGGATCACCTTAGGCCTCCTGCACACGAACGTGTGCTGCCCGTTGCCATATTGCGGACCGTATTTGCAATACACGGGCGCAGTTCCGCGGGCATTCCGCATCACAGATGCGGACACATTCACTTCAATGGGTCCGCAAATCCGGAGATGCGGCATGGTGCGGAACGGAAGCACGGAACGGAAACTTATGGAAGCACTACGAAGTGCTTCCATAGTAACATAGTAACATAGTAACATTGTACATAAGGGGGGTTTCCGAGGGTTTTTGTCCCGTACTTCCTTCCGCAAAAAGATAGAACATGTTCTATCTTTTTGCGGAATGGGCGGATAGCAGACCAATTAGAGTGAATGGGTCCACGATTCGCTGCGGCTGCCCCGCGGTCGACGTTCGTGCAATTTGCGGGCCGCAGCATGGCCACGGGGAGCATACGTTCGTGTGCAGGAGGCCTTAGTGTCACATTTATAAAGTGCAACTTTAAAAAAAGTTGCAGCTCTATGCCAGGTATCCCCCAGGGGTACTTTCCCTGAAATAGATGCAACTACATTGTACTTGCACCAAATTTATTATTTTCATGTGATATTTTCATAAATTTTGGGCAGGTGCTAATAGTATTCTGTATATTTTGTCAAAATAAAATATATTTAAAAAATAGAGCGTTTCTTGAGTTGATGGAAAACGTTCTTGTTGGAGATATTATACAATAATAAAGTGATATAACATATACTAACCAGTTAAATCCCCCTGCTTGTCAGTGCCGCAGCTCTGGTTCTCCTTGCTGGTATGTGTTTAATTAGGGGCAGTTGTGATGTAGCCACATACCTTGCTAACTGCTATAGCCAATAACTGGCCTCAGCAGTATATGGCCGATACCCTAGCTTTGTCCATATATTGAGCATAAGGAGAAGACTGTCAATTTGCATTGGGGCCTCAATACAAGGACTTCACGTTCTTCTCCCACTGCAACTGATAAACAGTGATTTTATGAAAACTTCTGCAAGACATGTATGGTGCGCCGAAAACCAGTCATCGTGCACTGGTAACCATGCTAGGAAGGTGGCTGTCCATGACAGACAGCCATCTTATCTAAGGGCATATGGGGATTTTAACTCCCCCCTGCAGCTTCAATTGCTACGACTGGCAGGTCAGTGCTGACCAGCCAATCAGAGCCTCCTCACTCTACTCCAGTGAGTGAGGTGACTGCAGGTGGGCTCTGGTGGGGGTGATTAGTGCCTTAGAGGGCAGCACCAATCACCACCAAGGTTACAAAGGGGACAACACTGTCTGACATCCCCTGTAGGTCCCATGCCGGCCCCTCATGCATCTATGCACGCAACTAGCCTGATGAAGGGCATGTGTTTTGCCCGAAACGTTGCCTCAGTTCCAAAAAGGACCTTTATGTCCGGCAAATAAAAAAGCATTAATCGCATACTGGAGTGCTGTCTAAATTATTCAAAATATTTACTTGTTCCGAGAGGTGGAGCAAGGAACGCACCTAGACGCGCACCCTAAATCTATCAGCCTTAGATAGAGTGCCGTGATCAACACGTGATTTTATGTCCCCTGTAGGTGCTGTGATTGGCTGGTATAGCATAACAGACAATCACAGCACAAGAGTGGCGTATAGAATACCAAACGCCTTTCTAGCAGGCAGCAATTTCAGTTGGTAACTGCATGCAGAGAGGTACTGTGTGTCTCTCTGTGCTGTGTGCTGTCTGCTGGGACTTGTGGTGCACCTGTCCTCCATTGCTATTCAATGTAACGTACTGGGCTGTTTTAATAATCTAATCATACATTTGCAGATGTTCCAGATCCCTCTTCCTCCCTCCTTTCGAGGGATGTCTGTGAATGATTTTTGGTAACTTTTTTTTGTCATGCACAGCAGTTATTCTATGTGTGAGCTGTGACTGGCAAGCACTGATCAACGTGTACGTCACTGATCAACACCTGTGCTCAACTTTGAGCGCAGAAGAGTTTTTTTTTTTTTTTAAGCTCTGCTCATTTTTTGTCCATATACTAAGATCTATCTATCTATCTATCCTTTCGCTAGCATTCAGATTTTTCATGTGGTTGCATGCATCCTGCAAATGCTGATCAGTACTAATCTCATCTGTAATCTGTTGATAGTTTTATATACAGTATCTAACAAAAGTGAGTACACCCCTTACATTTCTGTAAATATTTTCTTCTCTTTTGCTGTGAGAACACTGAAGATATGACACTTTGATACAATGTAAAGTAGTCAGTGTACAGCTTGTATAACAGTGTAAATTTGGTGTGCCCTCCGAATAACTCAACACAGCCATTAATGTCTAAACTGCTGGCAACAAAAGTGAGTACACCCCTAAGTGAATGTGCCCAAAGTGTCAATATTTTGTGTGGCCACCATTATTTTTCAGCACTGCCTTAACTCTCTTGGGCATGAACTTCACAGGCTGCCACTGCAATCCTCTTCCACTCCTCTATGATGACATCACGGACCTGGGGGATATTAGAGACCTTGCACTCCTCGACCTTCCATTTTAAGATGCCCCACAGATGGTCAATAGAGTTTCTGTCTGGAGACATGCTTGGCCAGTCTAGCACCTTTACCCTCGGTTTCTTTAGCAAGGCAGTGGTCGTCTTGTAGGTGGGATTAGGGTCGTTATCATGTTGGAATACTACCCAGGGGCCCAGTTTCTGAAGGGAGGGGATTATGCTCTGCTTCAGTATGTCACAGTATATGTTGGCATTCATGGTTTCCTCAATGAACTGTAGCTCCCCACAGCCGGCAGCACTCATGTGGCCCCAAACCATGACACTCCCATCACCATGTTTGACTATAGTTAAGACACACTTGTCTGTGTACTCCTCGCCTGGTTGCCGCCACATACACTTGACACCATCTGAACCAAATAAGTTTATCGTGGTCTCATCAGACCACAGGACATGGTTCCAGTAATCCATGTCCTTAGTCTGCTTGTCGTCAGCAAACAATTTGTGGGCTTTCTTGTGCGTCATCTTTAGAAGAGGCTTCCTTCTGGGACGACAGCCATGTAGACCAATTTAATGCAGTGTGTGGCATTTGTTCTGAGCACTGACAGGCTGCTCCCCCTGCCCTTTTACCGTTGCAGCAATGCTGGCAGCACTCATATGTCTATTTTGAAAAGACAACCTCTGGAAATGACGCTGAGCACGTGCATTCAACTTCTTTGGTCTACCATGACGAGGCCTGTTCTGAGTGGAACCTGTCTTGTTAAACCACTGTATAGTCTTGGCCACTGTGCTGCAGCTCAGTTTCAGGTTGTCAGCAATCTTTTTACACCCTAGGCCATCTTTATGTAGAGCAGTAGACTTTTTGGGACTTGTGCTGCTTATGGTTCTTTAAACAAAAAAAAAAACAAAAAAATTAAACAGTACTGCATTAGAGATGCTTTTTATCACACTCCAATTTTACCGTATTGCCATACCTGCACACGATTTGAAGCAATTCTGAAATTTTAATTATAATCATAATGCCTGCTCCAAAATGACCCAAGGTATGACTATCTATTTAAAATTATGCCAATACCTGCCAAGGCTTAACCCTTTCCCGACCAGCGCCGTAATAGTACGCCGCTGGTAGGGTCTTTAAAGATGGCACCCACTCCTGAGCGGAGCTGGAGCCATAGCCGCGGGTGGCCTGCTGTTTCTTATAGCAGACACCCGCGGATAATGTCTACAACCGGCAGTAATGCCGATCGTGGACATTTAACCCCTCAGATGCCATGGTCAATCATGACCACAGCATCTGAGCATGTGAAACACCGGAAGCACGTGCTTCCGGTGATGCTTTGGCTCCCCTGTGCGGCGATCGGAGGAGCCAGAGCGTGTGTGCAGCAGCCTCTGTTTTTGTGAATGACAGGAGGCTGCTGCATAGTATTTCCTATGGAGCCCTTGCCTGTAATAGGGCTCCATAGGAAACTAGCAATTTTCTTATAGACTCCAATGCAAGTGTATTGGGGTCTATCAGAATAGCAATCTAATGATTGCTTGTTATAGTTCCCTACTATAAAAAAGTGTAAAAAAAAATTTAGTTTTAAAAAATTAAAAAAATACCGTATTTTTCGCCTTATAGGACGCCTTTTTCTCCCCAATAGTGGGGGTGGGGGAATGGCCGTGCGTCTTATGAAGCGAATACTTGGGAGCGCTTCCATTATGAAAGCCCTCACTAGTATGCATTAGGTCCAGGAGCGGGGAAGAAGAGCTGCAAGCGCTTCCGGTACTCACCCTCCCTTGTCTTCCGGCGCTGTCACCTGTAGCAGTACTCATGTGTGCAGTCGTTGTGCATTTTTCTGCTTACTTGCGTGGATGAGGGCGGGGCCTGCAGTATCGTCAGGATCGCTAACTTCCTCATTCTCTGCACTGACAGTGACTCCGTCTTCTATGGTCTATTAGCAGACTACAGCCGCCAGGATATCAGCACTGCCTCCGCTCACACTATGTCCAAGCTGCCACCTAAACCAGCGAAGCCAGGTGAGAGAGGCCTGCCCTAGGCTGCCATAGCTGCCACTATATACTTCTCCTGGAGCCTAATGGCTACTGGTAGGTGCTGTATAATATTATACAGCACCTACCAGTAGCCATTAGGCTCCAGGAGAAGTATATAGTGGGCTCAGCATGCATGTTGGTACTTGCATCCCTGGATCCGATGAAAGCTGTAATGGCACCGGACGGGGTTAAAAGCAGATTGTGCTTGGCGTGCATGCTGTACCTGCGCTTCCTGGACTTTGTGTGGCTGTCATGGCCCATAAAAGGTAGGAACTAGTGTTAGGGACCACTCATTAAGGCGACCTTGACGTGGTGAGTGGCTTATTACGCTTTGGCCAAAATGTACACCAATGCCTTATTCAACATCCAGCATAAAGTCTCTTCTGCTTGTTGCCTGTCGTTAGCAGTGGTTTCCTAGCAGATATTCTACCATGAAGGCCTGATTCACACAGTCTCCTCTTAACAGTTGTTCTAGAGATGTGTCTGCTGCTAGAACTCTGTGTGGCATTTACCTGGTCTCTAATGTGAGCTGCTGTTAACCTGCGATTTCTGAGGCTGGTGACTCGGATGAACTTATCCTCCGCAGCAGAGGTGATTCTTGGTCTTCCTTTCCTGGGGCGGTCCGCATGTGAGCCAGTTTCTTTGTAGCGCTTGATGTTTTTTGTGACTGCACTTGGGGACACTTTCAAAGTTTTCCCAATTTTTTACTTACTGACCTTCATTTCTTAAAGTAATGATGGCCACTCGTTTTTCTTTACTTAGCTGGTTTTTTCTTGCCATAATACAAATTCTAACAGTCTATTCAGTAGGACTATCAGCTGTGTATCCACCTGACTTCTCCACAACGCAACTGATGGTCCCAACCCCATTTATAAGGCAAGAAATCCCACTTATTAAACCTGACAGGGCACACCTGTGAAGTGAAAACAATTTGTTTATTGCTGCCCATTCAGACCCAAATATAGCTATATATTTATGTGTATATATATTTATAGATGTGTCCCATAGATATATATCCCCGTTATATATATATTTATCCCCCAGTTTTATATATTCCCCAGTTTTATATCTATGCATATATATTTATAGATGTGCCCCAAGTATCTATAAATATATAGGTGCAGTAAAAATGTGGCCAGTAGCTCCCATGGTTGCCCCACCCCCCTCTGGAATGTGCCTGCTGGGGAGGGGGGGACCGACAAATTGACAATTATGTCCAATTTCAGCCTCTTAAAAGGACAGAGGATCAATAAAGATCCTCTGCCCTTGGAGATGGTGTGCCTAACAGGGACATGGGAACAAAGAGTTCCCATGCCCCTGTATGTGGCTCACCTCCGGCGCTGTAATTAGAGTCTGCATCCTCTTCACAGGCGCTCCAGGATGCGCGGGCCTGCACGGTGACTTCATATCACCGCGGAGACCCGCATGGAGCGGGCGGAAGTACAGGGAGACGGGAGCGAGCGCGGCCGGGTTTAAATACCCCAGCTGTGCTATGCTCGAGAGTTGAGCCGTGCAGCCGAATCAAGAGAATTATCGCCTAGAAGAACGAGCACCCCTGGACAACGAGCATTATATAGGCTCAGTATATTTAACCCCTGAGACCTCTATACCACCAACGCTATAAACCCCTTGCATTTAACCCCTGCTACCCTGGTATCCTCTCTAAACCCCCTGCAATTCCTCTCCTGCATTAACCCCTTATTATACACCCCTGAACCACCAACCCATACCCCTGCCATATCTGCCCAGCCAAGCCATTAACCACTTCCTTCCCCGCATTTGCTCTCTGCACCAGCCCCAGCAGTGTAACCCCTGCTATAAGTCCCCAGTGTAACCCCTTCACTGCTGCACAACTGATTTGACCCCCTTCTGTACCCCTGCAGCAGTGTATTAACTCTTTATTTTCAGTAGGGATATTATAGATCTAGGAAGGGTGGGCTGCTATTGAAGTATATGTGTGTGTGTGTCTGTATTTTTAGGTAGAATGTGGGAGGAATGAGTCTAGTTTAGATTAGGCTTGTATTGATTTTAATAACATTGCTTACTATAGTGTTATTGCTGTATTATGGTGTGTGCGTCTATATGTATATATATTTATAACCATTGATCTATAAATATATATAGATATAGCGTATTATTAGACTTGTATAATTGTATTGTGTAATAAATATTCTTTATTGTTCATAATACAGTGTATAGTGATTTTAGTAGTCGCCGCCATAGTAAAGTAGTAAGTCGCATGTAGTTTAGTTCAGTGGTGTGTATAGGCAACAGAGGTAGCTAGTTAGTCAATCAATTAGCTAGCTTTTATTTAAGGTATAAATAGGCAGAGTCATCACTAGACGACTCACGCAAATTTATGAATATTAATTGTTGATATTATCCAAAATATCAATAGATAATATTTCCCTTAACAGGGACTTCGTGCACTCACTGCTAGATCAGGGTTACCACCTTTATGTGGATTACGGTACTTCTACGTCAGAACAACACTGTTTAAGTTCCCTAAATCCATAGGTACTGTAGCTTGTGGCACAGTACACAAAAATCTGAGAGGCCTTCCTAGATCCCTGCTTAGGCAACCCAATCAGAAAGGATGACAGCAGGCTCTCCTCAATGAGAACATGTTGGTGGATGAGTGCAAGGACAAAAGGGATGTCATTGTATTGACCTTCGTTCATGGAAACACCACCTCCCCTGCTCCTGTACAAGTTGCCACTACCACTACCCCCAAGCCAGACTGCATCCTGGACTACAATACATATATGCAAGGGGTTGATCTTCCAGATCAAGTTCTTAACCCATTAGTGACCACCTATACGTGTTTTTACGGCAGTCACTAAGGGGCCTTGATCTGGAGTGCCTTGATCTGGAGCAGCATTTCAGCCCAAGTTAGCACTTTAATCAAGCGCTCGAGATCCATGCCCGCAGCCAGCAGAGGCAGCTGAGGGCTCGGGGCAGTGATCAGAGACCGTGACAAGAGGTCTCTGATCACGTGATTGTCGTGATACACTGTATCACGGCGATCACCGAAAAGCTCTGCAAGTAAAAGAGGAGGGAGAAAGTGTCCGCTGCAAGGATCGGGTTCCCCAGCCCAGCCCCCCCCCCCCCCCCGAAAGAAAGTTTAAAAAAATAAAAATGGCGCAGGAATGCGCAATAGTTACTGTGCTTTAGATCTGCCTTCAGCACAGTAACCATCAGGGACCATTACTATTGGTCCCTGATCATGTGCCTCCATGATAACCCTATCATGGAGATCACATCCATTATATTTACTAACACAGCCAGGACATGGGCTGTGCTTCTCTCTCCCCTCAGTGCAGTTGTTCTGTGAGGAGAGAGAGATCAGACATCTGTCAAGGCTATGCGATTTACTGTGGAAAAAAAAAGAAAAATCAATTGATAAACTGTCCGTCTGTAACTTCCGTCCGTAATTGGCGGGTAATGGGCGTCTGTCACTAAGCGCCTGTTACAGTCGGTCAGTGGGCGTCTGTCATTAGGCGTCTATTAGGGGCGGTCAGTTACCTCCTTTCATTAGGGACCGTGTGTCCGTCTGTTACTGGCGACCAGAGGCCATCTGTCACTGTCCGTCTGTCACTGACGGTCAGCCATCTGTCACTGTCCGTCTGTTACTGGCGGTCAGAGGCCATCTGTCACTGTCCATCTGTTAGTAGGTCAGTGGGCATCTGTCACTGTCCATCTGTAAGTCTGTCAGTGGGCATCTATTATGGTCCGTCCTTAATTGTCGTTCAGTGGACGCACCGCTACTGACGCTAGCGAACACTTACTTTTAATTTTTAGGGTGAAATATACATAATCATTTTTTTTTCCTTTCTGAGCTTTTTAGTATATAAAATGTCTCAAAGATTATATAGTGCAGAGCAGGCATATGAAATTCTAAGACGGAAATATTTTCCGATAGCTAGCTCCGCTTCCATCCCCAGACCCCGTAGCCCTATGGTGGTAGAAGTCGCCACCTCATCGCATTCACAACCCAGCGGTCCCATCCCTACCACTACGTGGGTTCCTGCTTCAAAATTTTCCCCCCAAGTACCACAATCTTTATCTACTCTCCAAATTAATGTGGACGTCACCAATTTTACCCCATTATGATTTTTTCTTCATTTATTTGTGGACAATAAAGTCCTGGAATTAATTGTGCAGCAGGCTAATCTGTACGCCACAGTTTGCTGTACAAAAGCCCACATCTATTTATATAAGATGGTGGACCCCCACAAGTGTCCCTGAAATAGAAAAAAAAATTGGGGCTTACCCTGGACATGGGCATTGTAAAAAAAGCCATCTGTCCGATCCTATTGGGCTGCGAGTACTGTCGACTTAAGCCGTGTTTGCAGCAGTTGTGTCCCGAAACCGCTATGAAGCACTAATGCGGTTTATGCATTTTTTAGACAATTTCCAATTCCCCCCCAGAAATTACCCAGCCTACGACCGCCTAAATAAATTAAGACCCCCTTATTTCCCTCCTTAGGGATTTATTCTTAAAATGATATACCCCTGATAAAAATCTGGCCGTTGATGAATCCCTTTTTAATTTTAAAGGCCACCTTTCCTTCCGTCAGTTTATTCTCTTCAAGCGTGCTAGATATGGGGTAAAATGATATAAGGTGTGCGAGAGTATATGTATATGAGGGCAGAGACTCCCAACTTAACCCCCCAGGCTGCCCTGAAAATATTGGGACATAGGGAAAAATTGTGTGGGATCTATTGGTGCCATTCCAGTACAAAGGGTACCACGTGTACACTGATTATTTTTATACCAGCATACCCCTTTTTAAATCCCTCCATGCTGCAAACACAGGGCTTGTGGGACAGTCCGTAAAAATAGAGTGGGATACCCACAACCGCTGGTGTCCAAGCATTTGGAGAAAGGAACATGCTTCGCCCTTGCAACTGACCAGCTGCTTGCAGTAAAGTGGAAGGACAGGAAGGATGTCTACATGCTAACCACCGTGCACCACCGTGCACGCAGACACCACACAGACACCTGTTTGAGTGCCCCCCACCTGGGCACTTTCAGAACTCCATTTCCCTCACCCCATCCCTGCCACTGCCAGCAAGACATATCCTCAGAAACGATGCAAAGACGGAAGGAGGAGGGACACCCGAATTTACTGCCCCAGTTGCCCATCACAACCAGGCCTC
Source organism: Bufo gargarizans (assembly GCF_014858855.1). NCBI lineage: Eukaryota > Metazoa > Chordata > Amphibia > Anura > Bufonidae > Bufo > Bufo gargarizans. Next base: position 312,266,246 of record NC_058080.1, read on the forward strand.
TGCAATTACCCCTGTTTTGAGGCATACCATACGGTTGCTAAATATTAATTTTATTTAATACCAAAAAGGGTGGGGGGATGTTTTCAGGAAGTCAATTTATTCAAATTTTCGGCTTAGTTTGTAGGCTTTTCAGGGAGGGAGGGATCCTTTTGGGATGGGTTGTCGAGCTATATATTTTTTTTCATACATTGGAACAAATTTTGCCTTTTCTGATTTGTTTTCTTAATTTTTATAATAAATTTTTTTTATGACTATGTCCTGCCACACAAAGCTGTTAATTCCATTCACATTACTGTATCATCATATTGGCATGAATTTTTTTTATTTGGAGGATCGCTAATGATTGAGTTGTTACTCACCAGTACACTAAGGGCTTTATTAAGAATTTTTTTTTTTTTTGTGGACACGCCACAAGACATCTAGAAATCCTGACATCATTTTGGGAATTAGTGATCCATTACTGTTCCTACAGACGGTTCTGGACACTGTCCTTTTATATATCCTGTAGGTGACTGGTTGATTGTGTGCATAGCGGTTTCTACCTTGCCTGGCAGGGGACTGTTATGGTGCACCGCGTCACTTAGCACGTTTGTCTCTCATATAGGGATTGATGGGGCTAAAGAGACGTTGTACGCCCAGTCACTGTCCTTAAATGCCAGCTTGTCATTATAGCCCTTTCTGTGTTCCTGTATCTTGTAAACAAACTGGAATTTGCAACATAGTTAGTGACATTTTGCAGAGTTTTCTTGGACATGTTGCTTTTCATTACAGTTCAGTTTTTTTCTGCAATAAGTAATTATACGTCAGACCAGAACGCTGCTCACAACAGCATCAGAATGACAGAAATGCGGGACAACTGCATATGTACAGGTAAATGCCTTTTTATAAATCTGCCTCCCTTATAAGTGCACAGCTTCACTTCTCATCTGTACGCGCCACAAAGATAGGAATGTGGCGGATTTCTAAGACAGTAACATAGTTACCCATCTGAAAATATTTTTTCTCCAATTTCATGTGAAAATGTTATTAACAGTTTAAATAAAACCATATATACTCATTATTACATTTTATAATAATTTTGCACTTAGCATGCTCACTACACCACTAGATGCATGCTGTAAGGGATCTAGTTTTTAAAATGGGGTCATTTATAAGGGTTTTCTATCATTTTGCAGCTCAACGCCATTACATGTGTGCAATGGGGCCTGAACCATTTTCCGTTTATTATCTGAAAAGCCCCAGGTGCCCCTTTATGTTTGGGCTTTGCCGTGTGTCAAGACATAAGATTAGGGCCACATTGGGGGTATTTCTGAAGACAGGAGAAATGGGGTGATACATTTTGGGGTGTACTTCTTCCTTTTTATGTGCTCTGAACAAAAAAATATATCTTTAAATTGACATTTTTGTGTAAAAAAATAAATACATTTTTTTTTTGCCTGCTTAGCATTAGTTTCTTTAAAAAACTAGAAGGTCTAATAGCTCACTACATCCCCAGATGAATAGCTTAGGGGGTCTAGTTTTCAAAATGGGGTCATTTATGGGGGGTTTTCTATTGTTTTGGCAGCTCAACACCATTACAAGTTACAAGTTAATTTTGTGTTCTGAAAGCTACTGGGTGCTCCTTTAGTTTGGACTCTGCCATTTGTGAAGACATAAGGTTAAGGCCACATTAGGGGTATTTATGAAGACATGTATCTTTCTTTAATGGGGAGGTGGAACCCAGTAGTGTGTTTGATCACCTCTACTTTCCCAAAATCTGTGGGGTGTAGTCTTGGGCGAGCATGCTCAGCCGAACACCATTGACTCGAGCATCGCGATGCTCGGCACATAACGGTGTTCGGTTGCTCTAGCGCAATGCTCGAGTCTCCTCACCGCACATTTGTTGGCTGCTAGTACTGGCACTACTGGTAATGCCGTAGCCATGTTGATTACTGGTATTACAGTGATTGGCTGGCCGAAACGCGTCATCGGGTGCTATATAGCACCCGATGATATGTGGTTTGGCTCAGTCTTAGTCAGGGCGAGCTGCAGCAGAAGGGACAGATAGTGTAAGGACAGGAATTGGTTTTTTTAGGCAGGGTTTAGTGTTGAAAGGTGTTAGAGACCCAAAAGTCCTTTTAAGGACTATTGTTTTATCTGCCTGCAACATACCAATATATATTATTAGCGCAACCTGCGCTAAATTGAGTGCAATTGTTTGGCCGCTGCTGATAGTGATACAACCTCTGCTACATCTGTTGTGTTACATTTGCGCATCCTAATTATCTGTGACATTCAGCGCAATTGTTTGGCCGCTGCTGAAAGCGATGTTACCTGCGCTACATCTTCTGTATAATGTTTGCACATCCTAAATATCTGACATTCAGTGTAATTTTTTCTTAGCCGCTGGTGACAGCGACATTACCTGCGCTACATCTCCTGTATAACGTTTGCGCATCCTAAATATCTGACATTCAGTGTAATTTTTTTTGCCGCTGGTGACAGCGACATTACCCGCACTACATCTTTTGTATAACGTTTGCGCATCCTAAATATCTGTGACATTCAGTGTAATTGTTTCGCCGCATTACCTGCGCTACATCTCCTGTATAACATTTGCGCATTGTAAATATCTGTGACATTCAGTGTAATTTATTTGTAAGCATACACTTACAAAACCTGCGCTACTGTAGGTGTGACATACATGCTGGCATTTATACTATTTAATATGCTGAAGGCAAGCAGTAAGGGACGGGGAAGTGGCCGTTCTGCTGATGGTGCACGCAGAAGCCGTTGCCTTGGGCACAGTGAAACTGTGCCTGCTGCCAGAGCACATGAAACACACTCATCTGCGATACCTACGATGTCCCAGTTTGCAGGGCGGTGCAGGACACCACTCTCGAAGTCACACCAGTGCGACCAGGTGGTCGGTTGTATTGCAGCAGATAATACTTCCAGTCGGTCAAGCACCACCCTGTCTTCCACAAAGTCCAATCTAAGTAGCCAAAAGTCTGGTCAAAAGATTCCTTAGGCCGAATGCACACGGCCGTGTTCCGCTGCCAAGAGCGGTCTGTGGTATGCCGGGCTGGATTCCTGTTCAGAGCAAGAGCGCACGGCGTCATTGGTTGCTATGACGCCGTGCGCTTCATGCCACCGCTGCTGTACAGTAATACACTATACGAGTGCATTACTGTACAGCGGCTGCGGCATGAAGCGCACGGCGTCATAGCAACCAATGACGCCGTGCGCTCCTGCTCTGAACAGGAATCCAGCACGGCATACCACAGACCGCTCTCGGCCGCGGAACACGGCCGTGTGCATTCGGCCTTACCCTGATCCTCCTTTCTCCCACCATGGAGAGTCTTGGCAAACAAGTGATCCCACACTCGGATATTCTGAGGAGCTCTTTTCATCGCCATTCCTTGATTTGGGCCTCTCACCATGCCCGCTTGAAGAGGGACATGATGAGATCTTGTGCACTGATTCCCAAACTCTTGAGCATCCACGTTCAGAAGAAGATAACGGTGGGGAATGGCAATTAATGTTTCACAAGGTGGATGATGATGATGAAACACAGTTGCCAATAAGTCAACAGCAATTAGTGCCTCAAGAGGTTGATGATGAGGATGAGACACAGTTGTCAATAAGTGTTGAGGTAAGTGTTAGATTTAAATATATATGTATATATGCCCTTACATATATGCATATACAGTGGGATGCGAAAGTTTGGGCAACTTTGTTAATCGTCATGATTTTCCTGTATAAATCGTTGGTTGTTACGATAAAAAATGTCAGTTAAATATATCATATAGAAGACACACACAGTGATATTTGAGAAGTGAAATGAAGTTTATTGGATTTACAGAAAGTGTGCTATAATTGTTTAAACAAAATTAGGCAGGTGCATAAATTTGGGCACCACAAAAAAGAAATGAAATCAATAGTTAGTAGATCCTGATTTTGCAGAAATTACAGCCTCTAAAAGCTTCCTGTAGGTTCCAATGAGAGTCTGGATTCTGGTTGAAGGTATTTTGGACCATTCCTCTTTACAAAACATCTTTAGTTCATTCAGGTTTGATGGCTTCCGAGCATGGACAGCTCTCTTTAAGTCACACCACAGATTTTCAATTATATTCAGGTCTGGGGACTGAGATGGCCATTCCAGAACGTTGTACTTGTTCCTCTGCATAAATGTCTTTAGTGGATTTTGAGCAGTGTTTAGGGTCGTTGTCTTGTTGAAAGATCCAGCCCCGACGCAGCTTCAGCTTTGTCACTGATTCCTGGACATTGGTCTCCAGAATCTGCTGATACTGAGTGGAATCCATGTGTCCCTCAACTTTGACAAGATTCCCAGTCCCTTCACTGACCACACAGCCCCACAGCATGATGTAACCACCACCATATTTTACTGTAGGTAGCAGGTGTTTTTCTTGGAATGCTGTGTTCTTTTTCCTCCATGCATAACGCCCCTTGTTATGGCCAAATAACTAAATTTTAGTTTCATCAGTCCACAGCACCTTATTCCAAAATGAAGCTGGCTTGTCCAAATGTGCTTTAGCCCACCTCAAGCGGCACTTTTTGTGCTGTGGGCAGCAGAAAAGGCTTCCTCTGCATCACTCTCGCATACAGCATCTCCTTGTGTAAAGTGCGCCAAATGGTTGAACGATGCACAGTGACTCCATCTGCAGCAAGATGATGTTGTAGGTCTTTGGTGCTGATCTGTGCGTTTACTCTGACTGTTCTCACCATTCGTCGCTTCTGTCCATCAGAGATTTTTCTTGGTCTGCCACTTCGAGCCTTAACTTGAACTGAGCCTGTGGTCTTCCATTTTCTCAATATGTTCCTAACTGTGGAAACAGCTGAAATCTCTGAGACAGCTTTCTGTATCCTTCCCCTAAACCATGATGGTGAACAATCTTTGTCTTCAGGTCATTTGAGAGTTGTTTTGAGACCCCCCATGTTGCTACTCTTCAGAGAAAATTAAAAGAGGATGGAAACTTACAATTGACCCCCTTAAATACTCTTTCTCATAATTGGATTCACCTGTGTATGTAGGTCAGGGGTCACTGAGCTTACCAAGCCAATTTGAGTTCCAATAATTAGTTCTAAAGGTTTTGGAATCAATAAAATGACAACAGTGCCCAAATGTATGCACCTGCCTAATGTTGTTTAAACAGTTATAGCACACTTTCTGTAAATCCAATAAACTTCATTTCACTTCTCAAATATCACTGTGTGTGTCTCCTATATGATATATTTAATTGAAATTTTTTATCGTAACAACCAATGATTTATACAGGAAAATTATGACGATTAACAAGGTTGCCCAAACTTTCGCATCCCACTGTATATATATTGGCCCTTTCGCATGGGCCAGTCCAGGTGGTGTAGGTGTATACATAGAGATGTATGTATGCCCCCTTGTCAGCATACATCTCTAAGTATATAATATATATGTATAGGTGGGCTTATTGCTGTCCATTCAGACCCCCAGTTTTATATCTTTGTATTTATGTGTATACAGTGCTGCCCATAATTATTCATACCCCTGGCAAATTTTGACTTAAAGAGGACCTTTCACCGATTATGACATTGTGAACTAAGAATACAGACATGGAGAGCGGCGCCCGGGGATCTCACTGCACTTACTATTATCCCTGGGCGCCGCTCCGTTCTCCTGCTATGCCCTCCAATATCTCCAGTCACAAAGTTATGGTAGGCGGAGTCTGCCCTTGTTCTTCTGTAGCGCTGGCCAATCGCATTGCAGAGTTCACAGCCTGGGAGAAAATAACCTCCCAGGCTGTGAGCTTTGCGCTGTGATTGGCCAGCGCTAGAGCAGAACAAGGGCAGACTCCGCCTACCATAACTTAGTGACTGAAATCTCCGCCTACTATAACTTAGTGGCCGGAGATACCGGAGGGAATAGCGGGAGAACAGAGCGGCGCCCAGGGATAATAGTAAGTGCAGTGAGATCCCCGGGTACCGCTCTCCATGTCTGTAGTCTTAGTTCACAGTGTCATAATCGGTGAAAGGTCCTCTTTAAAGTTATTTTTATTCAACAAGCAAGTAATTTTTTGACGGGAAATGACATAGGTGTCTCCCAAAAGATAATAAGACAATGTACAAGAGGCATTATTGTGGAAAAAATGAATTCTCAGCTTTTATTTACATTTGAGCAAAAAATACAAGATGTTCCGCACTGTGGAAAATCTCAGAGGACGTGGTCGGAAGCCAAAAGTTTCACCTGTGCTGGACGGGAGGATAGTTAGAGAGGTGAAAAAGAATCCAAGGATCACCACCAAGGCCATCCTGAATCTGGACTCTGCTGGTGGCAATGTCTCAAGGCAGACAATCCAACGGACACTGCACAATGCAGACCAAGGAGGACACCACTTCTCCAGATAAGGCACACAAAAGCTTGCTTTGCCTTTGCAAAAGCTCATCTGGACAAAGAAGAAGACTTCTGGTCATCTGTGTTATGGTCAGATGAAACAAAAATTTTATGGTTTGATCACAATAATGTTTCCTTCATTTGGCGAAAAAAAGGAGAAGCCTTCAATGCAAAGAACACCATCCCCACTGTCAAACATGGTGGTGGGAACCTAATGCTTTGGGGGTGTTTTTCAGCCAATGGACCAGGGAACCGAATCACAGTAAACGGCACCATGAAAAAAGGGCAATACATGAGGATTCTCAACAACAACATCAGGCAGTCTGCAGAGAAACTTGGCCTTGGGCACCAGTTGACATTTCAGCATGACAATGGCCCAAAACACACAGCAAAAGTGGTGAAGAAATGGTTAGCAGACAACAACATTAACGTTTTGGAGTGGCCTAGCCAGAGTCCAGACTTGAATCCAATTGAGAATCTGTGGAGGGAACTAAAGATCAGGGTGATGGCAAGAAGGCACTCCAACCTGAAAGATTTGGAGCTCATTGCTAAAGATGAATGGGCAAAAATACCTGTGGAGACATGCAAAAAGCTGGTCTGCAATTATAGGAAGCGTTTGATTGCTGTAATAGCCAATAAAGGCTTTTCTATTGATTATTGAGGGTATGAATAATTTTGGACTGGATACTTTTTGCTCAAATGTAAATAAAAGCTGAGAAATGTTTTTTTCCCCACAATAATGCCTCTTGTACATCGTCGTATTATCTTTTGGGAGACACCTATGTCATTTCCCGTCAAAAAATTACTTGCTGGTTGAATAAAAGTCAAAATTTGCCAGGGGTATGAATAATTATGGGCAGCACTGTATGTGTGTAATTGTAAATAGGACTGTATTGTATTGTTATAGTGTGAATAATATATATATATATATATATATATATATGTATATATATGTTATATATTGCTGTGTGCTGCTATAAATATATATATCTATTCCATTGATATAGATATATATAATTATAAGGGATAATTAGACTAGAGACGTGTATAATGTTAATAAATACCTTTTATTTAAACACTGTGTGTAGTCTTTTTGTTGTAGCAGGCGCCGCAGCAATAGCCGCAGGTAGTTTAGTATAGAGTAGGGCAATCAGAGTGTATTTGTATTTTAGGTATAAATAGGCGGAGGCATCAATAGACGACTCACGCCTATTTATGAATAATAATTATTGAGATTACCCTAAATTTCAATAATATTTCCCTTAATAATAAGTGAGGTTCTTGTTAGGTCAACAAGTCAGGAAGATGGAAGAGAAGGTCGTGGACGATGAAATAACTGACCCAACCTAGGAAGGTGGTAAGCCAAGAGAGGACAGCAGTACAGAGGGGGAAGGATTCGCAGTACCGAACAGGCTGGAAGAGGCAGTGGGTTGGCAAAAGGGAGAAGGCGGTCCACACCAAACAGGCTCGCAACTGTTCCCTGGAGCACCCTCTTGCGGCAATCTCACTTGCCAAGGGGTAGGTGTTCCGCAGTATGGCGCTTTTTGAGGAAAGTGCGGACGATAAAAGAATTGAGCAGGGGCGTGAACACTAGCAACCTCACCACCACCAGCATGATCCGCCAGATGGCATCAAAGCACCCTAATAGGTGGGCTGGACGCCTGGGTCCACAATCAGTGCCTGCGGGTCACACCACTGCCTCCTCTTGCCCTGTGTTACATGCTGGCCAATCCCCTGTTCAAGACGCAGGCCCGGATGCCTCCTGCCCTGCACCTGGACCTTTGCAAGCACCATCAGCTAGCACATCCACTTCTGTGTCCCAGCGCAGCGTACAGCTGTCCATACCCTAGGCCAGTGGTGGGGAAACTTTTTTGTCAACTGGGCCAAATATCGCCAAAACGACGATTAAAATTTATTTCGAGAGCCACATTTTTAAAACCTAAAATATTGCGTCAACCGTACCAGTGAGGACTATTAGGGCTCATGCACACGACCATGTGCCCGTCGTTGCCATATTGCAGGCCGCATACGGCAGGTCCGCAATACACGGGCACTGGCCGTGTGCAGCCCGCATCAAGGACCCATTCACTTCAATGGGTCAAGGATCCGGGATATGAGTGCTACAGTGTGCTTCCTTGATGCTTCTGGCTGTGCCTCCGCACTGCAAAAAAGTAGCGCATGCACTACTTTTTTGCGGTGCGGAGGCACAGCCAGAAGCACCACGGAAGCACACTGTAGCACTCATATCCCAGATCCTGGACCCATTGAAGTGAATGGGTCCGTGATGCGGGCTGCACACGGCCGTGTGCAGCCCGCATCATGGACCCATTCACTTCAGCATGCGCTTTTTTGCGGTGCAGGCAGTCGGATGCGGATCGCGAACCCCATTCAAGTGAATGGGTCTGCGATCCTCATGCAGCTGCCCCATGGTCTGTGTCCGTTCATTGCGGAACGCTATTTGCGGTCCACAGCACAGGCCCGGCGCCCTTACATTCGTGGGCATGAAAATAATCTACAGAGCCGCCGGTCTGGCAACGCTGCAGCAGCGCTTGCAATTACCAGCTCACCGACTACTCAGCGACATGAGCACACGCTGGAACTCCACGTTCCACATGTTGGCCAGGCTTTGTGAGCTTCTGGTATTCACTAGCGATGAGTGGGCATGGATGTCTGACCTCTGTGAGGTTTGACGCAACTTTGAGAAATCAACACAGATGGCGAGCGGCGATGCCCCAATATCAGTTTAACCATCCCATTTCTGTGTCTACTGAAACGCTCGCTGCTTACAATGAAGGCAGACGCTTTGCATGTGGAAGAGGTGGAAATGGGGGAAGACAGTACACAGGATGATAGCCAGACCACCCTCAGTTCGTCTTCTCAGTGCGAATTGAATGATGATGAGGGGGAGGAGCAGGAGACGGTTGCCCCTCCGCTACAGAGGGTAGTACCCATAGCAGGTTTATCCCATCTGTTCAGCGTGGATGGGCCAAAGAGGAGGAAAAGGATGAGGAAATTAAGAGTCATGCTCCTGATGAGAACGGTGAAGTCTTGTCTGGGACTTTATGTTATGCTGCCTTTCCTGTGACCCTCGCGTTATACGCATTTTGGCCAACACCGATTACTGGTTGTTCACCCTTCTCGACCCCTGCTACAAAGAGAACTTCTCATCTCTCATTCCTGTGATGGAGAGGACTAGCAAAAAGGTGCAATACCAGAAAGTCCTTGTAGAAAAATAGCTCCAAAAATTTCCAACTGATATCGCTGGCGGCAGAGTACGTAGTTCCTTGGGCAACCGAGGAGGGGAGACGAGGGGAACACACAGCAGTTCCAACAGAGGCAGGGCAACACTCTCCAAGGCCTGGAACAGTTTCATGACACCCCGCCAGCACCCTCACCCAGATGTGCAGCCTAGTGTCACAAGGAGGAAAAAGTTTTGGAAGATGGTGAAGGAGTATGTAGCAGACCGTGTCAGCGTCCTCAGGGATCCCTGTGTGCCTTACAACTATTGGGTGTCCAAGCTGGACACGTGGCACGAACTGGCGCTCTACGCCTTGAAGGTGCTGGCCTGCCCTGCCGCCACAGTTTTGTCAGAGAGGGTATTTAGTGCTGCTGGGGGCATAATAACCGATAATGTCAACTAAAAATGCTGACATGTTGACTCTTATCAAAATGAACAAAGCCTGGATTGCCCCTGACTTCTCTACTCCACCAGAGGAAAACGGCTGAACATAAAGGCGCTTTAAATGTGGCTTTTATGGTGTATTGAATACACTGTATCCCCATGCACCCCTTCCACCATAAAAAAGGGTATATATGGTTCAATCTTCCATTTCTCATCCTCCTCCATCATATCAACATGCTTGTTAGGCTGCCCTCGCTCCTGTTTTAGAGGGTCAGCTCAGCAGCGGGCCCTCACCCCTAATGCTTTAGAGGGTCACTAGCAGGCCCTCGCCCATAATGTTTTAGAGGGTCAGTTCAGAAGCAGACCCTCACCCCTAATGTTTGAGATGGTCATATCGGCCACCAGGCCCTTGCTCCTAGTGTTTTTTAGGGTCACCAGCAGGCCATCAATCATAATTTTTCAAGGGTGTGTATGATGCCCTCCTCTATGTGTAATAAAGGGTGTATTGGAGTGACGGTTCCTTGTAATTTTTGGCAGCCCTTTCATTTAGTTCATAGGCTTTATGAGTGTAGGAGTCCCACTACCTGAACTATTGTACCACAATGTGAATGAGGCCCTCCTTTATGTGATATACAGGTTGCCTCTTCCTTGTAATTTTTGGCAGCACTTGCCCTTTGTATACAAGTAAATATACAGGAAAGAATGTTTCCTCTAAAATCGATTTTATCTTCGGTTTTGTGCGTATTATTGTCAGTCTGTAAAAGTGGCGTACTACTCGGACAACATTGTTCCCAGCAGCGACCTGGGAGTCCAAGATGCATCCAGACATCCTGCCCATGCTGTTCCCGAACCATTTCAGTGGTGTTTCCATCAATTTCTGACCTTCCCCTGTGAGCCAGACCCCCTTCCCCCTTCAGAGCAGGGTGTGCCTGGTTTAGTGCTCTGGTTCTCCAATTGACTTCCATTGTGCTCTGTAGAGCACCCAAGCAACTTGAGCACCCAAGCACTTTGGTGTTCGATCAACACTAGTAGCGTGTTTACTGAAAGCAGCCTCATGCCCCTTAACCTCCTTCAGGACACCCTCCTTCCACTCAGCAGGGGTGTTATGATCCCCAATGTGCAATTGTTCCCACCAGAGAACCTCAGGACAGACTTAAGGCCTGGCTGGCAGACTGAGTGACTGGACAGTTGAACAGGACAATATTATCATTCCCAATATAAAAACAAGACGGGATGTCCAGCTTCCAAAAAAGACGTTGTTCTTTATTCCAAAATGACACAGGATAAAAACAATCCAACACGGCAAGCAGGTCTACATGTTTCGGATGCTCTAATACTGATCCTTGGTCATGAATAAGGATCAGTATTAGAGCCTCCGAAACATGTAGACCTGCTTGCCGTGTTGGATTGTTTTTATCCTGTGTCATTTTGGAATAAAGAACAACGTCTTTTTTGGAAGCTGGACATCCCGTCTTGTTTTTATATTGTTTGCAACTGGTGCCCCTTCCAAGCACCGTCTGTGCTTTCACTGCAAGACTGACCAGGTGAGCGCCGCCTACGGAACTTTTATACTTTTGTGCTATCATTCCCAATATATAATAATTTAGCAAGAGTCTGGTATTTGTTTAACTGAATAGGCTGGTCACTAATGTTTAGCATGCAGACTGGCACCCTGCAACGTTTCACAGTAACTAGACTGCGTGCAGTGAGCAAGTATTCCTTACCCCTACCAGTGTAGGTTCCACAAGAGCCTGGTAAGCTTGCTCACTTAGTCCTATACGTGCTTTACCCCAAAGTAATGTCTCATAGTGAGGTTGTAACCATATGGCTTTAGCATCACTTACCCTTACATTTCCAATCTCACCCTTGTGGTCACTGAAATGTTTATGTCCTTTTACTGACCTCAGTGTATGTAAGGCTACTTTCACACCTGCGTTAGGTGCGGATCCGTCTGGTATCGGCACAGATGGATCTGCACCTATAATGCAAACAATGGTATCCGTTCAGAACGGATCCGTTTGCATTACTATGAAAAAAAAAAATATGGGGTTGTTGGATATGAGTTTTTTTCTTTTTTCCCCTTTCTCCTCTCTCCTGGCTAGCTTTGCAATAAAAAGTCTGGTGGCTTTTTTCCTTATTTTTTTTTTCTTTCTTATATACCAGTATCTCACAAAAGTAAGTCCACCCCTCACATTTTTGTAAATATTTTATTATATCTTTTCATGGGACAATACTGAAGATGTGACACGTTGATACAATGTAAAGTAGTCAGTGTACAGCTTGTATAACAGTGTAAATTTGGTGTGCCCTCAAAATAACTCAACACACAGCCATTAATGTCTAAACTGCTGGCAACAAAAGTGAGTACATCCTCAGGTGAAAATGGCCAAATTGTGCCCAAAGTGTCAATATTTTGTGTGGCCACTATTATTTTCCGGCACTGCCTTAACTCTCTTGGGCATGGAGTTTACTGGACCTTCACAGGTTGCCACTGGAATCCTCTTCCACGCATCCATAATGACAACACGGTGCTGGTGGATGTTAAAGATCTTGGGCTTCTCCACCTTCCATTTGAAGATGCCTCTCAGATGCTTAATAGGGTTTAGGTCTGGAGACATGCTTGGCCAGTCCAGCACCTTTACCCTCAGTTTCTTTACCGCCACACACGCTTGACACCATCTGAACCAAATACGTTTATCTTGGTCTCATCAGACCACAGGACATGGTTCCAGTAATCCATGTACTTAATCTGCTTGTCTTCAGCAAACTGTTTGCAGGCTTTCTTGTGCATCATCTTTAGAAGAGGCTTCCTTTTGAGATGACAGTCATACAGACCAGTTTGATGCAGTATGTGGTCTAAGCACTGACAGGCTGACCCCGCACACCTTTAACCTCTGCAGCAATGCTGGCAGCACTAATACATCTAGTTTGAAAAGAAAATCTCTGGATATGACGCTGAGAACGTGCACTCAACTTCTTTGGTTGACCATGGGTGGAACCTATCTTGTTAAAACGCTGTATGGTCTTGGCCACCGTGCTCCAGCTCAGTTTCAGGGTGTTGGCAATCTTCTCATAGCCTCAGAGAGTTCTTTGCCATGAGCGACCATGTTGAACCTCCAGTGACCAGTATGAGAGAGTGCAAGAGCGATTACACCAAATTTAACACACTTGTTCCCCATTCACACCTGAGACCTTGTAACACTAACAAGTCACATGACACCGGGAAGGAAAAATGACTAATTGGGCACAATTTGTCCATTTTCACTAAGGGGTGTACTCACTTTTGTTGCCAGCGGTTTCGACATTAATGGCTGTGTTGAGTTATTCTGAGGGCACACTAAATTTACACTGTTATACAAGCTGTACACTGACTACTTTACATTGTATCAAAGTGCCATATCTTCAGTGTTGTCCCATGAAAAGATATAGTAAAATATTTATAGAAATGTGAGGGGTGGACTCACTTTTGAGATACTGTAGATGTTTCGTTGGAATTTGTGGAATTTGTTAAATGTCTTGACTTGAACTAAAGATAACCAAAAAAATAAAATAATAAGATATGGTGCAAGTTAATTAACATTTTGTTGTCAGGTATCACACTCTGTCTTGAAAGCAGAGAAATGTATATGTAAAAGTTCCTCTACATGTTTTGTAATTTTTTTTCATAAATAAAAGGTTAAATATATCAACCCAAATTTACTTCACTAACAAAAAAGTTTTCAGAATTGCTTGGATAAGTAAAAGCATTCCAAAGTTATTACCACATTGGTGACATCAGATTTTCAAAAATAGGCCTGTCTGGAAGGTAAAAACTGGGTGCCTGAAAGGGGTTAACTAACAATGGCTGTATACAATTCAATACTGTCACAGCATCAATCAAGAGTGATCCTTATGAGCAGAGTGTGGACTTACAGGCTCACCACATACTGCACACACTCTCACCCATACATCTGCTTACACTGACATGCATAGACACCCTTACAGACTCACTTACCTGACTCCAGGCCAGGAGCAGACAGCAACAGGAGCTAGGCATGTGGAAAACAGACAAAATTGGCTTGCTGCCGACCATTCTTGAGGGCATACAAAAGTTGTGCTTAAAGGGGTTATCCGAGACCCTAGAAAATGCCCCTCACACTGAATTTACTTACCTGGCTCTGGTGTGGGGATCAGGAGCGGCACAGGGAGCCAGGTAAGGCTACTTTCACACTTGCGTTCGGGGCTCCGCTTGTGAGTTCCGTTTGAAGGCTCTCACAAGCGGCCCGAACGCTCAGAATGCATCAGTCTGGCACTGTCTGTCCTCCATTCCGTTCAGCAGGCGGACACCTGAACGCTGCTTGCAGCATTCAGATGTCCGCCTGGCCGTGCGGAGGCAAACGGATCCGTCCAGACTTACAATGTAAGTCAATAAGGACGGATCTGTTTGACGTTGACACAATATGGCTCAATTTTCAAACGGATCCTTCCCCTATTGACTTTCAATGTAAAGTCTGTACGGATCCGTCTGAGCAACTTTCACACTTAGAATTTTATCTAAACTATAATGCAGACGGATCCGTTCTGAACGGATCCATCGTCTGCATTATAGGAGCGGATCCATCTGTGCAGACACCAGACGGATCCGCTCTGAACGCAAGTGTGAAAGTAGCCTAAGTAGATTCAGTGTGATTCAGGGCCCGGGCATATGGGGGACATTTTTTAGTCTCGGATAACCCTTTTAACTAGATGGACACATACAAACAGCAAAAATAAATAAAAAATCATGAAAATGTAACCTCAAACTTGACTGCCATGCTTAGGTAGCTGGAGATGTGCTCCCAGCTGCCTCATCTAAACTGATCCTGGCCCTGTGTTCTATGTAGCACTCAGTAATATAGCACAATCAGCCAAAAAAATAGGCCAACACTTTTCAAGCTTGATGAATGCTAAGGTGTAGCCGGAACGTTGTAAGTACCTATTATATGGATTAACAGAACACAATTTATTTTCACCACTGCAAATTTGGGTGCTGCCTCTACTGTGGGGCTCACATTCTAAGTTCCCTATCAGTATGTCTTTGGCGTGTGGGAGGAAACTGGAGTACCTGAAGGAACCCACACAAGCACAGGGAGAACATACAAACTCCATGCTGAACCTAGGACCCCAGTGCTGCAATCAAACGTTTAAAAGTGGACATAGAATATAAAAGGGTTGTCCCATTAGTTCCCCCCTACTGACAGACACTTATCCTCTATCTTGTCTTATAAAGATTAGAAGAATATGGCCAAACCCACTGATGTGACAGAGGTATCGTCTCCTGGCTGGACGCTACAGCTGTCACTCAAAGCAGAGAGAAGGGGCTGGGAAGCTGCTCAATGCAGAGAGCATTTGACAGTGAAGCTCTGCCTCCGGTGCACTCGGGAAAGCAGAATCTGACTTCATATTCACACTACTCCTGATGAAAAAAGATCCACAGAGGGGATGTTTGTACTGCTGTCCCCAGCCCCTGCCTAGTACTAGCAGCAGTCCAGCATGGTCAAAACCGGATGACACGCTCCTTTAAATTAGTGAGCATATGCCCTGGCCCTCTAGTGCCACCTATTGAATAGCGATTCTATAAGTCAATGTCTGGCTTTTTTTATTATTATTATTATTTATTATTAAAGCGCCATTCATTCCATAGCGCTGTACATATGATAAGGGGTGCACATACATAATACAGACAATTGCACTAATCATAAACAAGACGAGTTACAAACTGGTACAGAAGGAGAGAGGGCCCTGCCCATGAGGGCTTACAATCTACATGGTATGGGAGGACACAGTAGGTGCGGGTGAAGCTGGTCATGGCGGTATAGAGGCAGCAGGGTCACTGGTTGTAGGCTTGTCTGAAGTGGTGGGTTTTCAGGTTTCTTTTGAAGGATTTCACTGTAGGTGAGAGTCTGATATGTTGGGGTAGCGAGTTCCAGAGTAGTGGAGGATGCACGGGAGAAATCTTGGAGTCGATTGTGGGAAGAGGCGATAAGAGGAGAGGAGAGAAGGAAGTCTTGTGAGGATCGGAGAGTGCGTATGGGGATGTATCGGGAAAGTAGCTCAGAGATGTAGGAAGGGGACAGGTTATGGACGGCCTTGTATGTATTTGTTAGTACTTTGAAGTGAATTCGCTGGGCAATGGGGAGTCAGTGAAGGGACTGGCAGAGGAGTAATAGGGTAAGAGGTGGATTAGTCGGACAGCAGAGTTGAGGATAGATTGGAGGGGTGCGAGAGTGCTAGATGGAAGGCCACAGAGGAGAGTGTTGCAGTAGTCTAGGCGGGAGATGATGAGGGCATGTACAAGCATTTTCGCAGTCAATATAACAATATTTCCCAGTGAGCATTGCCTTCACACAGGGCGGAAAAATCTGCCAGAAAACACATAGGTGAGGATTATTTACCACAGTGCATATTTTGATGTGGGTTTTTAGCAGTGGATTTTGTTGGGGATTTCTATATGGATTACATCTCCCATCAAAATGGATGGAGACATTCTGCACTAGAAAAGCCTCAGCACATAATTATATATCCAGAATCTTATCCTACAGCAGAACATAGGCCAGGGATTGACACTGTTCAACCCCACATGATGACATGGGGGAAATCTTTATGTGGTGCACTTTCTGGAGAATTGTTATGCCAGACTCCCAACCTGGCGATCTCCACAAGGAGAAACTTAATTCCCCCAGACGATCATTTAAAAAAAAATACATTTAGGGGCTTGGAAGAGGTTTTCATATGTCAAATAACTCCTTGAGACCCCCTTCCCACACTTAATGTGTGAGTTTACACAAATAATTTGGTGAAGACCTCAGTAATTGCACGCTCTTCCAAGGTGTATATAAATATGGATAAAGGCAGATATGGGCAGGCAGATATGTCACTGTCTATAGATTGCCTCCTTCCCATGCGATAAGAATAGTGGATATGAAAAAGAGGTTTTTCCCCATTATTGGAAGCACTTGTTCTTACCCTATGGCAAGCATAACCATAACAGTCCCCTCCCCCGCCTGCAGCCGACAAAGCTTTAGAAAATGAACTGCAGAACAATCTTCAGGTCAGCTACGGGGGGCCGGAGGGAGGGTGACTTTATCCCTGCAGCCCATGCTCAGACAGCACAGTGCTGCTGTCTGAGCCTGAGCTGTTAAAAAGGACATCCCTGCACCGGATGGGAGGACAAGGGGTCAGAAAGCCGGACTATCCCGCCTAAAACCCTACCTTTAAGCCCCTATTACACTGCACGATATTTGGGACAATTCCTGGAAACAAGTCTTCCTAGATACGCTTATTCCTGATATCTGGCAGTATAATCGTATCGCTGCTCAGTTGATAAACAAGGGATCGTTCGTTTGTCGGCTGATTTGCATATTTTATCAGGGTGAAGGATGTACAATTATCGTCAGCACATCTCACCATGTAATCACGGATGGGCTACCGATAATCAATATAACTAAATGAAGGAGGAATGACTGGTAGCGATCATTGCTCCCCATTCACTTGGCTGATGCAAATTAGTGCTGATCGACAATTTTTTTTTTGCGGCTCCTTGAAATAAAGCAATGTGACAATGCGACCCCCAGACCAAAAAAAGGTTGTGCACCCCTGCTCTAGACAATGCTTTGAGAGTTAGGCTACTTTTACACTGGCGTTTTGGCTTTCCATTTGAGAGATCCGTTCAGAGCTCTCACAAGCGGTCCAAAACGGATCAGTTTGCATTCTGATGCATTCTGAATGGAAAAGGATCTACTCAGAATGCATCAGTTTGCATCAGATCAGTCTCCATTCCGCTTTGGAGACAGACACCAAAATGCTGCTTGCAGCGTCTTAGTGTTTGTCTGACAAAACTGAGCCAAACGGACGCGCCCTGACACACAATGCAAGTCAATGGGGATGGATCCGTTTTCACTGACACAATCTGGCACAATAGAAAACGGATCCGTCCCTCATTGATTTTCAATGGTGTTCAAGATGGATACGTTTTGGCCGTTAAAGATAATACAAATGGATCGGTTCTGAACGGATGCAGACGGATGTATTATCTGAAAGGATGCGTTTGTGCAGATCCATGACGGATCCGCACCAAACGCGAGTGTGAAAGTAGCCTTAAATACATCAGCAGTAGCCGCCCAAATGTCACTGACAGTTGCTACTATGTATCAGTCTGGAATCTTACTCAGGAAGTATCCATTTCTCAGCTGAGAGAAGGGCTAGCTATGTGAATGTTTGCAGGCTATGAATGTAAACAAAAATGTTCTCATTCATTGACAGCAAACAAGCATCTTAAAATGGTGAGAAATTGAAACCTAAAGTATATTAGAAAGTTTGGGGAGTTTATTATTTATACGGTGACTAAGCTCTATTTGTATAAAATTATAAAACCTCTTTAGATGTACGTCCGTTACACTTTACATCTCACTTCCGAAGTTGCCCTTGTGAGGGTCTACACCATGGATGTCAAACTCATGGCCCTCCAGATGTTGCAAAACTACAACTCCCATCATTCCCTGATAGCTGTAGTATGCCCAGGCATGATGGGAGTTGTAGTTTTGCAACAGCTGGAGGGCCACGAGTTTGACGTCCCTGGTCTACACTGAATGCCAAGGTGAGATTTTCATCTTTTAGCTTTTTGTTCTTGGGTTAACAGGAAAAAATGTAGGGTCCTATCTATGGGCGCTGTCATCAGGAACGATGAAGACTACAGTGCTGTGTCCACGAAAACTGGATAAAATGTTTAACCGTATGCATGCTGAACACATTGAACATGTCATGTAAAGCACTTTAGGAAACTTTGACCTTGCTCAACTCCTAATCAGGTAAAAACTTCCAGTGCGTTTGAGTAAATTCTAGCCATGATTGAAATATTAGAGAAACCTGAGTTGAAATCAAAATGGCGGCAAAAACAGTTTCCCCCACAAAATAATATGGCCTCCCCCCAAATAATACTTTTACACATTGGAAGTCAATTTTCTACAAATACACCAGTTAAGGGTGCGTCCAGTCTTTTGCTTGACTAATATACTGTATATATACATATTTGTACACCGGTCATTATACATTTGGTTGCTATAAACATTCCCTCACAACACAAAAAAATGCACATTATTACCACAATCAGATTTTGAAAGATGTATAAATTTAATGTGCTTTTTCTTTTGTACAGTATATATAAAAAGAAAATGATATTTTGTTCAAGTCAAATCCCAATGATCTTTAGCGGACTTTGACATTTGAAGAGCATATATTCACAATGCGACAATGTGACATGTCATGGCTTATAAGTGCATGGCAAGCAAATCCCTGAGAAGCCATTAACATAGCCATCTGTTTAATTCCCACAACCTCTCATGTGATATATAACTGCTGAAAGATATCTATACAGTAAAGTAAGAACATAACCCAATACCAACAACAATCTTTATTGTCCATAAAAGTCCACGTCGTGTCCAGGGTTGCAGAACATCCATTTCTGCCCATAAACTGTAAGCAGCAATAAATTAATATATTCTTTATGTTTCCTGCAGAAAGACAAGATAAGTATTAAGAAAGAAAATAAAATACAAATCACAGTGTTATTTTTCTTATATTAACACCAGTAAACGTATAAAAGTCTTATACTATGTGTGCCCCCAAAAAAAGATCATGTCAAATAAAAAATGGTATGTTCAGCTGATAAAAATCCATGGGGCATAAGTTACACAGGTGATTTTTTAGTAATATTATAAAGGAATATTATGAGTGCGCATAAAGACCAGAGGGGGCACTACCATTCTTACACCTAGATATTGTCTCTAATGGCTAGCTGAGAATGTCATCTGTGTATCTAATTCCAGGTCCTCTGACATTGTGCCTTAATAATACTGCTCTGTAACCTATGTATTGGATTTCATGCACTGTGCCTGGTTGTCCAGCAGGTGGCCGTGTACCTGGCAGATTACCTTTAGAAAGAATGGAACTTACCATTCCATTCTCCCCCTTTTGGGCAGACGTTTGGCTAGTCCTGCTTCTTATAGAGAGTTCAGTTTTAGAGTCCAAAGGGACCAGACATGGTGCTTGAGGGGAGAATTCCCCCCTTCTGCAGCAGGAGTCTTCCAGGGGAAGCAACTTGCAAAGCACCCCGACTCCTCGCAGTTCATAGATGGAGTATTGCGAGGGGGTCAACTGCCAAAGACACTCTACTCAATGGTACCAGAGCCTCCAGAAAGTCCAGTAACCAGACTGAAGCCAGAGAATACCACAGCAGCAGAGGAATAAAGCAAAGTATTCAAGTTTATCTGCCAGTTTACCCTTAGCCTGCTGGAGCCAAGAGAAAGATCAAGTACTGCTTGGATAACACAAGTCTATTGCAAGTTTATTCAAGTAAAAACCATTAAACTTCACCAAGTCTGGACTCTGGCTCCCCGCGCCGCTGCTGCTTCTCTCCGTGTCACCCACGATACTAGGGAGGCTCGTCCCCATCACCGCCTGCCATTGGCTGCTCCCCCCGACACCAGATGTTTTCATCCACGCACTGGGAGACGCGGCAGCCACTGTGGAGGGACCAGGAGCGGTGTGGGAAGCCAGGTAAGCAGATTCAGTGTGAGGGGCCCGGGCATATGGTGGACATTTTTTTTGTCTCAGATAACCCTTTTAAATACAAAGTCCATTAGTGACCAATTTACCTTTTTAAGGCAGTCCTTAATGGGCCTTAGGTCAGGCCGTCACCTTTTTATGGCAGCCCAGTCTAAGCGCTGCACGGATCTCTCACATGAGAGCCTGACTCCAGTTCTAACGGCCTGCATCGGCAGAACCCCCCATCCGGGCCGTTTAGTCCCTTAGAATCACTACACAGAGACCTGGCCGAGGAGAAAATGACCACCAGCACTCCACTCATTGTGTACGGCGCTGTGCTTCGCACAGTATGAAGGGGCCCCCACCGATCCAATATGGATTTCTTATCCCTAAGACAGGTGATGAATATTTAAGCCCTGGAAACCCCTTTAAATAACTACCCATTATACTTTTGTCACAGAGTCTTTGAAAACAAAAACATGTTCCGTACCTTTCCTCTGAATCATATTACCAGAATACATGAAGAGTATAATAATTCATGCAGTTTGTTAGGCAATATGTAATTTCATGACCTGAAAAGAACCTGGATGTTCCTCTTTAATACAGTTTAATACCGTTTTCTCCTTACATAAAAGTTGTTTACTACATTTTTCCTGCTTTACACCTATAATTCACCACCCCCCAAAAAAAAGAAAATTCAACTTTTTTTTTACTACACGTGTACAAACATTACTGTAGGCCACACAATGTAGGCAAAATTCTGCATTCTGTTTTCTAAAACGTGTGTTTGTCCCCTTTTTATAATCGTCGTTTTAATATATCGGATGCAAGAATAAGGCCTCTTTCACACTACCGTTTTTTTTTTCCGTTTTGCGGTCCGTTTTTTGCGTTCCGTATACGGTCCGTATACGGAACCATTCATTTCAATGGTTCCGCAAAAAAACGGAATGTGTTCCGTATGCATTCCGTTTCCGTATTTCCGTTCCGTTGAAAAGATAGAACATGTCCTATATTTGGCCGCAAATCACAGTCCGTGGCTCCATTCAAGTCAATGGGTCCGCAAAAAAAACGGAACACATACGGAAATGCATTCGTATGTCTTCCGTATCCGTTCCGTTTTTTGCGGAACCATCAATTGAAAATGTTATGCCCAGCCCAATTTTTTCTATGTAATTACTGTATATGCCATACGGAAAAACGGAACGGAACGGAAACGGAACCACAACGGAAGCAAAAAACGGAACAACGGATCCGTGAAAAACGGAACGCAAAACACTGAATTCAATATACTGTAGTGTGAAAGAGGCCTAAGGCTGGTTTCACACGGGCGTTGCGGATTGGGGCCGGATGCGTTCAGAGTGCGTTCAGTGAAACTCGCACTATTTTGCAAGCAAGTTCAGTCAGTTTTGTCTAAGGTTGCGTTTAGTTGTTCAGTTTTTTCCATGTGGGTGCAATGCGTTTTGATGCGTTTTTCATGCGCGAGATAAAAAAACAGAATGTTTACAAACAGCATCTCTTAGCAACCATCAGTGAAAACGCATCGCACCCGCACTTGCTTGTGGATGCAATGCGTTTTTCACACAGCCCTATTCACTTCTATGGGGCCAGGGCTGCGTGAAAAACGCAGAATATAGAACATGCTGCGATTTTCACGCAACGCAGAACTGATGCGTGAAAAACAACGCTCATGTACACAGACCCATTGAAATGAATGGGTCAGGATTCAGTGCGGGTGATATGCGTTCACGTCACGCATTGCACTCGCTCGTGTGAAAGGGACCTTATAGGTGCCAAGGGTGGGACTAGAATTTTTTGTGTTGGAGTGTGGTGGCTTTTTCTATTATTTTGCCTAAAAATTTTTTATTTACTATTTTCTTATTTGATACTTTAAATGCCCTCTCACAGGTTTTGTACATTACAGGAGGAATACTGCCCCTGCAGTTGAGCCTCAGTGCAGAGCTGATCCCAATTTATTATGGGAGGGATGGCAATGTGGGGGACACTACTGTGTGGGGGGGGCAGCGTGGGGGACACTACTGTGTGGGGGGGGGGGGGGCAGCGTGGGGGACACTACTGTGTGGGGGGGGGGCAGCGTGGGGGACACTACTGTGTGGGGGGGGGCAGCGTGGGGGACACTACTGTGTGGGGGGGGGGCAGCGTGGGGGACACTACTGTGTGGGGGGGGCAGCGTGGGGGACACTACTGTGTGGGGGGGGGCAGCGTGGGGGACACTACTGTGTGGGGGGGGCAGCGTGGGGGACACTACTCTGTGGGGGGAAAGGCGTGGGGGACACTACTGTGTGGGGGGGCAGCGTGGGGGACACTACTGTGTGGGGGGGGCAGCGTGGGGGACACTACTGTGTGGGGGGGGGGCAGCGTGGGGGACACTACTGTGTGGGGGGGGCAGCGTGGGGGACACTACTGTGTGGGGGGGCAGCGTGGGGGACACTACTGTGTGGGGGGGGCAGCGTGGGGGACACTACTGTGTGGGGGGGCAGCGTGGGGGACACTACTGTGTGGGGGGGCAGCGTGGGGGACACTACTGTGTGGGGGGGGCAGCGTGGGGGACACTACTGTGTGGGGGGGGCAGCGTGGGGGACACTACTGTGTGGGGGGGGCAGCGTGGGGACACTACTGTGTGGGGGGGGCAGCGTGGGGGACACTACTGTGTGGGGGGGCAGCGTGGGGGACACTACTGTGTGGGGGGGGCAGCGTGGGGGGACACTACTGTGTGGGGGGGGCAGCGTGGGGGACACTACTGTGTGGGGGGGGCAGCGTGGGGGACACTACTGTGTGGGGGGGGCAGCGTGGGGGACACTACTGTGTGTGGGTGGGGGGGCAGCGTGGGGGACACTACTGTGTGGGGGGGCAGCGTGGGGGACACTACTGTGTGGGGGGGCAGCGTGGGGGACACTACTGTGTGGGGGGGGGCAGCGTGGGGGACACTACTGTGTGGGGGGGGCAGCGTGGGGGACACTACTGTGTGGGGGGGCAGCGTGGGGGGACACTACTGTGTGGGGGGGCAGCTTGGGGGACACTACTGTGTGGGGGGGCAGCGTGGGGGACACTACTGTGTGGGGGGGCAGCGTGGGGGACACTACTGTGTGGGGGGGCAGCGTGGGGGACACTACTGTGTGGGGGGGCAGCGTGGGGGACACTACTGTGTGGGGGGGCAGCGTGGGGGAACACTACTGTGTGGGGGGCAGCGTGGGGGACACTACTGTGTGGGGGGGCAGCGTGGGGGACACTACTGTGTGGGGGGGCAGCGTGGGGGACACTACTGTGTGGGGGGGCAGCGTGGGGGACACTACTGTGTGGGGGGCAGCGTGGGGGACAACTGTGTGGGGGGCAGCGTGGGGGACAGCGTGGGGGACACAACTGTGTGGGGGGGCAGCGTGGGGGACACAACTGTGGGGGGGCAGCGTGGGGGACACTACTGTGTGGGGGGGGGGCAGCGTGGGGGACACTACTGTGTGGGGGGGGCAGCGTGGGGGACACTACTGTGTGGGGGGGGGGCAGCGTGGGGGACACTACTGTGTGGGGGGGGGCAGCGTGGGGGACACTACTGTGTGGGGGGGGCAGCATGGGGGACACTACTGTGTGGGGGGGCAGCGTGGGGGACACTACTGTGTGGGGGGGGGCAGCGTGGGGGACACTACTGTGTGGGGGGGCAGCGTGGGGGACACTACTGTGTGGGGGGGCAGCGTGGGGGACACTACTGTGTGGGGGGCAGCGTGGGGGACACTACTGTGTGGGGGGGCAGCGTGGGGGACACTACTGTGTGGGGGGGGCAGCGTGGGGGACACTACTGTGTGGGGGGGGCAGCGTGGGGGAAATTTTGGGGGCAGCGTGGGGGACACTACTGTATGGGGGAAATTACTGTGTGGGGGGCAGCGTGGGGGACACTACCGTGTGGGGGATACTACGGTGTGGGGGACAGCATGGGGGCATTGCTATTGGGGAGGCACTGTAGAGGCCAGTCTATTATTTCTGGGGACACTATAGAGGTATTATTACCAGGAGCACAATATAGGGTGTTATTACTGGGGGCATTATAGGGGATGGTATAGCTGCTGTGGACACTATAGGAACATTTGGGGTCATTTATCAAACTGGTGTAAAGTAGAACCTGCTTAGTTTCCCATAGCAACCAATCAGATTCCACCTTTCATTTTTGACAGCTCTTTTGGAAATGCAGTTCTACTTTAGACCAGTTTGATAAAGGACTCCAATTATGTCTATTAGGGTAAGTATTTTTTCAGCAGTATAGTACCTAGGGGCATTGGGGAGCACAACGGGCACAGGTATTGGGGGTGGCAGCAGGATGACACCAGGATGGAGAGGTTGATGAAAAAATTGAGAAATCTAACATGTCTGTTACAAACTCTGTAGAGACGAGATGCGGCTGAAAGAATTTCTCATGGCGGTCTAATGGAGGAGAAGAGGAAAGAGAAGATCTACATGACAGGAGATGTCCCTGGATGTAAGAGGTGTGTGGTCAAGTATTGGGGGGGGGTGCCAGAGAAATGACCCACCCCAGGTTGTCTAAGTGAACCCCTCAATCTTCACAGTACCCCTGATGGTGGTGATATACTTTCCCAAGGCAAACACCAGGTCACTACCTCTTGAGAAGGATAGGCACACGAGGCAGCTGGTCCAGGCAGACCAGGAGGTACCTGAGAAAGATACCAGAGGTACAGGCGTTGTCAACAGGCTGAGTCATAACCAGGAGCAACAGTGCAGGACCGAAGGATAAGACAGAAGTCAGACAGGCAATAGGTCAGGGAAGGCAGAACAGGTCAGGCAATTCAGATCAGCAACAGGCAAGTCAAGCAGGGATCAAACAAATAGCAGAGACCAGGCCCACAAGCAGCTATCAGGAACCTTAGCAGGACACAAAGACCTTGACACTAAGGCATCTGGGAAGGGGGCTGAGCCACTTATATATGTGCAGGAGGGCTAGGATTGGTTGGCGAGGTCACATGATCCAACCCATAAAACACAGGAAGTGACGCGCGCCAGCCCTTAAGGAAATGCTGCAGGAAACAAGCAGCAAGCATGCGGTGGCCAAGGCTGAAAGGAAACACTGGCAGCAGATCACCGCTGAACACGGCGCCCGGGACCGCGGCGGTAAGCAGAACAGCGGCGCACAGCAGCTGCTGTTACAGTGACATGTAAACTGCTTAGCTCTGCTATGTTATGTCTTCCATTGGAGCTTATGCTAGAGAGAGTTAGGAAGCAGAATCCTCTGTTTGTCCTATGTATGGGCAGACATGGTCTGTCCCTGGCAAACTATGAAGCCATGCTTTCAGACAAGCTCCCACTGTAGATTGCATGTGGGCCGCTTGTGTGATCCTCCTAATGTACATGTACGTCAATGACTGGTTATGCGTATTATACTACAAAGTGGATTCAGTCACTTGGCTTTGGTTATAATATTGCATGATATAAGGGACAAACATATGGATTTTCTGTAATGACATAATCCATTCAGATAGGTGTATGAATCAGGCTATAAACACGCCTTAACATCTTCCAGCCTGAGTACTTACCTTAAAGCTTTGAAGTAGTATTGGTGCCCGTCAGTGAATAAGAGGTGTGCCTTTGCTGCATTCCAAAATGTTCAAATATCCAGGTTCTTTGAGAAATATCTCGGGGGCTCTGATTGTCTCATTTGTAAAATTTTCTTCCTTTCCAACTTTGCTTTGACAGTTCCTAAATACGGCAGCAGAGAAGCGGATGCCGGGTGGTTACTTGGAGCAGGGGCTGATCACTGTGGGAGTAGGGGGATAAACCAGGGCGACGTTCACTCGCTCACTGCCATTTTTAGGACACACTATTTCTTTTATCCCTTCTGGTCTTGGCTGAGTCAGTAACTCTCCTACAAAAGAAACAGAGAAAGATGATATTGCCATATATTCATTACGATGTTCATTTTTAATTAAGATATTATAGATTAAACATTCCCAACCTTTGTGAGGCCATAAAGGGAACCTGTACATACTGAGGGCGGCATAAAGCACTGCCACACACTGATATCAGCTGCGTGTCACTTACGTGTGACTGTTTGTTGTGCACGATACCAGCACTGTGAGATAAGACATATTTATGAGCCCTGCCCTGCCACAGACAGCATTTCTCCTTATGCAAGTAAGGCCTCCTGCACACAGCAGTATCTAATGCGGTCCGCAAATCACAGATCCGCAAAATATGGATGTAGTTTATGTGCATCCCGAAATTTTGCAAGACCCACTGTAAAAAAGCCTATTCTTGTCTGCTAAATGGAGAATAGGATAGGTTCTATAATTTGCGGCCCGGCCACACGGATGCAGACAGCACACAGATGACATTCATGTGCTGTCCAATTTTTTTGCAGACCCATAGAAATGAATGGGTTAGTGTGCAATGAGCGAAAATGCAGATA
This sequence comes from Bufo gargarizans, assembly GCF_014858855.1. Classification (NCBI taxonomy): domain Eukaryota; kingdom Metazoa; phylum Chordata; class Amphibia; order Anura; family Bufonidae; genus Bufo; species Bufo gargarizans. The sequence continues at coordinate 312,293,222 of NC_058080.1, forward strand.
GGACATGGACGGGAAATAATAGGCTGGGTCTACATAGCGACGTGTCACACGACATTGAATCTAATGATTATCAATGGTGTTGCAGTGCGACTTTACTGTGTTTTATGAATACATCAGACTGGTGTCTCAGTGCTGGCACCATGCTGTAGCTCTCACTCCTTTGTTTCCAGACCATCTAATACACACTGTGCAGCCTGCTCCTCCTTTCTATTGTGTTCATCGTCCTCTCCATCCATAATCACACCAATCCATGGTCCAAGTTTGTGTTGATAACAAGCATATAAACCATGTAGAGAAACGAATAGTAACTAATGTTTGGCGATCAGATACGATGATATACAACTCCATCTGCACTAAATACCTTTCACACTCCCTGGTGTGGAGTGAAAGAAGGCTGAATGATTGGGGGATAAACGATCGTATTAACAATCACTTTGCTTATTGTTGGTTATTCTCCTTAGTCAGGTGGCATCTTTACAAGGGCTAGTTATTGGCATATTCAGAAGAGGTAGATTTGTTGCAGAACTTTCTGTAACTACCATTCATTTGAATGGAGCTTGGTGAAATCTATGCACATTTGGATGCATGGAACTGTGTTTCAGTTACAGAAAGTTCTGCAAAAAATACGTTGCATGTGAATATACACTAAAGGGGGGTTTCCGCATATCCCCATCTTCACCCCTCCGGCCCCCCTGACATGAGCATCAGAGCATTTTATGTGTTTTGGTTTATATTTTTACACTGCTAGGCGGAGGCTTCTGCCTAGCAGTGTTCCCAGTCACGTCACGGGCTCTGATGGGTTGGCTTTAATGCTGCCCTAGCCGTTTAACATGCTAGTGCAGCGGTAAAGCCCGCCTATTGGTACCGGTGACATCATTGGACTCTGCTGGGCGGAAGCTTCCGCCTAGTAGTGTTAAAAACAGAATGTACTAACTTAATCACACAGGCTACAGTTCTATGACAAAGTCTGATACACACTTCCTGATCCAAAACTAATATCCCCCACTAGGTCCAGCTCACTGAAGAATCAGATTACAGCTGTCCATAAACGTCTATAAAAGTAAACTGCTGGAAGCAGAGACAATTTTCTCCAATAAGATATATTACAAAGTTTCTTATATTCATTCACATGTACTATTAATTTATGCAAAGCTTATAGAAAAGTGACTAGACACTGAAAGGTGAAGGGAGAAAAAGGAACTTTGGAGCAAAATAATTTGCACACCCCTATGGATTTTGTAGCAACACGAAATATTTAATTTTGACCTGCTTTAAGGGCTAAACCCAGCAGACTATAGAATGGATCACCGATCAAGCGAACTGCAGCCACACACATCACTAGTTAAATAGCAGCAAACATTTTCTCTTTGTGGCGCCTGCAGTATGCAAGGATTAACAATACTCTTCACCACAGGCCTCCATTTGTGAATAAAAAGCTGCTATGTAAGAGAATGCTGATATTTTCCACATAACATTTGACTTGTGTTTGAGAATCCTATAATCCCTCTAGAGATTTAATCCAAGATTGTAACCAATACCATGTTAGGACACTTTTAGATGGATGTTTACAGGGCAACCAGACTGTAACAGGAGATAACTATTGTAATTCTGGCAGTGCTTATTTACTGAGCAATTTCAGCATTAGCAGTTGGACATAAAACACTAGATATTGGTGAAACATGTTCTGAAGAATGTACTAGCAGGCCAACATGGCACTCGAGTATGTTCAAGTAGCAGCACTGTGGACAGTCCACTTACAATTCAGGTATGAGATGAACTACAGTCAGGTCCATAAATATTGGGACATCAACACAATTCTAACATTTTTGGCTCTATACACCACCACAATGGATTTGAAATTAAACAAACAAGATGTGCTTTAACTGCAGACTGTCTGCTCTAATTTGAGGGTATTTACATCCAAATCAGGTGAACGGTGTAGGAATTACAACAGTTTGCATATGTGCCTCCCACTAGTTAAGGTGCCAAAAGTAATGGGACAGAATAATAATCATAAATCAAACCTTCACTTTTTAATACTTGGTTGCAAATCCTTTGCAGTCAATTACAGCCTGAAGTCTGGAACGCATAGACATCACCAGACGCTGGGTTTCATCCCTGGTGATGCTCTGCCAGGCCTCTACTGCAACTATCTTCAGTTCCTGCTTGTTCTTGGGGCATTTTCCCTTCAGTTTTGTCTTCAGCAAGTGAAATGCATGCTCAATCGGATTCAGGTCAGGTGATTGACTTGGCAATTGCATAACATTCCACTTCTTTCCCTTAAAAAACTCTTTGGTTGCTTTTGCAGTATGCTTTGGGTCATTGTCCATCTGCACTATGAAGAGCCGTCCAATGAGTTCTGAAGCATTTGCCTGAATATGAGCAGATAATATTGCCCGAAACAATTCAGAATTCATCCTGCTGCTTTTGTCAGCAGTCACATCATCAATAAATACAAGAGAACCAGTTCCATTGGCAGCCATACATGCCCACGCCATGACACTGCCACCACCAGGGCTTCACTGATGAGGTGGTACGCTTAAGATCATGAGCAGTTCCTTTCCTTCTCCATACTCTTCTCTTCCCATCACCCTGGTACAAGTTGATCTTGGTCTCATCTGTCCATAGGATGTTGTTCCAGAACTGTGAAGACTTTTTTAAATGTCGTTTGGCAAACTCTAATCTGGCCTTCCTGTTTTTGAGGCTCACCAATGGATTACATCTTGTTGTGAACCCTCTGTATTCACTCTGGTGAAGTCTTCTCTTGATTGTTGACTTTGACACACATACACCTACCTCCCGGAGAGTGTTCTTGATCTGGCCAACTGTTGTGAAAGGTGTTTTCTTCACCAGGGAAAGAATTCTTCGGTCATCCACTACAGTTGTTTACCGTGGTCTTTCGGGTCTTTTGGTGTTGCTGAGCTCAATGCCAGGTCTTAAAAAGGAAGGTGTTTGGAGGATAAGTTCATCCGAGTCACCAGCCTCAGAAATCGCAGGTTAACAGCAGCTCAGATTAGAGACCAGGTCAATGCCACACAGAGTTCTAGCAGCAGACACATCTCTAGAACAATTGTTAAGAGGAGACTGTGTGAATCAGGCCTTCATGGTAGAATATCTGATAGGAAACCACTGCTAGGTAGTCACCTGAAATGGTCTTCCAACAGTCTTGAAGGAGTTCCCAGAGATACTTAGCACTTGTTGGCCCTTTTGCCTTCACTCTGCGGTCCAGCTCACCCCAAACCATCTCGATTGAGTTCAGGTCCGGTGACTGTGGAGGCCAGGTCATATGGCGCAGCACCCCATCACCCCCCTTCATGGTGAAATAGCCCTTACACAGCCTGGAGGTGTGTTTGGGGTCATTGTCTTGTTAAAATAAATGATGGTCCAACTAAACGCAAACCGGATGGAATAGCATGCCGCTGCAAGATGCTGTGGTAGCCATGCTGGTTCAGTATGCCTTCAATTTTGAATAAATCCCCAACAGTGTCACCAGCAAAGCACCCCCACACCATCACACCACCTCCTCCATGCTTCACGGTGGAAACCAGGCATGTAGAGTCCATCCGTTCACCTTTTCTGCGTCGCACAAAGACACGGTGGTTGGAACCAAAGATCTCAAATTTGGACTCATCAGACCAAAGCACAGATTTCCACTGGTCTAATGTCCATTGCTTGTATTCTTCAGCCCAAACAAGTCTCTTCTGCTTGTTGCCTGTCCTTAGCAGTGGTTTCCTATCAGATATTCTACCATTAAGGCCTGATTCACACAGTCTCCTCCTAACAGTTGCTCTAGAGATGTGTCTGCTGCTAGAACTCTGGGTGGCATTGACCTGGTCTCTAATCTGAGCTGCTGTTAACCTGCGATTTCTGAGGCTGGTGACTCGGATGAACTTATCCTCCGCAGCAGCAGTGACTCTTGGTCTTCCTTTCCTGGGGTGGTCCGCATGTGAGCCAGTTTCTTTGTAGCGCTTGATGGTTTTTGTGACTGCACTTGCGGACACTTTCAAAGTTTTCAGTGTGAATCTACAATTTTCATAGTCATGAAAATAAAGAAAACTCTTTGAATGAGAAGGTGTGTCCAAACTTTTGGTCTGTACTGTATATATACATATATATATATATATATATATATACACACACACACACAACAGCATATCATTATGGCTCTAGGCCAAAAAGCTGTGAAACTCACAAAAGTGAAGACAAAATATTTGGCCCTGAGTTTAGAATATTGTGTTCTAGAGATTATGTAAAAATGCAAGCATCAGTATGAGAATAAAGGAGGGGAAGAGTCCACTGTGAGGAGAAGGCGACAAGATGGAGTCTATATGACTTCCTTCACATGCTGTTTTTAATATAGTGTGCCATCCTGTCACTGCCCCCCATGAACTGAATATAACATAGCACTGCCATAACGCCCCCCAATAACCTCTGCTTGCGGCTGATGCCAGTTATATAGCGGATAGTGTGCCCCAGGCAGGCCCCTAAACCATTAACTTCTTTTTGACTCCTCAGTGCACCCTGGACACTACTGCTGGCTTACTGACTGTGGCTGTGCATCGTGTACAGCTTCCTGTCACTGTGGCCAGGCAGATCCTTACAGGCAGCACTGGATTAGAGGCTCAGTTCTATCTGCTGGGTGCTAGGCTAGCCAATCAGCAGCAGGCTGTGCTTCCACTGCTAAATGCTGATTGGCCAGTCCATCGCCCAGTGGGCAGTATGGGCTCTTGTAGACTGCGGGCAGGGACACAAACTGTGTAATAGGGAGGGGGCCCATCCAACCCTGGCACATGTACAGTGAGGAGCCCCAGACAGAGCAGCCATTGTATTTAGTGTAATTAGGACCCTTAGCAGCTGCCACTATTAGAGGAATGCCCCTGGTGGTCATTTATTCCATGATGTAGGCTTGGGGAATGCACTGTATATGCAGATTTGCCTAGGAAATGGACGAAGGGCACTTTTAATACTGATGAATAATATAATAAGATATATCCTGGCAATGTGCATTAACAATAATCGCATGATTAGCCCCACAACATGTTTTGTGTACTTCATGGACATATTTCTCGCTTCTGTCCAGTATGTTCTTAGTAACAGTGACTGGAGTCAAATAAGATAGCAAAGAAGAGCTGATCTCTGAAAAGCACATGATATTTGCTGCAGAAGCATAAGACACTGACAGATCATCAAAGAAGTCAATTGTTTCGTCAAATACAAGAATCTGAAATGTAACTAATAATAAATGCAAAAATGCATAAAGAGGGCATATGAAACTAAACCGAGCAGCCTGACTGACGCATGCCCCGTTGTAGGATGAAAGCTGGCAGCTGCAGGTCACCCCCTGGCCAATGTTTCAGTCTCATTTGTCACATATTACAGTCTATAAGGACAGTCGCTAATATAATGTTACTACTGGAATCACTCGCCTTACAAGTTGTAGTTATTTAGACACAAGAGGAGAGGTCCACAACATGCTGTCGTGAAACTACAACTCCCAACATGCTTTTCACTTCTACAGGAGTTCTAGGAAAAGCTGACCCTTGCAATAGAGCAAGGCATGATCTCTTTTGAATATGCCGTCGACAGAATATGCAAATTACGAAAGCCTGAATCTGTGTGCCGCCATATTCTACTCCTAAAAGCTTCTAGGGGAGAATACCAGTTACAAAGAGTCGCATAACCCTTTTAAAGGCAAACAAATGCAAATACATAGTGCATCACTGCGCATTACAAATGGATATCCAGGTGATCCACTGACATCCTGGACCATGAAGAATGTGAACTGGTAGGAGTTCTTCAGTCAGGTTATTGGCTGTGAAGAGCTCAGTTCTACCAGTAAACAGTTTTTATAGACAATCTTATTGCTGTGAAGGGTTTCTCCACCTGAACAAAATTTTAGAAAAATCTGATTAATACAGAAATAAAGAACTAGAAGGGTAAAACAGTAAACTGCTCTTGGTGCCAATTGATAATGTTAAGGCCAGTCTATCTACACTCTCCCAATCTCCTGACTCAAAGATTATGTCAATGAGATGGATCCATTTCAGTTTCTAAGCTGCTAATTCTAATATGGGATCAGGGCATTATAGAAGGAAAGTTATTATCCAACGAAAGAGTGCTGTTGGCTTTTCAGGAATTAATTCTTGGGCAGAGTCCATGAAACAACAGACAGGTGGCCAGAAAGCCTGTTCCACTGCAGCAAATATAGAGACGATGGACTAGGTCAACAATTGATATCACAAATGGAAAAGCTGTTCTTGATTGTTGTCAAACAATTTTGGTACTATATATGTATGTCCAAGGTATTCATTTCATGTTAAAGGGAGTGGACATTTTGTACAAATATTTTACAATAACCCTTAATCTATAATTGTGCAGCAAAAGTCCTCTGAGCCCCAATCAGTGGGTTGTAAACTGCTACAATCCTCGGACGCTCCATCCTTAGGGTCTGAGATGGTGGCGGTGACGTCATTCATCCACATCACCCCTTTCTGTGCTGTCCCTGGACAGATTCTTGTCACGCTCGTGTGTGGGAGGAAAACACAGCATAGGAGGGAAAAGGAGATATCGGAATAAAGCCTGGAAACTAGGGAAGGAAGATGGACGCCTTCTAGAGAAAACACTAACTCCAGTCCTGACAGACTACCAGTATGAACAAGCCCCAAAGGTAGGTAAGTTCATACACCGGATACCTAGAATCCTCTCTCGCCCTATAGGACCCTGGAACTAATGTAAGGACTGAGTCTACCTGTTCCTCCAAAGGGAAGGACGAACAGGAGTCTCCCTCAGGCCTAATGACAAACAGGGAAAGGCAACACACACACACACACATATATATATATATATATAGATATATATAAAATATAAAAACTAAATTCAAAAGGGAAAGGAAACACTTATCTTCAATGAAGCTTTGGTAGCACCAGGAACTTAGCTGAGAACCAAATACAAGCTAACCACAAGTCCAACAGAAGCTATAAACCACAATAAATAGAGAAGGTAAAATGACTGCAATAGCCACACCTAGGGAAACAGGGTGTGGCAAGCACCAGAAACAACACAGACGTCATTTGATCCAAAAGGAAAACATGTCAGATCAAACCACGTGTTGCCAGTCTCACAGATCTCCTGCCACCTGTCGCGGGAACGTCTGTATGTCTCGGTACGTCCGTGACAATTTTCTTCTGTGCAGGAGCTGAAGAGTATATAAAGTTCAGTTCAAGCGCAGAAGAAGACCCATCCAGCGACAGCACAGAAAGCAGAGACATAGGCGAATCATGTCACTACTGCCATCGTCTGCCCTAGGGAAGCAGTGCCTGAGGATTGTAGCAGTTTACACAGCCCACTGATGGGGAGCTTCTGCTACGGGGAAGGTGTGACAGATGTAGGTCACACCAAAAATACATTAGGGATAACTGTAAAATAATTTTACATATTGGCCAACCACTTCCAAGTCCTATCATATAGTATTATATATAATTTGAATACATATTTTACTGAGGCATCATATCATATTTTTGCAGAGCCACAGAACAGGCGACACACGGCCCCATTGAACTGCATGGGTCTGTAACAGTTCCAGAAAATTGCGGAACGGATGCGAACACTGAAGTACGGTCATCTGAATGAGCTCTAAGTGTCCAAGAACCTCTGAGAAAGTAAAACACAATTTAATTATAATGAATGACCACTGACTCATTTATCTACCACATAAAGGGAGAGATTTATCGAGCTCCATAACCCTAGACTGTGGCATCAAAAAGTCACAAATTTTGAACTCCCAAAAAATAAATCCACTCTTCCTGCCTCACAGGCGCTTGGTGTTGTGAAAGGTTTTCTATAATTCTATTTTCATTAGATATTTGTTGACTGCTCTGCCTACCACACAATGTCTATAATTTCTAAATAAATGTCAGACAAAATGGTCAAAAACAGCTACAGTGCCTTGCAAAAGTATTCACCCCCACCTTGATTTTTTTCGTATTTTGTTACATTACAGCCTTAAGTTCAATGTTTTGTAATCTGAATTTTATGTGATGGATCAGAACACAATAGTCTAAGTTGGTGAAGTGAAATGAGAAAAATATATCAATAAAACTATTGTTTAGAAATAGAAAACAGAGAATTGGCATGTGCGTATGTATTCACCCACATTGTTAGGAAGCCCATAAAAAGCTCTGGTGCAACTAATTACCTTCAGAAGTCACACAATTAGTGACATGATGTCCACTTGTGTGCAATACTAAGTGTCACATGATCTGTCATTACATATACACACCTTTTTTGAAAGGCCCTAGAGGCTTCAACACCTAAGCAAGAGGCATCACTAACCAAACACTGCTATAAAGACCAAGGAACTCTCCAAACAAGTAAGGGGCAATGTTGTTGAGAAGTACAAGTCACGGTTAGGTTATAAAAAAATATCCATATCTTTGATGATCCCCAGGAGAACCATGAAATCTATCATAACCAAATGGAAAAAAACATGGCACAACAGCAAACCTGCCAAGAGACGGATGCCCACCAAAAATCACGGACCAGGCAAGGAGGGCATTAATCAGAGAGGCAGCACAGAGACCTATGGTAACCCTGGAGGAGCTGCAGAGTTCCACAGCAGAGACTGGAGTATCTGCACATAGGACGAAAATAAGATGTATGCTCCATAGAGTTGGGCTTTATGGCAGAGTGGCCAGAAGAAAGCCATTACTTTCCGCTAAAAACAAAAAGGCACGTTGTGAGTTTGCGAAAAGGCATGTGAGAGACTCCCAAAATGTAAGGAGGAAGGTGCTCTGGTCTGATGAGACTAAAATTGAACTTTTCGGCCATCAAAGAAAACGCTGGCGCAAACCCAACACATCACATCACCCAAAGAACACCATCTCCACAGTGAGACATGGTGGTGGCAGCATCATGCTGTGGGGATGTTTTTCAGCAGCCGGGACTGGGAAACTGGTCAGAGTTGAGGGAAAGATGGACGGTGCTAAATACAGGGATATTCTTGAGCAAAACCTGTACCACTCTGTGCGTGATCTGAGGATAGGACGGAGGTTCACCTTCCAGCAGGACAATGCCCCCAAACACACTGCTAAAGCAACACTTGAGTGGTTTAAGGGGAAACATGTCAATGTGCTGGAATGGCCTAGTCAAAGCCCAGATCTCAATCCAATAGAAAATCTGTGGTCAGACTTAGATTGCTGTTCACAAGCTCAAACATCCAACTTGAAGGAGCTGGAGCAGTTCTGCAAGGAGGAATAAGCAAAAATCCCAGTGGTAAGATGTGGCAAGCTCATAGAGACTTATCCAAAGCGACTTGGAGCTGTGATTGCCACAAAAGGTGGCTCTACAAAGTATTGACTTTAGGGGGGTGAATAGTTATGTACATTGACTTTTCTGTTATATTGTTCTATTTGTGGTTTGCTTTACAATAAAAAAACAAGCACCTTCAAAGTTGTGGGCATGTTCTGTAAATTAAATGATGCAAATCCTCAAACAATCCATGTTAATTCCAGGTTGTGAGGCACCAAAATACGAAAAAAATCAAGGGGGGGGGGGGGGGGTGAATACTTTTGCAAGGTATGATTTATGTAGATGGGCAGCTTAATACCTAGAGCTCAGTATGATTATATTCTTACCGGAATGATTCATTACTATAAAACTGACCTCCTGAATGGAAATATGATGAGTAAATAATCATGTCACCAATCTCTGACAATCTGTCCTAGTCAGCGCCTAATGCACAATAGGAGACTTTTCTGTCCCCTTGCAAGTTGATTCTAAACTAGATTAATAGAGTTCAGTACATTGAAGGTCTTCGAAATACGCTGAAGAATAAATCCTTTATGAATGTGCATTGGTCCTTACAGTACACGGATATAGGGGCTTTATTGTGAGTCAGCTTTATATCTTTCTGGCAAGGATTCCTATTATTGAGATGAACAATTCATTATACTGTCTTTTAGAAGCTCAGTTGAAAGTGTCCAAGGTCTGGCATAAATCCCATACAAGATAACAGCAGACATGATTTAAGAAATGGAAAACCTTAATGGTCTAGGTTTTATGCATAATGTGGAGGAAACTTCTAGAACTTTTTTTTTAAATAAGTTGATTGATTAACATCAGCACAGAACATGCCAGAAGCTTTATGGCATGGGTTCCATGGCTGAACATCACAAAGCATGGTAAGAAGTGGTGCAAAGCATGCTGCCACCAGACTCTGGAGCAGAGGAAACATGTTCTGCGGTGTAAAGAATCACTTATCTATCTTCTAAACCAGGGATGCCCAACCTGCGGCCCTCCAGCTGTTGCAAAACTACAACTCCCATCGTGCCTAGACAGCCTACAGCTACTAGGGCATGCTGGGAGTTGTAGTTTTGCAACAGCTGGAGGGCCGCAGGTTGAGCATCCCTATGCTAAACTAATGGAATCTGGATTTGGCCAATACCAGGAGAATATTACCTGCCTGACTGTATTGGGCCAACTGTAAAGTTTGCTGGAGGACTGATGGTGTTATGGGGTTCTTTTTCAGGGGCTGGCCTATGCCCCTTAGTTCCAGTGAAATTAAATCTTAACGCTTCACCGTACAAGACATTTTAGACAATTGTATGCTTCTAACTTTGTGGGAACAGTCTGGGGAAGGACCTCTTCTGTTCCAGTCTGACTGTGCATAAAGCAAGGTCCATAAAGGCATGGCATGTTTGGGGCAGTTTGGTGTGGAAGAACTTGACTTGTTTGCATGCCAGGCTCACTCGTCCATCACCAGTGGTCGAACTGTGCACATTTGTGTGGGAGTAACAGCTGTCAGTCGAAAGATGTGAAACTTGATGCATTAAAAACACTGTTGCAGCAAACTTTAAATTGACAGAAGTAATTGATAGTATCAAGTTTATGTCTGCTGAAACGGTATTTAATGTGTTAAGTGTCAAGTAAATATTAGCTATGCCAGTAGCAGAAGGAGAAGATAGCAGACTGCTTACAGCATGGCCAGGTAGTAAACTGTGCACCCAATAAACAAAGTGAACTGAGCCGTGGTCAAACATCTCTTTTGGCTTATGTTCTGATGCTCATGAATTTACCATGTCATTCTTCTTAGGATGCTCCTCGCGTTATTTGGACACATTTGGAAAAATCAGGAGACATTTTCATAAACTCAATAGGAAATGGTGCAGCTCTCCAAACTACAAAAGGTTGAGGGTTTCTTTATCCCATCAGCCGCAGGCAACTTTGTGTTTTTGTTTTTCACTCCCTGCCTTCCCAGAGTCATAACTTTATTTTTCCGTTTACATAGCCATATGAGGGCTTGTTTTTGTGAGACAAGTTGTACATTTGTAATGGCATCATTTAAGGGGGTTATCCAATACTAAAAAAATGTCCCCCATATGCTGGGCTCCTCACCGGTAATATAGTTAGCCCGCTCACTGCGCTGCTCCTGGTCCCCGCACTCCTGCTGCTGCTTCTCCCTGTGCAGGGCTGAAAACAACCGGTTGGGGGGGGGGGAGAGCAGCCAATGGCAGGAGGGGATGGGGAGAAGCCTCCCTAGTGTCACCCACGATGCTAGGGAGGCTCATCCCCGTCCGCCATTGGCTGCTCCCCCCGACACGGATGTTTTCGTCTGAGCCCGGGGAGAAGCGGCGGTGCGGGGACCAAGAGCGGCATAGGGAGTGGGGTAAGTATATACCAACCTCTTGGACAGTCGTTTTTCAGCCTTTTGTTCATCACGAGCCACTATTTTAGGCGAGAAATGAGTTTGAGCCATGGTAATTATTAAAAATGGAAAAGTCTATTAAATATTTAACTGCAGGGACATGGGTTTTGACCTTTTCCAGAATAGTATCTGCAGCTACCAAAAGCCATGGAGCCACATGCTGGGTGCTTGTCACATGTGCCTCTCAATCCACTGGTTGAAGAACACTGCCCTATGGTTATTATTTCAACACAATGGGGAAGATTTATCAAAACTGGTGTAAAGGAAAATAGCAACCAACCAGATTCTACCTTTCATTCTCCAAAGGAGCTCTCAAAAATGAAACATTGAATCTGATTGGTTGATATGGGCAACTGTACCAGTTTTCCTTTCCACCAGTTTTGATAAATCTCCCGTGCTAGATGTGGTAGCATTTCCTTGAGGAGAATCACGATTGGTATAAAATGGTACTGCTAGCTCAGATGTTTACTTTAATGCCTTCTATTCTTACTCAGAATACACAGGCCTATTCATGCAATATGCAACACTATTTACAGCCACCTGGAATCCTACTGTGTACAGGACGCTCCATGTTCCATCTAGCAGAGTGCATTATTTCCTGTGACAGAAGATAAACTATTTCCCTTCATTGTCATCTTGTTCTTTTTATGGAGCGTGTGTTCTTTCAAGTTCTTCCAAGATATTCATTTTTATGGATTAGCCTGCACTTCCACTAAGTGGACAGACCATGAATGGTGATGCTCAAACTATTACGTTCTTCAAATTAACATGTCTTTTGAAACAAAAAGAAGACTTAAGAATTATGGCAAGTATAAATAAGTATAAAGTACAAGCTACACTTCCACCCCATAAGGGTTTTTGCCTTTCTTTGGATCAACACAGTAGAATTATTATTCACTTTATAAGAATTCGGGAGATAGAGACATGTCCTATCTTTTGCATAGCGGAGGCACGGTTTGGAAGCCCACTGAAACACTTGGAAACCCCTCCGTGGGCTTTTGGGTCCATGCCTCAGCACCGTATCTTGCAGATCGCGGATCCATTGAAGTCAATGGGTCCACACTGCAGCACAGAGTTCACACGGCCGGAGACCCTGTATTGCGGACTATTTGCCGTCCGCAACACGGGCGCGAGGGCCATATGTTTGTTTTAATGAGTCCTAATTCAGAGGATTTATTATATTTTACTGAATAGCGCATTTTTTTGGCTTAAAGGGACACTGACAGGCCCTATAAACATATTTAGTTATTCCTATGCAGTCATAGATCTATTAAAGTGTATTCCAACGATATAAGAGTACCCCCTGTCCGCATTGTAAACCATGTAAAAACAACTTTATATTCATCTGTCAATCACATTTCTTTATGCCCAAGGGGCGTTTTTTCTCATACCTTTGTGCCCAGCCGCGCCTCAACTGTCGATTCCTAGTGCCGCCCAGCTCATTATTATTCACTGCGCTGGGCGGCTTTTACAGTCCCCGATCCTATCAGATCCCACGCAATGAGGGCGGAGAGAAGATTTTCTTGGCCGGCGCAGGCGCATTAACTATCAGAATTTCGGATGACATCAGCGCTCTGAAGCGCTGGATATGAGTGCCTTGGAGGAGAGATCCGGCGCAGGCGCAGGCGCAGCAGGAGACAGAGAGCAGCCGCATAGAAGAAAACGGGACGCAGGCGCATTCAATTTCAGGCTTGGGAGGGTGCCGGATACAGGTATGTATCCGGTGCATGCGCAGATGGTCTGATTGAGGCCTGATGCCCATAAGTATCTATTGGGCATGCGCAGGAACTGACAGGATCGGGGAATGTAAGAGCCGCCCAGCGCAGTGAATAATAATGAGCTGGGCGGCGGTAGGAAACGACAGTTGGGGCGCGGCTGGGCACAAAGGTATGAGAAAAAACGCCCCTTGGGCATAAAGAAATGTGATTGACAGATGAATATAAAGTAGTTTTTACATGGTTTACAATGCGGACAGGGGGTACTCTGATATCATTGGAATACACTTTAATAGATCTATGACTGCATAGGAATAACTAAATATGTTTATAGGGCCTGTCAGTGTCCCTTTAATTATCGATTAGAAACATCTAACTTTGATTATATTTAAAGGGTTTCTGTCATCAGAAAAATCATTATGTAGCTGGCTGACATTAGGGATGTGCTAATCTCAGCAGAACATAAGAGTATGATTTATATCTGCCCTGCCGGCCTCCGTTTGCGCTAAATTATGACTTTTATCATATGCAAATGAGCTTCTAGGTGCTGGTGGGGCATTGCTGCAAGATGCCTGCTACCGTCATTCACTCACTGCGCCAAATACTAAAATGGTCACCGCGGGATTTGCGGGGCACAGAGGAGACAGAGGATGTCAATCACCTTTACAAGGGCGTGCCAAACAGTGAGAGGACGGAGCCTCTAGGTGCTGCAGCAACGCCCCACCAGCACCTAGAAGCTCATTTGCATATTATAAAAGTCATAATTTAGCGCGAACGGCGGCAGGCAGAGAGATATAAGTCACACTGTTATGTTCTGCTGACATTAGCACATCGCTCATGTAAGCCAGCTACATAACGATTTTTCTGATGACAGAAACCCTGTAAAGTAACCCATAGTTTGATTGTATAGCCTATAGACATACTAGTTACAATACGACAGTGGTGGCAAACCTTTGGCACGGGTGCCAGAGGTGGCACTCAGAGCCCTCTCTGTGGGCACCTGTGCCCTGGTAAAAGTCTATGGTGTACCAATATGCCTTAGACTTTTCCTGCCATTCACCAGCGCAGGACGCACTATGAACAGTACAGGCAGCACTTTGAATGTAGGCAGGTTATTCTAGCTAAATGATAAAGTACATGGAAGATATACTGTATTGGATTGCAGTATTCAGATTTCATTGCTGTGTTGGCACTTGGCAATAAATAAGTGGGTTTTGGATTGCCGTTTGGGCACTCGGTCTGTAAAAGGTTCACCATCACTGATGATCTACCTTAACATATTCTTTTATAATGTATGGTCACATTATAGTATGTTTTAGTAATACAAGGCTCTTATTTACATGTAATTACGCTATAGGTTATGTTTTTTTTTGTGTTTAAAAGGGTTTTCCAATGTGTGCATTTAAAAGAAAAATAGAAAAAAACTGCCGTTGCAGTCTCCTAAACATCCTGCCCTAGCTCAACACACCAGACATGCCAGGCTTACCCTTAAAGGAATTGTCTCACTTCAGAAAATGGTATTTGCTATTGAGGTCTTAGGTGGCATCTTGCATTTGGCCCACTATTACAGAACTTTGACTATGAGATCATGCAACTAATTTAAAGGGAACCTGTCGCCTCCCCAAACCATCCCAAGCCGCCAGCAGTAACTGCGTGTAGCCAGCAGCACGTTTCTGATGATGCCTTTCTCCCTGAAGGCTGATGCAACAAAAGTACTGGAATCATTGTTTTATCCCCTGCCCGGCGCGCTTCTCCACACATGCTTGAAGTCACGGGGGCAGTGGCCTTCTTGCTTCAAGTCACGGTAACCACGCCTCCTTCGCTGTGAGTGACAGCGCTTATGTAGAGAGTTCGGCTGGCTTTGCCAAACTGCCGGCTGTCAGTCACAGCGAAGGGGCAGGCAAGGGGGCGTGGTTTCCGTGACTTGAAGCAAAGAGGCCGCTGCCCCCGTGACTTCAAGCATGTGTGGAGAAGCGCGTCGGGCAGGGGATAAAACGTTTCCAGTACTTTTGTTGCATCTGCCTTCAAGAAGAAAGGCGTCATCAGAAACGTGCTGCTGGCTACACGCAGTTACTGCTGGCGGCTTGGGATGGTTTGGGGAGGTGACAGGTTCCCTTTAAAGGGTTGTGCCACCATTGAACGGTATGGTGATATAGTTCTGCATAAAAAACTAGTTGCATTTCATTAACTTTGTTTTCCGAAAATGCTCCAGTTGTAAGCTGTTCTCTTTACTTCATTGTAATGGTGCCTCCCGGTTTTTATGGTGTGCACGTCCACCTACTGATATGGTCACACATTCTCAGTTTCATCCTTCAACTGCCACCAGCTGTATTTACTGTTAGAAGCTGTGGCAGTTATAGGGAGAGAGTTGCAGCAGAAAGGATATGCTCCCGTAATCTGTGATAGGAAGAGAGCTGCAGCAGAAAGATCCCACCCCCGGAGCTGTCAGCCTGATATAAATCCAGCAGAGCAATGAATGGGGGAGCTCTGGATCCATGTGAGGTACAGGGCTCGTGCTAGCTTTGTTAGAAGAGATTACCTTGTACTACCGTATACGGTGTCTTCTTTACATCAATCATGGGATAATCCCTTTAAGGAATTGATAAGAACTACACACAGTGCCTGATGATAGAGCGTTTCCTAGTGGAGGGGATTTTGTCTTCATTTGGTACTGGGTATCTAAAAACATTCATTTACAATGCACTCATCAGTCCGGGCTGTTACGTGTGGGGTTTAACCTGTTGTGGGCCAAGAAACATCTCCTGGAGTGGTGTGGATGATTTGGGAGCAGACCTAGCGCAGCCGCTTCCCCATATGTATCACCATACGGCTCAGTGTATAAACAGTAGGTCCAACTCTGACTGATGCTAGAGGCACAATACTGCTTTACTGGGGCTTCTTCTCGGCATATTTCCTAGGGGTCTAACCACCGCACATAATGAGGCCACATTACAGTAAGAAATGAGCATGTGCAGGTTTGTACCACAGCGTACGAATGGGATTTTTAGCTGTGAAAGCTTGTGGTCTGGTGCTAAAGAGCAAGTGAGGAGCCGCTGACAGAATGTGATACCCATTGTAACCAATCAGATCACTGCTTTCACATTCAAAACGGGCAACACTAAGGACCTCAAGGGGCCCTGTTCATCATTTACATTTCTTGTTAAACTTTAAGGGAGAGTATCACCACATATCAACGCTTTAAAGGGATTGTGCCAAGTTTTGAAGTTATACTCTATCCTAACTAACTGATCAGTGGGGTCCCCAACAATCTCAAGAATGGGGGTACCATTCCTCTGCCCTAATGGCGCAGCAAGTCGGGCAAGGACCCTGCCTCTCCATTCATTCTATGTGAAATGAATGGGTCCGCATCCTATCCGCAAAAAAAAAAAATGAACGGACACAGAAACAAACAACGTTCGTGTGCATGCAGCCTTACACAAAGTAAAATAGAAATGATGGAAATGGCAGTTTGTGGCTCCAATGAGCTTGCACATTTTCCCGCTCTCCACTCTATTGTAGCTGCTAAGTCATAGAGATCAGCAGTTTGGAAACCTGTCATACGAGGAGAGGTGCCTGTTTCCCCCGTACAGTAGATAGCAGGCATGGCCAAATTTAAATGGCATTTAACTGACAGCAGGATTAGCTGCCCAGCTCAGGGAGCCTCATCAGCATTTATAACACTTCTATGTTTGAAGACCTGGAACATGGAAAGGCTAAAGGGGGGTGTCACCAGTTCTCAGTTTATTTTTGTTTCAGGGGGTTCTAATTTCCCCTGTGTTTGTGATAAGTTACTCCCCGATTAGAAAATGTACACTGTATGACATCTGTGTTTTTAAAGGGGTTGCGTCACTTCAGTAAATGACATTTGTCATGTAGAGAAAGCATTTTTCCATCATATTATACACTGCTCATTTCCAGGGGTTACGACCACCTGTAAATAGTGGTGGTCATGCTTCCGCACCATAGGAAAAATTGCTGGCCTCTCTAGTGGCTGGGACTGTGGCAGCTCACATCCTGGCCACCTCGTATCTGCACTGCAGCAGTGACCGTGACCCCTGGCTATGTGCAGTGTATAATGTGATGGAAAAATGAATCCAGCCAGCAAAGGAAGCATTATGGACAACCACAATACATTAGTAAGTGCCTTGTATTAACTTTCTCTACATAATAAATGCCACTTGCTGAAGTGAGACAACCCCTTTAAGACAGGACCTGCAAGGTCGTTCTAATGAAATTCTAACATTCGGCATCATAACAAGTCAGTGCAATAAATCTGCTCCCATTGACTCCATGACAGAGTATGTCATGTCATCCATAGGATAAAATAATATAATATACCAATATTGGGAAATATGTCGGTTTTAGTAGCCAACACATGCGTTTATTGTGTCTGGATTGGAATTACAAATGAGATTACAGTTTGCTGTCCTGCATCTTTTGGGTGCAATGATTTCCATGTAACAACCAGTATCAATAGTCTATTGTTGACATATGTCTACCAATGTAATCTCACCAGCCACCTGTGCCAATACCTAGTGCTGCAATGTCAGAGTGGATCGCTCGAAAGAGCCTCAATACACAACTTATACATGTATGCCGGTCAGCAGTCTCTAGCCAAGGCCACTTACTGGAGGACAGGGCTGTCCTCAAGTGCCACCTGCACGTCCCTTCTTTGAGTTTCAGAGACAGCTGCCATTGCCACTGCGTGCCAATGACAGTCGAGATGCCCTGATTCTACAGTCAGACTTTGATAATTTACAGATTATTAAATGTTCTATCTATTAGATTTTATGTGAGTGAAATAACAGTTGAGATGAACATTTCTATATTCCATATACCAGCCAGAAGAAGAACTATGATGAGAATCTGTTGTGCAGTTTGAGTGCCAAGGTTGGCAGAGTCATTGTAAATATCCCACAATATTCATGCCCAGGTTTTGCAAAAGTTGCATCTTGACTGTCAGGCATGGAGTGCTTCCAATCAGTCCAATCTCCATGAGGTGAAATGAGGCAAATTCAAAGTCATCCAGAACATGCAGAGGAACATAATGAGGGACAATAAGCAGCTTAAAGCCTGTACTATAGATTTATCTGCTAGACAGCTTTCCAATCAGCCTTATTATGCTCATACACGAATCAACATCATATGCCAGCGTTTTCTGTCTTCTCACTGGTTTACAGGCATGTGTAACATGGTGCCCGTTTACTGGCTCCCAATACTATGTCATTGAATTTCTTTTTTAATTAGACATTGATTGGGGGGGGGGGGGGGGGGTCTTCTAACTATTGGTGTTTATAGACTGGGTAAAAATGCTCAAGGGGTTGTCTGAGACAATTAAATATCTCAGGGAAGGCCTAAAATGCTTTAAAATGTAAGAAAAAAAACATTACACCCACCCCTTCTCGTCAGTGCAGCGGGTAACTGCAGGGAGCAGGGGTCAGCTACCTCCAGCAATACAGATGTTGTGAAACTGCAACTCCCAACATGCTCCATTCACTTCTATGGGAGATCTGAAAACAGCCAAGCAAGTGTGCATGCTGGGAGTTGTAGTTTTACCACAGCTGTGGGGCTGAAGGTTGCTGATCCTTAGTAGAGATTGGCAGGGGACCTAGGGAGCATCAGAACTGAAGTGGCAGTAGGTCGATGAGGTATAACATCATTCTAAGCTTTCGTAATAATTTGCAGATTATCTCCCACAAATTTGGAATTATACACAATAGGCTGAGATTTAAACATGTCCGTACGATAATCAGGACAATTTCCCATCATGCAATGCAGAGTTGAGTTCAACCTTCAAGAGATACTACATATAAGGCTACTTTCACACTAGCGTTCGATCGGATCCGTTCTGAACGGATCCGATCATATTAATGCAGACGGAGGCTCCGTTCAGTACGGATCCGTCTGCATTAATAACTTAGAAAAAATTCTAAGTGTGAAAGTAGCCTGAGCGGATCCGTTCAGACTTTCAATGTAAAGTCAATGGGGGACGGATCCGCTTGAAGATTGAGCCATATGGTGACATCTTCAAGTGGATCCGTTCCCATTGACTTACATTGTAAGTCTGAACGGATCCGCTCGCCTCCGCACGGCCAGGCGGACAGCTGAACGCTGCAAGCAGCGTTCAGCTGTCCGCCTGTCCGTGCGGAGGCGAGCGGAGCGAAGGCTGAACGCCGCCAGACTGATGCAGTCTGAGCGGATCCGCTCCATTCAGACTGCATCAGGGCTGGACGGAGGCGTTCGGGTCCGCTCGTGAGCCCCTTCAAACGGAGCTCACGAACGGACCTATGAACGCTAGTGTGAAAGTAGCCTAAATTGGTCTTATCTTACAACTGATGTGAAAAGGTCAAGAATAAGACCTATTCAATGCAAGCCCGGCATATTCTGCAGGTTCATTTAGGGTTCTGGAATACCATGCCTTCTCTCCAGAATGTCTTTGAACATTGTGAACTATTTTTATTTATTTTTTTGCAAAGGGCTGATTTACAAGATTGTGCTGAGGATGAGAGACATTTACTTAGATATACTGACGTAATTCCACAGTCTCAAGGTGATCTGTAGTTGCTGACACAAATAAAAAAAATCATCAGCCTTGAATGTTCTTATGAATGCTCTAAAAAACTGAAAAAAAGACAAAACACTCCGCGGAAACTAACCAGCTTGCACATAAGTATTCCGTACAATGACAAGTAGAAGTATGAGACCTTAAGAAATATGAACTGCACTGCAACTCAAGCAAGGGTGCTGAAGGCCAAGCGACCCTTCCAGTAGGTCAGAAGAACCCGAGCTCACTGTACCACACAAGACGCGTCACCAGCAGACTGACTTAGATTTCTTCTTGCTCTTGGGAAGAAAAGAATGTTTGAACCTGGAGCCCCAAGTATGTGCAAGGTCAGCTCCTAGTCGCACGTAGTATGAAGTGTATAGTTATATAGAACAGATGGGGCCTTATTTGCACACTGTAGCTAGCAAATCAATCAGTACAGTTCCACAGACATAAAGGGCGCATTATGGCGGCTAAACTACAAGTACAAAATACTTATGTACAAGCTAGGTTGCCCTCATCTTTACAGTGCTGAGCAGCTGAATGTGAACGCTCCTATAAAGACCAACTATACACAGCATCAGACATCAACATTAAGCATCACCAAAAAAAGGAAGTGTGGAATGGGGGACAAAAAGCTGCCAATAAGCTGTAGACCAGGCATGCTTAACCTGCGGCCTTCCAGCTGTTGTAAAACTATAACTCCCAGCATGCCTGACCAGCCTACAGCAGGGCATCCCTGCTGTAGACTAATTGCTATGGCCACTTTTCCTTTGTATTCCATTTCAGACCTCATGCAGACAACTGTATACGTTTTGTGGTCTGCAAGCTAGGGATCTGCAAAATATGAATTTTATGCAGACTCATTGACTTTTAATGGGTCCGTGGACCTCATTTTCTGGACTAGGACATGTTCTATAATTTGTGGAACAGACATACGGATGTGTGCTGCCCATATCTGTACTTCAGTTTAAAAAATTATAGAACGTGTCCTATTCTGGTCTGCAAATAGCAAAAGCACTGAAGTCAATGGGTCTGCCAAAAATGTGGATGACACACGGTCAGTATCCATATCGTGCAGATCCCCGGTTTGTGGACGGCAATTACTTAAAATGACCCTGACAATTCCTTTACAGTGGACGTGTCTCCACCCCGACATGTCTACTTAATCATTTTATTCCCCATGCAATAACAATTCTGGAGTATTTCCTATAACTCTGTGCTGTCGATGGACGCTGTCGAGGTAGGTCAATGACGTATATATTTGCATATCTCTTAGGCAAACAAAGGCTCCAGCTTTCTCTCCTGCA
The DNA here is from genome assembly GCF_014858855.1 of Bufo gargarizans. Classification (NCBI taxonomy): domain Eukaryota; kingdom Metazoa; phylum Chordata; class Amphibia; order Anura; family Bufonidae; genus Bufo; species Bufo gargarizans. The sequence continues at coordinate 312,314,492 of NC_058080.1, forward strand.
CTCTAGTTGCCTTTCATTGTATGACTTGGCTGTTGGAATACATCCAGGGCACAGCTCATATGTTTCGAGTAAAAACATGCAGGGACTCAGGTCTGCAACAAAGCCAAAGTTCAAATGTGCAGTTAACGGTGATTACAACCCATTTATGATCGTGTGTATGTGGAATTACATACATCGTTGATAACAAGGGTGAGATGTGAGGTTGTCAAGGACAAAAAAATATATGTTGACAGACAACATTGAGACTAAATGTTAGAATGGCGGTTCACGGCTGCCGCTGTCCAGTGCGCCGGCTTTCTGTGTGTAAATGAGGGCCATTGTTCCTTGTATCTCTCGTCAGTTGCAGTACTGCAAGGGCTAACCTAGCTCTGTGAGCTGCTGCCAGGCTCGTTCCAATTGCTCATCAGCCTGGGCTATATCAGCCGCGTGCTTTCATTTCTGGCCTGAGCAATTGGTCTCTACGGATCTTGCTAGGTCTCCCTAGCTTAATAGAGCCTGTAAAAAAGCTATAATTCATTTGTCTGACTGTGTACCAACCTCTGCTTGATTCCTGGATCCTAACCCTCTGCTGCCTGCCCTGACCTGTGCTTGTTCACCATACTGATCCCCTGGCGTCAGCCCTGACCTTTGTTTTTTTTTTACAAACTTCCAGCCCTGACCACTGATTCTTTCCTGACTTCGAGCATAGCCTGATCCCTCTGTGCTTGGCACCCGGTGTCTCCGATCCCTGTGGGTCAGCTGCCATTCACACTGGGACTATTCCAAGAGGTAGCATCCTGGTCACGCCCCAGCAGAAATAACCTGCTTATCAACTAGTCCTGCAGGAAGCATGCAACAATACCTAAGCTGGTTGCCGTGGACAGCAGAACCACTGGTCTGCAGAGCTGGTACTGATGGGATACTACCTGAACAGAGCACTTATCAGTCATTGCACGGCATGGGTGTAATGGAAGACTGCCGTGACTGGAGGGATTGACTGGAGGTATTAAGATTATTCCATTTCTACTTCAGGTAGAGACTTTCAGTTTTCCACATCTTTGTGTATGTGAGGGCCATGCAATAAACCACAGCTCAATCCACAATTCCTCTTCCTGTGACAAGCATCCACTCAACACGGGCAGTAATAACTGACTGTTCCTATTTCAGTCCTGGAATTCAGGTTTATGGGAACAGAGTCTTATTTGTCACACTTCATTAATTATTAAAGAATCACTGCTAGCAAAACTTCTACAGTGTGGTGGTAATGTGCATAAGGTGTGTAGTGGGGAGGTTCATTTGCTTACTGGAGTTACGCGCTTTGTTCAGGTCCTCGACCATGTCATGTGGACATCACTACATTGTCTTGTATGTGGACCAGGAGCCAGTTTCTTTATTCAGGCCTATAAGACTCATTCCTTATACACATTACCACAGGATCACTGGCAGTGCTTCTTTAAATGTAAGGCATCCTCAGAAAATGATTTGATTCAGGTGTTATGGCCACCTCCGCAGTGAAGATACGCTGATCATGGGTGCCTATGTGCACTCCCACAGTTCCAACCACCAAAGAAGCCGTTGTAAGCACGACCACCACTACTGGATTACAGGGTGGTCATAACCCCTTAATATGTGCAGAGTATAATGTGATGGAAAAATGAATCCAGCCAGCAAAGGAAGCAACATGGACAATCACTATAGATTAGTAAGTGGCTTGTATGAACTTTCTCTACATGATAAATGCTATTTGTTGAAGTGATACCCCTTTAATAGTCTCCCATAAAAAAAATAACTGTTTAGTGTCAAAACCAGACAAGACAAAAACGAGGGACAGGGGTTAACTTTTTATCAAATCATCTATCATAGGTTACAAAGAGAGCATAGTTTCATGGTTTTATCTGCTTATAGTCTTTATCTTCTTAACAGCCTACATAAGGCAAGGTTGTCTGAAATGATCATCTGCAAACAAATCAGAATTGCACTCATGAAACCTGAAATTCCATTTTCCTTATCATTTTATTAATGAAGGCACTGCAACATCGCTAACCACTGAGCCACTGTGCTGCCCACATATTTTAAAACATTATTATTCTTGTTTATGTAAAGACTTCAACATGGTTTCCTGTATCTGTATGGGTACGGATCTGCTTCTAAATCTTTGTGATTTTTAGCTATCATATAATAGAGAGGAGTACGATTTTATATTTTAAACCGCTGTGAGGTTTTCATTTTGGAGGTTATTGTCCTATACAAAGAACACCTTGTAGTTACAGTGTAGGTACTAAGCCACATTTGTTGATGGGCTGGTAAAAGACACGGTATTGGGTCACTTTGGGGATCCATCAACTTGTTAAGCTGGTAGCTAGCTTGTGACTCTTAAAAAGAATATCTGTCAGACCTCACAGTGTATTCATAAGGTCTCATCCTTGAGCTAAATGAACCCATCACCCAAGGAATTCTAAAAAGCCAGATTATAAACAAGTAGGGCATATTGCTGTACAGTGTATACCTTCCAGTATCAAACTAGGGGCTGTCTTGCAACACCCGGCAGTCACACACGGTCATAAAATGAGCAATCCGGAGAGCGTAGCTCTGTATTTTTAGATTAGTGCCTTGCAGGATGTTCTTCTCCAGACGGATTCATTATTCATACATAGTGATTAACAAAGCCATCTTCACAGTGATCTCATTCCTTCCTACCCAGTTCCTCCACTTCGCCGTGCACAGCCAGAAGATTTTGCAACTGGCTGGCTAAGTGCTGGGGCCATTCAGCACTAAATCAGTGATAAATATGTTAACTTCAAATAAAATGTGCAGGACAACGTTATATTTAGGGTCCCCTGTGGGCACAATAACATTTGCTATGTACAGTATATAACAGGCATTTAGTTGATGCATCTGCCGGGCCATGCCTACGCTTGATTCCCATGTTTTTCCTCTAGGTTTGGAGTAGGAAGCTGCCATGTGAAGTGATACCCAGAATGCCCCACCACTGTGGAAGCTTGATATTGCACAGGATGTCTATGGTGAGGCAGCAATACTGTCAGTGTGTTACTCACCCGCCCGAAGATGACATCATAGGTGGCACACTGAAACCCAGTGTTAACAGTGTAACTAAGGAATACGAGTATTCCAGAGCTACCACTACTTGCAATTTTGCTTGATTTTGGCTTCTCTAGTGTTACTGACCACAGTTACTACTACAGCCCCGCCATCAAACCAAGACTAGGCATCACACGGGCATACGGTGAAGAATATCTAATTCCTTAGATCCTACACCACGTAGAGAATCCATCAGAGTGTTACTGCAGGCACAGATACTACCAAGGGATCCTCAAGTTACAATGTTATTTGCTTCTGGGACAATTATACCTTGAATATGCTGAAATCTGAAACCATACCTAATGTAAAACAGTAATTTGTTCCAAAAGATCTAAAATGTCAACTAAAACAATGCAAAAGTAAATTAAAGGGCACCTGTCATTTCAGACAAATCTTCAGAGTAGTGACGTAACTACTATTTAACTGGCCTGGGCGCAGATCAGCAGAGAAGAGGGGGCTGAAGGACCTGCGATGACCTCACCATCATGTGACCAGAACAGGAGGAGGAGCTCAGCAGTGCAGTAATGTAATGAAGAAGATCAGTGATGCATGGGAAGACGTGAAGGATTCAATGTAAGTGCCAGGGAAGTTGTAGTCCACTCCTCTTATACCTCCTGTTATATAATATCAGAGTACATTACAACATGAGGTATGAGGAGAGGACTAAAACTCCCAGCATGTCCAGGCCATCATTATGTAATATCAGGGTACATTACAACATTCTGGATATGCTGGGAGTTGTAGTCCTCTCCTCTTATAATGTACTCTGATATTACATAATAATGGCTTGGATATGCTGGGAGTTGTAGTACCATCCTCTTATAATGTGCTCTGATATTAAATAATAATGGCTTAGACATGCTGAGAGTTATAGTCCTCTCCCGTTATACGTCCTGCGGTAATGTGCTCTGCATTAAGGAGGGGACAATAGATAGGCGAGGGTAGTCATCCGCCTAGGGCATCACTTCGCTACCCAGAAAGGGAGGCACAGATAACACTGTTGTCTGCATCACACACAGCGGAGGGGAAAAACAGAAGTGAGGAGAGTTTTTTTTTTTATTATTAAATGTCCACACTGCTGGGGGCACCAGGAAAGGTGGGAAGGAGATTATTATATATAGCTGGCACTACTGGGGAGGAATGGAGGAGCATTATATACTGACACTACAGGGAACATTATATATACTGGCACTATGGTGGGGGGGGGGGGGAGCATTATTATATGGAACTAGTGGGAGGCACTAAAGGGAGAAATTAGAGCCACTGGGAGCATTAGTCCCCTTTCACATGAGCGTGACGGATTCGGTCAGGGTGCGTTCAGTGAAACTCGCACTATTTTGCAAGCAAGTTCAATCAGTTTTGTCTGCAATTGCATTCCGTTTTTTGCGTGCGCGTGCAATGCGTTTTGATGCGTTTTTTTCACGCGTGAGATACAAAACTGAAGGTTTACAAACAACATTTCCTAGCAACCATCAGTGAAAAACGCATTGCATCCGCACTTGCTTCTGGATGCAATGCGTTTTTCACTGAAGCCCCATTCACTTCTATGGGGCCAGGGCTGCGTGAAAAAACGCAGATTATAGAACATGCTGCGTTTTTCACGCAATGCAGAACTGATGCGTGAAAAAAACCGCTCACATGCACAGACCCATTAAAATTAATGGGTCAGGCAGGATTCAGTGCGGGTGCGATGTATTCACTTCACGCTTTGCACGCATGCGGAAAGGTGAAAGGGGCCTTATGGTTATATTATTACTACTAGGGTACTGTAGACACACCCGGCACCCCTGACGATCAGCTGTTTGAGGAGACGGCGTGCTCTCCCTTCTCACCACTGTATGTCTATGGGACAGCAGCAGTAAACAGCTGATCGGCAGGGGTGTCAGGTGTCGGACTATGTTTTTAGCACATTACAAGATTTGGGGCCCCACTTTTGATTTTGCTCAGGGACACATTTTGTCTAAAACCGTCCCTGGCTGCAGACATGCTCCATGAAAATCTGTAACAGCAAACTGGCAGCGCTTTAGTCACGTGTGGGTGTGCCCTTAGGCTCTATACACACTGAAGCTTTTCTCCAAAAAATGCTTTTGTTGACATTCCAGTTGGTTTGAATAGGATTTAACATGCTACAACTTCCCATCTTTGTGGCTGCTCCCATTTCAGAGGTCCCCACCTTCATGCCCTTCCTGTTAGGTAAGCTGAATACTCACTAATATCATCGGAATTGTTCCCAGTTTACTGGCAGACTGACATTATGCCGAGCCAGAATGACTCATCACAGCTTCGCATTGATTTTCATCAGTAACGAGAATATAAAAGGTTCCTTGACCGAATCTAATTGCACCGCATACCTTGAGATGCAAGCACCTTCCATACATTAAAAGTCTGGGCATAAAACTGCACTTTTTGGCTCCATGCACACGGCCATTGCTTTGATCCGCATCCGAGCCACAGTTTTTGCAGGCTTAGATACGGACCCATTCACTTCAATGGTGCCGCAAAAGATGCTGACAGCACTCCGTGTGCTGTCCGCATCCGTGGCTCCGTTCAGTTTTTTTTGTGGATAGGATGCAGACCCATTCATTTCATTGGGTCCGCAAAAAATGCGGACTGCACACCGTGTAGCCCTGCAAAAAAAATATAACATGTCCTATTCTTGTCCGTTTTGCGGACGCCCGTTCCGCATGGTCGGTCGTGTGCATGAGGCCTAGCCCGACAGTCCTACAAACGTTTGAGAACTCACAACATATTCAAAAACTGTTTTCTTTTCTTATATACAGTATTCAATTGTGAAAACGCTGCCAATTTTTGGGTGTTTTTGTGCAAATTCCATTGCAGAATTGCTGCTGTTCTGACACAGATTTTCCAGTTTCCATTGCAAAGGGCAAAATCCACAATGAGAATCCGCAGCATAAACGGACATGCTGAAGACTTCAAATCTGCACCACAGGTCACTTTACACTGCGCAGCGTGTGGATGAGAACTGCTAAAAACGTGCTCACTTTGCTGGTACTGTAAAATGCTGTGGATTTTCTGCATGCATAAATGCAACACAATGGGCCAGATATATCATTAGGCAAAGTCACTTTTGTGGAGTGGAAAAGTCGCAAAAAAGTCCCAAAGGCTAAAACTGCGCACAAATTTGCAACTTTTTTCTGCTCTGCACTATGCTCGCCAGTTTTCTGAAAGTGGGCGTGTTTTCGTATGTAAATGAATCTCTAGACAGATTTACTATTGGGACTTTTTTTAAAAGTCGCAGAAAAGTCGCAAAAAAGTCGCAACTTCACTCCAGTGAGGACCATGCTTATCTTTAGGGCTGCAACGATTAATCGATGTAATCGATTACATTCGATAACTGGATTCGTTGTCGACGAATCCAGTTATCGAATAATCGCTGATTCGTTGCTATGCGGGCGGGCGCTGCATCTTTATTTTACCTTTTTACAATGACGCTCCTGTAACAGCCAGGCAGAGCGGACGGCGGCGTAACGTCACTCACTCACGTGACACACCTGCTCCGCCTCCTTCATTCATGAAGTGGGCGGAGCAGGTGCGTCACGTGAGTGAGTGACGTTACGCCGCCGTCCGCTCTGCCTGGCTGTTACAGGAGCGTCATTGTAAAAAGGTAAAATAAAGATGCAGTGATTAGTGCGACTTACAAGCATCGGGGCCGGGGCTGTTATGGGGAGGGGGGAGGATCTGTCTATGGCACTGCTATGGGGAGGGGGGTCTGTGTATAGCACTGCTATGGGGAGGGGGGAGGATCTGTCTATGGCACTGCTATGGGGAGGGGGGTCTGTGTATAGCACTGCTATGGGGAGGGGGGTCTGTGTATAGCACTGCTATGGGGAGGGGGGAGGATCTGTCTATGGCACTGCTATGGGGAGGGGGGTCTGTGTATAGCACTGCTATGGGGAGGAGGGGGGGGGGGGTCTGTGTATGGCACTGCTATGGGGAGGGGGATCTGTGCACTGTTATGCCCATAACAGTGTACATATCCCCCTCTCCATAACTGCGCCACCCACAGATCCCCCTCTCCATAACTGCGCCGCCCACAGATCCCCCATAAGTGTCGTCCACAGATCCCCCATAATAGTGTCGTCCACAGATCCCCCATAATAGTGTCGTCCACAGATCCCCCATAATAGTGTCGTCCATAATTTGTTTTAATATAGCCTTTGAACATAATTTTTCAAGTAAGATCATATAAACCTCTGTTTTGTAATTTTGTCGTTTTTCCCGATTAATCGATTAATCGTAGAAATTAATCGGCAACTAATCGATTATTCAAATAATCGTTAGCTGCAGCCCTACTTATCTTATGAGACTTTTTAATAGAACATGCGACTTTTTCATAAAGATGTGCGACTTTTGTAAAGCTGCTTACTGACAGATAAACTGCTACCGTCAAACCACATTTATTACAGTCTTAAAGGGGCGATCATAAATCTGACTTGGCTAAAACTGACTTTAGCCATATGTGAAAGTGGAGTGAGCTGTCAGAGTCGTGATAAATCTGGCCCAATGTCTGTTGTATTTCCACAATGTGTGAACGGACCCTTAGGTTGCAGCAACAGTGACAACAAATCTGCCAAAGAAGAAAAGGAAGGGAAAATGACCAAAAGTCAATAACAATAAAGTATTGTCATTAATCAAAAACACATGAAAACAAGATAAGAAACAGAGGGGTCATTTACACAAAGACTGATGCTTTACGCTGGTCTCTGTCCCCACACTGCTCCAGCGGAGAATGCGCCTAATTTATGACTAGGCAAGCAGTCCATGCCACTGGAGTAAAGACGACTCCGGTCCAACTGGAGTAGTGTACACTCTACTTTTACGCTTGTTTCCAGGCGTTAAAGATATGTAGTGCAAAATATTGTCACATGGCTTTAGCAACTTTTAAATGTCAAAAAGTGGCATAGCACCCATTGTAAATGACCCACAGAGTTACCAAAAGCAAGCCTAGGTGCACAACACCATAAGAACATCACATATAACAGTAAGTTGGTGGTGCCTGGAAATATGCTAAACCACCAATAACAATGGTATATTATTCACACAAAAAGAAAGAAATAATCATCCAAGGTGGCAATCCAGAAAGTAAAAAAAGCTATACTATATACCGTTGTGTTCAAAATAATAGTCAGACATCACTAACCTGATCGGTCAGTTTTTTGGTAGAAATGATATTTCTACATGGCAAATAATTTAATAAAGCATGCTGCGATTTTCACGCAACGCACAAGTGATGCGTGAAAATCACCGCTCATGTGCACAGCCCCATAGAAATGAATGAGTCCGGATTCAGTGCGGGTGCAATGTTTTCACCTCACGCATTGCACCAGCGCAGAAATCATCTTTATATTGTTTGGAAAAAGATCTGTTACACAATACACATATTAAAAATTTCTTGAAAAGTTTTGTTATTTGTATACATACAGAAGAAAATAATATATCCCGATATATATCGCAGATGCTTCAAATCATATCGCCAACCCCCTAGAACTACCTTGATTGAAAAGTTGATTGGAGAAAACATAAAGAAGTGCAGAAAATGATAGGCTGCTCAGCTAAAATGATCGCAAATGCTTTAAAATGGCAACCAAAACCTGAAAGACGTGGAAGAAAGCGAAAAACTACCATTTGAATGGATAGAAGAATAGCCAAAATGGCAGGGACTCTGCCAACAATCAGCTCCAGGAAGATCAAAGAAGGTCTAAAGTTACCTGTGAGTACTGTTACAATTAGAAGATGCCCATGTGAAGCCAAGCTATCTGCAAGAAGCCCTCGCAAAGTCCCACTGTTGAAAAAAGACGTGCTGAAGAGGTTACAATTTATAGGAACTAATTTTTTTTCAAAAATGAAAATTAACTGAATATCGGTATAAATTATCGGCTATCGGCCTGAAAGTTCACAGATTATCGGTATCGGTCCTAAAAAATCAATATCGGTCGATCCCTAGCCGATAAAGCCACAGGTCACCTGGAGGGAGGGCAGCATACAAGTGTTGTGTCATCACGCATGAGGTCACAGTGAAACCCCACCATGAAGGATGACATCTGTGTCCTACCCCAAGTTAACTAGTGTGAAAAAGATAGGCAGGGTTATTCCCTTGAGTGATCCTGTTAATGAAGTGATAAGTATACAAGTATCTAGTAGTGAAAAGGCCCTCTACACTGTCCATTCCCTGCAAATGTAGAAAATTAACAGTAATGTAATGCTATAGAACTAGTGTACACTCATGTGAAAGAGTGTTCATTCTCTTACCTGCAGGCCACAAATAAAAGGTTGGCTCTTACTGGTTACTATGACATTTAAGGTTTTTTTATTTTTATTAAAAGGCTTGGCCACGTTCTGGCTATTGTTGACCAATGTGTTTGTAAGATACCTATATGGCACTTACTAATATAGCCTTTGTTGAAATTCTGCACTATTTTCTATAATTTATAAGGTATGCCCCCTTATTTTCTATCCACACAGAGGTCCGATCCATAAAATGGCCGCTGATGAAGGGTCATGTGACCAGACAATACCTCCATGTGATGTCTCCGCTGTGCAAATACACTGCACCTGCCCTGTTGGGAGTTTAGGCAGGTGCACTGTGTTTGAAGGCAGGAGACATCACATGGAGGTGATGTGTCTGGTCACATGACCCTCAATCAGCAGCCATTTTATGGACCAGACCTCTGTGTGGACAGCACAGAAGACAAGGAGGCATGGCTTATGAAATACAGCAAATGGTACAGAATATCAACAAAGGATATATTGCCAATTGTCATACAGTCATCTTACATATAGATTGGTCATAAGCAGCCAGAAAGTGGCCAACCCCTTTAATGACGGCAAGCCTATTATAAATACAGGATATAGATTTTATATATATATATATATATATATATATACATACACACACACACACATACACACACACACACACACACACCACGCAATGGTTTACATGAGATTAATATCTATATGGAAACATGCACGTTGTAGGTTGGCAGTAAGAACATATTGATCAGTTTTTGGTCTCCGATGAGACAGTGATTCAGTACTTTCCATACAATCCACTTCCTTAGTCCATTACTTTCCTGTATCTACTTTGATCATTATTAGTGCTGTTATTTTCAGAGATATATTATGTAACTGTATATTTCTAATCTCATTACATGCCCTTATATTTTATATATTTCAAGCAGGTATTAGGGTACAGCCACACAGAGTGGCCAACCTGTGGACGAGTACCACGAAGCTGTGCAAGCCACGGCCTGATATGGATGGATTAGAACTGAATTGTTTATTTGCTGTGACCACGCTGTAACCCATAAAACTGTGTGGCCAGTGAACACAGAATAAACAGTTCAATTCTAATCAGTAAGCCTAAGGCTACGTTCACATCACCGTTCAGCCTTTCCGGTCTCCTGCTCCGTTTAGGGGCAGGAGAACGGAAAGGACGGATAAGCACATAACTGACACCAAGCTGAGCCTGAGGACCCCATAGACTATAATGGGGTCCGTTATGTTTGCTCTCAGAAGATTTTTAAGCAGAAACAAAAGTTGTGCATGCAGGACTTTTGTCTCCACTTAAAAATCATCTTCTGAGTGGAAACATAACGGACCCCATTATAGTCTATGGGGTCCTAAGGGCTCCGTTTGACTCAGTTTGGTGTCAGTTATGTGCTTATCCGTCCTTTTCGTTGAAACCTTAGGCCTCTATCACATGACCATATGGCTTTTTCAGTGTTTTGCGGTCCTTTTTTTATGGATCCGTTGTTCCGTTTTTTTGTTTCCATTGTGTTTCCGTATCTGTTCCGTTTGTCAATTCCGTTTGTAGATGACCGTTCCGAAAAAACGGATGCGGATCCGTTCCAGCCACACAAAGTGAGAACGAATGCGGACCCAAATTACAGATGTGTGAATAAACCCTTAAGATGGATTTATATGGTCCGATATTCAGGCCAATTATTGGAAAAGAACATTCGTTCCTGATAACCTGCCCATCTAATAATTCCTGATAACCTGCCCATTCGTTCCTGATAACCTGCCCATCTGCTGCAGATCATTGGGTGCCGAAATGATCTGAGGTGCGAACACTTCAGTCATCGTTCCTAGGCAGCAGATTGTAAAGTCTGAACAGCGCTCTGCTGCCCAGAAGCAATGATTCTGTACGGGGGCGAGCGATCGCTTATCCTCATACTGTGGAGGTGATCGCCATCTCCACTTAATGAACAGCTGACTTTCGGGAAGGAAGAACTCAGTCCTGACAGTCAGCTGCTCGTTAAGTGGAGGCGAAGCGCCTTCTCTGCGCAGCATCTAAATGCACCATTAGGCTATTAGCGCGCAGATGCCAGAATACTACTGTCAGGTGATAACTATTCATCTCTATCACAGCGGCTCAGAGCACAGAGGTCTACAACCTTCTGGACGGTCGCGTTATCTGGGTGCATGTTTACAGTCTCTGCACTGAAAATACAACGGGGCAAATCTTCTGTATTAATATGCCACAACCTATTAACGCAATTCTATTGCAAGCCTTGTAGCAATATCTACATTTAGCAATCATCAGGTAAAATATTCACAGTTGGGTCGGTTGTGTAGATGACCGCTGTGCAAACAGACTTTCCTTCATGAAACTGACAAATCATCATGTAGGCCATGGAGAGTCCATTCTGAAAAGATAAGCCTCTGGTGAACACAGCTTATTGACTGAGCAAAGTCAGAACGCGCCATGGAAAATGGCTTGACTGATCCTTTGACTCACCCATCTAAAGTACATGAAAATGTTTAATGAGAATAGTAATTACCACTTATGGAATATCAGAAATATTTTATGAAGAGTCCATTATTTAACTATTTAAAAGCTGAAAACAGTATTAGCTATTATACGCTACGTATTATAGCTATAGCGCCAAATGCACACAACACAAGCTGATTGACCTAACATAGGCCAAGAGTGCCTTCCTGCCTCAGGAGCTCCACTTGACGTATACATATAAGTGCAGTATCTGTCCAACTAATATCGTCCTCCAGCGCTGTCTGCTCGCCACATACAAATGCTTTAATAAACTAGCTGACCTACTTCAGAAATGGGAAAAAAAGAAAGAAATCAGACTTACAAAGTCATATTTAAGCCCCTTGTAGCTATAAAAGATATTGTACTCCTTAATGGATATCCCACGGCTGTTCCCATTGTGACTGTGTTCGTTCATTCTCTCTTTATATATATATATATATATATATATATATATATATATATATATATATATATATATATATATATACACACACACACCAGATCTCCACCGGATCACATTATAGTTAAAGGGCTTCTGTCACCCCACTAAAGTGATTATTTTTTTTTGGGCTGGTGAAATTAGTTATATTGCGATATATCACAATATAATTGTGTCACTTACTTTGATCCAGCAGTTTCTTCAAAAAACGAAGTTTTATCATATGTAAATTCGGTCTCTAACAGCAAGTAGGGCGGCTACTTGCTGCTAGCTGCTGCAGAAATCCGCCCTCTCGTCGTGTTGATTGACAGGGCCAGCCGGGATCTCCTCCTCTGGCCAGCCCTGTCGGCATTTCAAAAATCGCGCGCCTCTGTGGATTCGGCGCAGGCGCTCTGAGATGAGGAGGCTAGTCTCCTCAGCACTCCCTCAGTGCGCCTGCGCCGATGACGTCTTCTATTTCGGTGATGTCATCGGCGCAGGCGCACTGAGGGAGTTCTGAGGAGACGAGCCTCCTCATCTCAGAGCGCCTGCGCCGAATCCACAGAGGCGCGCGATTTTTGAAATGCCGACAGGGCTGGCCGGAGGAGGAGATCCCGGCTGGCCCTGTCAATCAACACAATGAGAGGGCGGATTTCTGCAGCAGCTAGCAGCAAGTAGCCGCCCTACTTGCTGTTAGAGACCGAATTTACATATGATAAAACTTAGTTTTTTGAAGAAACTGCTGGATCAAAGTAAGTGACACAATTATATTGTGATATATCGCAATATAACTAATTTCACCAGCCCAAAAAAAAAAAATCACTTTAGTGGGGTGACAGAAGCCCTTTAATGGGGCCGGAGGGCATTTCAGTACTGTCTGGCAATGCTGGATCGAGAGCTCCAGCACAGCCTGCCTAATCTCTTACCGCATACATAAAACTAGCCTAAACCTGTCTACAAGAGAACTCTTTAATTACCCACCCCATGTCCATAAAGACATCATACATTGAAAGGCGCAAGACAACACCCCAAATTAGTCATAACAGGCTTTTTCATTGCGAGAAGAGACCCTGCGTGATGCAAACTATGGAGGAAAATAATAATGGAATACAATCCTTAGGCTAGGACTATACTGCAACATTGGTCGTACCCCAGCTGTGGCAGCGAGGATCGCTGAACAGTGGTGATCCCATAGAAATGAATGGGATCGCTGCGACCGCCACAATATATCCAGCTGTGGTGAATTTCTTGTGACTGTCATGGTGATCCCATAAATTTCTATGGGATCACCACTACTCTGTGATCCTGGCTGCGACAGCTGGGGCACCAGGTAGCTGGCGAAACATGTCGGGGGGCAGTGTATGAGGTGATTTTAGACATTAGGAGTACCCATCACGTGCAAATACATACAAGGCAGTAATAACCGCTAGGAATAATCTGGAGCCAGCGCGCCGCTACCAGACCTAGAAATAATATATGTTACACAGCACGGGAAAAGGGGAACACCTGATATATTTTTTAACCCCTTAAGGACCGAGGACGTACCGGTACGCCCTATTTCCCGAGTCCTTAAGGACCGAGGACGTACTGGTACGTCCTGACTTAAAATCTGAATTCCGGCGCCGCGGGGGTTAATCGAAACGGGATTTCGGCTGAAATCATTCAGCCGGCATCCCGTAACAACGCAGGGGGGGGTCATTGGACCCCCCCGTATCGGCGATCGCAGAAAACCGCAGGTCAATTCAGACCTGCGGTTTTCTGCGTTTCCGGTCCATTCGGGTGTCCTGTGACCCGATGAACCGGAAAAAGACTGCGATCGGTGGCGTAATTTTACACCACCAATCGCAGTCCGAGGATTTGAGGAGGCGGTGCTGGCCCTGGTGCTGAACGCCGCTGTCCAGGGTGCTGATTGGTGCAGGGGAGAGAGGCGCGAGATTCAAACTTCCTGCGCTCCTCTCTCCCCTCCTCTTCCTGTCCAGCACCCTGACCGCGCAGCATCGTCCAGCACCAGCTCCTGTGTCCCCCTAAATCGGCATCCATCACCCTCCTGCACCCATCGCCACCCAGGTAGGTTAGGGTCAGTGAGGGAGAGGCACCTTTAGGCAGGGATAGAAGGGAAAAGTTAGGAAAAAAAAAAAAAAAAAAAAAGCACATTTATTCCAAACTTTTTTGTTTCAACTTTCAGACACCAGACCCCCCCTGCCACTTTTTTTCAGTAACCCACTGGTGAATTTGATGGTGGAGCAGACGAATCTGTACGCCCAACAGTTCGTCGCTCAAAACCCAGGCTCAGTTTTGGCTAGACCCGGTGGCTGGACGCCGGTCAGTGCAGCCGAGATGAGGACATTTTGGGGCCTCGTGCTGCATATGGGTCTAGTCCAAAAACCCAGTGTCAGGCAATACTGGAGTGGGGACGTCCTGTACCAGACCCCACTGTACAGTATGGTCATGATACGTCACCGGTTTGAGGCCATCCGGAAATGTCTGCATTATTCCGATAATGCAGCATGTCCACCCCGAGGTGATCCTGCCTATGACCGGCTGTATAAGATACGGCCGGTCATCGATCACTTTGGGGCCACATTTCAGCAGGCCTACGTACCTGGAAGGGAGGTCGCGGTTGATGAGTCTCTCGTTGCGTTCAAGGGGAGACTCAGTTTCCGCCAATACATTCCCACAAAGCGGGCGAGGTATGGCGTGAAGCTATACAAAATTTGTGAGAGTACCTCAGGGTACACTTGCAAATTTCGTGTGTACGAGGGGCGAGATTCCCGTATTCAACCCCCAGAATGTCCCCCCACTCTGGGTGTTAGCGGGAAACTCGTGTGGGACCTTATGTACCCACTGCTGGATAAGGGTTACCACTTGTACGTGGATAACTTTTATACCAGCATTCCCTTGTTCAGGTCCCTTGCCGCCAGATCCACGTTCGCTTGTGGGACCGTGCGGAAAAATCAACGCGGCCTCCCTGCCTACCCCCTCCAGGTACCTATCCCCAGGGGTGAGACCCGTGCACTTACCAGTGGAAACCTGTTGCTGGTCAGATATAAGGACAAGAGGGATGTCCTTATGCTGTCCCCAATCCACGGTAACAGCACCACCCCAGTCCCTGTGCGAGGTACCGCGGCAACGGTCCTCAAGCCCGATTGTATCGTCGACTACAATCGGTATATGGGAGGAGTTGATCTCTCTGATCAAGTCCTCACGCCATATAACGCCATGCGCAAAACCCGGGCATGGTACAAAAAAGTTGCGGTCTACTTGGTGCAGGTTGCCATGTACAACTCTTTTGTACTATCCCGAAGCGCTGGCAGCACAGGGACATTCCTCCAATTCTATGAGGCAGTCCTCAAGGACCTGATCTTTTCGGACCGGGAAAGAGCAGGCCGGAGTACCTCGGGAACTGGAGGCGCCCGGATCGTCCCTGGCCAACACTTTCCAGGTGTGGTCCCCCATACTGGAAAGAAGGGACGAACCCAAAAAAAGTGCAGAGTGTGTCACAAGAGGGGGATACGGAAGGACACCACAACTCAATGTGACACGTGCCCCGATCATCCGGGCCTCTGCATTATCGATTGCTTCAGGGAGTATCACACTTCCATGGAGTACTAAATTTTTATAATCCCCAACAGTTCACTAGAGAACATAAAACACTATGGCTCTCAGACTTTGGAGACACGAAAACAATTTCTCTTTCCCCAAAAAATATTAGTTTTAGTGCAGGCATCCTCAAACTGCGGCCCTCCAGATGTTGTAAAACTATAACTCCCAGCATGCCCAGACAACCTACAGCCATCATCAGGGCATGGTGGGAATTGTAGTTTTACAACATCTGGAGGGCCGCAGTTTTAGGACGCCTGCTTAGTGTCTCCAAAGTCTGAGAGCCATACATATTGGGCATCGTCGCGTGCGTAAAAGTCGTCGCTATAAAAATAACTTTTTACCAAACGCCTCGGATGAACGGTGTTAAAAATATAAAATAAAAACGGTGCCAAAACACCTATTTTTGGGCAAAATTTAAATTTAAATCCATTTTGCCGGTAATAAAGCAAGGGTTAACAGCCAAACAAAACTAAACATTTATTGCCCCAATTCTGTAGTTTGCAGAAACACCCCATATGTGGTCGTAAATGGCTATATAGCCGCACGGCAGGGCATAGAACGAAGGGAACTCCATACGGTTTCTGGAAGGCAGATTTTGATGGACAGTTTTGTTTTTTACACCATGTCCCATTAGAAGCCCCCCCTGATGTAGCCTAGACTAGAAACTCCAAAAAAGTGACCCCATCTAAGAAACTACACCCCTCAAGGTATTCAAAAGTTACTTTACAAACTATGTTAACCCTTTAGGTGTTCCACAAAACTAAATAGCGAATGTAGAAACAATTTTAGAATTAAATTTTTTTGTTACATTGCCTCAAAAAAGAGTAATATAGAGCAACCAAAAATCTAATTTACCCCAAAAATTGTCCCAAAACAACAACCACCTTATCCCGTAGTTTCCTAGATGGGGTCACTTTTATGGAGTTTCTACTCTAGGGGGGCATCAGGGGGCTTGAAAGGGTACATGGTGTAAATAAACCAGTCCAGCAAAATCTGCCTTCCAAAAACCGTATGGCGTTCCCCTTCTTCTATGTCCTGCCGTTTAGCCAAACAGTAGTTTACGACCACATTTGGGGTGTTTTTGCAAACTACAGAATCAGGGCAACCCATTTTGAGTGTTGTTTGGCAGTTAACCCTTGTTTTACTCCTGGAAAAAATTGATTATATTGGAAAATTTTCCAAAAAATAGAAATTTCAAAATTGTTTCTCCATCTGCCATTAACTCTTGTGGAACACCTAAAGGGTTAACAAAGTTTGTAAACCCAGTTTTGAATACCTTGAGGGGTGTACTTTCTTAGATGGAGTCACTTTTTTGAAATTTCTATTCTAGGGGTGCAACAGGGGGCTTCAAATGGGACATGGTATAAACAAAACCAGTCCAGCAAAATCTGCCTTCCAAAACCCATATGGTGTTCCCCTCCTTCTATGTGCTACCGTTCGGCCAAACAGTAGTTTACGACCACATATGGGTTGTTTTTGCAAACTACAGAATCAGGGCAACCCATTTTGAGTGTTGTTTGGCAGTTAACCCTTGTTTTACTCCTGGAAAAAATTGATTATATTGGAAAAATTTCCAAAAAATAGGAATTTCAAAATTGTTTCTCCATATGCCATTAACTCTTGTGGAAGACCTAAAGGGTTAATAAAGTTTGAAAAAACAGTTTTGAATACCTTGAGGGGTGTAGTTTCTAGAATGGGGTCATTTTTGGGAGGTTTCTATTATCTAAGCCTCACAATATGACTTCAAACCTGAACTGGTCCATAAAAAGTGGGATTTTGAAGATTTCTCAAAAATTTCAAAATTTGCTTCTAAACTTCTAAGCCTTGTAACATCCCCAAAAAATAAAATATCATTCCCAAAATGCTACAAACATGAAGTAGACATATGGGGAATGTAAAGTCATCACAATTTTTGGGGGTATTACTATGTATTACAGAAGTAGAGAAACTGAAACTTTGAAATTTGCTAATTTTTCAAAACTTTTGGTAAAAAATGTATTTTTTTATGCAAAAAAATTAACTTTTTTGACCCAATTTTAGCAGTGTCATGAAGTACAATATGTGACGAAAAAAAAAATCTCAGAACGGCCTGGGTAAGTCGAAGCGTTTTAAAGTTATGAGCACTTAAAGTGACACTGGTCAGGTTTGCAAAAAATGGCCTGGTCCTGAAGGTGAAAATGAGCCTGGTCCTTAAGGGGTTAAACAAATTGTGGTTAGATAGAAATAATAAAATAAATGAAGTATTAAAAGTTAAGTTTTAGTAGTAAGAAGTACACATGGCAAGATGAGGCAATCAGTAGTCTAAGACTAAATGTAAATAAGTATATTTAAGCCTCTACATGTGTGGGGTACATATGTAAAGTAACCAATGTTGCAGTGTAGACCTAGTCTAAGAGCTGCAGACAGATTTAAAGAAGTTCTCCAAGATTTTGTAAAATACGCCAGAAAGCTCCTCCCCTTTCAAATTTCTCACTGGACCTGCACCACTGCTCCAGTCCCTGCCATTCCAATCTCCACTGCAAATACAGCAGTCAAATGCCAATCACTGCCCTCAGCAGTGATGTGTCACTCATGAACATGTGACCGCTGAAGCCAGTGATATGCTGTAGTGGTCACAGGACTGATGCCCCAGCGGGGTTCAGAGTGGCAGGAATCATAGCGGTGGTGTGGTACATTTTAAAGATTAAAAAAAAAAAGTTAACACTTCCCCCTGCCAAGTTTTACACAATCCAAGCATGCTGCAGTGACACAGCATCCCTAACGCACGTGCTCGGTTTACGCAGCGGGACTGTCTAATGTTACATGACAGAAAATAGAAGGGTATGTTAATGAGAAGTCTATAAAAGCTCTCTCCTTCCCACCTACTACTGACATCTGCACTGGATTGTCAGATTTTCCTCTTTACCAGGGGAAAGGAAGGGGCTACTTTCACAATTCTTGAGAACAACTCCCCCAACAGAATTCAAAGATGGAAGCTGTAATGGAGGGCTGGACACAGAACGGCGCCAGTGATTTCACATCACCACTGGTTACACAGGACATTTGGGGAGCGAGTTACGGTTTTGTGTACCCATAAATCACAATTCTGTACAGATCTGTAATGAGCGAAAGGTCACCAGTTTAGCATTGGCGCAAGAGGTGCTAACTGGTGAGTTATATTTCCAGGCATATCTAAAATAGCGTTACCACTTCAGAAGGGTATGAGGGGACATGAAAGTGAAGAAACAGAACCCGCTGGAGAAGTAGCAACACACAGCCATTAAAAATGGATACACTGTCAGTTTTTCATGGCCATTTTGCATGTATGTATGCATCCATTTTATGGCGTTTATCCGTTTTTAACAGCAGTTTTGCATCAGATTTTAACAGCTGGTAAAAATGGATGAATGAGAGTTTTTTGGTTAGTTTTTTGCCCCCATAGTGCTCCCGGTATAGATAATGGGTCCCTTTGTGCCCCACATATTATAACATGCCTTTAACCCCCAACCCATGATAGTGCAGACAAATAATAATAATAATACTCACCTCACCCACTTGAACGCCCTGGGACGCTCGTTCCTCACTGGATGCTGCAGGACCGGAGCTTACAGCCTGGTCATGTCATGTCTTCACGCTGCATCCCAGTTAGGAGCAAGGGTTTGAAGAGCTGGTGTCCCCGCACACTCAGGTGGGTAATTTTTTTTTTTTAACCCCTGAAACGCCCTTGTAGCCTGTCTATATTGCCATTAAAAACAGGTCCATTGATTTCAACGGGGTCCATCTGGTCGAAATAGGGCATGTCCTATTTTTGGAAGGCGGCTGTCCATTAAAAAAAGGCCATGTGAATGAGGCCTAGCTACAGCGAAAAAAGCTTGAGTGAAAACTGACTGTTCAGCCATTCAAGGTACTAAAATCTAGGGAACCTAGGCAGAGGCCGGGACCATAACTAGAGGTTGGGTGCCTGGTGAAGACCAAATTCAGGGCAGAGGGTGCCTTGTACTAACATTTTTAGTGGTGGACAACTAATTTTAGATCTTATGAGGTGGTTCACATACATCAGCCGTGTCAGACATACAGTCACTGATTACATTTTTGGATTAAAAAATAAAGCTGTAAAGGACAGTTTTACGCCGCCCTCTCCACTATTCAGAAAGAAGGTGTGGCAGGGTCAAAAACGGGCATGGCCAGACGCCCTGACAAATTTATCTTAATTTATGCCAATTTTCTGGTGCAAATGAAGCTAGAAATCTACAGCAGCTCAGGGCTGTCAGAGATTTCTGTTTAGGCGCACGGACTGCGGGGTGATGTGCCTCATTTATAACAAGGTATGCACCTCATCATAAATGTGACATCCTCCGGGAGTGCAGGGAATATCAAGACCGATGCTTAAGGCCTCTTGCACACGACCATATGCCCTCCGAGATATACAGTCTGTGAGCGGGCCATATGTCCCGGAGCGGCGTTACACACAGCATAAAAGATTACAATGATGCTGTGCATGTCGAGCAGCATCATTGTCCCGCACTCATATGATCGTACGAGTGCGGGATAATAGCCCCGCGGGTGGCCTGATGGGCACAGCATCATTGTAATCTATGATGCTGTGTGCTCCCGATCTATGCCACTCCGGGACATGTGGCACACTCACGGACCGTATATCTCAGAGGGCATACAGTCTTGTGCAAGAGGCCTAAATCTACCCCTATATGCTAAGTTTTCTCTATGTACTGCATACCATAGAAAACCAAGGAATGTTTTTTTAAATAATGTTTCTGGTCCAGAAACATGGGCAGTGTTTTGGCCGCATCTCCCGGATCGACCGTGGCTCCCCTGAAGGATGCAGGAAAGACACGGATGAGCGGTCATGTGAAACCACTCCGTAGCCAGACGAGAACTCCCAAAGTCTCCACAGAAAATAGCCCAAAATATTAGATTCCAGCAGCAAATTTCTCCCTAGCACATGGAGGACCTGGCTCCTGAATATATTAGTTGAATACCTTTTGTCACCACCATCTTGGACTAGAGAGACTGATCTGCATCTACATCCTCTGGGGCTGCCATTTCTCTCAGCAGAGTACAGACGGCCATTGCTTACCCTGCTGATTGCCAGAGTTTTCTGCAGACAAATCCATAGCGGGGTTAGGCTACTTTCACACTAGCGTTGTTTTAATCCGGCGTTCAATTCCGACACTGGAACTGCCCACCGGATCCGGAAAAACGTGTGAAAACGGATTACATTTAAATCCTGATCAGGCTTTCGATCACAATGGAAAAATGCATTGGAAAAAACGGATCCGCCATTTATGGACTTTAACTTTTTTTTCACATTTTTCGGGTTTAACATGCAAAAGCCGGATCCGTTTTGACTGAACACACGGGGCCGGATCCGGCGTTAATGCAAGTCAATGGGAAAAAAGCCTGATCAGGCGTTCAGTCAAAGTGTTCAGGCTTTTTGGCCGGAGGTAAAAATACTGCATGCTACGTTTTTCTGAAAAGCCTGATCAGTCAAAAAGACTGAACAGAAGACATCCTGATGCATCCTGAAGGACTGACTCTCCATTCAGAATGCATTAGGATAAAACTGATCAGTTCTTTTCCGGATTTGAGCCCCTAGGACGGAACTCAGCGCCGGAAAAGAAAAACGCTAATGTGAAAGTACCCTTAGCTTCACACAGGCCTCAAGTTGCTACAGAAAGAAGTAATGTAATATATTTCTTCATAGGGCCCACACCCCCTCCCTGTGGACAGCCGAGAAAGCCACCATTAGGGTAAATCACGTGACAGACGCCATCTTGCTTCCTATGGTTCTACACTGTTTACACAGCCCACAGATAGGCCGCCACGCCTTCTACTCAGAGGCTGAGGTAAATTATGAGGAACATTATGTTACTGTGTCACTACAAACTGTTTAGCAGCTTATAAAGTGGTTAACCCCTTCAAGCCATGACCTCAGTGTGCGCTCTCTCTGTGGGGAAGGAAATGCTACCTAACCTGTTGTACAAAGCACGCACTTATGCTGCTACATTACCCGTCATTACTAGCCTCGCAGCTAGAAGAACTGCTCATGTGTCACACCCAGGCTTTCAACCTGCACATAAAAACAGTTAGGCCGCAATGTCTGTTTTGCCTGTAAAATGACCATTACGGTGACTGGTTATTTATGTCTGTCACTCATTGATCTGCCCACTGGAGAAGAAACACCATTACTCACACGTCATGAAAACGTACAATGGCCTATACAGTAATTCCTTAAAGGGATTCTGCCATGAGATTTTACCCCAGGATATGTCAATGTTCGTACTAATAACATGAATTCTAAGCTGGCTTTATTAACCTGCTTGTGGCTCTATTAGCCCAAAAAACAGGTTTTTATAACCTGTCAATGGCCTACCTAAGGGGACGTCCGTTAATACAGGGTGCCCGGCCGCACCCATCGCCGTCTGGTGCCCAGCTCCCTGTCTGCAGTGCCGTCTTCCTCACCTCAGCGCCGCCTCCGCAATCCTCCCGTCCCTCTGCCAGATCCCGCGAGTGCGCACTAGGATCAGCCTAATGCACCCGTGGGGACTCTAGGCAGCGGCTTCGTTGAGCGAAGTGCGCATGCGCATCAGGATACTAATCTGTCTGGTCATGTGATGGAGCTCATTATAATACACAGGCCTGATTCCCTGTACTGTAATGTCCACACCTGTGGGACCTTCACATGACTGGCACAGATTTTTATCCAGTAGACAATGAAGGACAGCAAGCAGAGGTCTTGAAATGGTAAACTCATACATTAAATATACTGGAAATCAGTGTAGCTTTTCATTAGACACAGAATGACATTTACTATCACTATGCAGGTCTTAAAAGCTTACACACAGGACGGTATTTGGTATACGTGTTATATAGATCTATGATAAGGTAGTAAGCATGACAGGGAGGCATGCATGCGGTCATATTTAAAAGGCAAAAAAAAAAAGCTGTATCTTTCATTAGACACTGTATGTAATACTATACTCCATCTATTGTAGAAGTGCTATAAGAGAATACAGTGTGATACAAGACATACAAAACAGTTGTGTATTGGGGTCCACAGCACACGCTGTTAGCCCTAGTTCACACAGTCAGTGACTGAGCCAAAACCAGGTGCGGCTCTAAACACAGAACAGGTGCAGATCTCTCCCTTAGGCCTCTTGCACACGACCGTATGGTTTTTTCAGTATTTTGTGGTCCGTTTTTAACGGATGCGTTGTTCAGTTTTATGTTTCCGTTCTGTAGTTCCGCAAAAAAATCTCTGTATGGTTTCCGGATGCGATCCGTTGTTTGTGGATCGCAAATGGAAACACAATTTTTAATCACAAATGTATTTTAACAGTATACACATGGGCAAAGTGGGCATGGATCCGCAAAAAAATAAATAAATAATGATGACATACGGATGTGTTCCGTATTTTTTGCGGACCCATTGACTTGAAAAGAGTCACGGAACATTATTTGCGGACAATAATAGGACAAGTTCTATCTTTTAGCAGAACGGATATACGGAAACTGATTACATACGGAGTATATTCCGTTTTTTTGCGGAACCATTGAAATGGATGGTCTGTGGAGGCTCCACTCCTGGTTTTGGCTCACAATCACACTGACATGTGAACTAGGCCTTATATGTGCATAAGCCCTAGAGACAGATTTAAAAACTGGACCTGATTCTATCAGTTTCTAAGTTGTAAATGACACAAAGTAACTATTACTATATAGAAACCATGCTGTATTAGGTGACGGATTTAGTGGCAGGTTCCCTTTAAGCTTCCTCCTGGAATGAACAGCAGGAATTCCTTTGTGCTCCACTAGTCACACCAAAAAGTCCATTCATCTGAGAGCATCCGGCATCATCAGCAGCACATACTTGTACCCTGCGGCCACAAGACAATGCCCGTAACCAGCAACGCTGACAGTCACAGCTCCAACAGACAGCTGCATGATGGAACTTGTGTCCCTGCATTAGTCCTATAACCAGCCAAGGTCACGAATGCCAAGCTCGGCCGTCATTCTTCCCTCCACCTCACATGGTCATAGAGGCTGATAAAGAAAAAGTAATATACAGCATAACCAGTATGCAGACATCTGCAGGTCAATAGAAGGAATCACCCATGTAGGTGCCAGTGCTCTGTACTGTATAGACACAGTATGACAGGGCGCTGTGGACAGCATGCTGGAGCTGACTTTAATCCAACACCGAGGTATTCGAGGAATCTGTAAGGCCTACAGCCAGAGGGAGAAATGTTTAGTCTTGGGCTGAGCAGCAAGTCATCGGTGGGAGAGCTGCAGCACAGCTATGTCCACCAGTTCTTCTGTCACTGCCTAGTCACACTGCCATTACTATGCGGCTGCCAGGACAATCAGGGGGACACCCTGAAGGAGCTCTGCTTCTTTCTCGCTATACACAGAATACACAAGAATTTTTTTTTTTTTAAGGAATACGAAATTCAGATGTTAGTTTCTGTAAATCTGCATAGATAAGCTGGAAAATAAAGGTTCATCCCTCCGATTACCTAGTAAAGTGAAACACTGAACCCTATGCTAACATCTTTTTATAGCAGTCATATTTGTATTTTTTTTCACGTATAAATTGGGATTTCCATCCTGTTCGTACCACAGGGAACAACTGGCAATTTACTTCCATGACAGTCCTTCATGAACCTCTGAGTATATGTTGCACTAATGTTGCGCGGCAATTTTTTTAATGGCAGTCTATGGTGTTGCACTGCAACATGCGACATGTTGCGACTGCGACGCGACAGTCACAGAAAAATCCATCTTGAATTGATTTTCTGCGACTGTCGCGTCGCAGCATGTCGCATGTTGCAGTGCGACACCATAGACTGCCATTATAAAAATTGTCGCGCGACAAATGTCGTCGTGTAGACCTAGCCTTAGGGCTCATGCACACGACAGTATTTTGCGTTCAGTATACTGGACGTTTTTTTGAGCTCAGTATACGGAACATATACTGAACCATTCATTTCAATGGTTCAGCAAAAAATACTGAAGTGTCTCAGTGTGCATTCCGTTTCAGTATTTCAGTATTTCTGTGCCGTGAAAAGATAGAACATGTCCTATACTTGTCCGCAAATCACGGTGCTTGGCTCCATTCAAGTCAATGGGTCCGCAAAAAAAACGGAACACATACGGAAATGCATCCGTATGTCTTCCGTTTCCGTTCCGTTTTTTCCTGAACCATCTATTGAAAATGTTATGCCCAGCCCAATTTTTTCTATGTAATTACTGTATACTGTATATGGCATACGGAAAAACGGAAAGGAAACGGAAACACAACGGAAACAAAAAACGGAACAACGGATCCGTAAAAAACGGACCGCAAAACACTGAAAAAGCAATACTGTCGTGTGCATGAGGCCTTAGTCTACTCAGGTCTCCTTGGTACCTACAATTTTTTCATCCAATTACCACTTACAGGCCTATTGGACTAATAGTTATCATTTCAATTTTCACATAATTATTTGAATTTGAGAAATTATCCTGACGTGTAATAACGTGCAGAGATCGAACGACGAGTGATAAACCATTCATTTTCTGCGGATTATACATCTCTGCCCGACTGAAAGATTGCTAGTCCCCACCACATTCCCTTCCCTGATCAGAAGTTATTAGGAGGGCAAGGTCGGGTTCAAACAGGACTGAAAATCCAGCTGAAAAATCTGCTGCTGTTTCTGGTGCGTTTCCGCAGTAAAAATCCTCAACAAAACTGCATGTATTACATGTGGTTTTTGCTACAGAAAAGTCAGATTTCACCCTTTCCATTGCAAAGGGTGAAATCTGCAAAATTTGACATGCTGCAGATTTTAAATCCACAATGTCGCATCCTTTCCCTAGCATGATGGATGAGAATTCAGAAATTCAATGCAAACAGTTTGCTCATTAATGAAAAAATATCTGCCCGTCTAATAGGACCCTTACTCACTATCCTCCAGGTGGTGCTTCAAGTAAATGGATCTCTTAGGCCTCTTTCAGACAGGTGTTGCGGGAAAAGGTGCGATTTTTCCGCGCAAATGCAAAAGATTGTAATGCGTTTTGCACGCGCGTGAGAAAAATTGGCATGTTTGGTACCTAAACCCGAACTTCTTCACAGAAGTTCGGGTCTGGGATCGATGTTCTGTAGATTGTATTATTTTCCCTTATAATATGGTTATAAGGGAAAATAATAGCATTCTGAATACAGACTGCATAGTACAATAGCGCTGGAGGGGTTAATTTTTTTTTATTTAACTCACCTTAATCCACTTGCTCACGCAGCCCGGCTTCTCTTCTGTCTTCTTATTTGCTGTGTGCAGGAAAAGGACCTGTGGTGATGTCACTACGGTCATCACATGATCCATCACCATGGTAAAAGATCATGTGACGGACCATGTGATGACCGGAGTGACGTCACCACAGGTCCTTTTACTGCACACAGCAAATAAGAAGACAGAAGAGATGCCGGCTGCGCGATGAAGTGGATTAAGGGGAGTAAAAAAAATTATTTATTTTTTTTTTACCCCTCCAGCACTATTGTACTATGCATTCTGTATTCAGAATGCTATTATTTTCCCTTATAACCATGTTATAAGGGAAAAAATTTATGATCGGGTCTCCATCCCAATCGTCTTCTAGCAACCGTGCGCGGAAAAAAAAACAAAAAAAAAAAAACGCACCACATCCGCACTTGCTTGTGGATGCTTGCGATTTTCACGCAGCCCCATTCACTTTTATGGGGCCTGCTTTGTGTGAAAAACGCACAAAATAGAGCTTTCATGCGATTTTCACGCAACGAACAAGTGATGCGTGAAAAAAATCACCGCTCATGTGAACAGCCCCATAGAAATAAATGGGTCCTGATTCAGTGCGGGTGAAATGCGTTCAACCTGCGCGGAAAACTCGCCCGTGTGAAAGGGGCCTTAGGCTACTTTCACACCTGCGCTTTCTGCTACTGAGATCCGTCATAGGGTTCACACAGATTTAACAAAAAATGTTGCTAAAAAAAAGGCCATAACAATCAAATATAAATATATAGCAATTAGCTAGCCACGACAGCGTGTAGCACTGCAGCCACTTAACTGAATGGGGTTCCAATGTGACTTGCATGTATCACGGTGGGGAGTGGGGGAAACCCCCACTGTACAATGTCAAGTATAAAGGGGGAGCAGCTAGGCCAGGATCAGGTCACCTCCTAAAGTATCCCTAATCCTCACCCTAACTCTTAACCATATGAGCGGACCTTGATGGTAGGACGGCTCATACCCTGGATACCTTTGGCCCTGAGAATCCCTCACATAGGAGCAGGGATTCTTCCAAGACACGGAGGAACAGGAGTCTCAAATGGCCTAGCTGCAGGGAAAAGTGGAAGACTGAATACAGCAACAGAGTCGGCAGGTAAGAACACCAGACAACACGCTTACCTGCCGCTGCCACCACAACTGGAACCTGTGCATACGTACAGTAGCTCTCACACCACACAGGACTCCGTACCAACAACACAACACACAGGTATCCAGCACACCAGATACTGCCTGGGCCCAATACAGCAAGGTGCACGGCAGCCCCAGGCAGCACCGCATACAGACTTATAGTTCACCCTTCCAGGAAACCAGCCCCCTCACGGGGCTAGCATACATGCTGGATCACAACACCAAACATGGAACCGCAAGCTAGACATAACGCCACACCACATGTAAGGGAGGAAAGACATCAATATCCTACAAGGTGGCCCTCAAGGACTGGGCAGACAGAGCTCCAGCACCAACGACGGCTGGAGTACCACTGACTCCAGCCATGGAGCCACAGGTAATAAAACCCAAGTGACCACACCCAGTCAGGGAGTTAACCCTTCCAGCACCAGACAGAAGGAGGAAACCACTAAAAGGGTAAGTGCACCACATGCCATAACAGAAACACGTTGCCCAGGGCAACTGCAAGCGTGGCAAAAGTGTCACGGCGCACACCGCAAAGGCTGTGACAGCATGTTTCCATGGCCTCAATCCCTGACTTGCAGAAAATCCAGCACTGCTGCAGTGCTACGCAGTGATTGCTGGTTGTGGCCAAGATTGCCTCAACCCAAGGCCACCTGCACAAGTTGCAGAATATGTCATTTTTCCATGTGGAATCCCATGCAGAAAAACCACAGTGTAGTACAGTACCAGCAAAGCGTATAAGACTACACAAACCTCATGTACACTTTGCGCATTATTTCTATGCGGAAATTGACCTGCCTGCACATTTCCGTAGCACTACATGGGCTCACCAGACATATGAGAATGTAACTTCACGTTTTCATGTAGATAATTTTGCTAGAAAACATCTTGATGTCAATGACCTGAAACAGGAAAACGTTCCAGCGATACCATTATGGGACATGAAGCAGCTGTTCCCGACTCCATACTGAACATATGTACAATGAGTAAAACCTCTGGTACATGGACCCACAATGGTACTTTACACTAACCCGCATCAGGAAACAGCAATGGTTTACCCCATATATATTAAAGGGAGACTCCAACATTTCCCATTGTAATTAACCATTACATTGACATAACATAAAAGTACATTCCCTGTGGGTGACAGTCCACTCACATTGAAATGAAGTGCTGCATTAGCTATCCTTGCGCTTGCCACTGACATGAATGGACTAAAGCTGTCATTAAAGGGGTTGTCCAGGATTTCCATATTGATGGCCCATCAATATCTGATTGGGGGATGTCCAACAACCAACACCCACAGCAATTAGCTGTTCTATTGTGTAACGGATGGAGACGGTAACTGAAGTGCCACAGTAACACAATGGATGGAGATGTCCAGCTCCAGTGCTGCTGACAAACAGCAGGGATGCAGGCTGTTAGGCCCCTGATGACCAGATATTGATGGCCTATCCTGAGGAATAAAAAAAATGACAACCCCTTTAAGGAGCCAAAAATGCACCCCTCCATGTCAGTATTGGTGGTACTCCGCTACATCAGCTCTCATGCAGCACCATAGATCTCAGCTGCCTGATTCACTGTACAGCAGGCTATACCCATCAGATTACTATATCATCCATTAGATCCTTTGTGCCTTCACCATGCCAGACTAACCTGGCACTGAAGGATGATAGTGATCAGATGATCGACCTAAAGGGCATATAAACCTTTTAGAAATGAGCTTAATAAAAGATGAAACTTGCCAATATTACCAAACTGCAACCAGCAATCTGAATGTGAAGGAATACCGGTCTACACATAAGCACTGTACGGCCTATGGTGTGCACTGGGTGGCCCTGATCATAACCACAGCAACCGGAAAGAAACATCCACTGCTTCCATTTCTGCCTGCATTCAGGACTGCACAGCTTTATTTATAAGACATTACCACACCCTTAACAATAAAGCTCTTTCCAGTTCTCTCATATGTATAGTTATCCTTCTGCTCCATTTATATCTAATACATTCCAAGTATAAGGTGTTACATGCACAAAAACTCAACCATGGAGAAATAAAATCTTACCTGGGAAGGTGTGTGGATTTGGTGATCCCCTTTTAAGGCACTTGGAGCACAGAACATGTACTGTGTAGTATAGGCCTGGCCATTCCAGTAATAGTGCATTCAGCTCTTCCACCAAGGGTGTTATGGCCTGCCATGCCGTCCAGATATTAGGCAGTGAGGCATGGCTGGCAATAGACAAAATGTCTGACCGTAAGGCTCCTTTTGAAGGTCGAAAGCTCACCACAACTGGCACTTTTCCCCTGTAGGCAAAGATCTGAAATTTACCATCTGAACGGTGCACTATATGACTATTAATCTGGACGCTAAAGCGGGCAAACAAGCCAGGTGGGAACAGGAACGGAAAGCTGTATTCTATCTGAAGCTGTTCCACCGCCAGAGATTGTCCTGATAAGTTGGTACCATTGATCCAAGCCTCTGCATGAGGCACCTCATTCTTTACGTAGCATGGGAACTTATACCAAGCTGTGGCCCCATTCAACGGCTTGGACTTAGGTTTATTCATACAGTAACAGAGGCCCATCTTCTCCAGAAGTTCTAGTATGAGTTGCAAGTCTTGTTGGGTTTTGATATGTGGTTTGAGTAGTAACTTAATGACATGAGTGGGCAAAAGTCCATGAAGTAGAAACCCTTCCACATAATGATGGAATTGGGTAGCCCTCAGGTCATCCACATTAGTGTCACTCATAAGTTTCTGCAGTAGGACAGAGGCATCCCTCTGGAAAAAGACATTCAAAATGTCAATCAGTTTAGTCAGATTATGAAAAACGTACTCTTTAAGAGTCGCATTGTCTTCAAAGTAGAGCAGCTTGCCGCTCTCGTGTAAATAAGACAGGGCACTCTGTAGCCTGTCCTCAGTTAGGCCAGCCTGTAGGCCTAGGCGTGCCGAGTCCCACCAGGTCAGCCACAGCTCCTGAGGCTTAAAGTGCAATTCCTCCAGCATTTGCCAGGATTTGGGAAGAACTCTATGCAAATTTGGGAAAATCTCTCTGTGCTCCGCCACAGAAAGGAGCTTTTCCCTCAAGCGCCTAATGTTAGAATAATTGTGGCAGCTAACACAGAGGACCGGGGAGAGGATCTGAAGACGGTTATTCATTAAATATTGGTAATGGGCTTTCTTCCTCCTCAGGTTCTTATCACTGACACCATAAAAAGCTGCATGAGGGTTTGAGGCACGCATGTCATAGTCTTGGCTGAGGGCTTCATCAACAGTCTGTGCCAGACTCTGTAAGGTCTCTGAATCCTTCTTCTCCTGCAGAGCTATCTGGTGGTGTATATCAAGGCATTTCTCCTCAATGTCCGTCTCCTCACATAAATCTGCATGAGTCCCTACGATGCATACAACTGCATGTGGTACCTTGGCACTGATAAAATGTAGAAAATGGCCTACAGACATATAAAACTGCTTAGAAACATAGGACTTTAGATTAACTGCTAGGATATATAAAGCACCGGGGGAGAGGAAGAAGGGGTTGATTATGTCATAGCTCTGGTCCCCAGCTAAATCATACACTATGAAAGTAATTCCCCGCTCCGCATCAGCTGTCCAGTTGGTGACCTCAATCCCTGTATTTCCCAGTATGCAGCTGGCCTGCTGACCATCAGTCAGACAATGTCTCAGTACAGTTTTGCCTGCTTCCTTCAGGCCTGTGAGGACCAGTTTTAACCTAGGCTTTACTGCAGGCTGTGAATGGGCAAGTTCCTTCTGATAAGCAGCAATGTAAGGGATCCCTTTCATACACACCTCATAAGGAGGCTGGATTAAAGGGTTGTCTTTGATCTTCCAGATATTGACTTTTGACAGCTTCCCAAAGTTATCTGGGAGAATTGCTATTTGGTTACCTTGCAACACCAGCTCCTCCAGCAAGCCCAGCTCCACAATGGAGTCCGGCAGGTACCTTATCCTGTTGTTATCCAGCCACAAAGTGACCAGCCTGAACAAGCTGGAGATGCCCTCTGGTAGCACAGTCATTTTATTCCGACTCAAGTAGAGCTCCTCCAGTTCCTGGAGGCACAGGAGGATCTTGGGGAAATCCTGGAAGGAGTTGGAGGACAGGTTGATCATCCTCAGCTTCTGCAGAGCCCCAAAGCCCTCAGGTAAGGAGGAGAGGTTATTGTTGTCTAGCATCAGGCTTTCCAGACTGGTCAGCTCACAAAAAGAGTCCGGCAAGGTGCAGAGGCCAGTGCTGCTCAGCCACAGTATCTTCAGAGGCTTCATGGCCCGTATGCCATCAGGAAGGGAGCCGCTACTGCAGAGCATCTTGTTCCCAGAGAAGTCCAGCTCCTCCAGGGCAGGCAGCTGCAGGATCTGCTGAGGGAAGCTGCACAGCTCGTTGTGGTCCAGGTCCAGGGCTCTGAGGCGGGCTAGACCCTGCAGGGCGTCGGGCAGCTGGCTGATCCGGTTGAAGCTCACGTCCAGCTCCTCCAGGTGGACCAGGGAGCCGATCTGCCTGGGCAGGGTCTGCAGCTTGTTGTGGCTCAGGCAGAGCTTCTTCAGCTGGCTCAGCAAGCCCACCGCTTCTGTCAGGCAGCTCAGCCGGTTGTGGCTCATGTCCAGCTCGGTCAGCCTGCCCAGCTCGTACACGGCGGAGGGCACGCTGAGGAGCTTGTTCCTGCGCAGGATGAGGACGTGCAGGTTGCCGGCAGACAGGCTCCGCAGGCCATCGGGCACGTCCTCCAGGGAGTTGTTGCCCAGATTGAGCACCTCCACGTCGCCGAGGTCCTCGGGGAGGATGAGCTTGTTCTGCTCGCCGCAGCTGAGGGTGAGCTGGCGCAGGCTGCTCCGCAGTTTCCTGGAGCGCAGAGCCGCGTCCCTCCATAGCCTGGCAGTCTTCAGGTCACAGGCATCCTTTGGCGCTGCCATCATCATGGAGACGGGGAGGGGGCGCCTGTCAGTGCTGCTGAAGCGTCATGGTGCACCATTCACGAGACACTGACAGCCTAGCGCAGCGATGGTGGACTGGAGAGGGAGCACAGCACGGGGGCCAGGCAGCCGGTGTGTCGGGCACCTCCACCCACCAGCCCGGGCGGACATGCTTCTTCTCCCCCCTCCATGGGAGGACAGAATGGGGGCAGGTAGGATGCGCGGCAGCTATTGTCTCGGAGAAGAATGAGGTGGCGGCGCCCGCTGCTCCTACATTGTCAGGTCTCCCTCTCTGTGGAGATGACTCTTAACCTGCTTCCCTCTCCCCCTCCCTGTAAAATCACAGGGTGGGGACTGCCTGGGAAAGGGAAATATCCCACTAGTGGAACTGCACTTCCCTGTTCTCGGCGCATCAGGCGCCATCTAGCGCTCACGCTGAGAATTGCGGCTGTTTTCACACAGGCATAAAGTGGCTAGGGCCAGACAAAAAAGGGTCAATTCACACTGAGGTTTTTTTTTTTGCGTGTTTCCGTCTCAGAATGAGCTCTAAAATAGCCTCCTATTCATTTCAATGGGATGCAGCACTTGCTTTTTTTCCCCCACATAAAATAAACGTGGAAGTTTGAACATTCTCTACAGAACATGACATTCTTAGGTCTCGGATGCGGACCCATTCATTTCAATGGGGCCGCAAAAGATGCTGTGCGCATCCGTGGCTCCGTTCCGCGTCCCGCTAAAAAAATATAACATGTCCTATTTGTGTCCGCGCTTTGCGGACAAGAATAGGCATTTATATTGCCGACACCCGTTCCGCAAATTGCGGAAGGCAACACAGGCGCCTTCCGTTTTTTGCGGATCCGTGGTTTGCAGTTGTGTGCATGAGGCCTTAGAAAGAGTCATCTCTGGTCTGGCAATCTGGAGCATAGGGATAAGGGATAGTTGGGTTAGGGTGGGGGAAAAGGATGATTCTGAAATAAAAGTAAAATGGTATGTAAAAGGCATTATTTACAGTACTAAATGGACACTATGACTTCTATATGTATTGTACTATATGCTTTCTTTGTTTCATTGCCTTAATAAAGAGAGGAAAAATGGAGCAGCATACCCTGGTTTGGGGCAGAGTCTCCCTCTGAAATGAATGGGAAGCATTAGTAAAGTTGTCCACTGCAACATCCACAAGCTGACAATGCAGTTTTGTATTAAAGGAAAATGTTTTGAAAAACTGCATCAAAAACCGCACACAAAAAAAGTAAAACAAAATGCACAGATTCTGCCTTGAATTTTGTAGGCAGATTTTCAAAATCCATCATGCGAACAGAATGCTCACACAATGCGGTATCCACATCAAGTTTTTACCCGTGCTTTTTTTTCAGACAGGTTTTCTAAAACTCGTTTTTAGTGCAGTTTCAGCGAGGATTTTTGATTCCTGACCATTTTTAATGGAAATTCTAAGCGCGGATTTCGCATCAAGAATGGAGAGACTTTTTTTCTTCTTCAGCGCAGATTCAGCTTGTTTTTTTTGGCACCGAATCCACGCTGAAACCCAATCTTACTCTGTCTGAACATACCCTTAGACAGAAAACAGCAGCATGGCCAATAGAGAGAGAATGATGGTGACATGAAGGCGCTAGATGAGGAGTAGAGGGATTCAGTATCCTGTATGACATGTCACTTGCCCTTTACTATTGATAGGTATGAGCAGACTCACCAAATACCAGGTAAAGGGGGCCCAGTGCGGTTAGTGAGGGCGGTGGAAGGGGGTGTAGAGAACTGAATCGTTTGTGAGGCCCCATCAATACTTTCTGAATCCCTGCTATGTGCAGTATCTCTTTACTGCATTATTCCTGAGCTGTGACATAACTGTGTGCATTATATTTGCATGATGATATCATTATATGTGTACATTATCCATCTACTATGACATCACTGTATACATTATTCTTGTTCTATAACTTCAGTCACTAATCCTTGCACTGTGACATCACTGTATTATAATTGGAATGTGACATCACTCCAGCGTCACTGAATTCATTTTACTGAAACATTATATTGTACATTATCTCTGCACTTTGACATCACTGTGTGCAGTTCATTATCATTTTACGGTGACATTACAGAACCAGGAGCACTTGCCCCTCCACACCCCCACTTCCCCCAGTCCCAGTCATGTCCCTGATTATTCCTGTGCATTTGGGAGACACAGAAAGGAAAATAAAATGATATACTTTTGCTGTGGACATAGCCATGATAAAGTTTTGTTGTGTCCCTCATCAGTAACACTCTCACTCTACATTGTCAACAGTTTTTCCTTTATAGCCTACACTGCACTTGTAGATTGTCGTTGATTCTCCTTTGATCTGTAGCTCTTAGGCCCCATGCACGGGCAACGTCTGTGCGGCGGCCGAGAGGGATAAAACAAGTTCTATATTTTTTTTTTGTGGTGCAGAGGCACGGACAGAAACACCACGGACTCCGTACTGCTTCCGCGGGGTTCCGATCTGTGCTTCCGTTCCGCATCTTCATGATTGTGGACCCATTCAAATGAATGGGTCCGCATCCGTGATGCGGAGTGCACACAGGCCGGTGCCCGTGTATTGTGGACACGCTGTATGCAGGCTGCAATACGGCCACGGGCACACAACGTCCGTGTGCAAGAGGCCTTATCTTTACACTCCTGACAGCTCTTAAACACTCGTTTAAGCAAAGTTCTTAAAGAGGACCTTTCATCGGTCCAAACATTGTGAACTAAGTATCCTGACATATACAGCGGCGCCCAGGGATCTCACTGCACTTACTATTATCCCTGGGCACCGCTACGTTCTTCTGTTATGTCCTCCGGTGCTGTGAGCTCTGCTCTGCGATTGGTCAGCGCTACAGCCTAGGAGAAGGAGACGCCCAGCAGAACAAGGGCAGACTCCGCCTACTATAACCAAGTCCCCGAACATACCGGAGGACATAACGTGAGAACGGATCGGCGCCCAGGGATAATAGTAAGTGCAGTGAGATCCCTGGGCGCCGCTGTATATGTCAGGATACTTAGTTCACAATGTTTGAACCGATGAAAGGTCCTCTTTAACAACGCAATAAGAATTTAACTTACAGTCTGGAAAACAGTCTAAAGATGCAATGTAAGCTGTAGAGAAAAACATTTTGAAGTTTTTTAACAAACCAGGAGCTAGAGTGAGGATGAACGGCACTCTTTCTGCGGCATTCTCCATAACTAATGGGACCCGTCAGGGGTGCCCACTGTCGCCCTCACTCTTTATACTTGTCATGGAAACATTACTCCAAGCATTCCGGGAACACCCTAATATACAAGGGCTAAAGTTACCAGACCCCTTGCCGCAACAATATTCGGCCGCTTTTGCGGACGACTTATTGATCTTTATTTCCAATCCCCTGGAAGCGTTCCCGCATTTATTGGAAGTATTTAAAAAATATGGCGCGCTTTCTAACTTTAAGGTAAATTGCACCAAGTCTGAAGCCATGAATGTTACAGCACACCCCTCAGTGATTACTAAATTACTAGGACTTACTCCTTTTAAGTGGCAGTCGTCCTCCCTTACCTACCTGGGTATTAAAATCCCCAAAGACCCTATAAATACTTATAACATCAACTTCCCTCCTTTGGTAGCTAAAATCCAGAGCCAGCTTGCATCACTAGCAATCCCATATATCTCTTGGATGGGCTGAAAGAATCTTCTCAAGACCTTTATTATGCCACAGCTACTATATGTTTTACAAATTCTTCCAATTTTCATCCCCAAAAGCTTTTTTCAGCAGAATAAAACTGCCTTCTCAAAATTCCCATGGAATAAGAGAAGAGCGAGACTACCCTATGCTAGATTGGCTATGAGGAGGGAGCACGGGGGCTTTGGGCTTCCAGACCCATACATGTATTATAAAGCTATACTTATGAAGAGGTGGCTCCAGCTTAACTGTAAGAGTAGGCAAATCCTTGGGGTTGATCTGGAACTTCTCTCTCTGACCCCTTCCCAATTAGCAGGACTTTGGGGACTGAAGAAAAATATTCCCTTCTTAGCTAACCCATTACTTCAAGGCATAGTAGTGTTGATGCGTTTAGTAGCTGAGGACAGGGACATCCTGGGTTCACCTTCGCCGTTAATGCCGACTTCATTGATCCCTTTTTTGTTGAGACCTCAGACTACAAGTGTGCCTCTGGTTTGGAATAAATTCAAGGACCAGACATGGGCTGCCTTCAACTCTAATATTGTATGCAAAGATGGGACTCCCCAACCTCTAGATATTAACAAGGTAACCTCCAACTTCCTTGAAAAAGCGGAATTGTTGGCGACTTGTAAGACCCTCTCTGCCAATAAAAAATCAATAGAGAACTCACATGGTTTGAAAGATTACTAGCTAAGGTGGAATTACCTAAGAAACTTATCTCTATCCTATACAACTCACTTCTAACAGGGCAAAGTAAAAGTACGCCCGCCTACATTGCTAACTGGTCAAAAGAGCTAGGTAAATCTTTCACAGAAAGAGACATACTTAGAGCACACTTATGTTCTCAAAGGTTTTCGCGGTGTGTTAGAATACAGGAACATTCCTACAAGGTTCTGACACATTGGTACAAAACCCCACAACAATTATACGCATTAGGTCTAAATGAGTCAGGAGCTTGCTGGCGCTGTGGGGAAAGCCCAAGTACATTGAGTCATATTTTCTGGTTCTGTCCTAAGATTGTTGAGTTCTGGCGTAAGGTTGCTTTAGAAACTAACCGTATCATTGGCAGGCGTATATTGTTGTCTCCAGAATCCGTTTTGCTATGGCTCCCTAACGATACATGGTGCCCGAGCAAGAAGGATCTTGCGAATTAATTCAGGCGGCTAGGCTGCTCACCCCCTCAAAAGGTTGGACACTAGCCCCCCGACACTGGGGTTCGAAAAAGTTGACCAAGTCTACAGACTCGAGGAACTAGTGAGCTGGGAATTCCGTAAACACCAGGGATTTGTGAAGTTCTGGGACCCATGGAAAAAATATAGGAACCAAGGTTCACAAGCTTAAAATGGCACTCTTATATATACACCCAAATCGCATGCTGAATACTGCCGCATATTGATGTATAGTCTTTAGTCTTCTCAGGAAAAATTGATACACCCTATGGGTAGATTTCTCTACAACCCTCCCTCTCTTTCCCCTTCCCCTTTCACCTGCTCCTCCCCTCCCCCTCCTAACCCCCCCCCCCCTTTTTTTTCTTGTGGTACATATTCTATGTATGTTCCTTATTTGCACTACTTTAAATACATTCTTGTGAAAATATGTACTGTGATGCTGACGACAGGTGCTATAGTTAAATACTTATTTATGTGTGATACAATTTCTGCCACCAGTATGTAATTTGTCTGTAGACCGATTGTCATTGGCTATTGTCTACACATAACTGTATTACTTGTCCTCTCCTTTCAATAAAAAGAAATTTGAAAGAAAGACATTTTTTAACAAAGACCAACTCCAAAAATGAAGGGGGAGATTTATCAAACAGGTGTAAAGTAGAACTGGCTTAGTTGACAACAGCAACCAATCAGATTCCACCTTTCATTTTCCAAAGGAGCTGTTGTAGCTTCTGTTGTAGGGCTGGGCAATTTTGGCAAAAAAATAATCTGAATTATTTCATTCAATCACTCCGGTCATCACATGGTACGTCACATGATCTTTTACCATGGTGATTCACCATGGTAAAAGACCATGTGATGACCGGAGTGAGGTCATCAAAGGTCCTTTACCTATATTTAATGTTCACCACAGGTCCTATTCAACAAAGGAGACACAAGGAGATGCCGGGCTTCGCGATCAAGTGGACTAAGGGCAGTTACATTTAAAAAAAAAAAAAAATTTAACCCCTCCAGCGCTGTTTTACTATGCATTCTGTATTCAGAATGCTATTATTTTCCCTTATGACCGTGTTATAAGGGAAAATAATACAATCTACAGAACACTGATCCCAAACCCAAACTTCTGTGAAAAAGTTCAGGTACCAAACATGCGCGATTTTTCTCACGCGAGTGCAAAACGCATGACAATGTTTTGCACTCGCGCGGAAAAATCGCGCATTTTCCCACAACGCACCGGCCTCTTATCCGGGCCAAAAATAAGACGCCCGTGTGAAAAAGGCCTAAGGCCCCTTTCACACAAGCGTGACGGATTAGGTCTGGATGCATTCAGGGTGCGTTCAGTGAAACTCGCACTATTTTGCAAGCAAGTTCAAATCAGTTTTGTCTGCGATTGTGTTCAGTTGTTCAGTTTTTTCCGCGT
Source organism: Bufo gargarizans (assembly GCF_014858855.1). Classification (NCBI taxonomy): domain Eukaryota; kingdom Metazoa; phylum Chordata; class Amphibia; order Anura; family Bufonidae; genus Bufo; species Bufo gargarizans. The sequence goes on from NC_058080.1 coordinate 312,353,021, forward strand.
GGGTGCAATGCGTTTTGATGCGTTTTTCACGCGTGATAAAAAACTGAAGGTTTACAAACAACATCTCTTAGCAACCATCAGTGAAAAACGCATCGCACCCGCACTTGCTTGCGGATGCAATGCGTTTTTCACGGAGCCCCATTCACTTCTATGAAGCTAGGGCTGCATGAAAAACGCAGAATATAGAACATGCTGCGATTTTCATGCAACGCAAAACTGATGCGATAAAAACAACGCTCATGTACACAGACCCATTGAAATGAATGAGTCAGGATTCAGTGCGGGTGCAATGCGTTCACGTCACGCATTGCACCCGCGCGGAAATCACGCTCGTGTGAAAGGGACCTAAGACAGATCTCAATACCGGAAAATAGAAACGCTAGTGTGAAAGTAGCCTTAAAGATAATACAACCGGATCCATTCATAACAGATGCAGATGGTTGTATTATCAGTAATGGAAGAGTTTTTGCTGCACCCTACCGGATCCAGCAAAAACGCTAGTGTGAAAGTAGCCTAAAAAAAAAAAGGATCAGTTATTTTTAGTGCAAACTGATGCTTAAAATAACATTTTTGGGCTTCAGAACCAATGTATTTTACTCTCTTGCTGCACCTACAATCACCTTTTCCTCATGAGCTTCATTCCTTGTCTGTAAAAAGCCTGGACAAAGGAAACACAGAGAGCGCAGACATTCCTCACATTCCAAGACACTTGATATTGATTAAACTTCATGGAGAGTTGGTGCAGTTTTGAGTATCAGGGAATTATTAGCTGTGCTTGTGTCTGCCTGCTGTTAACTCAGATTTAGGGCTTGTTCACACGAACGTAAGGGCTCCGTGCCTGTGCTGCGAGCCGCATGCGGCGGTTCTGCAATACACAGGTCACCAACCATGTGCATTCCGCATCACGGATCACTTAAATGTGTCCGGAGATGCAGTGCAGAACAGAAGCACGGAAACCCCACGTATGCTTCCATGGTGTTCCGTTCCGTAAAAAGTTATCTTTTTATGGAACGGATGGATCGCGGACCCCATTCAAGTGAATGGGTTTGCAATCCGCATGCGGCTTCCCCACGGTCGGTGCCTGTGCATTGCGGACCGCAATTTGCGGTCCACAGGACGGGCACGGAGCCCTTACGTTCGTGTGAACAAGCCCTTAAGATGTATGGAAAATAAATCTTCATTTAGTCTACAACCATGTTTAACCTCTGCTATAAATTATGTACAGTTGCATACAGAGTATGGCACAACTGCAAGCATACCAAGACATGGTCGCCCACCTAAACTGACAACACAGGCAAGGAGAACACTAATTAGAGAAGCATCCAAGAGACCCATGATCACTCCACAGGAGCTGCAGAGATCCACAGCTCAGGTGGGAGAATCTGTCCACAGGACAACTATGATTTGTGTTCTCCACAAATCTGGCCATTATGGAAGAGTGGCAAGAAGAAAGCCATTTTTTAAAGCAAGCCATAAGAAGTCCCAAAATTTGCAGTTTGCCACAAGCCATGTAGGGGACACAGCAAACGTGGAAGAAGGTGCCCTGGTCAGATGATACCAAAGTTTGGCTCAACAATTGCTATGTGTGGCAGAAAATGAACACTAATAACAATGAACACACCATCTCCACCTTGAAACAGTGGGGGAAGCATCCTTCTATGGAGATGGTTTTCTTCAGCAGGGACAGGGAAGCTGGTAAGGCTACTTTCACACTTGCGGCAGGACAGATCCGACAGGCTGTTCATCATGTCGGATCCGTCCTGCCGCTATTTCGCCGTGCCGCCGGACCGCCGCGCCATCCCCATTGAATATAATGGGGGCAAAGCTCCGACGCAGCACATTGAAAGCCGCCGGACTAAAAAGTCCTGCATGTCCGACTTTTTAGTCCGGTGGCTTTCGCCGTGCTGCGCCGGAGCTCCGCTCCGTCCCCATTATAGTCAATGGGGACAAAGCGGCCGTCCGGCGGCACAGCGAAATAGCGGCAGGACGGATCCGACATGGTGAACAGCCTGTCGGATCCATCCTGCCGCAAGTGTGAAAGTACCCTAAGGCCTCTTTCACACGGGCGTCATGTTTTTTGCCCGGATAAGAGGCGGGTGCGTTGCGGGAAAATGCGCGATTTTTCCGCGCGAGTGCAAAACATTGTCATGCGTTTTGCACTCGCGTGAGAAAAATCACGCATGTTTGGTACCCAAACCCGAACTTCTTCACAGAAGTTCGGGCTTGGGATTGATGTTCTGAAGATTGTATTATTTTCCCTTATAACATGGTTGGAAAATAATAGCATTCTGAATACAGAATGCTTAGTATAATAGGGCTGGAAGGGTTAAAAATAATAAAAAAAGTTAACTCACCTTCTCCTCTTGTTAGCGTAGATCCCGGTCTGTTCTTTAGCTGTGGGCTGAATGACCTGAGGTGATGTCAGATCACATGCTCCAATCACATGGTCCATCACCATGGTGATGGAGCATGTGATCTGACGTCATCAAAGGTCCTTCAGCCACAGCTAAAGAACAGACCGGGATCTACGCTAACAAGAGGAGAAGGTGAGTTAACTTTTTTATTATTTTTAACCCTTCCAGCCCTATTATACTATGCATTCTGTATTCAGAATGCTATTATTTTCCCTTATAACCATGTTATAAGGGAAAATAATACAGTGAATAGACTGTCACCTAGAACCCATGCGTGAAAATCGCACCCGGATGCTTGCGATTTTCACGCAACCCCATTCATTTCTATAGGGCCTGCGTTACGTGAAAAACGCACAAAGAGGAGCATGCTGCGATTTTCACGCAACGCATAAGTGATGCGTGAAAATCACCGCTCGTGTGCACAGCCCCATAGAAATGAATGGGTCAGGATTCAGTGCGGGTGCAATGCGTTCACCGCACGCATCGCACCCGCACGGAAAACTCGCCCGTGTGAAAGGGGCCTAAGAGTTGATAGGAATATAGATGGAGCTAAATACAGGGCAATACTGGAAGAAAACCTGGTAGAAGACTTTAGACTTTAGACTGGGGCGGAGGTTCACTTTTCAGCAGGACAACGACCCTAAACATACATCCAGAGCTACAATGGAATGGTTTAGATCAAGGGATATTTATGTGTTAGAATGGCTCAGTCAAAGTCCAGACCTAAATCCTATTGAGAATCTGTGGAAAGACTTGAGAATTGTTGTTCGCAGATGCTCAACATCCAATCTGACTGAGCTTGGGCTATTTTGCAAAGAAGACTGGACAAAAAATTCAATCTTTAGATGTGTAAAGCTGGTAGACCTACCCCAAAAGACTTGCAGCTATAATTGCAACAAAAGGTGGTCTTACAAAGTACTTATTCCATGGGGCTGGAGATAAATGCAAGTCATACTTTGTAGATTTTTATTTATTAAAAATTTTGAAAACCATGTATCATTTTCTTTTCACCTCACACATACTTGCTACTTTATGTTGGTCTATCACATAAAATCCCAATAAAATACATTTAAGGCCTCATAAACATGACTGTTGGATGTTTTGCAGTCTGCAAATTGCGGATCCGCAAACACGAATACCGGCCATGTGGATTACATATTTCGCAGAACGGAATGGCCGACCCCTAATAGAATAGTCCTATACTTGTCAATAATAGGACATATTCTACTTTTTTGTGGAACACTCATACAGTCATTTCCGTTTTTTGCGGCCCACATGGTTCCACATGCAGGCCACAAAAGAGATGGAACGGCCACAGCAAAAAAATACGTTCATGTGTGTAATGGGAAAAAATTTGGAAAAGTTCAAGGGGTAGAAATACTTTTTCAAGGCACTGTACATACACTGTGTGGCTTGGTAGCTAGACAGGAGATTAATAAATAGGTGTTTGTGCATCTGTTAGAGTCCATTCACACGGCTACAACTGTTTGGCGGATCCGCAAAACACGGACGCCGGCCATGTGTGTTCCGCATTTTACTGACCGCACATGGCCGGCACTATGATAGAAATGCCTATTCTTGTCTGTGGCTGCAGACAAGAATAGGACATGCTCTATTTTATTTTGTGGGGCCACAGAACAGAAGTGCGGATGCTGGCAGCACACGGTGTGCTGTCTTTTGCGGCCCCATTGAAATGAATGTGTCCACATCTGTTCCGCAAAATTGCGGTATGGATGCGGACCCATTATGTGGATATGTGAATGGACCCTAACAGTAACAAGAATGAGTGATTCTAAAGAGCTCACTGAATTTGTGTGTGGAACTGTAATAGGATGCCACCATTGTACAAGTTCATTCATGAAATGTCTTCCCTCGTAGATATTCCACATTCAGCTGTAAGTGGTATTATTGTTGAAGTGTTTACGAACCACAGCAGTCAGTATATAGTGGAAGATTTATCAATCTGCGCCAAAAAGTAAAATGAGCCAAAATTACATGTAAACTAAATAGTTCCAAATTTATCACATGCCCACGTTAGGCTACTTTCACACTCGCGTTTGGTGCGGATCCGTCTTGTATCTGCACTGACGGATCCGCACCGATAATGCAAATGCTTGTATCCGTTCAGAACGGATCCGTTTGCATTATTCATAAAAAAAAAAAAGTCAAAACGTTATTTAGAAGGTCACTAAAACGCAGCTTGCAGCGTATTGGTGACAGTCTGACTATGCGGAGCCTAACAGATCCGCCTTGACATACATTGAAAGTCAATAGGGGACGGATCCGTTTTCAATTGCACCATATTGTGTCAGTGAAAAACGGATCCGTCCCCATTGACTTACATTGTAAGTCTAGACGGATCCGTTAGGCTCCACATAGTCAGACAGTCACCAATACGCTGCAAGCTGCGTTTTAGTGACCATCTAAAAAACGTAACACAGCCAAATTGATGCATTCTGAATGGATCCTTATCCATTCAGAATAGAAACATAGAATGTTTCTGCAGATAAGAACCATTTGGCCCATCTAGTCTGCCCAATATACTGAATACTATGAATAGCCCTTGGCCCTATCTTATATGAAGGATGGCCTTATGCCTATCCCATGCATGCTTAAACTCCTTCACTGTATTTGCAGCTACCACTTCTGCAGGAAGGCTGTTCCATGCATCCACTACTCTATCAGTAAAGTAATACTTGCTGATATTACTTTTAACCCTTTGCCCCTCTAATTTAAAGCATGTGCTCTTGTAGCAGTTTTTCTTCTTTTAAATATTCTTTCCTCTTTTACCCTTTATGTATTTAAAAGTTTCTATCATATCCCCTCTGTCTCGTCTTTCTTCCAAGCTATACATGTTAAGGTCCTTTAATCTTTCCTGGTAAGTTTTATCCTGCAATCCATGTACCAGTTTAGTAGCTCTTCCCTGAACTCTCTCCAAAGTATCAATATCCTTCTGGAGATATGGTCTCCAGTACTGAGCACAATACTCCAAATGAGGTCTCACTAGTGCTCTGTAGAGCGGCATGAGCACCTCCCTCTTTCTACTGGTAACGCCTCTCCCTATACACCCAAGCATTCTGCTAGCATTTCCTGCTGCTCTATGACATTGTCTGCCTACCTTTTAAGTCTTCTGAAATAATGACCCCTAAATCCCTTCCCTCAGATACTGAGGTTAGGACTGTATCACTGATTTTATATTCTGCTCTTGGTTTTTTACGCCCCAGGTGCATTATCTTGCACTTATCAACATTAAATTTTAGTTGCCAGATTTTTGACCATTCCTCTAGTTTTCCTAAATCCTTTTCCATTTGGTGTATCCCTCCAGGAACATCAACCCTGTTACAAATCTGTGTGTCATCAGCAAAAAGACACACCTTACCATCGAGGCCTTCTGCAATTTCGCTGATAAAGATATTAAAGGGGTTGTCCCACTTTGCTTTTTTAATCTTATCAGCAGTAGATGTCCTGATAACTTCCTGGTTCTCAGGCAGTTGAGTGAAGGCCACGCCTCCTCATGACTCACCCTGCGTGCTCGTTCATGTGTATGAGGTCATCCACATGGAGCCGTATGTGAGGTCCCGCCCCCCCCCCAGTATAATAAACATTGAGTGCGCCCCCCCCCCCCCAGTATAATATACATTTAGTGCGCCCCCCCCCCCAGTATAATATACATTCAGTGCGGCCGCCCCCCCCCCAGTATAATATACATTCAGTGCGGCCACCCCCCCCCCAGTATAATATACATTCAGTGCGGCCACCCCCCCCCCAGTATAATATACATTCAGTGCGGCCACCCCCCCCCCCAGTATAATATACATTCAGTGCGGACCCCCCCAGTATAATATACATTGGTGGCGCAGTGGGAAGTGCCAATGAGGGTTAAAAAAATAAATAAAAAATTAACTCACCTCCTCCAATTGTTCGCGCAGCTGCCGGTCTCCTGTTCTATCTTTAGGACCTGTGAAAGGACCTTTGGTGACATCACTGTGGTCATCACATGGTACATCATATGATCCATCACCATGGTAATGGACCATGTGATTAGCTCAGTGACGTCACCAAAGGTCCTTTCACAGGTCCTAAAGATAGAACAGGAGACCGGCAGCTGCGCGAACAATTGGAGGAGGTGAGTTAATTTTTTATTTATTTTTTTAACCCTCATTGGCACTTCCCACTGCGCCACCAATGTATATTATACTGGGGGGGTCCGCACTGAATGTATATTATACTGGGGGGGGGGGTGGCCGCACTGAATGTATATTATACTGGGGGGGGTGGCCGCACTGAATGTATATTATACTGGGGGGGGGGGGGGTGGCCGCACTGAATGTATATTATACTGGGGGGGGGGGGGGGTGGCCGCACTGAATGTATATTATACTGGGGGGGGGGGGGGCGCACTGCGCCACCAATGTTAATACAAATGCAGGAGGTGGGTGCCGGAGTGAAATAGCCGGCACCCGACCTCTATGATAGGGGGCTGCGATCAGCGGCAGTTAACCCCTAAGGTCCCGCTCCCTGTCATAGAGGTCGGGTGCCGGCTATTTGATTCCGGCACCCGCCTGCTGTATTTGCGCATGCGCGGGCGTGCGCGTACTTGTAGGAATGGAGAGGCGGCCCGAGTACTTGTTCAGCCGTTGTGCGCAGGCGCGGCACAGCGATGCGGCCGGACGAAAGAGGCCGTATCCATGGGATACAGAAAACAACAAAGGAATCGCTTTACATGATTTTTTGAATGAAAGGTAGCTTTTGGATAATAACATGGATAGGAAGATATGTTGTGTGGGGGTAAATAGATTAGATAAAACCTATTTTATGAAGTGGGACAACCCCTTTAAACAATATGGGTCCCAGAACAGATCCCTGAGGTACCCCACTGGTAACAAGACCATGGTCTGAATATACTCCATTGATTACAACCCTCTGTTGTCTGTCCCTCAGCCACTGCCTAATCCATTCAACAATATGGGAGTCCAAGCCCAAAGACTGCAATTTATTGATAAGCCTTCTATGTGGGACAGTATCAAAAGCCTTACTAAAGTCTAGATAAGCGATGTCTACTGCACCTCCGCCATCTATTATTTTAGTCACCCAATCAAAAAAATCAATAAGATTAGTTTGACATGATCTCCCTGAAGTAAACCCATGCTGTTTTTCATCTTTCAATCCATGGGATTTTAGATGTTCCACAATCCTCTCCTTAAGTATGGTTTCCATTAATGTTCCCACTATTGATGTCAGGCTTACTGGCCTATGGTTGCCCGATTCCTCCCTACTACCTTTCTTGTGAATAGGCACAACATTTGCTCATTTCCAATCTTCTGGGAGACTCCTGTTGCCAGTGATTGGTTAAACAAATCTGTTAATGGTTTTGCTAGTTCACCGCTGAGCTCTTTTAATAGCTTTGGGTGTATCCCATCAGGCCCCTGTGACTTATTTGTATTCATTTTAGACAGCTGACTTAGAACCTCTTCCTCTGTAAAGACACATGCATCAAAAGATTCATTAGTCTTCTTTCCTGAGGTCTGTTTCCTTCATAAAAACTGAACAGAAGAAGTATTCATTGAGGCAGTCAGCTAGTTCTTTATCTTCTTCCATATACCTTCCTTCTTTTGTTTTTACATTTGTAATTCCTTGTTTTAGTTTCCTTTTTTCATTGATGTATCTGAAGAATGCCTTATCGCCTTTTTTCCCTGACTGAGCTAATTTCTCTTCTGGCTGTGCTTTAGAAGCTCTTATAACTTGTTTGGCCTCTCTCTGCCTAATCTTATAAATTTGCCTGTCATCCTCGCTTTTTTGTTTTTTTTTAATAATTCCTAAATGCTATATTTTTGTTTTTAATGATTTTGGCCACTTCTGCTGAGTACCACAGTGGTCTCTTCCCTTTTTTGCTTTTACTGACAAGCCTAAAGCAATTTTCTGTTGCCTTCAATAGTGCCACTTTTAAGTAGTCCCATTTCTCCTGGACTTCAATGAAACTGTTCCAATCTAATAGGGACTCGTATACCACTAATCTAATTTTAGAAAAGTCAGTTTTTCTAAAATCTAAAACTTTTGTTTTTGTGTGGTGTGACTCAGTCATTGTACTTATAGTAAACCACACTGACTGGTGATCACTAGATCCCGAGCTTTCCCCTACAGTAATATCAGATACCAAATTCCCATTTGTGAATACTAAATCTAAAATGGCCTCCTTCCGGGTTGGCTCCTCAACTACTTGCTGTAGAGATAATCCCAGTAGGGAATTTAGAATATCTGTACTCATGGCAGAACTAGCTATTTTGGTTTTTCAGTTTACATCAGGAAGATTAAAGTCTCCCATAATGATAACTTCCCCCTTCAATTTCATTTTAGCTATTTCCTCAACTAGTAGATCATCTAAAATTCTTTGACTTAGATAGGTGGTCTATATATCACACCTACATGAGTTACCTTATGATTATCAAGCTGCAAGGTAACCCAAACTGACTCTAAATTGTTCTCGCTAACTTGCATCAAATTAGATTTTATGCTATCTTTCACATACAGGGCCACCCCTCCCCCCTTCTTGCCTTCTCTGTCTTTCCTGTATAGAGATAACCCTGGTATTGTTATATCCTAGTCATTACTCCCATTGAACCATGTCTCAGTAACAGGCTCTACATCTATATTCTCAGATTCCATTAAAGCCTCAAGTTCATTGATCTTATTCCCTAAACTGTGAGCATTTGTAGACGAAAATCTGAGCTTGTCATGTCTTAACCTTTGTGCTACTGGCATATTCTGGCATTGTTCCGGGGGCAGTTGGACTGCTGGATTATCACTCTTTTGCCCCCCTTTCCTTGTTTAAATGCTCCTTAACAAATACTTGGAACTGTTCACCGAGGACATTCATTCCCTTGAGAGAAAGATGCAAACCATCTATCTTGCACAGTTCTTTTCCATTCCAACAAGAGCTAACATGAGACACAAAGCCAAACCCTTGGTTCAGACACCATTCACCAAGCCATACATTGAATTCCTTAATGCGCATCTTCCTGTCATGCTGAAGGTTATGCACAGGCAAAACTGCAGAGAATGAAACAGTTGATGCAACCTCCCATATATCCTTTCCAAGTGTGTGAAAAGCTTCTTTCCCCTTTGAAACCTCATTGCAAGCCAGAATGCATTAGGGCTGAACTGATCCGTTTTGGGCCGCTTGTGAGAGCCCTGAAACAGATCTCACAAGCGGACCCAGAAATGCCAGTGTGAAAGTAGCCTTAGAGAAAAGTGGGCCTATTTAATAAAGTGGACAGTCACATTTATGTTATCAGAGAAAAGGCTCAAATATAGGCGATATAAGCATACCTTTGACAAGTGTAAACTCATGAAAGGTCGCAGGCTGTAAGCGAAATTGTGACTTTCTTAAAAAGTCACAGGTTCCTGCAGACCTTGCCATATTCAGTACATTCTACTCTTCTACAAACTGGAGTAAAAATTTCGCAATAGCCTTCAAAATGTCATAAATCTGCACTATGTCTGACTTATAATGCTCTGTACATTTGATAAATTTGATGTCAACTTTCACCACTTTTATCTCCAGCGCTAAAAGTTAACTGCAGAGTTGAAAACCTCCTCTGCCATAAACATCATCACAAAAATTCTGCTCCAGTAGCTTCATGGCCTAGAAGCTGCATGCAAGCCTTACATCACCAGGCACAATGCCAAGTGTCAGATGGAGTGGTGTAAAGCATGCCACCACTGGACTCTGGAGCAATGGAAATGTGTTCTGTGCCGTGGTGAATCGCACTTCTCTATCTGGCAGTCTGATGGACAGGTCGGGAGAACATTACCTGACTGACTAAATTGTGCCAGCTGTTAAATTTGGAGGAGGGATAATGCAATGGGGATGTTTTTCAGGGGTTGGTGTAAGCTCCTTTGTTCCAGTGAAGGGAAACCTTTGACAATATAAACTGCTTACCCAAGATTCCAATGGTACCTTTGTTGTAAACTTCTGACTTTCACCAGCTGAAAAAACGTAGTTTGATCGATATGCAAATGAGGGCTCGCAAGTGCCCAGGGGCAGGGTTCTTGTAGGTGCGGTTCTTATCGTAGGTGCCCAGGCTGCTTTGCCTTCTTTTCATATTACCCCTCTCCAGCCTCTTGCCCTGTAAGGCCATTTCATCATCCCAAGTACCGTCTGCAAATGTGCAGTTCACTACTGGCCCGGGCCGGGCATGCGCACTGCGATGCCCATTGTGGGCAGTGGCATCGCTTCATGTTGTGTGCATGTACATGGGATGGCACGAAACCATCGGCGAGGGGGCAGAGCGGAAGCAAGCAGGTAGACTGGAGGCAAGCATATTCCCCTCGCAGTGCTCATGCCTGTGCCAGCGCTGAACTGCGCACGTGCGGGATCTCGGCCGGTACTTGGGATGATGAAACGGCCTTACAGGGCAGAACCAGCAAGAGGCTGGAGAGGGGTAATATGAAAAGAAGGCAGAGCAGCCTGGGCACCTCCAATAAGAACAAAGACCATAAAGACGAGGTTGGGCGACTGTTGTTGGAGAACTTGACTGACCCACACAGAGCCAGGGCTTTGCGTTCATTGTCTGACCTCACAAAAGAGTGGAAGCCATTTTAGCCGCAAAGGGGTGGGGGAGCCAAATCCATATTAATGCCTCGGGATTTAGAATGAGATGTCATAAAAGCTCCTGTAGGTGTAATGTGCAGGTGTCTCAATAATTGTGTCCATATAGTGTAGTTGACAACTCCTGTACATGTACCAGAGTGAAGAAGCAGTTTCATTCACATCTACATTCCAAGAGCCATAACTTTTAATTTTGCCATTCACATAGCCATAAGAGGGCTTAATTTTTGCAGGATAAGTATTTTTAATTTAATTTACTATAGCTGTATTGGAAAGTACGAAACTTTGTCGGGTGAAATTAGAAAAAGACCACAATTGTTTTTTGGGTTTTGTTTTTACAACGTGTCCTAAAAATAACATGCCTATGGCACCCATACGTTTTTGTTTTTCTTATATTTATGTCCAGAGAACTGCGTGGGGCCTCATTTTTTGCAGGGTGGGCTGCGTTTTTTTTTTTTGGTACCATTTTTGGGTACATACAACACTTTCTTTTTTTATATTTCTGTCCAGAGAGCTGTGCGAGGCCTCATTTTTTGCAGGACGGGCTGCGGTTTTTATTGGTACCATTTTTGGGTACATACGACTTTCTAATAATTTTTTTTTTTGTTGCAACATGATTAAAAAAATAAAATAAAAATTATTTACGGCATTTACCGTACACAATGCAGCGATACCAATATGTATTTTAAAATTGGGAAAGGGCCTTTTTGAATTTCTGACCCATTCTGCCACTTTTCTTATTATTTCTTTTTTATCAATTGGACAATCCCTTTAATCAGTATGCTATTTTTTGTGTTCCACTGGATTCATACCCATTTACTGTATTGGTGTTTCACAGTAAAGTATTACACATCATTTAAACTAATTTCTGAGACAGATTACTTCAGCCTGCCTGGAAAAAAAGAAAAGAAATGGCCCTGTGTTGCCAAATTTCCATGTAAGGAATACCTTTGAGTGGAATTTGACTGGCTTGAGTTCTTTATTACAAGTACCATCACAGTACTTTTCCAATGACACTGCAAACTGGAACATATTTCAGGTCTTCTGTAATTGTTGCCCTTCAGCTGTAATAGAATTATTTCAAATGTTCCTTTAAAAACAAGAGTATTTTCAGAAACGTCTGCTCGCACAGAATGCACTGTACCCTGTTTATTGGTTACCAGGCAATTGTTAGTTAAACAGAAAGATGTGTAATAATAAGATTTCTATTTGATGTTTGCTCAGAACTGGGAAAAGAACAGTCACACTGTTCAGAATCACGAAAATGATGGTGACTATCAAAAACAGGAAGCTCATTTACTATTTATTTACCAAACCATGAGCCCTAAGGCCTGCTTCAGATGAGCAAGTGAGGAGCGCATGGCTTTATACTGATTTATAATGCCGTGTGTCTCTGCATGACCTGTATCTACTGAATTATACTGCTCTTGAGAAACAAGCAATGTCCATACCAGGGAATCTTGCTCACACACGGAATGTCAATTTTCTTGGGGGCATTATTACTTTGTAGAGGGCACAATTAGGGTGGCCACTTGCTTCACCCCAAAAAGCTGGAAACTATAGCTCATTCCCCCAACCCCGCTAAGTTACGCCCTTTGCCTGTAACAGTGCCGACAAAAATGATTTTGTACCTGTAGCTCACGCTCAGACAGCGCAATGCTGCTGTATGAATGTGGAGTCAATGAAAAAGAGGACACCCTAGCATCTGTCCAGGCCTTGCACCGGACAGAGGACAGGGAGCGTGGAAACCAGACTATCCGACCTAAAGGCTGACGTCTGGCCACTCTAGGCACAATGGTTGCCATTTTACTGTGTGGCAGGCACAAAGGAGGCCAATTTTTTAAGAGCTGCATTATCACTGTCTATGGACAAAAGGGTTGTCCAAGTTACTTTTATCCTCTTTGTAGGTTTCTAAACTAAGCAAATGTAAGGGGGTTTTCAATTCACTTTCTTCATCTACAGTGTCCCTGTTCTCCTAGTTAGCTGAGCGTCACATGCCCTGTGATGTCAGCTTCTTTTCCTGCTCTGATGACGTTCTGTGCACAAGCCCGATGGAGCAGGCCTGTGCACAGAACCTAACTGTGACGGCTGTGCTGGTTGGAGCTACAAGCCATGCTCTGCACTGACCACCATGTCTCCCCTCCCACTGGATTATTCAGCAGAGATTAACCCCTTCTACCATCAGCAGCACATACTCAGGATTTGAGGCTTTGCTTTAGGTACTGAGGAGCTACACAGTTTCCTCTTCCCCAGCCACTGAAGAGACAAATGCTGTGCACAGGATCTTCCCTCCCTCCTCACCCTGCAAACACAGAGCTGACAGAGAATGGAGGAGCTCTCTCATCTAAATTCTGGGGGGGGGGAAGAGATGTAACAACAAAAGGGGCCAGAACAAAACTAGGTAAATGAGTAAATATTTTTCTTGCCCAAAACTTGCTTATCTTATGTATATATTGCAGACCATCCGATTTTACAGTGTGTGTGTGTGTGTGTGTGTGTGTGTGTGTGTATATATATATATATATATATACACACACACACATATACACACACACGCGCGCACACACACACACACACACACACAATCTCAATCTCTCAGACAACCCTTTTAGGAAGGCATAATTACTATGCAGGACAAAGAAGGGGCAGTATTACTATGTAGAAGGTACAAAAACGCCGGATCCGTTTTACCGAAACACTCGGGCTGGATCCAGTGTTAATGCACGTCAATAGGAAAAAATTCCAGCAAGTGTTCTGGAATTTTGGATGTGGATAAAACCGCAGCATGCTACGGTATTAACTCTGTCCTGAAAAGGCAAATAGACTGAACTGAAGGTATCCTGATGCATCCTGAACGGATTGCTCTCCAATCAGAATGCATGGGGATAAAACTGATCAGTTCTTTTCCGGTATTGAGCCCCTAGGACGGAACTCAGTGCCGGAAAAGAATAACGCTAGTGTGAAAGTGCCCTAAAAAGAGTTTTCATACTGATCAGGCTTAAAAAGCTTACAAAAACTAAAGCGTTTGGACTCCATCAATCCACTCAGATTGTGTACTAACGTATGAAAAAGTGTACCTTTTCGATGATATTCTCCATTTATTGAGATGCACCTGTAGCTCCTCACAGCAGCTGATCAGATTAGTTTGAGAGGAGTGGTCTTTCATGAACCCATACCTATATTGTTTTCATTGAAATACTCTGCTGTTCTCAGCACAGACATTTAGGCTTCATGCACACGACTATCACTTTTGCGGTCTGCAAAGCAAAACACAGATCCCGGCCGTGTGCATGACACCATTTTCCCCCCAAACTCCTGCAGAAAAATGGTCAATAGGACATGTTCTATCTTTTTAGCGGAGCACCGCAAGATTCATGGGGTGCTGTCCTCATCTCTTGCGGTTGCATCAAAATAAATGAGTCTGCATTCAATCCGAAAAAAATGCGGAGCGGATGCAAACTGAAAATAGTCACGTGGATGAGGTCTTAAGGAATATAAACATCTTAAATTTCAGCAACCAGTCACTACCTAGACAGGGCTGGGGGAATCCTCTTCTCGGACATTTATGTTTATGATTAGAATACCCCTTTAGTACCCTTTGCTCCAAGACAGACACCCACCCTTGGGTTGTAATTTTTTAGACGCACTTAAGAGTCCCTCAAGTTACCCTTTGTCTCTTAGATTGGTAGGAAGAATTAATTACTTAGACATATTCTCCCCAACTTTCCGATTTTTCTCCCAGGTACATTTTTTGACTCTGTCCATCACCTATTCACCGATTCCTCTGGAAAGTAAACTACCGTGCCTCCTGCATAGACTATTCATTCTGAAACCTTACTTTTTCTGTACTACAGGGCGAATCATTTGAGTAGATGGGTAAAGCTACTCTCACATCTGCATTGTTAATTTTGGAATTAAACTGATCTGTGCCATTTAATACATCCGGATGCATCTGATACAGCTGGATCCAGTTTGAAAGTCATTGTAAGTCAATGGTAGTGGTTAACGTATCCAGCACCACTGACTTACATTGATTTTTATGCTGGATCCAGTTTGTTCCTGCAAACTGGACAATAAAAACTGCAGCTTGCAGTGGTTTGTGTCCGGCGACAAAAACGCAACAGAAAAGATCGATGCTTATGCATCCCGATATGTTTTGTCCCCGTGAACACTGAATGGAGACAAAACTGAACAGTTTAATTTTGGTTTTGAGATCCTCTGCCGGATCTCAAAACAGGAATTGAAAATGCAGACGTGAAAGTAGCTTAACCCTCACTAGAACTAGCGCTCCTTCCCCACATATTGAAGCAGAATGCGGCTTATTTCCAGTGAACAGATGGCCCTTTATGGAGCACCCTAGCACCATGTCCCTTACCCACCAAACTATTCAAGGAACCATAAGTCTTCCATGCATTGTCTTACCTACCTAACCCACACATTTTCTTCATCTCAGACACTTGATAACAGGTACTCAACCATTGCAATCGCTTTGGGATAGGTTGACTACCAGTTCTATAGCAGACACTTTAAGAAACATACAAATCCCAGAACTTGGCACGTTACCAACACATTGTAACAGTGGTTGCTGTCCACCGATGTTCCCCTGCTTACCGCCATTGTCTTGGGCTCCATGTTCAGCGGTAATCTTCTGCTGGTGTTTCTCCATTCACTGCCGCAGTCCTGGGCTCTGTCCTTACAGGCACGCTTCCTGTAGCACTGCCTATGACACTTAATGCATCACCAAAAATTTTACCTGTCAGTTAAGATCAGATAGTAGCACATGTGTTTTTCTGATTGTACTTTTTTTTATATTTTCTGAACAGGATTATGGGGCTGCCCTCTTGCCTGAGCTGTTCTTAACAGCACAATTTTTTTTTCTTTTTAATGGTCCATAGACACAATGGTCAGGAGGGGGGACCTCATTGACTTCTATGGGAGAGTTTTCTAGGCATGGTCTGACCTGTGCAGAGGTCATTGTACAAGGAAAGAATAGATAAGCTTTGACAATCGCCTATTGTGAATGATAGATCCTGTATTATATATATATATATATATATACATACATACACACACACACACACACACACATACGATATAATTACAGGCAGGATTTGCAGTAAAGTAATCTGTACTAACCAAGAAGTGGCACCAATTATTAGACAGTGGACAGTGCAAAAACCACAAGATTTTTGTTTTTAGTTTAAATATAAATGACATGGAAATTTTTTATAAAAAAACATTTTCTGTTTTATGTTAAACAAAAAAGTAATTTAACCACTTCAGCCCCGCTAGCTGAAACCCCCTTCATGACCAGAGCACTTTTTACACTTCGGCACTACACTCCTTTCACCGTTTATCGCTCGGTCATGCAACTTACCACCCAAATGAATTTTACCTCCTTTTCTTCTCACTAATGGAGCTTTCATTTGGTGGTATTTTATTGCTGCTGACATTTTTACTTTTTTTGTTATTAATCAAAATGTAACGATTTTTTTGCAAAAAAATGACATTTTTCACTTTCAGCTGTAAAATTTTGCAAAAAAACGACATCCATATATAAATTTTTCGCCAAATTTATTGTTCTACATGTCTTTGATAAAAAAAAAAAATGTTTGGGCAAAAAAAAATGGTTTGGGTAAAAGTTATAGCATTTACAAACTATGGTACAAAAATGTGAATTTCCGCTTTTTGAAACAGCTCTGACTTTCTGAGCACCTGTCATGTTTCCTGAGGTTCTACAATGCCCAAACAGTAGAAAACCCCCACAAATGACCCCATTTCGGAAAGTAGACACCCTAAGGTATTCGCTGATGGGCATAGTGAGTTCATAGAACTTTTTATTTTTTGTCACAAGTTAGCGGAAAATGATGATTTTTTTTTTTTCTCTTTTTTCCTTACAAAGTCTCATATTCCACTAACTTGCGACAAAAAATAAAAGATTCTAGGAACTCGCCATGCCCCTCACGGAATACCTTGGGGTGTCTTCTTTCCAAAATGGGGTCACTTGTGGCGTAGTTATACTGCCCTGGCAATTTAGGGGCCCAAATGTGTGAGAAGTACCTTGCAATCAAAATGTGTAAAAAATGGCCTGCAAAATCTGAAAGGTGCACTTTGGAATATGTGCCCCTTTGCCCACCTTGGCAGCAAAAAAGTGTGACACATCTGGTATCGCCGTACTCAGGAGAAGTTGGGGAATGTGTTTTGGGGTGCCATTTTACATATACCCATGCTGGGTGAGAGAAATATCTTGGCAAAAGACAACTTTTCCCATTTTTTTTATACAAAGTTGGCATTTGACCAAGATATTTTTCTCACCCAGCATGGGTATATGTAAAATGACACCCCAAAACACATTCCCCAACTTCTCCTGAGTACGGCGATACCAGATGTGTGACACTTTTTTGCAGCCTAGATGCGCAAAGGGGCCCAAATTCCTTTTAGGAGGGCATTTTTAGACATTTGGATCCCAGACTTCTTCTCACACTTTCGGGCCCCTAAAAAGCCAGGGCAGTATAAATACCCCACATGTGACCCCACTTTGGAAAGAAGACACCCCAAGGTATTCAATGAGGGGCCTGGCGAGTTCCTAGAAATTTTTTATTTTTTGCATAAGTTAGCGGAAATTGATTTTTTTGGTTTTTTTCTCACAAAGTCTCACTTTCCGCTAACTTAGGACAAAAATTTAAATCTTTCATGGACTCAATATGCCCCTCACGGAATACCTTGGGGTGTCTTCTTTCCGAAATGGGTCACATGTGGGGTATTTATACTGCCCTGGCTTTTTAGGGGCCCTAAAGCATGAGAAGAAGTCTGGAATATAAATGTCTAAAAATGTTTACGCATTTGGATTCCGTGAGGGGTATGGTGCATCCATGTGAGATTTTATTTTTTGACACAAGTTAGTAGAATATCAGACTTAGTAAGAAAAAACAATGACAGGGGGGTAATCACCCATATAGACTCCCGGATCACCCCCCTGTCACTGATCACCCCCCCTGTAAGGCTCCATTCAGACATCCGCATGTTCTTTTACGGATCCATGGATCGGATCCACAAAACACATGCGGACGTCTGAATGGAGCCTTACAGGGGGGTCATCAATGACAGGGGGTGATCACCCCCCCTGTAAGGCTCCATTCAGACATCCGCATGATTTTTACGGATCCATGGATAGGATCCACAAAACACATGCGGACGTCTGAATGGAGCCTTACAGGGGGGTGATCAATGACAGGGGGGTGATCAGGGAGTGTATATGGGTGATCACCCGCCTGTCATTGATCACCCCCTGTAAGGCTCCATTCAGACGTCCGCATGTGTTTTGCGGATCCGATCAATGTATCCATGGATCCGTAAAAATCATGCGGACGTCTGAATGGAGCCTGACAGGGGGGTGATCAATGACAGGGGGTGATCAGGGAGTGTATATGGGTGATCACCCACCTGTCATTGATCACCCCCCTGTAAGGCTCCATTTAGACGTCCGTATGCGTTTTGCGGATCCGATCCATGTATCCGTGGATCTGTAAAAATCATACGGACGTCTGAACGGAGCCTGACAGGGGGGGGGGGGGGGGTGATCAATGACAGGGGGGGGTGATCAGGGAGTTTATATGGGGTGATCATGGGTGATCAGGGGTTTATAAGGGGTTAATAAGTGACGGGGGGGGGGGTGTAGTGTGGTGTGGTGTTTGGTGCGACTGTACTGACCTACCTGAGTCCTCTGGTGGTCGATCCTAACAAAAGGGACCACCAGAGGACCAGGTAGGAGGTATATTAGACGCTGTTATGAAAACAGCGTCTAATATACCTGTTAGGGGTTAAAAAATTCGGATCGCCGCTGGCAGGCTGGAGATCCACTCGCTTACCTTCCGTTCCTGTGTGCGCGCGTTCACAGGAAATCTCACGTCTCGCGAGATGACGCATATATGCGTGACTGTGCGCAGGGCTGCCACCTCCGGAACGCGAAACTGCGTTAGGCGGTCCGGAGGTGGTTAAACAGCAGGTCATTTTCTGATAAAACATTCCCTTTAAGGGCTGGCACACATCACTTCCTGTGATTTATGGGTTAGCACACATGACCTAGTGCGATATACAAGTGGCTCAGCCCCCTCCCAGGTGCCTTGATATCAAAGTCAGTGTGTCCTGCTTGTGTTCCTGTTTGATCCCTGCCTGCTAGCCTCGACTCTTGTGTTGCCGATCCAGATTGCCTGCCCTGACCCATTGCTTGTCTGACTATGCCTCATCCTTGGGTCCTGCACTGTTGCTCCTGGTTACAACTCAGCCTGCTAACTACATCTGTACCTCTACCAGGACCAGCTGCCTTGTGTCCCAATCCTCAAGATGTAGCGAGCTGGTGTTCACCGCAGGAAAGTCTATCCCCACCATACAGGGTACTGCAAAGAACAAGGGGTGCACTTAGACAACACCCTTAGAGGAGGTAGGACACATAGCACAGTGGGTTCACACCCACTGGTTTGTGAAACACATCTTGAACACAACAGACTTTTCTACATAGTTCACCATATTAGTCAATTTCTGAAAACACTCTTTAACTACTACATTTCCCAAAAGTTCTCTAAAACCTATAACAGCATACTCGCTGCCAAAGCACCAGTCAAATCTAGTTTTCTTTTGGCACTAGAGAGCGCTAAATACAGTCTTCACCAAAGAAGAGACCCTGTGCACACATTCCCTTGGCTTCTCTAAGGCTAGGTCTACACAACGACATTTGTCGCGCAACATTTTGTTGCAATGTCGCGCGGCAATTTTTATAATGGCAGTCTATGGTGTCGCACTGTAACATGCTGCGATGCGACAGTCGCAGAAAATCCATTCAAGATGGATTTTTCTGCGACTGTCGCATCATGTCGCAGTGCAACACCATAGACTGCCATTTAAAAAAAAAGTTGTCGCGCGACATTGATGCAACAAATGTTGCAGTGTAGTTGTGCCGCATCTGTCGTGCAACTTATTGTTGCGCAACAAATGTTGTCGTGTAGACCTAGCCTAAATGTGTGAAAATACCTACAAGATGCTCATTAGGTGGTACAGGACCACAGAATTCCTCCACTAGATATGCACAGATGCACTTACGCACACAGGATCCATATCCCATATCTGGTAGTCATGTCCATCTTTATGTATTAACCCCTTCAGTACCAAGCAATTTTTCACCTTAAGGACTAGGCCAAATGTTGGAAATCTGCCATGTGTCACTTTATGTAGTGATAAAGTTGGAACTCTTACTTATACAAGCCATTCTGAAACGGTTTTCTTGTAGCACATATATCTCTCTCTATGTAAATCTTTTTATTTCAGTTTCATAGGAACATATACATCTGTACACAAAACACATCTTTAACAAAAAAAAATATAATAATCCAGATTAATAAAGTTACAGGTTTTTTCTCCCTTACCAATCCCCATTGCATTTAATACCCACCCACCACCCTTGGGGGAGAGAGGGGGGGGGACAAAGAAAAATAAAAAAATTAAACACGTGTCCAGCCCTATAACAACAACAATTTTGTCCATATTTAGTCAAGATTGTGATTTTTTTTTTACTATGGCCCTCCATCACCCGTTCTTCTTTAATCAAATTATCGATTACTTTTCTCCACTGACCCACTGTAGGAGGGTCTTCCTTTACCCATTTTTTTTTTTTTTAAGTATGAGGAGTCTAGCTTGGAATAATACTACTTTACTCAGGACCGATCTTATCTTTTTATTTAACTTCAGATGTTCGGTTGCCCCTAATATGCAAGTTACTGGATCTTCAGATATTTGAACCTTCAAGAATAGAAATACAGTCTCTGCTATTTCTGTCCAATATCTGAACAATCTGGGGCATCTCCAGAAACAGTGTATTAAATCTGCTCTCTCCCCTACATTTTGGGCACTATCTGAAGCTCTCACACCCATTCTATTCAGCATCCACGGGGATCTATGAACTATATATATATATATATATATATATATATATATATATATAATAAAAAAAGTCTGTGAGCCCCTGTCCAAGACCCTAGCATTACTTCTAAGGGCATCTTTCCATTTCTCTTCCGTAAAAGATTCTAATTCTTTCTCCCATTTTTTTTTCCCGGCAAGCATGATAATCCGTTTTCTCTTTCCCTCCATCAAAATCTTATATCTCCTTGCGGTTATTCCTCCTCTGTTAGAAAATGTATACATCTGATTTTTCTCTTCTGTACTTATCCTCCTGCTCCACTGTCCGCAACGCATTCCTAAGCTGAAAGTATTTATACATGTCCTTTTGGGGGATCCCAAACTCCCTGGCCAGTGTGTTAAAGTCTTTCAACTTATCCTCCTCAAATATCTGGTCTAGATATTTCATCCCCTTTTCCCCCCCCCAGTCTATATAGATCCTAATCGTTTGCAGTTCCTTTAAATTGTAGTTTTTCCAAATAGGTGTATAGTGCAAGAACCCTTTAATCTCTAATATTTTTTTTTAATTTCCACCCATATATACTCCAGTGAATTTAGTATTCTATTACCTGTATTTTTCACCCAATGTACCCGATTCCCACACCTCTAAGTGATTCCATTCCTCTTTCCACCCCAATCTATTTACTTCTTGCCTACCCGCTAAGCCATTCAAACTACCTTTTATGTTACCGTATTGTGTTATTGAATAGAAAAACCAATTCGGAACAGCTAATCCTCCCTATTGCACTGGGAGCTGCAACACTTTCTTTATCCGAGGAATAGCGCCTTTCCAAATAAAATCCCCCATTAGGCTATCGAATAGCTTAAAGATATTCTGCAGTAATCTCAATGGGGCATTTTGTAAAACGTAGAGTATTTTTGGGAGGAAAACCGTTATTTGGTAATCTTTTCCAAATATGTATTTTGGTTCCAAGTTTTTATTAAGGGGAGTATGTTTAATTTTCATATTCTTCTATATTTCCAGAAATTTGTATACCTAAATATTTAAAATTCTCGTGTTTTTCAAGGACGTGCACCCTTGAATCTCCATGTGATTGACCGTCTCCTAACATGTGATTTCCCCCAAATATTTAAACTGGAAAAATAAAAATCTATTACTCTATTAAACTGATCCCCAGTATTGTGCAGAAACAAAATATCGTCCGCATAAACAATTTTTCTTCTCCGCCCACGTATTGAAACCCTTTAATCTCCCTATCATCTCTTATTATACTTGCCAGAGGCTCAATTGCAATAGCAATGGGGAGAGAGGGCATCCCTGCCTAGTGCCACGGTAAAGGGCAATTGGCAGAGACAAGCTCCCATCCACCATTACTCTAGCCCTTGGATTAAGATCTATAAGCTGAATCCATCTTCTAAATCCCTCCCCTATACCAACCCTCATTAATACTGCCCATAAATACTCCCAGTCAATACAAGCAAATGCCTTTTGAGCGTCCAGTGAAAGTACCGCTTTCTCCCCTGCTTCTAATCTGTTGGCTTCAATATTAAGGAACAAACCTTATATTTGAGTAGATCGTTCTACCGGGTATAAAACTTGTCTGATCTTCATTTATTACTACTTTAATAACCTTCAACAACCTATCAGCCAAAACCTTTTCCAGAATTTTAACATCAGTGTTTAGGAGAGATATTGGCCTGCATGACCCAGGATCTAATTGTTCTTTCCCCCTTTTTTGGAATTCATGTGATAATTGCCTCTTTCATGGAATCCGGTAGATATCCTAATTTTTGGGCCTCAGTGTTATTTTTAACTCTGGTACTAACACCTGAGAGAAGGTTTTGTATATTTCAAAGGGGAGCCCATCACCACCGGGTGCTTTCCAATTTTACCTTCCCCCAAAACCTCATTTATTTCCACCACCGATTTTATTTTTCTAAATATTCTTGGGCTATCTCTGTGAAAGTGATCTGATCTAAGTATAGGTCTAAATCTTGTTTTGAATATTGTACCCTGGACTTATATAATTCCAAACACACTTTAATACCTTCCAATGTACTAATTATTTCGCCCATTTTATCTCTAATCGCGCCAATCCAGGATTTCCCTCTTTGATTTCTTACTATACTTGCTAAGATTTTACCAACCTTTTCACTAAGTTTTTGTGCATTTTCTTTTTTACTGTGTTCAGACAGGTAGGATCACATTATATTTTTATAGAGCTGGTTGTTATGGAAGCAGCGACACCAAATGTCGCTATTTAATTTTATTTTGGTTTTACACAAGTATTTTTTTTATCATGATGCAACTGATTAATATGTACCCAAAATTGGTACCACTTTTTAAAACCATTTTTGAGGAACGGAGGTGGGCAAAATTACAATTCTATAGTTTTAAATGGCACTCACCGTGCGGTAGAAGTAATAGGATCCTATTATAGATAAGGTAGTTATGGACATTGGTATCAAACACATTTAGTATATATTTTTTTTAATTTTTAAACCAAATTATGCTGCAAGGGTGAAAACACTGAGGACAAAAAAAAAAAAAAAAAAAAAAAAAAAAAAAGCTTAAAGGACGCCATGTAATTTATGGAAGTTTTCGGTGCATAACTATTTTGAAGGCACTCTGCATTCTACATTCTACAACCAGGGGTTGTGTTGACTGCTACAGAAAAGAAAAATATAAATATAATCACTGTCTCACGGCTTGATAAAAAGGTTCCAGAAAGAGGACCGAAACATTGCTTTTTGGTGAATAAAACACAGAATTCCTTTTACCTGCGAGTGCTGTGGAATAAACATTTTTGACACACACCTCTGATGGACTGGACGTATTCCTTTAAAATATTTATGAGTGCTCCCCACCCTGCATGTTATACCAACTATATATATATATATTTAAAGGAAAGTATTGTGACAAACCCCCTAGTCACTCCCATTGACACAGGTATATAAAATCCAGCCCCTAGCCATGCAGTCTGTAACATTTAGGCCCCTTTCACACGGGAGAGTTTTCCGTGCGGGTGCGATGCGTGCGGTGAACGTATTGCACCCGCACTGAATCCGGACCCATTCATTTCTATGGGGCTGTGCACATGAGCGGTGATTTTCACACACCACTTGTGCGTTGAGTGAAAAATCACAGCATGCTCTATATTGTACAATTTTCACGCGACGCAGGCCCCATAGAAGTGAATGGGAAGCGTGAAAATCGCATAGCATCTGCAAGCAAGTACGGATGCGGTGCGATTTTCACGCACGGTTGCTAGGAGACGATCGGGATGGAGACCCGATCATTATTATTTTCCCTTATAACATGGTTATAAGGGAAAATATAGCATTCTGAATACAGAATGCATAGTAAAACAGCGCTAGAGGGGTTAAAAAAATAAAAAATAATTCGCACATTTTCCCGCAATGCACCCGGCTCTTATCCAGGCAAAAAAAAAAAAAAAAAAAAAAAAACTGCCGCCTGTGTGAAAGAGGCCTAAAAAGCAGGGTCCCAGCATGCTGAGGAACATACTGCATAAAAGGCTCTGCAGACTCGTCCAAAACTTAATCTGGTATTATTACGAGCACAAAAACTGCACCAGGAGTTGCATGGCATTAGAAACATAGAATGTGTCAGCAGATAAGAACCATTTGGCCCATCTAGTCTGCCCAATATACTGAATACTATAAGATAGGGCCAGGGGCTATTTATATGAAGGATGGCCTTATGCCTATCCCATGCATGCTGAAACTCCTTCACTGTATTTGCAGCTACCACTTCTGCCGGAAGGCTATTCCATGCATCCACTACTCTCTCAGTAAAGTAATACTTCCTGATATTACTTTTAACCCTTTGCCCCTCTAATTTAAAAGTATGTCCTCTTGTGGTAGTTTATTTTAAATATTCTCTCCTCTTACCTTGTTGATTCCCTTTATGTATTTAAAAGTTTCTATCATATCCCCTCTGTCTCTTTCTTCCAAGCTATACATGTTAAGGTCCTTTAATCTTTCCTGGTAAGTTTTATCATGGCATTGTGTTTGGCGACATAAGGCTTACACACACAGAAGCCCAAGTGCGGAATGGAGTGGTGTAAAAGCTGATCACCGATGGAATGTGTTCCATGGAGTGAGAACCACATTCCTCTGTCAGACAGTCTCATGGAACATAGTTTGGCGTATACAATGAGAAGGTTACCAGCCTGACTGCATTGTGCCAGCTGTAAAGTTTGGAGAATGATAATGCTGTTACAAGAGGTTGTTTATCAGGGGTTGGCCTAACCCCCTTTGTTCAGTGAAGGAAAATCCTAATGCTTCATCATGCCAAGACAGTTTAGACAAGTTTATGCTTCCAATTTTGGACCTCCTTTGTTCCAGCATGCCTGTGCCCCAGTGCACAAAGCAAGTTAGAAGTTAAAGCTTTGTGAGCCAGTGAAGTTCTTTCACACCAAACACCTTTGGGATGAACTAGAATGGAGATTAAAAGCCAGGCCCTCATTTAACATCAGTGTCTGATTTCACAATACTCTTCTGGATCAATAGGCAAAAATTCCCCACAGACAACATTTTGTAGAAGGCTTTCCCAGAAGGGGGGGGGGGGGGAGCTGCTTTAGATGCAAAGGGTGGACCAAATCTGTATTAAAAAAATATACATTTTTTTGAATTTTTTTCTAACTGTACCCCTACTGTGGATAGGTCATCAGTAACTGACTGGTTTGGGTCTAACACCCAGAACCCCCACCAATAAGCTGTATTGAGGAGGCAGCAGTGCTCCTGGCAGCTGGGTTACACACAAGTTGAGGTATTGTTAGGCCAGATTCCCATGAGCATATGCAGGACATACCCGTCTATATTACTCACGTGTTAGAGCCCAACTGTGAGTTTAAGGGTATGACCACACAGTACAGCAGTGTTGCGTTCCCTAACCCCTGTGTGACTGCATATGACCAACCACATACAGTTTCTGCACATAATTGTGTGTTAGTCTGTGATTGTTTATGGACTGTTCGAACTGACCTGTTTCACGTTTTTACCACATGTATCATTTACCACAAGCAACTGAAAAGCCGTATAAGGCAATGCAGTCAGCATCTGCAAGCAGGTGGGCATGTATTACGTGCAGTGGACTGCACATCCAACCAAGTAGTCACAACTTGGAAAGTGCCAGGTCTGTCTCAAACTTATTTCCCCACGGTCTTCTATTGGGAACTGCAGCATGACCGCACCATGTGGTTGAACTCTAACTGACCAAAACTCAAATAGATCCCCATTATGCAGGTAGTTTGGGTCAGTTAAACCCACAAGCAAACAGTGACATGCAGGCAATATAGACCGTTAATACAGTGTGCTTGTATGAATTTGACCTTTGTTCTTCGAGGGAAAAATAAAATTCCTTGAGCTACAAGAGTCCTGTAGCCATTACCTGCTGGATAAGTCTGGTTGCTTACACAAACAAAATAAATTCAGAATGACCAACTGCATAGCAAATTTTATAAAGTTTGGCACTTGTACAGAGAAATACAAAAGTTATCATTGATTACCCAAGTACTACTGCTAAAGCAGCAAAATATTCCAAATTGCAGAAGTTACACAACACACATACCTCCCACAAAACTAAGTGCAGACATTTGGGGTGTCGGGTTCCCTTACTGCACCTTTTCAGGTTGCTCTTCAGGCATTTCTGGGTGTTCAACCAGCTGAGGCGCAAAAGGGCCCACCAACCATGTTAAGGGAGTGTTTGCAACGACATAGCTTAAAAGCTCATTCACATGGTCATGGACCTTTGAGGCTTGTTCTCGGCTTTGTGCCAGAATTCCTGACGAAATATCTCCGAAGGAGTGAACAGAGGAAAAGGAAGAATGCAGGTCTTGAGCGGTTTGCCGTAGCTGCTGCATGCGATCCTGTATGTTAGCGGGAAGGCCTTGTGCCCCAGATACCAGAGTAAAGCAAGTAGTTTGTAGTTGCTTGGTCAGCGTACGGGTCATGGTTAAAACACGAGAATCCAGTGGCTGCAGTGACAATTTTAATAGATTAGCACTTCTGCTCATAGTTACATAAACTGTTCAAATATTTCATATGTTCAACATACAAGTCCTAAAAAGCCCCCGTCTATGCTACAGGAACTCTTAAGAAAAAAAATCCTTTAACCTAGTAAAATCTGATATTTCTTTTGGTTCTCAAAGGCCATCTGTCAGCAGATTTGTACCTATGAAACTGACTGACCTGTTACATGTCGGCTTGGCAGCTGAAGGCATCTGTGTTGGTCCCATATTTATTTGTGCCTTCATTGCTGAGAAAAAATGACTATATGCAAATGAGCCTCTAGGAGCAACAGGGGCGTTGGCATTACTTCTAGAGCCTCTGCACTTTGACAGGGCCAAGCAGGTGTGATCACTTTTACACTGTCTGGTCCTGTCAAAGTGCAAAAGGTGCAGCAGTTGCAGAAAGATCAGAGCCTCTAGGCATAGTGGCAATGCCACTGTTGGTCCTAGAGGCTCATTTGCATATATAAAGATATTTTTCTAAGCAACATGGACACAAACATGCGACCAACACAGATGCCTTCAGCTGCCAAGCTGACAGGTACAAATCTGCTGACAGATGCCCTTTAAGTAAGCAGTCAAACCAGCCAGGGACTGGATGACCAAGCAGGAGCCAGGGCACACAACTGGTATGACGGGCAGCCGGTAAGTATGAATTATTCAATAGGTCATAAATGCTATAGGGGATAACTGAAGATTTAAGTAAGGGCTCATTCAACAGCCCATATGGTCTCCGTACCTGCAATACATAGTCACTGGTCGTGTGAACTACTTGCTGCAGTGAGGACCCATTGACTTGAATGGGTCCACAAGATACAGCAAAAGATGGGACATATCCTATGGTTTGCAGGAAATGATATGAAAGCCCATGAAGAGGCTTCTGAGTGTTTCCATGAGCTTCAGATTCATGCCTCTGTTCTGCAAAAGATAGGATATGTCCCATCTTTTACTGCAACTTGCAGATCCATTCAAGTCAATGGGTCCACACCACAGCATGGAGTTCACACAACCATTGCCTGTGTATTGCGGACCCACAACTCAGGCACAGACCATATGGTTGTGTGACTGATCCCCAATTCCAGACAATCCCTTTAAGACACGATTCAGCATGATGTCCATTTTATGTAGACTCCCATTTAACAGATGTCTAGCTGGCAGTCCACAAGTGTTATTCAATAATGGAGGCACAGAGTACATACTAGAGATTACACTAGATTGAGGCCAGTCATCAATATCAGATGAGCTGATTACTTGTAGCTCTGGAATTACACAGCTCTGTTCATTGCGCAGTGAATGGGGCTGTCAACTGCATCGCTGCCCCCAATGTAGTGAATGGGAACAGAATTGCAGTTATGAGCTCTGTCTACTACACACAGGAAGTTGTGTAGTTCTAGCTATGGCTGAACAGTAGGGGGGCGCGGAGCGTTGGGCCCCTGCCAATCTAATACTGGCAACCTATCCTGAGATTAGGCCTTTTAGGTGCATAGTCCTTACACAAGGGCAGAAGCTGGAACTACATCACAGGCAGCTGGATCAAGACAAGTGTAGGATAGGGGCTCCTTGCAAGATCAGCATGTTCACAGCCTAAAGAAATATATATGTATGTAGTGTATTCGCTATGGATTTACAAACAGAATAACTGCAATGTAAAACAGCACAAGTAGGAGATTTTACAAATCGGATTCACACTGCAGAAATTCTTCACATGTAAGTAGACCTGTGGTAGAGAAATGCAATGGAGGCCTACAGGAGATAAGTGCCTGGTGATGATGGAAAAAAAGCTCCAAAAAAAAAATAAAAAAAAAAATCTGTGTATACAGAGTCAAACAGAAGGCTATCACTGATAGGATCACCTCCTTGACTACAGCCCAGAATGAGCAGGAACTTAAACAAAATACAAATTATACTGAATAATTTGCCACAAAGGTCGGTGTCAGATTTTTAATAGCACTTTTGGGCCCTTGGTTATATTTTTACTCAAAAACACCAGCTCCAGATGTCGCAAGTCTTCAGGAAATATTACATGCAGGACAAATACTTTTTTTAGTCGCATTCTTTATGGTGAGGACAATGGCTCTTAAAATTTTTTGCAACATGCTCTGGTGTCTATTGCATGTCATGTGATTTTTCTCACATCTGCACCTGTTGCATTTTTCTGAGGGGGTTCAATAATAAAATAGGAGGTGGTAATAGATAATTGCAATGAACTCCAATAGTGTAACTTTTACAATACCTGGTCATCTTTTCTTGCACCATCTACAGATTCAGTTTTTGATTGTTTGCGGCTCCATTCCAGCCACAGCTGGTGCAGTTTCTCTTGGCCACCATGAACACTCTGCTTGACAGTCTCCATCTTTACAAAAAAAATAAGTGTAAAATGAAATAAAAATTAAACATTTTTACAATTACAAAACAGAAGACCTTAAATACCAATTAAATATTTAACTTCCAATGGCCATAGAGTCCTACCAGGTCAATAGTTTGGTGCAGCTGTGCTAGAGTCTCCACAGCATTGATTTGGGCACTCCTCACCTTGCCCAAAGAATGCTGGTATGCACGATGACGGAGACGAGAAGACAGGGAACCCAAACGAACATAGTAACTTTGTTGTTCTTTTTGTTGTTGAAGTGGAGCTACTTCAAATCCTTCCACAGTTGAAGCAAGCTGAGCTATATATAAAAAAAAAAAAAAAAGGTATATCGAATGAAAAAGATGGAAGCCAACAGATCACGTAATAAGAAATAGTCCCAGGAAATAATGTGGACACAACTTGAATTCTACAAAGCATCTAGAAAGTGATAGCTGCAATATAGTTGGTTCAAATTGGCAAATGCTCAACTCTTCCTCTGCACTTTTCATAATTAGAGCAGACCGTCTGGGCAGTGCATGGACAATTGCTTTTGGGGAGGGCGGGGGGATTTGTAACAATTTCTCCTGAATAAGGCACTACCCTATACATAGTTGTAGACTAGTTAGGCACATGGCAGGTTTTGGGAAGGAAGGTGCCATTTGTGTGCTGAAAATGTGACATGGCACCCAAAAACATTTGCAGAGCAACACAGTGGAAAACAGACGTGAGCCCACACCTCTTTCATACATTCACCTAGGAGTGGAGTGAGCATTTTAACCCCACAATTGTTGTCCAAAAGTTAATGTGCAGTGAATTACAAATTTTATTTTCATATATTCTACTTAAGTGCCAAATACATTGTGCACAGTGTGGAGACAACCATCCCACAATTTGTGAAGCCTGATCGCCAAAGTACAGCAATAACCCACATGTGGCTGGTCTCTGCTGCCTGGGCATACAACAGGGCCCAGAAGGGAAAAAGCACAGTGCAAACTGAGGACTACTTATTGCATTGTGCAATGATTACAGATGCTTAGGGGTGTCAATATTTGAAGCCCCCCTGAGAAGTGACACCCCTTCAAACATCTAACTGTAGTGTGCATTTTGGTCTCAGGTATTGACCCTAAATTTAATGCACACCTGATGGTGCAAAGCGAAAATTTGGCTACCTTGGCTAACAGCACAGGTCAGAAGGGAGGGAGTTGTAAGTGGAATGTATAAGCTGTGCATAGTATCAGGGTAAATAAAAGGGGCTCAACTGAATTAGAAGTGAATGCATGATGTGTTGGTACCTTTGAACATAACATGTATATAAAAGTATTTTAGGATCTTGTGTCAGGGACCCCATCACAAGTTTGATCATACAGTGTCCTCTATTGCAGGTCCAAAAAAGAATTGCTTAGTACTGGATTCGACCGATTCTTAAATTTGTTAACAGTGAATGTTGCGGGTCAAATGGAGAAGAGAAGACATTTGAAGAGAAAGGGTCTCTATAAATTTAAAACCTCCATTGATTGATTTTCCATTCAGTAAGTCTCCTCCCACTTAATCTGAATACTTTATGGGCTGTGAAATGGCATTGTCCTAAAAAGGGTCCAGTGTATTAGTTGCTTGCCGGCAATGTTTTTCCTTAGGCCAACAAGAACTCGTTCTATTTTTTGCAGTGCAGATGGATTATAGACCCATTCAACTTGAATGGGTCTCGATCTGTCCCGACTGCTATGGTTTCTATGTCAGGTGCAAGTGAATTATTTTCTTCACTCAGCATGGTCCTCCTTTAGAACCTTTGCCCTTTCTGGTCTGGTTCTCACATTCCTGAATAATTACTTTGGGTTTCGTAGAATCTGTCCTTTTGGAATTGTGCAGAGATTTTATGACAAGGTTCTCTTTAGATTTATGTCTGTGCATGCAAGGTGGTGATAGTTGGTGAATTAGTATCTCTAAGACATGCCTAAAAATGTTATAAGGTGTGGTTGTGTTGGATTAGGAGACCACTGCGTTTTGAACTGTTAAGTTTCTTATTTTGAGCTGTGTTACTCTGGTTGGTCTGTTTTTCTTGTATGCAGATAAGTGGTGGAAGGTCACAACTGTGTGTATGTGTACAACATTTGAGCATTTGGAAAGTGGGACCTCCAGTGGTAAACTTTCAATATTGCCACTTTCGGTTGGGATTTGTCTCCTTTATCCTAGTACAAAGCGATACTATCATGTACACCAAATAGTAAAGGTTTGGTTTCTTTTGTTTACACTGCTTAAGCACAAATAAAACCAGGCCCAAAAAAAAAAATGCTATGTATATAGTCACTTTTAGGGGCTTACATAAAAAAACAAAAAAACAACTTTCCATTATAATCCATTTTCTCCTGTAGTACAGCATGGGTTAGCAGCAAGACAAACTTAAATATTGATTACTCTGATACTGCAGTTTTCAGAAACACCATGTGGTCATAAACTGCTGCATGGGCACATAGCAGGGTGCAGAAGAGAAGGCGCACAATTTTTGGGAGGGTGGGTTTTGCTGGAATGGTTCAGGCACCATATTGCATTTAAAGGGGACCTTTCACCAGTTTGTACTTTAGAAAAATGATACCTCATGCTGTAGCCCATGTTCAGTATACATTATATCACAAAAAAGAAAAACTTGATCTGCTCCTGTTGCGCCGCAGTGCCCCTTGTTTTGTTTAGGCGCCCTGTATGCTAATGAAGCATCTAAATACCAGGTAGGAGACATCAGCTTCTCTGTGGGAGTTTCCTCTATCTGGCGGTGGCACTGTCCAATCACAGCAGAGCATGTCACAGCTAGTGAGAAGGTGAGCTTCCCCCCCCCCCCCCTCAATGGTTGTGACATGCTCTGCTGCAATTGGACAGCTCCACAGCCAGATAGAAGAAACACCCAGAATAAATAAAAATAAATTTAGATATATATATATATATATATATATATATATATATATATATATATATATATATATATATATATATATGGTATGACATCTAGGGAACATGGGCTACAGTGAGGTATTGCTTTTCTAAATTACAAACTGGTGAAAGGTCCTCTTTAACCGCCTCCGGACCGCCTAACGCAGATGTGCGGTCCGGAGGCGGCAGCACTGCGCACAGTCACGCATATACACGTCATCTCGCGAGATGACGCGAATATGCACGCATGCGCAGTTCGCGCCGGCATTTCGTAGAGGGGGGGGGGGGGGGGGGGGGGTCGGGTCACCAGCCTGTCAGCCAATGATCGCGGCTGGCAGGCTGGCGATTTTTAAGAAAAACCAATCAAAGGCCAGATATCAGATCATATTAGTAAATATGATCTGATATATGGCTGCCTGCTCCTCTGCTGGTTCTTTTCGTCGGTTGGATCCAGCAGAGGAGCAGGCTTCACAGTGAGTACACCAAACAGCACACTTTAGCCCCAGATCACCCCCCTGAACCCCAATTAACCCTTTGATCACCCCTTTGTCAATCACTAGTGAAAGGAAAAAAGTGATCAGTGTAAACGGTCACTTTTTTTCACTGGTATTGACCGTTAGGTTTTAGGTATAGTTTAGGCCCCTTGGTTAGGTAGTTAGCGATCAGTTAGTGCCCAGCCCACCGCACCGCAGTCCGTTATTCGCTGATTAGCGTATCGCTAATCAGCATTTGTACTTTTATAGTATCTGGAAGTGACCAAAACTGATCACGGTCAGATCTATAATAGTACTAGTGTCACTTTAGTTCGCCCTCCACCCAAAACGCAGTGTTTGCCCGATCAGGCCTGATCGGTCGCCCACACGTGCGTTCGCCCACACCCGCCCCACCGCAGTGACAAAAAAAATAATAAATTTTTTTGGTTCACTGCACAATCACTTTACACGCACTGCGGCGATAAAAAAAATAATCAGTTGATATTTTTTATCAACCGCAGCGGCCTCCGGTACTTCGCTAGCCTCCCCTTTGTAAGACAGGCTTGCTTTTTTTTTCTTGGGTAGTCTCAGGGAATACCCCTAAATTTAGTTGCCCACATGTCTAACAGGGGGTATTCTTCTGAAGAGGCCTACAGGCTTCTGACCCAGTCGGATGAGGAGTGGGAACCCTCATCTGATGAATCCAGCGGGTCAGAATACGAACCTGTAGAAAGCAGTGGCTCTCTGACCCAAAGTTCGGACGAGGAGGCTGAGGTCCCTGATACCACCAGGCGTACCCGGCCCCGTGTCGCTAGACCGCAGGTTGCGCAGGATCCGCTTCAAGAGCAGCAGAGTGGGGCTGGTGCTGTCGGATTACGTGGTGAGGCATACACCAGCAGCCCAGCCCTCCCTGGACCTAGTACCAGCACTGCCGTACAACCTGGTGAAGTAGCGAGCACCAGAAGGGCAGTTGAAGCTGGTACGGTGGCATGTGCAGTAGTGACCCCGTCGCAGCCACCGCAAAGACGTGCCCGTAGAGCCCCTAGAATCCCAGAGGTGCTGGCAAACCCTGATTGGCAGTCCCCAACTTCAGCCGCACCCGTAGTTTTCCCTTTCACTGCCCAGTCTGGAGTTCGGGTTGAGACAGCTCAGATCGGTTCGGCCCTGGGATTTTTTGAGCTGTTCTTGACTGCGGAGCTTTTAGACATAGTTGTGGCCGAAACAAACAGGTATGCCACACAATTTATAACCGCTAACCCGGGAAGCTTTTATGCCCAGCCTTTCCGGTGGAAACCAGTCCAAGTTTCCGAAATTAAAACTTTTCTGGGCCTCCTCCTCAACATGGGCCTGACAAAAAAGCATGAATTGCGGTCATATTGGTCCACGAACCCGATTCATCACATGCCCATGTTCTCTGCTGCTATGTCCAGGGCACGTTTTGAGGCCATCCTGCGTTTCCTGCACTTTAGTGACAACACCGCCTCCCGTCCCAGGGGCCACCCTGCTTTTGACAGGCTCCACAAAATTCGGCCCCTCATAGACCATTTCAACCAGAAATTTGCAGATATTTATACCCCAGAGCAAAACATCTGCGTAGACGAGTCCCTAATACATTTTACCGGGCGCCTTGGCTTCAAACAATACATCCCAAGCAAGCGCGCCCGGTATGGGGTCAAATTGTATAAGCTCTGTGAAAGGGCCACAGGCTATACCCACAAATTTCGGATCTATGAGGGAAAAGATCAGACCCTGGAGCCGGTCGGTTGCCCTGACTACCTGGGGAGCAGTGGGAAGACAGTTTGGGACTTGGTGTCACCCTTATTCGGCAAGGGGTACCATCTTTATGTGGACAATTTTTACACAAGTGTGGCCCTCTTTAGGCATTTGTTTCTAGAACGGATTGGCGCCTGTGGTGTCGCGCGGGCTTCCCCCAACGGCTCGTTACCACCCGTCTTGCAAGGGGGCAGAGGGCTGCACTGTGTAACGAAGAACTGCTCGCGGTGAAATGGAGAGACAAGCGTGACGTTTACATGCTCTCCTCCATTCACGCAGACACAATACAAATTGAGCAAGCAACCCGTGTCATTGAAAAGCCCCTCTCAGTCCACGACTAACCTCCACATGGGAGGGGTGGACTTCAATGACCAGATGTTGTCTCCGTATTTAGTTTCCCGCAGAACCAGACGCTGGTATAAGAAGGTGTCTGTATATTTAATTCAATTGGCTCTGTACAATAGTTTTGTTCTCTACAGTAAGGCTGGGAGAACTGGATCCTTCCTCAAATTTCAGGAAGAGATCATCGAGAACCTCCTGTACCCAGGAGGTTCCGTGGCCCCATCCACCAGTGTAGTTAGCTGTCTACACGAGCGACATTTCCCCAATGTCGTTCCTGGTACCTCAACCCAACCGTCACCCCGAAAAAGATGTCGTGTCTGTAGCAGAAGTGGAATAAGGCGTGACACCCGCTATTTCTGTCCTGACCACCCTGCCCTATGCTTTGGAGAGTGTTTCTGAAAGTACCACTCACAGGTACACTATTAGCATAGGGATCATCTCACCAGGATAGGCACACAGGGCTATTAGGGCCCATTCACTCACTGCTGCAAACATCTCCTTTCACATGGGACAAAGTGCATAATGCACTTCGCCACATCTTTGGGCGATTTGCGCTTTGCACATTGACCCATGGGGAAGGAGAGGTTTGTTCTATAAAGGTAAAAAAAAAAAAAAAAAAAAAAAAAACACCAGTAAGCAAAAAGGTTAATGTTCAGTTAAAAAGTTAAAGTTACATGTTCTGTTGCAAAGTTAATAAAATTATTGCGTTGCGGCCTGTTTTTTTTTTTTTGTCTTTTTACCTTCCAGGTGGACCAACCGATCGACCAGCTGCAGCACCGATGTGCATTCTGACAGAAGCATTGCGCTGCTGTCAGATTACACGCAAGTCGGTGTATGCGGCGCTGCAAGACGGGATTTTCTCCTCTGCAGTAACAGATGTTTGCCGAGGCATACGAGCTGAGGAGGAGGCGGCGTTCCTATGCTTTGGCAAACATATATATCCCGGCAGTGATTTATGCATCCACATCGATTGATGTGAATGGAGAAATCTGGTTTGCCAGGGCATACGAGCTAAGTGGGTATGGATGTAGGGCGGAGCTCCTATGTCCTGGCAGACGCCTTTCCCCTCCATCTTTTTTTTTGGCAGAGATTTTTTCATCCACATTGATCGATGCGAATGAAGAAATCTGTGCCGTTCATTTTTTCTTTCAGCCCAGAGGCTGAACGGAAAAAAAAAAAAAATCTCATTACCTGTATGCTCAATATAAGGAGAATAGCAGAAACTCCTAATGCTGGCCATACATGTAATGACTGCGGAGACCCTCAAATGCCAGGGCAGTACAAACACCCCACAACTGACCCCATTTTGGAAAGAAGACACCCCAAGGTATTTGCTGAGGGGCATATTGAGTCCATGAAAGAAAGATTTAAATTTTTGTCCTAAGTTAGCGGAAAGTGAGACTTTGTGAGAAAAAAAAAATAAAAAAAAATCAGTTTCCGCTAACTTATGCGAAAAAAAAAAAAAAAAAAAATCCTATGAACTTGCCAGGCCCCTCATTGGATACCTTGGGGTGTCTTCTTTCCAAAGTGGGGTCACATGTGGGGTATTTATACTGCCCTGGCTTTTTAGGGGCCCTAAAGTGTGAGAAGAAGTCTGGGATCCAAATGTCTAAAAATGCCCTCCTAAAAGGAATTTGGGCACCTTTGCGCATCTAGGCTGCAAAAAAGTGTGACACATCTGGTATCGCCGTACTCAGGAGAAGTTGGGGAATGTGTTTTGGGGTGTCATTTTACATATACCCATGCTGGGTGAGAGAAATATCTTGGCAAAAGACAACTTTTCCCATTTTTTTTATACAAAGTTGGCATTTGACCAAGATATTTTTCTCACCCAGCATGGGTATATGTAAAATGACACCCCAAAACACATTCCCCAACTTCTCCTGAGTACGGCGATACCAGGTGTGACACTTTTTTGCTGCCAAGGTGGGCAAAGGGGCACATATTCCAAAGTGCACCTTTTGGATTTCACCGGTCATTTTTTACACATTTTGATTGCAGAGTTCTTCTCACACATTTGGGCCCCTAAATTGCCAGGGCAGTATAACTACCCCACAAGTGACCCCATTTTGGAAAGAAGACACCCCAAGGTATTCTGTGAGGGGCATGGTGAGTTCCTAGAATCTTTTATTTTTTGTTGCAAGTTAGTGGAATATGAGACTTTGTAAGAAAAAAAAAAAAAAATTTATATATATATAATTTTCCGCTAACTTGTGACAAAATAAAAAGTTCTATGAACTCACTATGCCCATCAGCGAATACCTTAGGGTGTCTACTTTCC
The DNA here is from genome assembly GCF_014858855.1 of Bufo gargarizans. Taxonomy (NCBI): domain Eukaryota; kingdom Metazoa; phylum Chordata; class Amphibia; order Anura; family Bufonidae; genus Bufo; species Bufo gargarizans. The sequence continues at coordinate 312,390,122 of NC_058080.1, forward strand.
GAAATGGGGTCATTTGTGGGGGTTTTCTAATGTTTGGGCATTGTAGAACCTCAGGAATCATGACAGGTGCTCAGAAAGTCAGCTGTTTCAAAAAGCGGAAATTCACATTTTTGTACCATAGTTTGTAAATGCTATAACTTTTACCCAAACCATTTTTTTTTTGCCCAAACTTTTTTTTTATCAAAGACATGTAGAACAATAAATTTGGCGAAAAATTTATATATGGATGTCGTTTTTTTGCAAAATTTTACACCTGAAAGTGAAAAATGTCATTTTTTTGCAAAAAAATCGTTACATTTTGATTAATAAACAAAAAAAGTAAAAATGTCAGCAGCAATAAAATACCACCAAATGAAAGCTCCATTAGTGAGAAGAAAAGGAGGTAAAATTCATTTGGGTGGTAAGTTGCATGACCGAGCGATAAACGGTGAAAGGAGTGTAGTGCCGAAGTGTAAAAAGTGCTCTGGTCATGAAGGGGGTTTCACCTAGCGGGGCTGAAGTGGTTAAAGAGACCCTGACACACAGTGGGGAAAAAAAAAAAAAAAAGTTACCCCATTTTGGGAACTATACCTATGAATGGTGCAGTGACTCTGCAAACGCTTCAAAAAGGACTTAGGAACACTAAGCTGTGAAAATGTAAAATTTGATTTCTAAATAAAATGTTGCTTTAGCAAATGTTTTATTTGCACAAGGTGTAACAGAAGAAGATGCATCCCTCAATTTGTTATGCATTTTTTCCTGAATAGGGCAACACCCCATATGTGGTCTTAAACTGCTGTTTGGGGACATGCCAGCATTCAGAAGGGAAGGAGCTCTACCTGGATTTTGTAACATGAAATTTGCTGCAGTCTTTAGAGGTCTTGTCACCCCAAAATAAAATGCAATCCAAAATGCAGTGTTCTAGAGCAGGGGGAGCTGAGCAGAATATACAATACATTTTTGTAGGAAGAGATTCAGTAAAACCAGTAATTTATACATAAATTGCCTTTTCCACCTCCTGTGAAACAGCATTGGTATAGGAGGGAGTGGTAATCAGTGATTATCTGTAAATAAATCAAGGCAACTGACTTACTGTAGATTTCTTGAAAATGTTTCACTCGTTTGAGCTCTCAATTCTGAGTGACTGTACAAGAATTCTCTGGGAATGTCATTTTGTTTCACCTATATACAGTTCTGAGCATTCCTCATTGCACTGGACTGCGTACACAATGTTGTCCATCTTGTGTTTAGGAGTCTTTGGGGTGAACCAGTTGTTGCCTCTGTTGCTGGGTTTAAAGCAGACAGATGTGATGTTTATTAAAAATCCTTTTGAGTTTCTCAGACACCCCAGCTACATAGGGGATAACCATACTCTTGCATCTGTCATGCTTCTTGCCCTCACTGGTAGTCTTGGTGCTCCTTCCTTCTGTTCTGACAAAGGCCCAACGCCTAAACACAAGATGGACAACATTGTGTACGCAGTCCAGTGCAATGAGGAATGCTCAGAACTGTATATTGGCGACACAAACTACATCAGCATATGGCTCAGCATAGAAGAGCCAAAACCTCTGGTCAAGATTCAGCTGTGTACTTACATCTAAAAGAAACAGGTCACACCTTTGAAGACAGTGAAGTGTTTTGGATAAGGAGGCAGATTGGTACAAGTGAGGTGTGAAAGAAGCATCTACATAAAAATGGAGAAGCCGAGCTTGAATAGAGGCAGGGTTAGACATCTATTGTCTGCCACATACAATGCTGTCTTGACACCTTTTTCTGGGAGGTCATCATCACCTACTGACTCCAATTAAGATAATGGAATCAACACCTTTGACCCATGCAGGGTATAATTACCAGATGTTGATTCAGTTACATGTTCCCAGATAATTCTTGTACAGTCACTCAGAATTGAGAAAGCTCGTTGGAAGAACGAGTGAAACGTTTTTCAAGAAATCTACAGTATGCCCAGTTGCCTTGATTTATTCTTTACAGATATACCATGACCTGGATAAATGACATAATCAGTGATTGATAGCATTGTGTACAAGTGTGCATAGAGATAGCTGGCAGTCACCGATAACTCCTCCCTCCTATACCAATCCACAGGAAGTGGAAAGAGCAGAGATCCAAGTCTATAAATTAGATTTTTCCTGAATCTTTTCCAACAAAAGCAGTCTGCTCAGTTCCTCCTGCCCTGTAACATGGTGCTCTCAGACTGCACTTTTGTGATGACAGATTCTCCTTAAGGGCTATAGCTTATTTTGTTGACTGAGCTATGTGAGGGCTTGTTTTTTTGTGGAACATTTAGTTATTGGTTCTATTTTCAGTTTTTTTTATCTCTACCATTTTTTGGGAGGAGAGTTTTTTTTTTCTGGGGTTCTCCATACGGTATGATAATTTTGTTCTGTGGGTCAATACGTTTATGGCGATAGCAAAATTTTTTACCATTTTTGTGGCAAGCAAAAAAAATAAAAAAAATATAAAGTCCCATACATGCGGGCCCCTCACATTGAATCTACTTACCTGGCTCACTGCTCCCGCTTCTCCCTGTGGGCAGATGAAAACATCCAGCGTAGGTGGGAGAGCAGTCAACGGCAAGCCTCCCTAGTATCACCTGAAATGCTAGGGAGGCTCTGCCCCATCCAAGGACAGGCCATCAATATTAAAATCCTAGACAACCTGTGAGTTTGGCAGCCCTGAATGACCTTCAGGAATCCTTCCGACTTTCAGACGGTTTCCTACAGTCTTGGAGGTGTTGACCCAAGGGTTCAACACCCCTCAAGTGACTTTTGGGCTTATGACTTATCTTGCCTTTTCCTTTACCCCATCTGCCCTTCCCCTTTCGTTTCTTCTTACGCTTCCTTTTGCCATTTGTTTTTTCCTTAGTTTATCTTTGTGGTTATGTTTGAGACTCCAATTCCCTGGCTGCCCCATACTTGCCCTCAATACACAAAATGTTCATGCCCCACCAAATTTAGACCCATCTCACATTGACCAGGCTATTAGTTGTCTAGTATTGCAAGTTTTCTGGACCCAAACATGGTTCGCTATGCTCAATTTTGTGGAGGCAACTGGCCAGCTTCCATTACTTTATTTTGAAGGAAATGAGGGCTAGATTCACATTGGTATAGTTTTTATATTCCTGCAAGACCATTTGTATTTTCTTATTTAAAAAAAAATAAAAAATTGTGAATACTAATTGAAAATCCTGGTTTCTTAAGAAGCTATATGTCAAAATGGTTCCAGTGACCAAAAGACAAAATAAGCCCGCAAACAGCCATGTAGATAATTGCATGTTTAATTGGGCAGTCAACATGAACAGCTACCTTGAATATAGGGATCTGTAGGTCTCTGGCCACTTGACAACCTATGAATTTTAGGTCTATAACGGGGAAGGTTTGGGTCATGCAAAGGGATAACCAAGCAGCCTACTAAAGAGCAGTCTGATTAAACAAAGATTATTCAAGTAGCACAATTTGTTGTAACCCTACCAAGTATACAGTAGACAATACACAAATATATGTTTGTAAAAAAGAACAAATTAGTCTAGCTACTCACATAGCTCTTCATCCGTCATAGGAAGGTAATGATCGACCAACTCTTCGGATTTTCCCAAGACTGTATCCAGACTGCTGGTTACAAACTGTCCTACTTGTGTGTCCATCACTGTTGAGACAACTGACCGAGTCAAACCCATGCTTCCCTGCACCGCACCAGCTGCCAAGCCCATTATACCAGACACTGCACTTGTGACAGTGTCACGGGTACCGGTCACAGTGTTGGTCACAACACCAACTACTGCATCGCGTGCTCCAGTCACCAGCTCTTTAGTGTCCGATACAACCTGTATAAAGACATATCAGGTCACTACTATTCTATGGCAGGACTGTACTGTTAAAAGGGGTATCCCACAGACAACATATCCTTATTTATAAAAGTTACAGCTCATCATACATGTTCGGTGCACTGAGTGCACTGGACCCGCCCTTTTCACAATAAAAAAAAAATAAAAAAAATAAAAATAAAAAAACACACACAAGAATCTCCAGCATCCGAATAAAACAAAGTCTTTAGGTACCGGTTAAAAGTACATGTATGAGACTTCACCACCCTCCACCGCAGGTTAACATGTTTCAAACGCAATGTTCTTTAGTCATAACCTCCTGATGTGTGTAACACCTGGGTAGAAGTAACCCATGTCCACAAATGGGAAAAGCACAGAAAGAAGAAAAAGTGGAATTGGGTTACTTCTACCCAGGTGTTACACACATCAGGAGGTTATGACTAAAGAACACTGCGTTTGAAACATGTTAACCTGCGGTGGAGGGTGGTGAAGTCTCAAACGTACTTTTAACCAGTAACAAAATATTCGGATGCTGGACATCCTTATCCATATCAAAGTCATTTTCACAAGTGAATGGAGCAGAGGTCATGCATGCATACTACCACTCCAGTGGATCTCTGTTCTCATAATAGCTGAGGGGTTCCAGCAATCCCTTATCAAGACAATATTTTAGTTATTTCAGTTGAAAAGTTACGTCTTGCATAAAAAATAAATAAAAAATACATAAGAGCCCTGAAAAGTAAAAAATAAAAATTATGGTTTTGAAATGTGGTGACTGAAACCACTTGCATTTATTTCCATGCCACATAGGGTTTTTATGGTCTTCAGGGGCATTTTCTTCTGAACAATTATAATGACACTCTGTCAGCATACACATTCTATATACATCACATGGCCCAAAATTATATAATTGCTGTGCCATTCTGACCATGTAGTACACTAATGTCACATGTAGATACACTAAGTACCAAAATCCCAGAGTCTTAGGCACTTACCTTCTCAGTTGGCTTTTGAAGAATGGGTAGGGTGGATTCCAGTTTGTCTAAACCTTTGCAGGCAAGATCATTAGCTGTGGCAACTAAGAAAAATTGATTAATACGATTTTTTTTTTTTTTTTTTTTTTAACTTTTTAAACTTTTTTCAATGCAAAGACTTAAACATTTGACATAAAACTTCAAATTCATACGAGATTAGGAAAACTCAAAACTGCTGACAGATCCCCTTTATTGCCTAAAGGCGCAGGTTAACCTTTCAGTATCAGTTTTCAGAAATAAATGGGCACATTCACTAAAGTGTCACCACCTGCTTTCATGAATAAAAAGCCCGCTTACGACTTATTTTTTAAGTCTCATTTACCAACTGTTTTGTGCCTGCTTTGAAAGGCATTTGCACCCATTTTAAGTTTTAAGACAAATTTTGAAGTTTTTCAACTTGCACTTAATTTCCATTCAATTAATGTAGGAGAGCCTCGTTTTGCACCAGATTTTATAGCATGATAAATCCAAAAGCTTAAGGCCATTTTATTGCCTTTGAGGTAATGTTTCAACATTTGTAGTAAAAACATATACATATACCAAAATACTAGCATTGATAAACGTTTGGCTACTTTCACACTGATGTTTTGGCTTTCGGTTTGAGAGATCCGTTCAGAGAGGGGATGTGATAGAAGCTTAAATACATAAAAGGGAATCACTGTAAAAAGCAGAATATTTTAAAGAAACTGCTACAAGAGGACATGTTTTAAAATTAGAGGGGCAAAGGTTTAAAAGTAATATCAGGAAGTATTACTTTACTGAGAGAGTAGTGGATGCATGGAATAGCCTTCCTGCAGAAGAAGTGGTAGCTGCAAATACAGTGGAGGAGTTTAAGCATGCATGGGATAGGCATAAAACCATCCTTCATATAAGATGGGGCCAAGGGCTAGCCATAGTATTCAGTATATTGGGCAGACTAGATGGGCCAAATGGTTCTCATCTGCCGACACATTCTATGTTTCCGATCAGATTTTCAGTTTTGCCCTAATGCATTCTGAATAGAAAAAGGATCCGCTCAGAATGCATCAGGTCAGTCTCCATTCCGCTTTGGAGGGGCGGACACCAAAACGCTGCGTGCAGTGTTTTGGTGTCCACCTGATGAAACTGAGCCAAACAGATGTGTACTGACAGTCAATAGGGACAGATCTGTTTTCTATGACAATGGTGTTCAAGACAGATCCGTCTTGGCCATGTTAAAGATAATACAAACAGATCAGATCCGTTCTGAACGGATGCAGAGGTTTGTATTATCTGAACTGATCTGTCTGCAGACCCATGACGGATCTGCAGCAAACACGTGTGAGTGTTTACTTTTGCAATTATCTTTAACTGCTGTGAGAAATCCACTGGGATATTTGCTTCATATCCCCTTAAGGTCCATTCACACATCCGTATGCGTTTTGCAGCTCCATGGATCACAAAAACATGGACACCGGCAATTTGCAGTCTGCATTTTGCGGGCCGCACATCGCCAGCACTGTAATAGAACATGTCCTATTCTTGTCTGCAATTGCAGACAAAATAGTCTCAGGAGTGGAATTGTGGATCCATGTTTCCGGATTTGGATGGCACATAGTGTTGCCCCATAGAAGTGGATGGGTTTGCAATGCCAGTCTGCAAAATGCAGAACAGAATTGCGGATGTGGGAATGGAGCCCTAGTCACCGTGATGTGGCTTTATTCACCATGCTTCCTTTGTAACAATTAATGTCAGTATCATATAATTGCCCCTAGCACATTCGTAAGGCCAGATTTATCATTACACTTACATATTACTCCTTTTACATATGTCCAAAGTCACTTTTGGCCAAGTCAGATTTATTAATGGTCCTAAATGTGGTTTGACAGTAGCAGTTTATCCTTCAGCAAGTGGCTTTACAGAAGTCGCACAAGATATGCATGGTCCTCACTGGAGTGAAATTGCGCAATTTTTTGCAACTTTTTAAATTGTTGTAATAGTAACTCTAGAGATTCATTTACATGGAGTCAGTAGATAAAAGATCTGACGCCAACTCCTTGGTTTTTGGTACTTCGACTCCAACTCCTCTATTTAATATGCAAATGTATTTTATACATTCCTTGAAGGAAAGAAAGGCAACATACAGCTGTTCCACCAAGTTCTTCTAAGCTCTTATAGCAGAGAGGTAGTTGGACAGAAGCTGCTGCCTTCTCCTTTGTGTGCTGATCTTCTGCTGAAGATAGGGCAGTGGGAGGATCCGGGAAGGGGCATTTATTTTAACACAGGATTTCCCTAGTAGAATCCCATAGTCATGTTTAAAGTTTAAGCTAACAATCTGAGTTTACAAGTTTTTATAGCCTTAGCTGAACGACAGTTTTTTTTTTAAATGTTTACAGCTTCAGTCTTGAGCTATTGACTATCCATGCCCTTCACTTATACAAGTGTCTAGTCCTGCAAAAAACATTTACTTAATCAGTTATCAGTGAGAGGCTAGGTTAACCATTCCCTGTAACAGCGGAACACAATGGAAAGTATAAGTATTGCGTGCCATATAGTGAAGCATATGCAAAGCATGCCTCTTCACGGTCACTTAACGTGTTCGTTTGCAGTAACGTGATCACTGCATGCATTGGCCTTTATTCTTACAGTATAGAAGTAATTAAAACTTTGAGAATTAGGACATTTAAACTTTTTTATTCCAATTTAAATTTAGTAGGGACTCCGAAGCCCTGGTCCAAATTTAGACTCCTTCACATATACCCCCGATTTTCCATTACACATGACTTCAGACTTGGTTTGTATTTCTCTTTACCGTTTACTATTTTTGGTATTTTCATTCCCTGTTACATTTCAACAACAGAGGAGATTATCAATTACCATCATATACCTTATGATTTCACTTGTCATGTCATAATCAATTAATACATGATTGTAATACTATGACCCCTTATTATTTCAATTATCCTACCGATTATGGAATTACTATCCATAATTTTATTTGCATAAAATATCCCCTTAGTGACACTACATAGTGATTATAAAACTAAGTGCCCCAAGTATATTATGATTAATTAAAATCATGTATTATAAATGTATTACCTTTCCTATTTGTATTAGTTGTAATCACTATTCACATCTTTAGTCATTATTCCATCATAACAGTGATTTATTTTACTGTAATCTATAAAATTATTTTACATACACAAAATCACCACAAGTCATGCCTTCATCGAATTTAGATCATACTCACTGGAGAGGTACATTAATATAGCTATTTAAATAGCACCCATCAGATGTTTAGGCCTATTATCCCTTATTTTGTTGAGCTATTGTATCACTTATAATTCAAAATCAATAGAGATACCATAGTGATATGTTTAATATCCCTTTCCCCCCTTTCTTTTCAAGCTAAATGCTGTAAAAGCGCATCCTTCATTTAGTCCAATGGGACTCATTGTATTCAGTCTGTAAATCCAGCGAGCCTCACATTGCAAAAAAATTTCCTGTCCGCCTCTAGGTCCCACTTTCATCTTTTGTATTCCAAAAAACGCAACACGTTTGCATTTTTACCATGGGCATATCTTAAGTCTTGAAATGGGCATGCCTTTGTCTCTATTGTACTTAAATGGCCCAATATACATGGCCTTAATTCTTGTGTCATCTTCACGACATAATTTGGGGCGAGGGCATGAAGGTATGTAGACCACCCCCTGGGTTTTACAATTAATGAATTTTCTAATCTCCTATTCCCTTTGATCACTTGGGTTAGTGAATGTTTTGATACGTGGACTATATCTGCAAAATGAGCAATCTCTGCAGATTGCCAATCCCTGATATGTATCTGTTATCTTTAGTTTCAACATCTTGAAGGAAACTACGCACCAACTGGTCCTTCAAGTTCTGGCCTCTACGGTAGAAGTGGCGACAGGTCGTCTAAACCTAAAAAGCAAACCATTTCAGACTGATGAGTGCAAATAGACATTCAATGGACTTACTCTGTGGCTCCAGTCTGCTTAGAATAGGCTTTGATCCAGTTACTGCAACATCAGTTAAGGTCTTTGCTCCTTTCTCAGCAACATCACAAACGTTGCGGATGTATGGGTGACTATCCTTAGTAGAGTTGTAGACTGCACTAACCATACTGCATGCAGAGCTGACAAGAGGCAGTTGTGTAACACGTTCCACCACATTTTGCTGTAGAAAAGTAAAGAAAAGTAACTTTTTGATCCAGCAAGGAAAATACATAGCTGAAAAAGCAGGTCACCGATTTTATCAAGGAACTGAAAACATACCAAAGATTTATTACAAATGGTTATGAGCAGTAAAGGGACAGTTCCTTTGCATTTGTGTTGAGCAAGGAAACTTCTACCCCAAAATAAAGCCTGGTTCATGCAATCGTGTGGGGTCTTGCTGTAACCCACATAGGATTAGCACACACTTGTGTAGGAACAGCAATTTGACTAACTTATATACCTTATTAACAAATTGTGTACAAGTATTAAAACACTGAGCATTGCCAAGGAGAATCTGCCTTAAGAGTCTACCGAACACTGCTAAGGCCTCATTCACATGACCGAATGTATTTGGTAGTCTGCAAATTGTGGATACCGCCTGGGTTGCATCAATTTTGGGGACCACATTTTGCAGCCAAGTATAGAACATGGTCTACCTCTGTGGAACAGTCATACGGATACAGAAAGCACATGGATCATCCGTATGTCTGTTCTGCAAAAAGATGCAAAAGGACATATGTGATGTCTAGACCACAAATCCATTGAAGTTTATAAATCTGCAAATAAAAGGACCCGACCTGCCGCTATTTCACTGGACCGCCGCTCAGTCCCTATTGACTAAGGGGGGGGGGGCGGAGCTCTGGCGCAGCACGGCAAAAGGCCGCCGGACTAAAAGTACTGCATGTCCGACTTCAGTCCAGCGGTCTCTCACCGCGAACTGCCATGCTGCGCCCGAGCTCCGCCCCTGTCCCCATTATAGTCAATAGGGACGGAGCAGCAGTCCAGCGAAATAACCCTGTCGGATCCGTCCTGCCGCTAGTGTGAAAGTAGTCTAAGATGCTAAGGCAGGCTTCTCACCTTTCGCTGTCCCAGTTGCTGCCTCCATACATGTATAAAATCATGTCTGACTTTTTACCAAGAAAGGTTTGCTTTTAAAAGTGTCCCTTCCCTGCCTATTTGACTGTCAGCTCTGCTCCCCTCCATTGTCACACGGCTCACCAATTAACCAGCAGCTGGGAGCGGGGCTGACTGCAATTAAAAAAAAAAAAAAAAAAATTGCCCCTTTTCTGACAGTGATCTTCCGTTTTGCAGGACAAGTTGTACTTTCTAATGCAACCATTTAAAGGGAAACTGTCACCTGCTTTTACCATTTTAAGCTGTCACCATCACGCCTGCGTGAGTTTTCTGGCCGCCGACAGGCAGGACAGGGCATTTCTAGAAGGTAGACTGACGTGGGGAGGGGGCGGAACCCTTTGCCGGGGCTGTGGGAGGTCATTTCAGGATCAGGAGGTGTTCGTGGGCACTGCAGAGGGGCATCACTTTGTCAAAAGGACAAAACGAAAGTAAAGACAATTGCTGGAAATAAGGTACTTTAGTGAACATAGCGATGGTGACAGATTAAAATTGTAAAAGCAGGGTGACCGATTCCTCTAATATAGAGGGAAACTGGGAAAAATTCAGATGGTATTGAAAATAAAAAACTAAACGCAATTCAGACAGTTTTATGGCGTTCAATATGCAGTGAGACCGACTTGCTCTTCATTCTCCAAGCCAGTACAATTACAATACCACACTTGCATAGTTTCTTGTTTCAATACCAACAAAACTGGTGTTTTTGCATGCTGTGATGCCCATGTAACTTTTAAGTTATTTATATTTTAGGGAAGGGGGTATTTAGATTTTGATAGGTTTCCAATCAGATTGCAATTTGTAGAATGGAATTTGCTCCATTATTCTATACAGAAATCTCTATTACAGTTCAGTGCTGCCACCTGCTGGGCTGAACTGTAATATACAAGTAATGAACCTGGAAGCCTAATACAGGCTCATTACTACAAATGAACACCTTCACCTTTCTCCTTCGGAGGGAGGCATTCTTTACACAGAAGCATGCACTTCCAGGTTTTAGCCCTTAGACAGTGGTCACATCTGACCACATTATCTGAGGAGTTGGCATTATTGCAAATTACCGACATTGGCTGCAAGTACCCGGAGGCTATAGGGCGCCATCTGCCGTACATGGTGTTAGACAGCTACACTTTCAGCTTTCCTAACATCTGTTTTAGTAAAAAGAAACCCATTAAATAATACCCGAAGCATATTTTCTCAACGCTAACAGTTACTGTGTAGTCACTGTTGTCCTGTAGTCAGTTTCTCCTTACTGAAGGCAGAATCTAGTAATTTTACTCAGATTTGTAGTACCAATTCGAGTCACAATATACCGACTTATTAGCAACCCAGTGGATAAAACTGAAGAGAAAAAAAAATAAATAAAATATTTAAAGCGGCACAAGAGTGGAGTGAGAGAAACTGCTGTATAAGCCATAGGTGCCCCCTGAATGTTCAGCTTTATACTGCAGAGTGCCTGCCACAAGAGGCAGAGATATTTTGACTCTGTCCCCTGTCAGTCACATGGCTGAGACCCTGGTGCCAAGTTTTAGCAACTTATTATAGGTGCACAATGTCAACAGCTAGGTCACAGGCAAAGGACGACTGTACATTGCTGCAGTCCATATGCACCTAGCTACTCCGATACTGAACCATAAAGCCATCCTAACTGAAGACTATGTAAACTAGCCCATACCAGCCACAAACTATACCGTCCCTCGCTGAACCTGATTCTCATCCAGTCAACCAGTACCCTGCACTGTATCAATGGGACAAGAACCCCCAAAAAAGCTCTGGCTGTACAAGCTAGTTTGCAGATTTTTCCCAACGGAGCATTGCCTGAAAATACCGCAAGTCTCCACAGAGCGCTATATCACTTCAGTGAGAAACTGTACTCCCTACCCTCTTGAGATACAAAGTTGCCTGGTTGTGGCAGATCTCGGGGGGGAATATCTGAGGGGGGGGGGACATTAGGACTAGCGTTTTTCATGATGGTCACTGTCAGAGGAAGCGGCAAAGTTATGCAGAGGCACAGGTCTCTACATGAGTTGGCACTCCATCTAGCCAGCTCCCTTGCTGGTGTAGATTTACGCCAAAAAACAAGCATACAAAATAAATGAGCTGGTCCTGATGGCCCACGTTCTTGCCCATCCACATCACACCAGAAAAGTATGGCTGGTCAGCAAAAGTCAGATTTTGCTGCAAAAATAGTGGGCAACAATATACGATTTTAATATGCTACATTGTTTAAAGTTTTATGTAAAAAAAAAAAAAAAAAAAAAACACACTAGTTCATGTTAAGACTTCCCGTTCAGTAGCCACTGACGATCAGCTGTTTGAAGAGAACAGTGTCTGTACCTTAAGTCTCACTGGATCTTGTAAAACATTTAATGCACCAGTTATATATAGTGAGGAAGATAGGGCCAATATCATGATATTCAATTGTCAAGGAGAGATTCTTTTACTGCAACATATCCGATGACAGAATCCCTTCAAATCCTTCCTGGCCACCACCGTCATTGTACAGCGGAAGCCATAGACATTTCAGATGCTGTAGTCAATTGTGACCACGGCATCCCAGAGCAGAAGACCTGGGAGCGAACAGCTGCCCCAGCACAGCGCTCTGTTTGCTCTTAAAGCCATGGTTTCTCTGAAGAATCCAGGGCTTTTAGAGCTGGAGTTCCTGTTGAGCCCTACAGGTGGCAGTGCTCCATAAGAACACTGCAAGTCCACAATGAACGGCTTTAGGAATTCACTGCAATGTATTGTAGAAGCATCTAATGACTGCTTATCATAGTTCTCTAGGGTGACCAAGTAAATGCCTGAACTATTAAGATATAAAAAATGTTTTTATCCTGTAAACACTAAAGGGGAAAAAAATAAAATAAAAATTAAATAAATATATTTACCATGTCACCGTTCCCCCCCCCCCCCCTTCCCCCTCTCCAAAAAGTGAATAATGCCAAAAATGGTATCAAATATTTTGTGCCAGGCACCCCCTCCCACCTAAGAAAGACATAGTAAAAAAATATTACTAAGGGCACTTTCACACTAGCGTTATTCTTTTTCCAGCATAGAGTTCCATCCTAGGGGCTCAATACCAGAAGAGAACTGATCAGTTTTATCTCCATGCAGGATGTCTTCAGTTCAGTCTTTTTGCATGACGGAGATAAAACCGTAGCATGCTGTGGTATCTCCGGCCAAGAGTCCAGAACACTTGCAAGAATGCCGGATACTGCATTTTTTCCCATTGATATGCATTAATGCCGGATCCGGCATTGTGGACCGCAAAAGACTTAAAGTGTCAGATCTGTTTTTTCAGATGACACCAGAGAGATGGATCCGGCATTTCAACGCATTTGTCATACAGATATGGATTCTGATCCGTCTGACAAATGCTATCAGTTTACATGCATTTTGACAGATCCAGCGATGGAACTGCCTGCCGGAATCCTCTACCGCAAGTGTGAGAGTACCCTTACTGCTCCTTCTCCAGGTCAGCAGATCACTTCTCCAGTCAGTCACGCACCCTTGTCTTCTGACTGTGTGCAGTCAGGTCATAGGGTGCACACTACATGCTGAAGCTGTATGTGGTCAGGACCTGTAGCCCCAGGGAAGGCGAGTACAGCCCCAGGCACTTCACTCCCCACACCTAATGCAGCGAGTGTTCAGTGAACTTGTGGTGTCAAGTTCGGCGTACAAGGTTCGGGTTATGCAAGAACTCCGTTATGGATCCATAACTTATGGTCTGTGGTAGCAGAACCCATAATGGAATTCTTAGATAACCAGAACCTTGAAACACAAGTTCACTCATCCCTAGCAGGCAACACACAAACAGAAACTCCTCTGGAGCAGAAAGAGTTAAGTGTCAGATGGAAGGCACCTTTTGCCCCACAAATACCCTTGGAAGATACAAAGGGCAGCAGCACACACACAGTGCCCTGCCAGCAGATAAGAGGGCGCTCCAAAGTCTACTCACCTGTTGCTCTGCAGCCTCAGCCACTTGGACGGGGGTATTCGTGTCGTCTGAGGACATGGTGCAGATGTGGAGGAGAGATTTCACCTGAGGACAAAGAGCAAAGCCACGTAGAAAGTGAGGCTGAAAGTCACCCAGAGCTCAAGGCTCCCTCTGTCTGCCGCCATGACAGGCGCGCACTGCGCTACACAGTACAGCCCACCCAGAGCACAGCTCGCTCCCCACCTCCTCACTCACCAAGAACTCTGGCTCTGCGGCTTCCTTCGCCTCGCGCTCGGCCGCTATTTAAAGAGGCGGTGACGTCACGCCCATCCTGATGTGGGCGGGGTTATCAGAGGGCCGGGCGACAGTCCTGAGAGGCGCCTTCTCCAGGGATCCCCTCACGGGTTTAGCGGCAGATATATGGATGCAGTGCAAGGGACCTACTAAAAGCAATGGCCGCATGGAATGGTGTTCTACATCGCCTGATTGGTGGCTGCTAGCAATTACTCCACCTTGCTTTAGTTCTTACTCTCCTCTCCCCCAAATGGCTTTGACTAAGGCTCCGTTCACACTGCTGTTTTGCAATGATTGCAACTACGGAAAACAGAGGGATCCCATAGACATATCAGGGAAGATGAAGTGTAATAATGTATATAAGTATTCTTGCCTTCAAACATGGCTGAACTATGACAAACACTGACCCCATTATAAGTCAAAAGTATTCGGCGTAACTGTCATGGCTCTGTTAGGGTGGGTTCACACTAGCGTTAGGGATTCCGTTATGGCTTTCCGTTATAACATGGTTATAACGGAATCCATACGGCAGAGGGACGGATCCATTCTTCTGCCAATAGTCTTGTCTTATGACGGAATCCAAGACGGAAGCCTTTAAAAGGCATTCCATTTGCTCTCTGTCCTAATAGAAGTGTATGGGATTCAAAATGGATCCGTCTGGGTCCCGTTATGCAAGACGGAAAACAAAGTCCTATCGACACTTCTATTAGGACGGAAAGCAAACGGAATGCCTTTTAAAGGCTTCCATTTTGCATTCTGTCTGGGCATTCCATTATTTGAAATCCCTAACGCTAGTGTGAACCCACCCTTAGCAACGAAAGCCTTGATACTAGTGTGAACAGGACAATCCATTTTGTCCTGTAACACATCAAGGGTTAACAGCCAAACAAACTCAATATCTACCCTGATTCTGCCTACACGACCGTATTGCTTTTTCAGTATTTTGCGATACGTAAAAAAATACATATGACGTCTGTGTGCATTCCGTTTTTGCGGAACAGAACAGCTGGCCCCTGATAGAACAGTACTATCCATGTCCGTTATGCGGACAATAATAGGACATGTTCTATCTTTGAACGGAAACGGAAGGCGTTTGAAATGAATGGGTCCGTATACAGAACGCAAAAAATGGAACGTAAACGCAAAAAAAAAACATTGATTGAGGCCTGCGATATACCTGCTTCCACAAAATACTGATTAACCACTTTACATCCGCCCATAGGATATAAACGTCCTATGGGTCGATGTTTATCTCTTAATGGATGTTTTGGAACGTCCATTCAGAGATCGCAGCTGCACGCTAATAGTGCAGGGCACCCCAGGGAGAAGGCAGGGACAGTTCCCAGGTGTCCCTGCCTTCTAAATCGCTGCATACACAGCGCTCAACGGGTGCTGTGTATACAGATCAGAAAGTGATATGCGCTTCCTGTTCCGGCCCGGCGGTCATGTGAGATTGCAGGAGCTGTCGGGTCTTCTACAGTATAGTGCTGTACAGCCTCTCTGGAGGGTGTATTTCCCCTGTAACTGGGGCTACTATGTCAGGAGAAATCAATAGTGGGAAAAAAAATAAAAAAATCTGAAGGTAAATGTCCCCCAGAGGTCTTGGTATTGCCGCGTCCGTAAAGACCGGCTGTATAAATATATCACATGATCCACCCAATCCGATAAACACCATAAAAAAATAAAAACGATGTAAAACAAAAAGCCATTTTTGTCACCTTACATCACAAAAAGTGCAACTCCAAGTGAGCAAAAAGGTCCCACAAAATGGTACCAATAAAACCGTCACCTCATCCTGAAAAAAATTAGCGCCTACCTAAGGAAATCAGTAAAAAAACAAAACAAAACTATGACTCTCAGACAATAGAGACACTAAAATATGTTTTTTTTTCTTCAAAACTGCTATTATTGTGTTAAAGTGAAATAAAAAAGTAGACATATTAGGTATCGCCGCATCTGTAAAAAACAGCTCTATAAAAGTATCATATAACCCCTCAGGTGAACACCATAAAAAAATATATTTCTCGCCCAGTTTCCTTGGGGGACACAGAAGACCTTGGGTATAGCTCATCTCCATAGGAGGCGTGACACTAAGTGAAAACTGTTAAGCCCCTCCTCCACAGCTATACCCTCAGCCTGGAGAGAGAGACTGCCAGTTTTTGCTTAGTGTCCAAGGAGGCAAGACACTCCCTGCTCTGCAGGGCTCTTTTCTCCTTTGTTGTTTTTAAAATTTTTGATTTTTACTTTTTCTTTTCTTTTTGTTCCAGAATACGGGACAACAGAGACGCACTAGACCTCTCTGTTTCTCCCGGGGTTGAGCTGCGCCAGTGCCGGTCATCCGCACTGCTGCCTCCCCCACAGAAGGCAAGGTGGACCAGGGCAGCCCAGCTCCCCTGCATCCCGCCAGCGGAAGGGTCGCCCGCACGCCAAGCCCCTCTTCCAGCGTCCTGCCACTACGGTGCCAGTAGCTGAAGGGGCGACCCTGCTGGAACGGACCGAGGGCGAAGACATCTGTGGTGAGAGAGTGGCTTCTCCAGCCCTACGTCCCCTCCCTCCCCGGTCTCCTGCGTGACTGACCCCCCATAGGACTCTGGCTGACATTGCTTTACCTAAGACAGTTTTAATATGTTTGTCTCTTATAGCAGAGTGGCTATAGGGTGGCCCTGCTGGACCTAGGGTGGTCCCTGGGGTGCCGCAAGGCGGCAATCTGCTCCCTCTCTCTCCCGCCATAGATCATACCGAAGAGGGGGCGCTTACCGGTGCGCTGCTCAGGACCTGCTGCCGCTCCTGACGGCATGGGTAATCCTGGGCGCAGCCACAATTTAGTCCAGGCTTCGCGGCCTGCTGGCCCGCACCATCCGGTGCTCTTTCCTCGGGCCCCTGACTTTTCCGGGCCGCGGGGTGAGCACCCGCGGTCTGCATTGCATGTGCGCACTATGCTATAACTGGGCCGGCCGACCATCCGTCCGGTTGGCCGGACGCCACAACTTTGGGCCCAGACATCGCGGCCTACTGGGCCGCACCTCACGCTCCTCTCGGGTCCCTGATTCTCCCGGCTGCCGGGTGGGCTCCCGCAGCCGGCATTGGATAGCGCTGTGTTCCAACGGGTCCCGGCCGGCCGTCGGTGCATTCTCTCATCCATGGCGGCGCGGCCGGCCGGGGCGCTGCATAGTTTGTTTAGCGGCCTGCTGCGCACTTCCGGCGCTCGGGTTGGGCACCCGCGACCGGTACGGGTGCTCCCGCGGCCGGCTTAGGCCCGGCCGATACTTTAAATACTTGCGGCCCCGGTCAGCCGGGCGACGCAAAAATTTAGGCCCCGGCTTCACGGCCTGCTAGGCCGCAACATTCTGGCCTCTGGGGGGGGGGGGCGGGAACTCTCCAGGCGCTGATTCTTCCCGCCTGGAGGTTCCCCCACCCCCAGGGGTTCGCTGCGCCGCCCCCAGGCCAGATGCCGGTTAACCCTTGGGGTACTGGCCGGCTCCTGAGGGCCTGTACGACCTGTGCCCCTGTATGGTGGCCCCCTTTCTGCCTCAGGGAGGCTGTAATATTAATAAATAAATAATAATGATAATAGAAATAATAATAATAATAAAAAAAAAAAAAAAAAAAAAAATACTATTATTTTGTTTTAAATAACTGGACTTGTGGGCTGCGCAGGATGCGGGAGCCTCATCATTCAGTACTGCTGTCTGTATGCATGCCCCCCTCTCTTAGGCGGTGTGTCGTGTTCCCCGGCCGCGGCGCCTCCCAGGCGGTTTTTTCTTGCCCTCGCCCGGGATTCGGCGCTGGCCAAGTGCATGCAAATTTTTTTCTGACCAGACTTCGTCACCCACTCCAGTTCTGGTGGCTGCAGGTGCATGACCCTCCTTCCTAGGCGGAATACTGCACTCTCCCTGGCTGCGGCCTGGCCTCATGCATGATCCCCCTTTTTCTAGGCGGACTGCTGCACTCTCGCCGGATGCTGTGTTGGCCATATGCACGACCCCCTTCCACAGGCGGGACGCTGCACTCACTGGATTCGCTGCCGGCTTTGTGCATGAACCCTTCCATAAGTGGAATATTGCACTCTTACCGGATACGGTGCTGGCCATGTGCATGAACCCCTTCCATGAGAGGTCTACTGCACTCTCCCCGGATAAGGAGGTGTACTGCACTTTCCCCGGTTACGGTGCCGGCCTTGTGCACGTTCCCCTTCCATGGGCGGAACACTGGATTCGCTGCCGGCCATGTGCATGAAACCTTCCATAGGCGGAATACTGCACTTTCACCGGATACGGTGCCGGCCGTGTGCGTGAACCCCTTTCATAGGTACACTGCACTCTCACTGGATCCGTTGCAGGCCATCTGCATGACCACCCCCCCTTCCGTAGGTGGTGTGCCGCACTCTCACTGGATTCGCTGCCGGCCATGGACATGTCTCCTTTCCTCAGGCGACATACGTGCACTCTCATCCATGGCGGCGCTCTCACTGGATGCGTGGCTGGCCATATGCATGACCCCCTTTTCTGGGCGGAATACTGCACTCACTGGATGCGTTGCCGGTCAGGAGCCTGCCCTCTAGCTTGGGTGGAATGCTGGCACTTCCATTGGATACGGTGCTGGTCTTGTGCTTAACCCCCCATTATTCCATGGGCGGCATTTTGCACGCTCACACGATCCACGGCTGTCCTTGTTTATGCTGTGCTGGACTGGTACACGTCCCCCGTCATTGGAGGAGTGGTGCACTCTCACGACATTCGGTGTTGGGTGGATTTTTTTGCACAATCACTTAATGATAGAATAACCTGTGCATGCCCCCTTTCACTAAAGTGGACCTTCCTGCGTTCTGCTGGATATGTGCGGCCATGGGCATGGCCCCCTTCTGGGCGGAGTATGGTATGTCCTACCTTTCCGGAGTAGGTTCTGGCCTTGGCATCCCCCCCTTTTTTTGGGCAGGCCTCTGCAGTGGTTGCCAGGTACATTTTCCCCCTTTTCTGGGCGGACTGTTTGCGTTCCATCGCATGCCGTGCTAGTCTTGTGCATGACTACCTTTCGGGTTGCACTTTGCACTTCCATTGCTACGGTTGGACTCTGGCTGATTCTTCGCTGAGTGACTATTTTTGCAGTGGGCGGACTTTCTTGTGCGCTCTATCCGTTGTTTTGGCCGTGTATGCCTTCTCCCATTGGTGGGTTGGCCTTCTCACTGCTTACGGGGCTGCTCGTCCGTATGCCCCCCTTTATCCTGAGATGTACTTTTTTCTCTTGGGTTATGGTGCTTCCAGCAAGCCTTGCACTATTCTCTAAGGAGCTCATTCGGTCCAACTGTGTGGGCCTGAGGTGGTGTCCAACAAACAGCAGATGAATGCCCAATGTATTCAAGGTACCTACCTTTTTTATCAGTAGACGGGCTCTACTTGTTCGCTACTGCACCTGGCTGGGTGGTACTCATTCCTTTCGTGGCCCTTCCGCCCGGGGTGTGTTCGTGGTCCCTAGATGCGTACCCATTCGTTCTCCCGCGGCATTGTTCCCCTGCGCTAGTGGTCACATGCTCGAGAGTGCTGTTGTCTGCAGCGCCTCTCGAATGCTTCGTTGGCTCGTACAGGACTGCGATTCCCTTGCCTGCTGCAATTTCCTCCTCTTCGGATGCAGTGTGGTATGAGTCCTTCGTCTTGGCGCCTCTGCGCTTCTGTCTGATCTGCTGCCAGGTTCGGGCTGCTATTCTCTGGAAGGTCACCCAACTTCTCTTGGGTGCTCGATTACCCAGGTCCGGAGGACCTCCGCCTTGGGTTCGCCAAGGTATTCGCCTTCTGCGAGGCGGTGGACTGGGCGTCTCTCAGTGTAGCGGGTTCTGCTTTTCAGCTGGCCTATGGCTTCCCTGTTGCCCTCCCCTCCTCCTTTCGGTTGGAGGGTGTTATGCCGGCCTCTGTCTCCGCTGCCTTATCTCGCCGGCTTTGTTTGGCTCCCGCTCGGTACGGATCACTCCGATGTGGCTTCCCGCCGGACTTCAGAGGCTGTTCTTTCACTGTCCTCCCCTCTGGGGAGAGCATGGTTGTTCATGTGGATGGTTCCGGTGTTCCTTTTGGCCTCGTGCTGTCTCCCTGGTTCACACTGGCTGTATTAGCTGTGTGCCTATTTACTGAGTCTACCGCGTGCTGTCCTCCCGCTGAGTGCAGATTGCATGGTCCTGCTGTAGACTTGCCTTCTTGATAACTTGGGGGGACTACCTTTTTCGATCCGGATTGTCCTTTGATCTCCCACACCGGGGCTGTACAACGTGGTTACATCAGCATGGATTTTTGCCTGTCTTCTCCTGGTATCTGGCGGATCCTTTGGGTTTTTTCCATCTGTCCTCTGCTCCCCCACTCGGGTGGATACGGGACAACGTTGTTCGAGGGCCGACGGGGCTAGTTTTGTCGACCCTTCTGCCCGTGTTACTGGTCTGCGCCTGATCACATTGGGTTTTCGCCCGCTTGCCAGGCGACTCCAGCGGGTTCGCTACTGTCCACTCCTGGCTGTGTTTCGTCCAGGATCTGTCGTAAGGCTTGGGGTTTTTTTGTATGGGGTTCTGTGGGGAGCTGTGCATTCCCCACTCTGGATTTCTCTCCCCATGGTTCTGTCGTTTACTTGGGGTGTCTAGTGTCGGCGCTGTTCTTCCTCTTCCAGCGTTCCCGGCCCTCTGGGCCTGCCAAGACCTCCTTCCTCGGAGTGGCTCTTTGGTTCCTCTGTACTGTCCTTCGGTACCGCCCTGGGACTATATACTGAGCTCTCGGCGCTCCAATCTTGTCCTTGGGGCCGTTACAGAGGTTCTCTCTAACCCCTCTGTCCGGTACGGTTGTGTTCTGTATCAGTCGTTTCTCTGACGGGTGCCGGAATGGCCCTTCTTTTGTTACGAGCCTTCTGTCTTTTCCAGGACAGGGCTGTTCTACATCCCGTTTTTCTTCGTTCGTTCCTTCCTTCCTTCCTTCTGAAGGTGGTGTTTGCCTTTCGCTTCAACACCTCACCTATTTGGACGTTGTTTGGGCCTTGCCGTTTTTTTCCTTGGAGATCTCCGACTCTTGTAGATGTTCGGCCTCTTGGGTTTCCAGGAGGTCTGTGCATAGGGTTGACGGACTCCAGGGTGGTTGTCCTCCGCTTGCTCAGATTGGCTATTGCTGAGGTTCCCGCACCTAGGGCAGGGTTCTGTCTTGGTGTCACCGTTCATTTCACCAGAGCGGTCGGTGCCTCCTGGGCCGGAGGCATTGGGCTTCGGCCATGCATTTGGGCAAGGCGGCCACAGGTCTACCTTGCACGCCTTGACAAGTTCTACAGGGTGCATACTCTGACTTTGGCAGATGCTGCCTGCCCCGCCTGGGTTTGCGGGCGGCGGTTCATTGATGCCTTTCGGGTGCTTCACCTTGGTGCTGTGGTCCCTCCCCCTTTTGGACTGCTTTTGAACGTCCCAAGGTCTTCTGTGTCCCCCAAGGAAACTGGGCGAGAAAACGAGATTTTTGTATAACTTACCAGTAAAATCTCTTTCTCGCTCTTTCCTTGGGGGACACAGCACCCGCCCATTCATTGTTTTTCTCTGTACTGTTTCCAAGTTTTTGTTACCCGTTGGGTAGTTGGCTTGTTGGTTCCTTGTTGGACTTTGCCTTTTCTCACTGCTTGGACACGCAACTGGCAGTCTCTCTCTCCAGGCTGAGGGTATAGCTGTGGAGGAGGGGCTTAACAGTTTTCACTTAGTGTCACGCCTCCTATGGAGATGAGCTATACCCAAGGTCTTCTGTGTCCCCCAAGGAAAGAGCGAGAAAGAGATTTTACTGGTAAGTTATACAAAAATCTCGTTATTTTTATCGCCTACCATCACATAAAGTGTAACACCAATCGATCAAAAAGGCGTATGCCCCCCAAAATAGTACAAATCAAACCGTCGCCTCATCCTGCAAAAAATGAGATCCTAACTAAGACAATCGGTCAAAAAATTTAAAAGCTATGGCTCTCAGACTATGGAGACACTAAAACATTTTTTTCAAAAATGCTATTATTGTGTAAAACTTAAATAAGAAAAAGTATACATATTAGGTATCGCCACGTCCTTAACGATCTGCTCTATAAAAATGTCACATGACCTAACACCTCAAGTGAAATAATGAATGATCAAAAAATCATATGTACCCATAAATGGTACAAATAAAACCGTCAACTCTTCCTGCAAAAAAACGAGCCCCTGCACCAGACGATCGGCAGAAAAATAAAAATAAATATGGCGTTCAGAAAATGAAGACACAAAAACATAATATTTTTTTTTTTAATGCTTTATTACGTATAACTGAAACAAACAAAGAAAGTAGACATATTTGATATCATTGCGTCCATAACTGCTTGGTCTATAAAAATAGCACATGATCTACCCTGTCAGATGAATGTTGTAAAAAATAAAAAGTGCCAAAACAGACATTTTTTGGTTACCTTGCCTCACAAAAAATGTAATATACAGCAATTAAAAATTGTATGTACCCCAAAATAGTACCAATAAAACTAGTACCTTATCCCTTAGTTTCTAAAATTGGTTACTTTTTGGGAGTTTCTACTGTAAGGGTGCATCAGGGGGGCTTCAAATGGGACACTGCATCTAAAAACAGGTAAATCTGCCTTCCAAAAACCATACGGCGCTTCTTTTCTTCTGCACCCTACTTTGTGCTGTTACATCAGTTTACGACCACAAGTGGGGTGCTTCTGTAAACAGCAGAATCAGGGTAATTAATATTGAGTTTTGTTTGGCTGTTAACCCTCAATGTGTTAAAGGGAACCTGTCACCCAAAAATCGCCTATTAAGCTGTTTACAGTACCTTATAGTGCTGTATAGTCGTTTCCTGATGCACTTTTTGTTAGTTTTGCAGCATGTATGCTCAGTCAGAAATCGATGTTATATTCAGCTGCTGCCCCGTGCTTCAAGTCAGGCTTGAAGTCACGGGGGCAGCGGCCTCGGCGTCTTACATGGCCCTCTCCCCGCCCCCTGCCTCTGTGACTGACAGCCGAAATCCGATTCCGGGACCGCGCTCAACGGCCGCATGCGCAGTAAAGGGCGGCAGGAGCGCGGTCCCGGCTGCCGCGCGTACTACGCGCCGTCTTACTTTCGCCGCACTGCGCATGCGCCCGACATCCTGTATCAAACGCGCCCGCGCCCGGCATCTGGGCGCGGGCGCGTTTGATACAGGATGTCGGGCGCATGCGCAGTGCGGCGAAATTAAGACGGCGCGTAGTGCGCGCGGCAGCCGGGACCGCGCTCCTGCCGCCCTTTACTGCGCATGCGGCCGTTGAGCGCGGTCCCGGAATCGGATTTCGGCTGTCAGTCACAGAGGCAGGGGGCGGGGAGAGGGCCATGTAAGACGCCGAGGCCGCTGCCCCCGTGACTTCAAGCCTGACTTGAAGCACGGGGCAGCAGCTGAATATAACATCGATTTCTGACTGAGCATACATGCTGCAAAACTAACAAAAAGTGCATCAGGAAACGACTATACAGCACTATAAGGTACTGTAAACAGCTTAATAGGCGATTTTTGGGTGACAGGTTCCCTTTAAAGAAAAAAATGGACTAAAATGGAAAATCTGCCAAAAAAGTGAAATTTAGAAATGTCATCTCCATTTTCCTTTAATTCTTGTGGAACACCTAAAGGGTTAACAAAGTTTGCAAAATGAGTTTTGAGTAACTTGAGGGATGTAGTTTCTACAATGGGGTTATTTATGGGGGGTTCCACTATGTAAGCCCCACAAAGTGACTTCAGACCTGAACTGGTCCTTAAAAAGTGGGTTTTGGAAATGTTCTTAAAAATTTTAAGAATTGCTTCTACAATTCTAAGCCTTCTAACGTCCTAAAAAAACAAAATTACATTTCCAAAATTATGCCAACATAAAGTAGACATGTGGAGAATGTTAAAGTAATAAATATTTTGTGAGGTACCACTTTCTGTTTTAAAAGCAGAGAAATTTAAATTTAGAAAATTGCAAATTTCTTAAAATTTTTGGTAAATTTTTGATTATTTTATAAATAAAGGTGAAATATATTGACTAAAATTTATGACTCATGAAGTACAATGTGTCACGAGAATATATCAGAATGGCTTGGATAAGTAAAAGCGTTCCAAAGTTATTACCACATAACGTGACACATGTCAGATTTGCTAAATTAGGCTCTGTCAGGAAGGGGGAAATGACCCAGATGTGAAGTGGTTAGGGGTTCGATATACCTGCTTCCACAAAATACTGATTGAGGGCTGCGATATATACCAGCTTCCACAAAATAGTGAAAATGTACATTTTCTATCGTAACAACCAACGATTTATACAGGAAAATCATGACGATTAACAAGGTTGCCCAAACTTTCGCATCTCACTGTATATGACATCCATTGACTTACACTGGTCTAGAACTTTCCTCCTCATAGAAACTGATTAGATTAACTTGACAGGACCGCTCCCTTATGAAGCCATGCTGAAAAGGTGTTATACACTTTTTTTTATTGAGATACTCCAGAATAGCATCTCTTAGAAAACCTTCAACCAGTTTACTCATGCCAGATGTTCAACTTATATATAGTTTCTGGGATCCTTTTTTGAATATTGGCAACACGTTTGCTAAGCACCAATCCTGTGGAACTGAACCTGTCATTTTACAGTCCTTAAATATCATAAATAAAGGTCTTTCATTATAACATTACTTAATTCTCTTACAATCCTGGGGGGTATGCCACCTGGACCCAGTGATTTTTCTGTTTTAATCTTTTTAAGACAGCGTTGCACGTCTTCCTGAGTCAAATAGGCTACATTTAATGGGGGAGTTTACTTTGACACTCTGTATTTCATCTGACATTTCACTGTGAATACAGTAGAGGAAAAAAGAATTTAATAAATTTGCTTTCTCCTCATTGCTCTCTATAACTCCTCCCTCATCACTCCTTAGAGGGACCATACTTTCAGGTTTAAACATTTTACCATTTATATAATTGAAGAACATTTTAGGGTTAGTTTTACTCTCTTTGGAAATGAGCCTCTCTGTCTCCAGTCTGGCTGCCTTTATCTGTCTTTTACATATTCAATTTTCTCCTTGTAGTTTTTCTTCTTCATTACATTCCTGTTTTAGTAACTTAAATGCTTTCCTTTTGCCTGACCCTTTTATTTCCCTAAGATATGTATGTCTAGGATGTTTTAAAAATAACCCATATTGACTTCTGGTTCTTGCTCTGGTATGTGAAGATGCATGTCTCTCAGCTCCTCTCTCCTAAACTACTATAGCCGTCTTTGTCATACAGCCCTGGTTTATTGGGTGATTACCTTGAGAGAGATCTGCTCCTTGAGATGTATGAAGCTTTATTTATTGCGGAACGGCCAAAAATCCTCCTCAGCAAACCAGAATTGTGTCGGCTTATCTCCCCAACCAGTAAAGATGGTGCTATTTTCTCCACCTCTTGCCTTGGCGGACCACGAGGCGACTGAATACCGACGATTCTCAGGTGGAGCTATGTGATCAGACAGGGAGCGGAGTTGATTTAAAACTGCTGACAACAGTGGTGGATAAATAATTGGCCCCAGACAGCAATGCCCTTCTGTCTACTAACATACAATTTGTTCTTAATAATCTACAAGAAGAAGTAGCCTTACAAGAGAGTAGGATCTCTGAGCTAGAGCAGCATGTGGTATGTATGGAGGAGGACTCTACCGACGCTTCTGCCATGCTACAAGACTTACTCAGTATGGCAGCCCGTCTCATGGACCGGGTAGACGACCTGGAAAATCACTCCACGACTGAGCAACTTGCGACTCATAGAAGTCCTGGAGACGGTGCCTAAAAAAGACCTGTGCCATTTATTTGAATATGAACTGCCTCAGGCTTTGGGCCTTCTCCCTGAGCAGCGAAAGGTGGAAAGAGCACACCATGTGGGACCCCCCCAGAAAGGTACCTGTCCCAAGCTCCAAGGTGTATGATCAATTCTCAAGACAGGGTATTTCCAAGTACTTGCACTATACAGATAAAGAGGAAATATTGCAGATGTATAGAGCACGGCAGGAGCCATTTCTATTGAGAGGTGTCAAAGTGTTATTAATTGCTGATTACTCTGAGGAGGTCACTGGGATAAGGAGAGCTTTCAGTAATATATGCTCTTCCCTGTGCAAGAAAGGGATCAAGTTCCAGCTTATTTATCCTGCCATGTTGCGGGTACGACAGAGTGATGGTTCCTTCCAACTGTTCTCTGATCAAGGAATGGTGGAGGCCTTCTTTAGCAAAGACATGACGGAGCGTCCATCGGATTGTCTACTCTCTTCTTCGACCAATTCACCGTCCTCATCTCCACCGAGGCAGGATTGGACCTGAGTACTAAAGGATTTGGGGGAACCGCACAAGATGCCGAAAGGGAAGTGATTAGCTTCTACTTCAGGATACCTATTTTGCTTGCCTGAGGTCCATTACCTGGCTGCTGGGCTGAACAGCTATTTTTTCAGTTGTCTTCTCTTATTTCTTTAAACCATTTAAGGAGAAATTCTTGCTACTTACCTTCACAAAGACGGAGAGGATATGGCATGAATACCACAAAAAATGGAGTCACACAAGTGAATGTTTTTCGGATTCTCGGATTCTGTTATTACCTGTTTCAGTTATTTTATTGCTTTGCTTTTAGTACAATGGGTCTATTCTTTTCAATGTCTTAATTGTGCCTTGCCGTTTACACTGAGGGGCTGGTACTGTATGCTCTTTTACCACTGGATGTCTCCCTCCTGCAGGTTCTCCTGCTTATAGAGGAGCGCTATGATTTCTACATATAATAATGTTTTATGAGACTTCATGGAACATTAAGGCAAGGGCTACACACCTGGTCGCAAGAAACCTGTCCCGGCCAGGATCACTGAGCAGTGGTGATTCCAAAGAAAAGAATGGGATCGCCGCGGCAGCAAGAAATCTGGCCATGTTGGATTTCTTGTGACTGCAGCGGCGATCCTATTAATTTCTATGGGATTATCGCTGCTCAGCGATCCTGGCAGCGATCAGTGTTTCCATGCAGCCCTTGCCTAAAGGGTTGCACTCCCTAAATATGCAGCATTGCCTGTGGGTTTATATAGCTCTCTTGCAGGAGGCTCATCTTAAAATAGAAGGCTTCCGATTAATGCAATAGTTGTGGGTTTGTCCAGTTTAAGATTAAAAAAGAGAATCCAGCTCTTCCGACTTCTTAAAAACGAGGTTCTTTATTAGCAGGATATAAGCAGGTAAAACTGTTGACGCATTTCGGGCTACACTAATATACAAAAATACATTAATATACAAATGAAAAAGTTAAAATACACATGTGCAAAGTACTGAGCAAATCAACTTCCTGATATGTCATTAATTAGATAATTTGATACATGCTGGTTAAAAGACGCAAGATGGTTGCAAAAGACGGGGTGGAATCAGAACTCATTAGAAGAAAAGTGTGGACACTGTTCACACTAGTAATAAAAAACACAAGTAATAGTTCAATGAATGTTCAGTGTAGGCAGTGAAGTCAGGAAAGACATAACACAGGCAGTAGCGAGGGCCAATGCAGGGCAGTATAAGTAAATAAATAAATCAATACATATGCTTTACACAACATTATGTCATACAGCATTGCAATACCACATTAGATAGTCATGTGCATGCTGATCTGAAGAAGCAAAACGGTTACAAATAGCAGGATGTAATCAAAACTCATTAACTCGTTGAAAGAACAGTGTGGACGCTGTTCACACTAGTAACAAAAAACGCAGGTCATAGCTCCATAAATATTCAGTGTAGGCAGTGTTCATATTGAAATCAGTCCAAACATAACGCAAGAAGTAGCGAGACTCAGTTAACCCTTTAGTGACGAATGACATACAATGTACGTCATGATGTGGTCATGATGTGGTGTTAGTTACCGCATCATAGCGTGCACAGTACGTCATGAAAGTTACCGCATCATAGCGTGCACAGTACGTCATGAAATGAAAGTGTCACCGCAAGTATACTTACGGTGACACCGGCATCTTAACAAGTGTCACGGACAGCAAAGATGTCCGGGCACCAGTTAGGGGACCAATCACAGCGGTCCCTGTTTCCCGATCGCTGTGATTGGTCACTCAGATGGTTCTGCATTTACCATACTTCCCTAGATTATTAATTTAATCAAGTAAAAAAAAAATGTTTACTTCTTTTATGCACTTTTGGCTATTTTTAATTTATTATGCAATCCACAGTTTTTTTACATTTCATTGTATTATTAGCAAATTATAATTTGGAAAATTAGGCAAACTCCAAAATTCTAAAATAAATTCTCATTATACCCCTAGATGAAAACCGTAAAATAATAAAATTCTCACTACACCCGTAGATGAATACTTTAGGAGGTGTAGTTTCCACAATGGGGTCCCATTTTGGGGTACCTCAGGGTAACTTCAAATGCGACACAGCGCCTGAAAATTATTCCAGTGAAATCTGCTCTCCAAAAACTATATGGTGCTCCATCTGTTGCCATATTCAGGAGAAAACGGGTAACACATTTTTTGGTGACTTTCTCCTGTTACCCCTAAAGTGAAAATATGTAATTTATTATTTTTTTTTTACAGCTAAGTGTGTCTAAATTCTATGAAAAGCATATTGGGCCAAAGTGCTCATTACACCCCTTGAAAAATTCCTTGGGGGGTGTAGTTTTCAAAATAGGGTCACTTTGTCCATCACTTGTAATTGAAAAAGCAACATTATCCCGTCACTATCAGAGATACTCCAGAGAGTTAACATTACATTTATGTATGAAAAAACCTTATCCTTTCTACATAAATCCCCGGATGGCCCTCTGAAGATTTGGGAGGCATGGTCCAACTCACCATATTGTAACCTTACTTGACTGCTGTAGGTTTGCATACCTTGATTGTATAATCTCATATCTCAGAATTGTGCCTGTGCCGCTCATTCCTTATGTTACCCCCTATGTTTATTACCTTTTACTGATTGTTCCCACAATCTTATGTAAAATGTCATTGCATTTTATGACATAT
Organism: Bufo gargarizans; assembly: GCF_014858855.1. NCBI lineage: Eukaryota > Metazoa > Chordata > Amphibia > Anura > Bufonidae > Bufo > Bufo gargarizans. Next base: position 312,419,309 of record NC_058080.1, read on the forward strand.
ATCAAAGTATAACTCCTTTGAAAACCTCAATAAAAATTTACTGATGAAAAAAAAAAAAATGGGATCACTTTTTGGGGGTTTCCACTGTGGGGTACCTCAGGGTACATTCAAATGAGACACAGCGCCAGGAAATTATTCCAGTGAAATCTACCCTCCAAAAGCCATATTGTGCTCTGTCGTACTCCCATACAGCAGTCGACAACCACATATGTTAACCCTTGCTGTGTTACAGAAAAAAATTGATTAAAATGAAAAATCTGCAAAAAAAGTGAAATTTTGAAATTTCATCTCCATGTTCCTTTAATTCTTGTGGCACACTGAAAGGTTTAACAAACTTTGTAACATCAGTTTTGAATAACTTGGGTGCAGTTTCTAAAATAGGGCCATTTTGGGGTTTCTATTATGTACAGTTGTGCTCATAAGTATACATAACCTTGCAGAATTTATAATTTCTTAACCTTTGTTCAGAGAATATGAATGATAACACAAAAACTTTTCTTTCACTCATGGATAGTGGTTGGCTGAAGCCATTTATTGTCAAACAACTGTGTTTACTCTTTTTAAATCATAATCACAACACAAACTAGCCAAATGACCCTGATCAAAAGTTTACATACCCTAGTTCTTAATACCGTGTATTGCCCCCTTTAACATCAATGACAGCTTGAAGTATTTTGTGGTAGTTCTGGATGAGGCTCTTTATCTTCTCAGATGGTAAAGTTGCCCATTCTTCCTGCCAAAAAGCCTCCAGTTCCCCTAAATTCTTGGGTTGTCTTGCATTAACTGCACGTTTGAGGTCTCCCCAGAGTTTACATACCCTAGTTCTTAATACCGTGTATTGCCCCCTTTAACATCAATGACAGCTTGAAGTATTTTGTGGTAGTTGTGGATGAGGCTCTTTATCTTCTCAGATGGTAAAGTTGCCCATTCTTCTGGCAAAAAGCCTCCAGTTCCCCAATTCTTGGGTTGTCTTGCATGAACTGCACGTTTGAGGTCTCCCCAGAGTGGATCAATGATATTGAGGTCTGGAGACTGAGATGACAACTCCAGAACTTTCACTTTATTATGCTGTAGCCAATGACAGGTCGACTTGGCCTTGTGTTTTGGATCATTGTCATGTTGGAATGTCCAAGTACGTCCCATGCTCAGCTTCCGGGATGATGAGTGCAAATTTTCCTCCAGTATTTGTTGATACGTTACTGCATTCATATTGCCATCAATTCTGATAACATTTCCTGTGCTTTTGTAGCCCACACATCCCCAAAACATCAGCAATTGAGGGGCAGAGCTTGCTGCGCTGTGGAATGGCTGCTTAACTGCAGTGCTCCTGGCTGATTCTCCTCAGCAGGGAAGAGATGGTGAAAATTGGACAGGAGAGACAGGGGAACGTTCCTTTCACCCTTACAACAGAAAAAACGCAGTCCAACATGGACAAATACCTACAAAAGAAGCATTCTTCTCTGGTTGGGAGACACAAGATGGCGAGAGGCGCTCCCCGGCCACGCACACGAAGAGACTCAGATGAGGAAAGTTCGGGAGCGCTATCTGATGCAGCCAGTGAGTCGGACTCCTTTCATATCTCCAGATCATTCCTAACCAAAGCTTTAAAAAAGGCTATCGCCCCAGTAATAAAGGAACTATCAGACATAAAAGCTGACATGAAGCACTTGGGTCACAGGGTGTCCGCATTAGAGGACACACAGGCGGGGCTTTTACAGCACAATGAAATGCTTGATAAATGCTCCCTCTCCTACAAGGACCATATTAATCAGGCCCTCTTTCAGATCGAGGACCAAGAGAACCGAAGCCGTAGGAAGAATCTCAGGATCAGATGCCTACCAGAAACAATTGGCGCAGATGCCCATCCAGAAGACAGTCTCATTGATATTTACTCAGCTTCCGGGGGGAGAAAGAGCTAAGCAGGTTATTATTGAGCATGTGTCACGGCGGAGAGTGGGGGAAACCCTCCACTGTGCGATGTCAAAGAGAAAAAGGGGATCAGCCTGGCCAAAAGGAGTGATAAGAGAGCAGGTCACCTCCTACCGCGTCCCTAATCCTCTCCCAGACTCCTCACCATATGAGCGGACCCCGATGGTGGGACGGCTCATACACTGGAAACCTAATATCCTGAGTCGCCCTGGAAATCCCTCACTTAGGAGCAGGTGAGAGACTACCCGTTCATCCACAAAACGGAGGAACAGGAGTCTCTAACTAAGGCCAGGCTGCAACTAGGGGAGAAAAACACATACAGCTAAAGAAGATGGCAGGTAAGTGAAACCAGTAACACACTTACCTGCCACAGACACACTGACTGGAACCTGTGCACAAGTGCCAGTGTCCACACCAACATTAAAGGACACAGCACACACCACCAACCACACAGGGACCCAGGACATCCATAGCTGCATTAAACATAAGACAGGGGAATGTCTAGCCAAACATGCTGGACACCAAACACCACTAGACATGAAATACCAAACTAAACATAACAAACACCCTGCACATAACCCACGCCATACAAATAGGGACAGGAAGAGAAGGAGACACTGGGATGACATAGAACATCTATGACCACAAGGGTGGCCCTCACTGGACAGATGGAACAAGCCAGGAACCGTGAACCACCAGCATACACCAAGGCTGGAGGAACCCAGAGCTTCAGGCATCCAGCAGAGGCTAAATAGCCCAAGAAGCCACACCCACACACATAAACCCAGTGTTCACAAAACACTAGGAAGAGAGTTAACCCTTCCAACACCAGACAAGGGAAGGAAGCCACTTAAAGGGGAAGTGCACACACAAGCATACCAATCCACATGTTACCACCGGCAAAAGCATGCGTGGCAACCATGTCCCGGCAATCACCCAGAAGGCCGAGACACTGCCATGGCATGCTCTCACAGCAACACGTTGCCGCGGGCAACCACAAGTGTGGCAACAGTGTCACAGTGCAGACCAAAGGCCGTGACAGCATGCTCATAGAGTCTTCAGGCCCAAGCCTACGCCTGACAATCCTCCTAGACATCTGCGGTCTCCTCAGCTACTTAGACCTGGCTGCAATACTTCGGGCGACCCTAGAGACCAGAGAACTATCCTACGAAGGAATACGCATTGTGATTTTTCAAGATTTAGCAGCCAGCACTCTGGCAAAAAGACGCATTTTGAAGCCCCTCACGGAAGCTCTCAGAGCACAGCGCACCCCTTTACGCTGGCTCTTTCCTTTCGGACTGGCAGTTATGAAAGGGGGTCGTCAAATCATCACACGCACACCGGAAGATCTAGAACAAGCCTGGGAAAAGCGAGAATTTTTGCCTTTGAACATACCGTCATAGATCCCCATAGCCTCTCCCACTGACGTTCCAAAGCTACCAAATCACAAGTATGGTCAGTGGTTGGGAAAGACAAGCCTCACAGAGGATCATCTACAACTCCAGCCTCTGCGCCAACTTGAGAACTTAACCAGTAGCTTGTCTTTTCTCTCTCTACTTGTCTCTCCTTTTTTATTTCAAACTTCATTTATGTTGCAGAGACCCCAGAACAATAACTTCTGCTGATCTCCTCTTCATCCACTGGGACTCTCTGTCTTCACGACTGACTGTCGACATATTACAAGATTGATTAATATAGCAGATGGACTCTCTTTGATAAGTGTAATTCATTTTTACCTGACGAGGTGGGGTGCAGAGTGGCCACCTTATGAGGCATCCTCCCGTTGCTTTAACAGGGTTCTCCCCTGGGGCCCCTCTAGCTGCTACTGGTGGCTGGTGGGACCTGGTGGCGAAACCCTTAGTTCTCTACATGCTCCTTGCATACAAGTTGAGCTATGCTGTGTACATTTGGACATTTGGATTGTTATGATGTTCCTTTTAGTTAATTGCTCCGAGGGTGGGATGGGTAGGCCAGACCTTATGCCTTTTACTCTACATTTGTCATGGCAGATCTGACCATTGTGTCCATCAATGCTAGAGGCTTAAATACACCACAAAAGAGAAGAAAATATTGCTCTCAGATATGGGAATGGTGCATGCATGGCGCATGTTACACATAGATGACAAAGATTTCACATTTTATTCTAACACACACAGCACCTACCATCATCTAGACCAGTGTTTCCCAGCCAGTGTGCCTCCAGCTGTTGCAAAACTACAACTCCCAGCATGCCCACACAGCCAAAGGCTGTCCGGGCATGCTGGGAGTTGTAGTTTTGCAACAGCTGGAGGCACACTGGTTGGGAAAGACTGACCTAGACTATATTTTTGTTCCAGCACACTGCATGTCCAACATTGTTTCGGCCCATATTGCCCAAATAACCATCTCAGGCCATGCACATATATCCACTAAACGGCAACTCCTAAATCTTTGACTCCTAAATCTTGGACTTGGAAACTTAATCCTACAATATTAGATAATACATCTCATGTAAAATCCCTTACCCAAAAACTAGATTTGTATTTTCAAACCAATGAGGACCCTAACATTTCCACCCCCATACTGTTCGAAGCCCACAAGGCCCTCATTAGAGGGGAACTGATCGCTTTGGGTAGTCATCTAAAAAAACTGAGAGAAAAATGAACTAACATCCCTACTGAGACAAATCTTTCTTATGGAAAGCTCATATAAATCAACTGAATCCGTATGTTGTCATGAGAAATTAGTATCCCTCAGACGCCAAGTCAAAGACTTACTGAACACAAAATCCGCAAAAAACACTCCAACACCTAAGATATAAATAATATGCACACGGAGATAGAGGTACAAAGGTAATGTCTTCTTTGCTGAAAAAACAAAGAACCAGGACCTTCATCTCTGCCATTAAAACCACCCAAACCTCAAGAGTCACTTCCACCCCTCTAATAGCACAACAGTTCCATCGATTCTACACCGACCTTTACAACATGCACCCGTCCAGCGGGAGTGACTCCAATCCTCCTGTAAGACCCCAGATGGATGATCTGATCACTTCCTTCTTACAAAATATAAACATCCCCAGCTGGTAGCTCCTGTAACAGAAAAAGAGGCAGAGAAAGTCCTGGGAACTATCCCATCAGGAAAAACTCCAGGACCTGATGGCTTTCCTATAGTTTGCTATAAAACAGGAAAGTACTGCTCTCTAGATTTGTGGCATTATGCAACTCTTTAATTAACGGCTCTGTGCTTCCCACCCAATCACTTGAAACCTATATTAAAATGATACATAAAAAAGGCAAAGATCCAGAGCTTTGTGGAAGCTACCATCCAATTTTACTGTTAAATACGGATCTTAAATTGTGGGCTAAAATCCTTGCACATAGAATTTCCTGCCTTCTCCCTGGGATCATTGGGGAGGAACAAGTGGGCTTTATTAGAGAAAGAGAAGGGAGACATAATGTTTCTAGAGTGCTCCACGCTGCATATTATGCCAAACAAACGAAGATCCTACTGCTGCTATTGGGAATAGACGCAGAGAAGGCTTTCGATAGGGTCAGCTTCGACTTTTAGTTGCGTGCATGCTGGTTAAAAGAAGTAAAATGGTTCCAAATAGTGGGGTAGAATCAAAATTCATTAACTCATTAAGGCCTCTTGCACACAAACATGTTTTCTTTCCGCGTCCATTTTTTTTTTTTGCGGACCGTATACCGAACAATTCATTTCAATGGGTCCGCAAAAAAAAACGGAAGTTACTCCGTATGCATTCCGTTTCCGTATGTCCGTTCCGCGAAAGAATAGAACATGTTCTATTATTGTCCGCATTACAAACAAGGATAGTACTGTTCTATTAGGAGCCAGCTGTTCCTTTCCGCAAAATACGGAATGCACATGGATGTCATCCGTATTTTTTGCAAGGCGGTTTTTTGGTGGACCGCAAAATATATACGGTCGTGTGCTAGAGGCCTTAGACAGGGTTTCTCAACTCCGATCCTGAAAACATGACTGGTAGGTGGGTTCCGAGGACCGGAGTTGAAAAACCCTGCAGAGATAAATGTAAACACTAGTAACAAAAAACACATTGAGGTCAGAACAAACATATAGTGCAGATAGTAACAAGGGCCAATTAAGGGGAATATAAATGAATAAATAAATCAATACATATACTTTATTTAACCTCTTCAGTACCTAGCCATTTTTCACCTTAACCCCTTAGTAACTAGCCTGTTTTGGGCCTTACTGACCAAGTGTTTTTCTTACTTTTTTCATCGTCGCCTTCCAAGAGCTATACCTTTTTTATTTTTCCATCTATATAGCTGTATGAATGCTTGTATTTATGGGACAAGTTGTAGTTTTTAATGTGTCATTTTGGGGTACACATAACTCAATGATTAACTTTTATTAACTCTCTATGGGAGGGAGATGGGAAAACAGCAATACTGCCAAAGAGTTTTTATGGCGTTCACTTTTTGGTGTAAATAACATAATATTTTTATTCTCTGGCTCAGTAAGATTACAGCGATACAAAATACATTAAAGGGGTTGTCCCACTTTGCTGTTTCAATCTTACCAGCAGTAAATGTCCTGATAACTTCCTGCTTCTCAGGCAGTTGAGTGAAGGCCACGCCCCCTCATGACTCACCCTCAGAGCTCAGTCCGTGCTCGTTCATGTGGATGAGTCATCCACATGGAGCCTGCAGAGTATGTAAAGCCCCTCCCCCTGCTGGGGAATCACTCAGTGACCACTGACCAATGCTAGTGAACTAATGGAGTAACTTGTGGCTGTCCTGCATTCTAATGCACTTTTACACATAAAACCTGTGTTACAAACCCATTCTGTTCAGCAAAAACAATAAATCACTACAGCCCAAATGCATGTTAGCTAGTAGCCATATGATCTGTGCTAGATATAGATAGATATATTCACTGACTTATTACCCAGCTTTCCCGATGTCTGATATTATCACTGACTTATTACCCAGCTTTCCCGGTGTACAATATTATCACTGACTTATTACCCAGCTTTCCCGGTATCAGATATTATCACTGACTTATTACCCAGCTTTCCCGGTATCAGATATTATCACTGACTTATTGCCCAGCTTTCCCGGTGTACAATATTATCACTGACTTATTACCCAGCTTTCCCGGTATCAGATATTATCACTGACTTATTACCCAGCTTTCCCGGTGTACAATATTATCACTGACTTATTACCCAGCTTTCCCGGTGAACAATATTATCACTGACTTATTACCCAGCTTTCCCGGTATCAGATATTATCACTGACTTATTACCCAGCTTTCCCGGTGAACAATATTATCACTGACTTATTACCCAGCTTTCCCGGTATCAGATATTATCACTGACTTATTACCCAGCTTTCCCGGTGTACAATATTATCACTGACTTATTACCCAGCTTTCCCGGTGAACAATATTATCACTGACTTATTACCCAGCTTTCCCGGTATCAGATATTATCACTGACTTATTACCCAGCTTTCCCGGTGACAATATTATCACTGACTTATTACCCAGCTTTCCCGGTATCAGATATTATCACTGACTTATTACCCAGCTTTCCCGGTGTACAATATTATCACTGACTTATTACCCAGCTTTCCCTGTGAACAATATTATCACTGACTTATTACCCAGCTTTCCCGGTATCAGATATTATCACTGACTTATTACCCAGCTTTCCCGGTGAACAATATTATCACTGACTTATTACCCAGCTTTCCCGGTATCAGATATTATCACTGACTTATTACCCAGCTTTCCGGTGTACAATATTATCACTGACTTATTACCCAGCTTTCCCGGTGAACAATATTATCACTGACTATTACCCAGCTTTCCCGGTATCAGATATTATCACTGACTTATTACCCAGCTTTCCCGGTGAACAATATTATCACTGACTTATTACCCAGCTTTCCCGGTATCAGATATTATCACTGACTTATTACCCAGCTTTCCCGGTGTACAATATTATCACTGACTTATTACCCAGCTTTCCCGGTGAACAATATTATCACTGACTTATTACCCAGCTTTCCCGGTATCAAATATTATCACTGACTTATTACCCAGCTTTCCCGGTGAACAATATTATCACTGACTTATTACCCAGCTTTCCCGGTATCAGATATTATCACTGACTTATTACCCTAGCTTTCCCGGTGTACAATATTATCACTGACTTATTACCCAGCTTTCCCGGTGAACAATATTATCACTGACTTATTACCCAGCTTTCCCGGTATCAGATATTATCACTGACTTATTACCCAGCTTTCCCGGTGAACAATATTATCACTGACTTATTACCCAGCTTTCCCGGTGAACAATATTATCACTGACTTATTACCCAGCTTTCCCGGTATCAGATATTATCACTGACTTATTACCCAGCTTTCCCGGTGAACAATATTATCACTGACTTATTACCCAGCTTTCCCGGTATCAGATATTATCACTGACTTATTACCCAGCTTTACCGGGAAAGCTGGGTAATAAGTCAGTGATAATATTGTACACCGGGAAAGCTGGGTAATAAGTCAGTGATAATATTGTACTCCGGGAAAGCTGGGTAATAAGTCAGTGATAATATTGTACTCCGGGAAAGCTGGGTAATAAGTCAGTGATAATATTGTACTCCGGGAAAGCTGGGTAATAAGTCAGTGATAATATTGTTCACCGGGAAAGCTGGGTAATAAGTCAGTGATAATATCTGATACCGGGAAAGCTGGGTAATAAGTCTGTAATATTATTGTACACCGGGAAAGCTGGGACTCTTATAGACTTATTACCCAGCTTTCCCGGTGTCTGATATTATCACTGACCTATTACCCAGCTTATATGGGGGGGGGGGCATCTGTGGAGTGCACTTATGGGGTGGGGGGGCATCTGTGGAGGGCACTTATGGGGTGGGGGGGGGCATCTGTGGAGGGCACTTATGGGGTGGGGGCATCTGTGGAGTGCATTTATGGGGTGGGGGCATCTGTGGATGGCACTTATGGGGTGGGGGGCATCTGTGGAGGGCACTTATGGGGTGGGGGGGGGCATCTGTGGATTGCTGCCTGGACTCCTTCTGGGCGCCGGAGCACACGGCGTCCTCGGTTGCTATGACGCCGTGCGCTCCCTCATGCTGCCGGAAAACAGTAATACACTGCTATGATCTATAAGATGTATCACTGTATTCCGGCAGCATGAGGGAGCGCACGGCGTCATAGCAACCGAGGACGCCGTGTGCTCCGGCGCCCAGAAGGAGTCGGCCCGTGACTAATAGGGCCCAGGGGAGCATATCAATCACTAACCTCTGCCACCGTGATCTTCCAGGGCCCTCCTCCCTCCTCTAGAATCTGCAGGACAGCAGCGTAGCAGGCAGACTGTTTCTCTCCCCGGCACTATCTCCAACATGCAGGACACGCCTCCCCAGCTTGTAAAACAGCCATGCGTGCGCGGTCTCGAGCGGCCGGCTGGGGAGAAGGTAGGACATTGTGCGCAGGCGCGGCACATACAAGCCCCGCAAGTAGCTGGCCGTATCCATGGGATACAGGTAGACAACAGAGGCGCAGATGAAGGCATTTTTCAGGAGAACCGTGCAAGTTAGGAAATGAAAGTTATTTAGAAGATTATTCAAGGACACTTGGGGAAACTGATTAACAGCAATTAATGAAATGGGACAACCCCTTTAAGTTTTTTTTTCTATTTTACTACTTTTGATCAATAAAACCCCTTTTTTTAAAAGGAAGAAAATCTTTTTGCATCGCCACTTCCCAAGACCCACTTTTTTCTTTTTCTTTATATGGAGTTGTGTGAGGGCTTGATTTTTGCTGGACAATTTGTAGTTCATTTTGGAGTAAATTACGCTTTTTGCTCGCTTGTTATTACATTTTTTCAGTGGCAAGTAAGCAATTCTGTAATTTTTTTTTTTTTACGACGTTCACCGTAGGGGATAATTTACATGATATTTATGTAGTGCGGGTCGTTACGGACACGGCGATACCAAACATAGGGGCGAGATTTTTTTTTTGCTATTTTTTATTGAAAAGTGTAATTTCAGTGGGAAAAAAGTGTCTTTTTTTACTGGATTTTTTAAAATGTAATAAATAAATTAATTTAATAAATACATTTTGATTGATTTTAAAATACAATGCATTATCCCTATAGTGCATTGCATTTTATTGTCAGTGTTATACTGACATTGACCAGCAGGCTGTGCCAGAGAGGCACAGCCTGCTGGAAACTACTCAAGGCTGATTTGGGGTCTAAATCAGACCAGAGCCAGCCTTTACACACATCGGCACCCTGCAATCGCATCTGCTCCCACTGTCAGCGCTTTACATGCGGTGGGAGCCATTGCCTACTGCATGTAAAGTGTTAAACAGCCCAGATTGGCACTTCTGCTTGTCCAGGCTGTTATGCCTCTTGTACACAAATGTTTAATTTTTTCGTTTCCGTTCTGTTTTTGCGGATTCCGTTTGCGGTCCATATGCGGAACCATTCCTTTCAATGGTTCCGCAAAAAAAGGAATGTACTCCGTATGCATTCCATTTCCGTATTTCCGTTCCGTTCAAAGATAGAGCATGTCCTGTTATTGCCCGCAAATCACGTTCCGTGGCTCTATTCAAGTCAATGGTTCCGCAAGAAAAACGGAATGCATACGGAATGCATCATATGTCTTCCGTATCCGTTCCATTTTTGCGGAACCATCTATTGAAAATGTTATGCCCAGCCCAACTTTTTTAATGTACTTACTGTTTAAACATTATTGTATGCTTCTGTTTCCGTTTACGATTCGCAAAAAAAAATCACAAACGTAAACCAAACGGAAAAAACGGAAAGGCAAAACAGAACGGAAACACTGTTTAAACAGAAAAACTGATCAGTTTAAAGTGGACAGCAAAACCATACGGTCGTGTGCAAGAGGCCTTAGAGCAGGACCCGTGCAGAGCTTAGACTGGGCTGCCGTAAAAAAGTGTATGGATGGTTACTAAGGGGTTAAAGACCAGGCCAAATTTTGGAAATCTAACATCTGTCACTTTATGTGGTAATAGATTTGGAACGCTTTTAAGAGATTCTGAGACTATTTTCTTATGATACATTGTACTTCATGCCAGTAATAAATTCGATTTAAAGGGACACTGACAGCCCTAATTAGCATATTTTGGTATATATACGTGAGTACAGGTCTTATAAAGTCTATTAAAATGATCTAAGTATCCCCCCTGTCCACCTTATAAGTACCAAAATATAAAGTTATATAACCTGCTTGTCCGGTCACCAATCTGCCCAAGGGGCGGCGTTTCATCACAAAATGCGCCCAGCCAGCCACTCCTAACTGCCGTTCTGAAGCCCCGCCCAGCTCATCAATATTCACTTAGCTGGGCGGCGGCTACAACTCTCCCGACTCAAGTGCCCGGCGCATGCGCATAAAGCAGAGGCTGCAGCACTTGAGTCCGGAGAGTTGTAGCCGCCGCCCAGCTAAGTGAATATTGATGAGCTGGGCGGGGCTTCAGAACGGCAGTTAGGAGCGGCTGGCTGGGCGCATTTTGTGATGAAACGCCGCCCCTTGGGCAGATTGGTGACCGGACAAGCAGGTTATAAAACTTTATATTTTGGTACTTATAAGGTGGACAGGGGGGATACTTAGATCATTTTAATAGACTTTATAAGACCTGTACTCACGTATATATACCTAAATATGCTAATTGGGGCTGTCAGTGTCCCTTTAAATCACACAGTGATACCTAATACAGGTAAAACTCGAAAAATTTGAATATCGTGCAAAGTTCATTTATTTCAGTAATGTAACTTAAAAGGTGAAACTAACATATGAGATAGACTCATTATGTAATGACCGGCAACACGCACAGGGAGGAAAACAGGGAAAGCCCTGCCCAAGGGAGAGGGAAAGGTGGTGACCCCTAACTCACCTTGCAGCTGGCACCTGCCTGCCCTGACGTCCCTAGACGGGTTCCTCACCCGTGCGGAGATCACGTGCCTAAACCCTGGCTTTCCCTGAAATGAGCCCTAGATAATGAACGGGCCGGTGGGATCACTAGTCCTCACCACTGCACTAAGAGGGAAACACCAGGGAGAGGACAGACAAACACAGACAAACACAAAGACCCAGGTGGACGGCAACAATTGTCCACAAAGGTCCAACAGGGATCCGGAGGGTAGCGTTCTAAGGCAACACTCAGAGAACACAGCAACACAGCTCCAGTGGGTCAGAATAGATGTCCAGGCAGGAAGCTCTATATCTGGCAACCAGAGAAGTGTGAGAGGGGAATATAAGGAGGATTGGGAGTGCTGGACAAGGAACAGCTGAGAGAAGGAGCTACGGATCCCTGAGTGAGCCAAAAGGGTTTGTAAAGCAAACCCAGAAAGCTACCATAAGGAAACTTCCCTATCTGACATAGAGCGTGCAGCCAACCGCTGCGACCTCCTGACCCCGGGTACAACGGAGTCAGGCATGGCTCTTGACACCCTCGTGACAGTACCCCCCTCTCTACGAGGGGCCTCCGGACACTCAGGACCAGGTCTCTCAGGATGAGAGGCATGAAAAATCCGGACTAGCCTGTCGGCGTTTACCTCAGACGCAGGAACCCACATTCTTTCCTCGGGACCGTAACCTCTCCAATGCACCAGATATTGAAGAGAGCGGCGGACCCGACGAGAATTAACAATTTTGGATATCTGAAATTCCAAACTACCATCCACGACAACAGGAGGGGGTGGCAGCGGTGACGGTTCTAGAGATGGAACATATTTTTTGAGTAACGACTTATGAAAGACATTATGGATTTTAAAAGTCTGAGGTAACTCCAGGCGAAAAGCCACGGGGTTGATGATGGCTACAATCTTGTAAGGACCAATAAACCTAGGACCCAGTTTCCAAGAGGGAACCTTCAACTTGATATTCCTAGTAGACAACCACACATAGTCATTCAATCCTAGGTCCGGACCTGGCGACCGTCTCTTATCAGCCATGCATTTGTATTTACCTCCCATATTTTTCAAGTTAGCTTGCACCTTCTGCCATACTGATGAAAGAGATGACGAAAACCGTTCCTCTTCGGGAACCCCAGAAGACCCCCCCTCTTTGAAAGTACAGAATTGGGGATGAAAACCATATGCACCAAGAAAAGGTGACTTGCCAGTGGATTCCTGACGGCGATTATTTATGGCAAACTCAGCTAACGGTAAATATGACGACCACAACTCTTGGTTTTCAGACACAAAACATCTTAGATATGTCTCCAGGTTTTGGTTGGTACGCTCAGTCTGTCCATTCGACTGAGGATGGAAAGCTGAGGAAAAGGACAAGTGAACCCCCAAACGGGAACAAAAAGCTTTCCAAAATTTAGAAATAAACTGGGTTCCCCGATCCGAAACAACATCGGAGGGGACCCCGTGAAGCTTCACGATCTCACTGACGAATACCTGAGCAAGAGTTTTAGCATTAGGTAGTGCGGGTAACGCAATAAAGTGTGCCATTTTGCTAAACCTGTCCACTACTACCAAAATCACTGTTTTACCCGCAGACAAAGGTAAGTCAGTGATAAAATCCATAGACAGATGTGTCCATGGTCTATTGGGAATGACGAGTGGAAATAGAGACCCTGCAGGACGTGTATGTGAAACTTTTGCGCGCGCACAGGTAGAACAAGAAGACACAAAATCCAATACATCCTGACGCAACCTTGGCCACCAAAAACGACGAGACAATAGCTCTAAGGTTGCTTTACTACCCGGGTGCCCAGCAAGTGCCGAATTATGATGTTCCTTTAATAATTCGAGACGTAGGTTCAACGGTACAAACAATTTCTCTGAGGGGCAAGAGACCGGGGCGTCCCCCTGGGCCTCTAACACCTTCCCCTCCAAAGCAGAGTGTACCGCAGAGACAACCACTCCTCTTTGTAGAATGGGTACCGGATCACTCACATTACTCCCTCCAGGGAAACAACGAGATAGTGCATCAGCCTTGGTATTCTTTACCCCAGGACGATAGGTAATCACAAAGTTAAACCTGGTAAAAAATAGCGACCACCTAGCCTGTCTAGGGGTGAGACGCTTAGCTGATTCGAGGTACAGCAGATTTTTGTGGTCCGTAAACACAGTGACGGGGTGGACTGCCCCCTCTAAAAAGTGACGCCACTCCTCAAACGCAAGTTTAATAGCTAACAGTTCCCTATTGCCAATATCGTAGTTCTGTTCTGCTGCAGATAGTTTTTTAGCAAAAGAAAGCACAAGGACGCCATTTGCCAGGAGACAGACCCTGAGACAGCACAGCCCCCACTCCCACCTCTGATGCATCGACTTCAACAATAAAAGGCTGAGAGACATCAGGTTGGACTAGTACAGGTGCTGAGGTAAACCTCTCTTTTAGAGAGGAAAAAGCAACTTTAGCGGCGTCAGACCATTTAGAAAAATCAGTCCCCTTCCTAGTCATGTCAGTAAGGGGTTTTACGATCACCGAATAATTTTTAATGAATTTCCTATAGAAATTCGCGAAGCCCAAGAACCGTTGTAGTGCTTTGAGGTTCTCAGGAAGATCCCAATCCAAAATTGCCTGGACCTTCCTGGGATCCATACGGAAACCTGACGCAGATAAATAATAACCTAGGAATTGTATCTCCTGAACGGCAAAAACACATTTTTCAATTTTAGCATATAATTCATTCGTCCGTAGGACCTGTAGTATTTGTCTGACATGCTCCTCATGTGTTTTCAGATCAGACGAATAAATTAAGATATCATCTAGGTATATTACCACAAACCTGCCGATTAGATGACTAAAAATGTCATTAACGAAATGTTGAAAGACGGCAGGAGCATTGGTCAGGCCGAAAGGCATAACTAGATTTTCATAATGCCCCTCAGGGGTGTTAAAAGCTGTTTTCCACTCATCCCCCTCTTTAATACGAATCAGATTGTAGGCCCCCCTAAGATCGAGTTTGGAGAACCACCTAGCACCCGCAATCTGGTTAAACAGGTCAGGAATGAGAGGAAGAGGGTATGGGTCTCGGATGGTTATCCGATTTAATTCACGAAAATCTAGGCAAGGACGCAGGCCCCCCATCTTTCTTTTTAACAAAGAAAAACCCTGCAGCCACGGGTGAAGAAGAGGGTCTGATGTGTCCCTTAGCCAAACTCTCGGAGATATAATCCTTCATGGCTTGTCTCTCTGGACCTGAAAGATTATATAACCTGGTCTTGGGTAATTTTGCGCCAAGAATAAGGTTAACCGGGCAATCATAAGGACGATGAGGTGGTAACTTCTGACAACCCTTTTCAGAAAAAACGTCCTCAAAGTCCGAAACAAATGTAGGTAGGGTAGTTATGGAGGCGACTAAGCAATTGCTATTTAAGCAATTTTCTCTGCACGGCTCACTCCACTCCAATATCTCCCTGGCCTGCCAATCCACCACTGGATTGTGTGCTACCAACCAGGGAAGGCCCAGCACCACCGGAGTGGGAAGCCCCTCCAGAACATAACATGAGAGCATCTCGTTATGGTGGTCCCCTACCCGAAGGTGTAAATTATGAACGATGTGGGTGAGGTTTCTCTGAGACAGAGGAGCAGAATCTATAGCAAATATGGGAATGGGTCTCTGTAACGTACAGAGAGACAAACCCATAGTGCGGGCAAAATGGGCATCTATCAAATTTACCCCTGCTCCACTGTCTAGAAAGAAAGAAACAGTCTCTGTCTTATCACCAAAAACAATAACCGCTGGCAACACAAATTGCGATGTACGTATGGAGGAAACGTATACCCCCCGGCTGACATCCTCCACACAGCCTGGGGTTAGTAGTTTTCCGACGGTTTTTTTGTTTCTGAGGAAAGAAGGACAGACGTTAATGAAATGACCCCTCTCCCCACAAAAAAAACAACCCCCACGCCTACGGCGAACCTCAGGAGGACGGACCTGACGAGTGGTTCCTCTTAGCTGCATAGGCTCGTCTAAGTCCGTACAGACTAACTGCTGCTTGGGAGGGGTTACCAATGGCTCCGGTTTTTTCAACCTGTCCCTAAGGCGTCTATCTATACGGATAGAAAGGGACATAACTGCATCAAGGGAAAAGGGGGTCTCATACAATGCAAGCGCATCCTTAACCCTTTTGGATAACCCAGAGCAGAACTGACTCCTGAGAGCCGGGTCGTTCCATTGGGTATCCGTAGCCCACCTACGGAAGTCAGAGCAATACTCCTCTACCGGCCGCTCTCCTTGTAGGAGTCTCCGTAATTTTGATTCAGCCAGTGCGACTCGGTCAGGGTCGTCATATATGAGACCCAAGGCCCCGAAAAACTCATCCACTGACCGAAGAGCCTGGGAATCAGTAGGTAAAGAGAACGCCCAGGACTGCGGGTCCCCCTGCAGCAGGGAAATAACAACACCCACCCGCTGTTCTTCATTACCAGAGGAGTAAGGACGCAGTTTAAAGTATAGTTTACAGGCCTCACGGAACGTCAAAAACTTGTCCCTTCCCCCAGAAAATCTGTCAGGGAGAGGGACCTTGGGTTCCGCAACAACCTGGTTACCAGTAGCAACCGCTGGGCTTGCGGTCTGTTGTAATTGCTGCTGTTGCTGGAGGACCAACGCCTTCAATCCTACCACCTCCAAAGACAGGCCATGAAATTGTTCGGACAGAGCAGCAATTGGATCCATACTGGATTCTAAGTAGGTAAAAAAAAAAAATTTTTTTTTTTTTTTTTTTTACCTACACAAAAATAAGGGCCAGATATAATGTAATGACCGGCAACACGCAGAGGGAGGAAAACAGGGAAAGCCCTGCCCAAGGGAGAGGGAAAGGTGGTGACCCCTAACTCACCTTGCAGCTGGCACCTGCCTGCCCTGACGTCCCTAGACGGGTTCCTCACCCGTGCGGCGATCACGTGCCTAAACCCTGGCTTTCCCTGAAATGAGCCCTAGATAATGAACGGGCCGGTGGGATCGCTAGTCCTCACCACTGCACTAAGAGGGAAACACCAGGGAGAGGACAGACAAACACAGACAAACACAAACACCCAGGTGGACGGCAACAATTGTCCACAAAGGTCCAACAGGGATCCGGAGGGTAGCGTTCTAAGGCAACACTCAGAGAACACAGCAACACAGCTCCAGTGGGTCAGAATAGATGTCCAGGCAGGAAGCTCTATATCTGGCAACCAGAGAAGTGTGAGAGGGGAATATAAGGAGGATTGGGAGTGCTGGACAAGGAACAGCTGAGAGAAGGAGCTACGGATCCCTGAGTGAGCCAAAAGGGTTTGTAAAGCAAACCCAGAAAGCTACCATAAGGAAACTTCCCTATCTGACATAGAGCGTGCAGCCAACCGCTGCGACCTCCTGACCCCGGGTACAACGGAGTCAGGCATGGCTCTTGACACCCTCGTGACACATTACATGCAAAGCAAGATATTTCAAGCCTTTATTTGTTAGAATTTGGATGATTATGGCTTACAGCTTATGAAACCCCAAAGTCCCAATCTCAGATCCCCTTTGCTCAGGGGGTATGGAGTAATTAGCTGACTAGCGTGTGATACTTTGAGTCTAGGAGCCTAGAATATTGAAACTTTTCACACGATATTCAAATTTTTTTTGTTTTACCTGTATGTCTATTTTGCTTATTTTTTTCTGTTTCAAACAATAGCCTTTTTTAAAAATATGTTTTTGTGTCTCAGTTTTCGGAAAGCCATATTTTTGTATTTTTGGGGCGATTGTCGTATGTAGGTACTCATTTTTTGCGGGATTAGGTGACGGTTTGATTGGTACTATTTTGGGGTACAGATTACATTTTGATCACTTTTAAACCATTTTTGGGGAAGTGAGGTTGGCAAAATTGCAATTTTATAATTATTTTTCTTGAAGATCCAGTGGGTCAGATGGCTGTACAATACAATGCAGTAGATTGTAATAAAGTATAGCAGCTTGTATTTTATTTAAACTCTTTGGATTTCTCGTCTCCAACGTAAAAATCCAAAACGTTTCTATTGCTAGTAGATTTTTTCCTGTGGTCACTACCCCTCTGGGGCTTGATGACACGTTCTATGCCACAGAATGAAAAAAAACAGATAGACCACCTCTGTATACAGCTGTAAAATGTCTCGATATTGCAGAAGCATTTATAACTTTTTCATTGTTCACATCGGAGAGGTGTTTCTGTATTCTGGTTTTAAACAGAAAGACTTGGTAATGCTCACAAAATCACAGGAACTGCATATTCTATGACAAGATTTATAAAACCCTTTTGTATTTAGCCAAGTATGTTGTATTTTTTCCAGATAAAAAAAAGGCTGGGTTAAATCAAAGAACCAATAGTAGGATGCCTTCTTGATACACAAGTAAATCTCCCATTCAATATTGTTGAAAAAGTATCATCTTGATATAGAACTGGTATATTATTGTGTATAATGTGCACTATTTGCCAGTATAGATTTAAAGTATAAGCAGCGCAGACCAGGGAAGGGAGATCTGCCGTCTGCTCAGTGTATAAATGAAAGCAACATGTGGTAAGAGGACCCCTTTGTGCTGCAGGAGATTAACCCTTTAGGGGGGAGGACTCTGGTTACTGACACTTTTGGGGGGCTATTGTTACTGGCTAGTGAGGGCAGGCGGGATTAGCCTCAGGATGAGGGCAGTGGCGGCCATCTTAACTGAATAGTGAGATTGCAGTTTTATGCAGACTGGTTGCTAAGGACTGAATCTTATTAAATATGGGGTAAGTCAGTCTAATAGTAACTGATTCTGGAATATCATGTTATTAGTAACTACATATATGAAAATTGAAATTAGGGTCTAAGTGTGACAGTTATCCTTTAAGTAATCCCGGTATGTCTTCCTGAAGACCTCTCCATATAATGAGGAGGTCGTCGATAAATTTTCATACCAAATGGTGGATGAGAAAAAAGGGCTGCTATTGGTAAAAACAAATCCTTCCTTCCACCATGCTACGAATAAATTAGCGAGCGACAAAAATAACTTTGCCCCTATAGAAGCTTCTCTAACTTGCAAGAAAAATTCACCATTGAAACAAAAAAAAAAGTGTTTTCATAAAAAATCAACGCCGTGATTTGTGATATGTGAGCTCCTTGGTTTCCTCGTCATAATCACTGTACCTGTTCAAATGGTTGGATAAAGCTATCAAGGTTAGATCTTGAGATATGCTTGAGTACAAAGATGTGACATCACAGGTAATGTGGGCACCAAGGAATATGTGATATAGATTGTAAAATATGTTTGCTGTCAGAGGCAGTTTCAGGTCGCAAATGTCATAGTGTAGAATTAGAAAACTGTTCTCGGAACAGAACACATTTTGGAAAGGAATATGTGCATTAGATACATTAGTTAGCACATGGGCAATGGAGCAAACGTTATATCTTCCATTATTTCACTGGAATTATCAGATTCAATTAAAAAAATGTCTCTTTACAGTGAGCAAATAAGAAAAGCAGTTAATGTTCACAATTGTATTATATAAATCAAAATGGTGGCTAGCGGAAAAACCTAGACCAGGGGTGGCCAACCTGTGGCTCTTGAGCTGCATGTGGCTCTTTGCTTCTTAAAGTGCGGCTCTAGCTCTGGAGTCGGGAAGCAATCAGGCCGGCTCACTCTCCACCCCATGCTCATATCTTTTCCTGATCGGGCACTGTTGCTACTTTGCAGCTCCATCTCACTCTCCACGATGTCCTGATGCACACAGTGTAAGAACGTAGTACGTGGAGACACGCACTATGACCTGACGTTGTGCTCATCAGGTCACAGTGGAGAGCGTGTCAGACCTGCAGTGTAGCAGGTGCCCGAGCAGGAGCCCAGTGCCTGATCAGGAGAGGGAAGACATTTTTTTAAATTATAGAACTGAGGTGTCTGATCTAAGCATGGGAGGTTATTATCTGAGCATGGAGGGGTCATGATCTGGGCAGTGGGGGGGCCTGATCTGAGCATGTGAGGGGGCCTTATCTGAGCAATGGGGGCTCTGATCTGAGCAATGGGGGTCAGATCCGAGCAATGGAAGTCAGATCTGAGCATGGGAGGGTCAGATCTGAGCATGGGAGGGTCAGATCTGAGCATGGGGGCAGATATGAGCATGGTGGGGTCTTGTTTGAGCATGGGGATAGATCTGAGGATGGGGGCAGATATGAGCATGGGGGGCAGAAATGAGCATGAGGGGGGAGATATGAGCATGGGGGACAAGATATGAGCATGGGGGGGCAGATCTGAGCATTGGGGGGGTCTTGTTTCAGCATGGTCTGGTCAGGTCTGAGCATGGGGGGGAGGTCTGAGCATGGGGGGAGATCTGAGCATGGGGGGGAATCTGAGCATAGGGGGAAATCTGAGCATGGGGGGAAATCTAAGCATGGGGAGAGATCTGAGCACTGAGGGTCTGACACTTGGCGCCTGATTTGTGCATCTTGTAGGGCGGAAAATACGGTGTCTCGTGTTTAAATGTATAGCTTGCGGCTCCTGGTGTTCATACGTTTTTTTTTTGGCTCTTTGTGTCTGTAAGGTTGGCCACCCCTGACCTAGACCTTTGCTAAGCACAGATAAATGATCACTTCTCAAAATCTGGAATCTTAAAATAGAAGGCTTCCCAAGAATGCAGAAGTTGTGCGCTGGTTCAACTGAAAGGTGGTGGTTTTAGTATTAATTGGAAAGCAATTCTCTCTCATAGAGTACAGACTGTAGAGGCGGAAGATTCAGGGCATGTTTTACATACCGTATCCATATCACAGGCTCCTTCAGGAAAATAAACCTTTATAATATCTATGCCCCTAATTCGGGACAGAAGTCCTTTGTGAATTACCTATGTGACAGAGTCTTGCTAAGATAGTGGGTGGGGATTTTAATTAGGTACTGTTTGTGTTTGAGGATAGGAAGACAATCACCACCCTATCATCAGGAAAGGATGTGTTGTGTTTTTAGAGGGGGAAAATTTTTTATTTTATGCAAATGAGTCTCTAGGAGCAATGGGGATGTTGCCCCTATTCCTAGAGGCTCTGTTCTCCCTCCTCCTGCGGTGCACTGCTCACCTTGAATGACATGGCAGGCAGTGTTCACATCATCCTGCCTGGCCATGACTTGAAAATCTGTGGGGTGACCAAATCAAAGCTGTCTTTATATCAGCTTTCCTAAAGGTAGACAGGAAGGTGGTTCCTAATTTGCGATCTATGGGGTGGCACAGTATCAGTATTTAACTTCCATTTACAACCATATGAGACAGCAGAAGGCCCTACTTGTTGGGTACCCGTGTTTCTCCAGTTGGTCCACCCAATTGAATGATACTGAGTGGGAACTTAAAATCAAGAGGTAGTATGCAAGCATATAATAAATGAGGCATGAAGAGATACCCAAATTAGAATAATTTACAAAGCTATTTACGGGTTTAATGTATCACCACATCCTGATAAACCAGAAAGGTTGACCTGTTGTCCTAAGTGTGCGGTGTGGTGTGGTGTGGTTTTTGGTCGTGTCCGAAGACCCTTGAGGTATGAGGGGAAGTGAACCAGATGTTTTATGCTATGTGGGGTCAGAGGGTTCTCCTGAGGCCTCAGTTGTTTCTTTTCCATTATGATGAGGGGATGCCTCTTCTCTGGACGTTCCTTTCCATTTGTTTGGTCACCAAGAGATGTATTTTACAAGGATGGTTGCAAACAGCCCCACCATCCATCTCCACTATACTAGATCAAGTGAAGCATCTCTTGAGTATTGAATATATAGAAACAGAAAGGTTAAAGGATAGGCACACAGTTGTTGTTTTTTTGTTGTTTTTTTAAAGGAGATGCTTTATTTTTATTCTACCTGAATGACTCTGAAATACATCTTGTTACACCTTTTTCTTTGACAGAATGGTACCTTACAGAACAACTGAAGAGGCGATTAGGCAGGATGCTTCTTCAACGGTAGTGATGTGTTTTTTTGTGTTTTTTTTTTACACTAAAGGTCACCGCTACAGGGGGCACCAAGAGGGGGTAGCATTATATGTATTTGGCACTGAGGGGGTCATCATGTCCTGGGGGAACCAGGAGGGGAAAGCGTCATATATAACTGGCACTGAGGTGGTCATCATCTACTAGGGGAGCATTATATATATAACTGGCACTAAGGGAGTCATCATCTGCTGGGGGAAGCATTATATATAACTAGCACTAAGGGGGTCATCATCTACTGGCGGAAGCATTATGTATAACTGGCACTGAGAGGGTTATCATCTACTGGGGAAAGCGTTATATATAACTGCCACTGAGGTGGTCATCATCTACTAGAGGAGCATTATATATATAACTGGCACTAAGGGAGTCATCATCTGCTGGGGGAAGCATTATATATAACTAGCACTAAGGGAGTCATCATCTACTGGCGGAAGCATTATGTATAACTGGCACTGAGAGGGTTATCATCTACTGCGGGAAGCATTATATATAACTGGCAGTGAGGGGGTTATCATCTACTGGGGAAGCATTACATATTACTGACAATGAGGGGGTCATCATTTACTGGGGGAAGCATTATGTATAACTGGCACTGAGGGGACCATCATCTACTGGGGGAAGCATTATGTATAACTGGCACTGAGAGGACCATCATCTACTGGGGAAGTATTATATATAACTGGCAGTGAAGGGGTCATCATCTACTGGGGGAACCATTATATCTAACTGGAAAATTGTTGCAAGCAGGGCCGGATTAAGAGCATCATGGGCCTGGTGCTGAGGATTTTGCTGGGCCTTTTTATGGAAATATATACATAATATATAAAATCAAAACGCAAAGCATTTGTATTAAGACAAATGAAAATTTTTAATTACCATTAAAGTGCCATAATAGAAACGGATTGAAAAAGTTTCATTTTTTTAGCAAACAGTAGGAAACCAGTTAATTAAATAAAGCCATAATAAATACAACATTCAGAACAACCATTTTTTACAAATAGAACATAAACCATATAAACAAATTAAATATAATTGTATGATAACAGTGCAGAGAGTAACGAACACAAAAACAGGGTTATTCATATTCACTCAATCCTAAACTGCATTTTAACCTAAAACGAATCAAATAGCCAGATTATAATTAAACTACACATTTGCTTTTCTTGCCTTCTTGCTTGCAAATTCTTCAATTGTAGAATTTAAGATTCAGCTCATTCAGCAACCCATTTTCAATGCA
The DNA here is from genome assembly GCF_014858855.1 of Bufo gargarizans. NCBI lineage: Eukaryota > Metazoa > Chordata > Amphibia > Anura > Bufonidae > Bufo > Bufo gargarizans. The sequence continues at coordinate 312,442,399 of NC_058080.1, forward strand.
TAACAGAGAGAGTGCATTTAAACGCTCCTGACCCATTGAAGATCTCAGTTCATTTTTCACACGTTTTAATGTTGAAAACGAACGCTCACCACTGCAGTTGCTGACCATTAAACACAAATACATGCGGAGGGTCACATGTGTGTTTGGAAATGCACCGACTAGGGATTGTGTGACCAGAAACTTGTTCATTTGTAGTTCTTGACTTTCATTAATGACTTTTTTTTGCAGGGGAAGACTGGTAAATTTTGAAAAGAGAGGCAAACTGTACAATTTCATCTGCAAACAAGGGGTCAAGATCTTCAGGATTTTGTGTCACTAGTGTTCTGGCTTTGGAGCATAGACCATCTGTTGCTAGAGTGCACATTTCTAACAGCAATTTCAACAGCAAGCCAAATCTTTCCTGAATGACGCTGTATGCTGCTTGTCTGTGCCTCAGTGATTCTGTCAGTTGGTCAATAATAAGATAAAAGGTGCTCACTTTAAACTTTTCAGATGGTGTCATATCAGCATCTTCTGCATCACCATAGTCCCACTTCTTATTTCTTTTAATTTTCCTCCCATGTTGTAGCTGGTACTCATCGCAGCAGGTAATATCTTTGCCCTGCTGTTCAAATTCAGAGAATTTAGAACGCAGAGACTGAACAAAATCCTTCAGAGAGTTCAGCATGCCTGTTGCTGTATGCAAGTCTAATTTTCCATCTTGGAGACTCTGACTGGTTCTGTGAAACCTGGGTAAAATTACAGACCATATTTCAATCATTATTCCCGTTTCCAGCTGATCCATAATACTGCTTAGGCCCTTTGCTTGTAAACAGACCTCTCCCTTTGTGTTCTCTTCTTTGATAGTAGCATACCCTTTTTGTAAGGCATTCACAGCATCATGATGAGCAGACCAACGCGTATCAGCTAACCTTTTTAATGTTGGTATACCACATGTTTTGAAACGGTTTGTTAGAAGATTCCACCGATGGGTTGATGAAGAAAAAAAACAATATAATTGCTGAACAAAATTAAAGAATGAAACTGCAACTGGACAGCTGTTTACTGCATTTTGTCCGACAAGGTTTAGCGAATGTGCACAACAAGGAATGTATTCAGCCTGTGGATTTTTTTCCCGAATTAAGGCCTGCATACCATTATATTTGCCACTCATATTCGATGCATTATCATATGACTGGCCCCTGCAGTCTTTGATGGAAATACCCTTTTCTTCCAGAAATTGAAGAACCGTGTTTGCTAGTTCCATACCAGTATATCCAGATATTGGGATAAATTTAGTAAAACGCTCCACTGGACCACTGGCAAGTACATATCGAAATATAATGGTCAGTTGATCAGAATGTGCAATGTCAGGGGTGGAATCAACAGAAATTGAATAATATTTGGCTTGTTTTATTTCATTTACAATTGGATGATTTTACTAATTTATGACGTAAAGTCATGATTTTATTAAAGACACGGAGGCGAGTATTGCTATCTCTTCCTTTACTACAAAACCACAGCAGCAAAGAAAAAACTTAAGAGATTAGCATATCTCCATGGTAACAAACCCATCCCACATGGTCCCCTATATATAGTCTCTGTCACAGGAAACCCTCCTCTTTCTTGGCGGATGCCACTCCAACTCTTCAGGAACCTTGGAAAACAGAATTCGAGAAACCGGAGGAACTGGAACTGCGATGCTGTAACTGGAAACTAGGAACGTAGATCATATGTAATCCAGCCAATAAAGATGATTAAGTCACACTGGAAGAAAGAACAGAAACAGGAAATCACATAGAGGGGATACTAGTCTCCTTTAAAATAAAATATGTATGCAAAGCAGTAAACAACATGATAAATAGTAAGCATAAAGTAATCAATACAAAAGCAAAATAGTAAGATAAATATATTAATTAATGTGACAAGGGAGGGAAATAAGAAAATGAGGGGGGGGGGGGGGCAATACTCGCCTCCGTGTCTTTAATAAAATCATGACTTTACGTCATAAATTAGTAAAATCATCCAATTTTATTTCAAGCCACGGAGGCTCCTATTGCGAGTTTAAAGCTGTCCAATAACAGAAGAAAATACATGTTGAGTAGGACGAAAGTAAAATTCTCTGACAGTTAATACCCTGGACCAGTCTGCAATTTTCATAACGTCTTCCAGACGAGCACCTGCTGCCATCATAGAAGTGGAAGACGCGCTCCGAGTAGAATGAGCAGTGAATACGGAAGTGTCAACGCCTGCCAAAGACATGAGCCATTTCACCCACCTGGCCAAAGTCGTGGTGGAGACCGGGGCGAACGGATGGCGATAAGAAAGGAACAATTGAGGGACCTCGTTGGAACGATGAGATAAGGTTCGAGACTCATATTCCCATAAACAAGATACCGGACAGAGAGCGGGAACCGCCGGAAAACAAGGAAAAGAAACGGAGCGAATCTGGGTCTTAGTTCGACGAGAAATGTCAAAAGTGACTCCTTCAGGAGAGAAAAATCTGGCGTCATAATCTAAAGCTCTCACGTCAGAAACTCTCTTGCAAGAGATAAGACAGAACAAAGTGACTAGCTTAGCCGACAATTGACGTAATGAAAGTTCGGAGTTGGAAGGCCAGGAAGAGAAGAAATTTAAAACCAAAGAAACGTCCCATGTGGCAGAAAAACGTGGTCTGGGAGGACGGGACATCCTGGAACCCTTGAGTAAGCGACAGACCAATGGGTGTTGTCCAGCTGGACGGCCTTCGAAACCCTGGTGAAAAGAGGAAATGGCGGATCTGAAAAGATTTATAGTCCGATAGGCCTTACCATCCTCAAATAGGGAAGTAAGAAAACTCAAGATGTCCACTACAGGGGCCGAAACGGGATCCAGACTCCGGTCCACGCACCAAACTAGACCAAGATCTCCAGGCTGCTTTATAAACCCGTCTAGTGCTGGGAGCCCAAGACTCCTCCAGTAATCTCCAAGTTGCTTCCGAAAGGTCGCGGCCTTCGTGGGAACGCCTGATACTCTGCAAGCTAGTAGTCGAAGAGAACCCTCCAGAAGAAGAGGGTGTTGAACGTCTCCCGGACCTAAGAGAAGATCTGGACAATCTGGCAAGAGAAAAGGAGGAAGGATGAGAAGCTCCAAAAGGTTGGGAAACCACGACTGAGTGGTCCAGAACGGAACAATCAAGATGATCTCTGCTGATTGGAAACGAACTTGACTCAGGGTTCTCGGGATCATTGAAAACGGCGGAAACGCGTAGTGGAGGTCTTCGGACCAGTCCTGAAGGAATGCATCCACAGCTTCCGCTTCCGGGTCCGGGCGCCAACTGAAGAATCTCGGTAGTTGTTTGTTCAAACGGGAAGCAAAGAGGTCGATGTAAACAGGACCCCAGACTGAGGAGATGGCAGAGAACACCTGCGAGTTTAATCTCCAATCGCTGGCATCCCTGAGATAGCGTGAGCTCCAGTCCGCCTGAACGTTGTGTAATCCTGGAATATATTCCGCCACCACTGTAAGTTCCCGGCTCAGACAGAAAGACCAGAATTCCCTGGCCAAATGAGAAAGCATGGGAGAGTGTGTACCGCCCATGGCATTGACATAACGGACAGCGGAGACGTTGTCCATGCGTAGTCGAATGCAAGTTCTGATCATGTCTTTCGCAAAACTGCGAATGGCGAATGAGCCCGCCAGGAGCTCCAAAGCATTGATGTGCAGAGGAGATTCCTCCATCGACCAAGGACCTCCGGTAGAAATGCCTTCGCAGTGGGCCCCCCAGCCGAGGAGGCTGGCATCGGAATCCACTGTAAAATCCGGACGAGGACCGCAAATCGCCTTCCCATTCCAGGCTTGGAGATTGCAGATCCACCAACGGATTTCGTCCCGAGTTTCGTCTAGACAAATAAGATCCCCGTAGGTGGCTCCCCTGTGTAAATGGGCCGTCTTCAGGCGTTGAAGGGCCCGGTAATGTAAAGGGGCTGGATGGAGGAGGATAGGAGGCTGATGATCCGAGCCAGATGTCAAAGGGAAATCTGTGGTATTTCCAGTGTTCTGCGTAATTCCTTGCGAATCTCCTTGATCTTTGTTGTCGGAAGACTGAGGGTTTCTGCTACCGAATTCACAGAAAACCCTAGGAATTCCATTGTCCGTGCTGGGGTCAAAACGGACTTGTCGTAATTGATGAGGAATCCTAACCCGGTTAACAGGTTCGAAGTGAGTTCCAGATATGATAGAAGGGTATGTCTGTCCTGGGCCAACAAAAGGATGTCGTCCAGGTAGATAATTAGTCGAATTCCTCGACTGCGAAGCCATGCTACTACCGGCCGCATGAGTTTGGTGAAACACCATGGAGCCGACGAGAGGCCGAAGGGGAGGCAAGTGAAGCGCCAAGTTTCTCCTTTCCACAGAAACCGAAGTAGGTCTCTGGAGGATTCTTCTACTGGGACAGTGAGGTATGCGTCCTTTAGGTCGAGTTTTACCATCCAATCCCCTTTTAGTAGAAGATCCCTGAGAAGATGGATGCCCTCCATCTTGAAGTGTCGATACCGTACAAAACTGTTTAGGGAGCGCAGGTTGATGACGGGACGCATTTGGCCGCCCTTCTTGTGTACCAGAAAGATAGTGCTCAGGACACCCCCAGGGAAATTTGGTGCACGTTCGATCGCTTCCTTTCTGAGCAGGTCCATCAGCTCCCTGTCTATATGAAATAGGGTGTCTGATGGGGTGATCATAGGGTGGGGAGGGAAGGGGAGACTCGGAAGACTTACCAACTCTATTTGGAAACCAAGAATTGTGGAGAGCACCCAAGTGTCCGTGGTGATGGTGGACCAAAGACGAGAAAAATGTCGGAGTCTGCCCCCTACACAAATTGGAGAAGAAAGAAGTGGAGGTACACTTACCAAAAGGGCGACGGGAGCTGGAGCCTCCACGGAAGCCTCTACGATTGGGAGCACCTCGTGATGGGAAGAAACCCGATGGTTGTTTGGAATCCTGGAATGAGGATCTTTCAGAGAAGGAGCGGTGGTTGTAGGAACCTCGACCCGAGCCCCGGGTCTGGAATGAGGAGCGGCCGGACAGACGGCCCCTGGAACTGCCGGCCCTGTGTGAAAAACTAGGATGGAAAACCCTCCTCATAGAGGATTGGGCCTTGTCAAGGGCCGTAAATGCTCCAACATATTTGCTCATATGTTTTATAAATGAGTCGCCAAAAAGGAGACCTTGTGCCTCACTACCTGCTTCGGATAGGGCCAGATTAGATCATTTTGGCTCGATCTTAAATAAGATCGCCTTAGGTCTCTCGATTGAAAGGGAAGTGTTAACATTCCCGGCTATACAAATGGCACGTTGTGTCCAACCACGGAGGACCTCAGGGTCCACAAATTCATTAGCCGCTCTAGGGGTCTCGGCCAATTCGAAAATCTTGGCTAGGGGCCCAAAGTTGTCCAGGAGCTTGTCCTGGCACGCCCGAAGAGCAGAATCTAGGCCTCTCCTAGGATTCCAGCGAGTTTTGGAAAGAAATTGGACCATCTTAGGGTCTACTGCTGGTGTATCGCAAACTTTGTTTGCTATTAAAGGCCGCGGGCATTCGGCTTTGAGCTTTTTACGTGCCTCCTTACTGAGAGGGCAGCGGACTCTGGATTCCAGATATTGGGCTACATGATTCAGCGGTAGCCATTCAGCCGATCTTGGATGGTGTAGTGAGTCGGGGTCAAATAATGGCTCCCCAGAGGGGTCGGTCAAAGGGCCCGATGAACCTGATGCAGCTTGAGAAGTAGACGGTCCTGCCGCTGTAGCGGAACTATTAATGGCCCGAGCAGATGGGGAGTCAGACAGGTCTGCATCTGGGAATTCCTCATCCTCGAACCTAACCTCCTCGTAGTCTGAACCAATTTCGGATCCTGAATCTGACTCTAGTTGTGCTCTGGCACATTTCCAGCTCCTCGCCTTTTCTGCCTGGCGGGAATAGGCTCTTTTGCGCGATTCTGGCGCGCTATCATGGGTGGCTTTGGACACACCAATCAATTCGGTTCTGGAGGTTGGATGGGAAGCAGTACCTGATTGGGTGTCAACCCTGGGTGGGGAGAGGTTGAACTATGAGTGCATCAGCAATTGACCTGGATAGGGAATGGGACATGGATCCCATTGCCGCCATAATAGCCTCTGACACAGAGCGTTGTAGGTGTAGGATATCCACATGGGAAGGTTCTAACGTTAAAGGGGCTCCACTAAATGTAGGAGCTGTAGCAGGGGAGTGAAATTCTACCTCAGAATCCTCTGCCATAGACTGTTTAGATGTGGTATGAGCCATAATAGCCTATGTAGGATACAGTATAAATGAATAATTAATGGGCCTGGGATTAGTGATAAATGTCACTATTATAAACTATAAAGTATGGGGTAGCTGAAAGAAAAGACACACAAATAAACAGGGTCAGTTACCCCACAAGACGCAGAGCAGTTCTATCTGAAGCGATGCAGGGAATAAATTCACCTCAGAAAAAAGAGGGGGCGTGGCTTAGTGGAAACGCGCGCTCAAAGGAAAGATAAGTGACAGTTGATAAAATGGCCGCCGAGAAGTGAACCAAATGGAAGACGGAAACCCTGTCAGGTACGGCGAAAGTGGAAGTGCGGTTGCGGGGTAATATCTGAGAGCCGATAGAAGAGTAAGACAATAGGGAAGCAGTATGAAGAAAAACCTAATGGGCGCAATGTAGATTAAAAAAATTTAAACTACCTGGGCAAAATAAACCAGAGAAAAACAATAAACTGACAGAAATTAAGTTAGTGAATAAAGAAGAGTGCGCCCTGTAATGGAAAGAAATATATATATCTACTATGCATAACATTAGAAAAAAATGACACAGTGAAGTGAAGTAAGAAAGAGGAGGGTTTCCTGTGACAGAGACTATATATAGGGGACCATGTGGGAGGGGTTTGTTACCATGGAGATATGCTAATCTCTTAAGTTTTTTCTTTGCTGCTGTGGTTTTGTAGTAAAGGAAGAGATAGCAATAGGAGCCTCCGTGGCTTGAAATAAAATCTGCTGTAGCAATTGCTGACCAATCAACTCAATAAACTCATCACATATTGTTGATGACAGGTACGATATGTGACCTCTTCTCTTGTTGCCATGCTCTTGAATATGTTCAGAAAGGAATGGATCATATTCCGCTAACAGCTCAAGACAGCCCAAATAATTCCCGTTGTGTACTGAGCCAATAACTTAATTACTTCCTCGAAAAGACAGACCTCATGATGAAAGGAGCTTTATAACGCACAGGATACGGCAAAGTATTTTGTGCCAATATTTTTTCTGATTCTCAAACTGGTTGACAAGATCTTTGTCTATGCGTTGTCCAGAAGTTTTTCTCCTGATAAGGGCTTCAATCGCTTTTCCATGAGAAGCACTATTTTCATGCCTGCTTAAATCTCTTGTGGCATGTCGCCAATCTGAATAACCAGTTGAAGTCAAATGTGTTGTTTCGTCTTTCGAAAAGAGTTTGCAAAGAGCACAAAAAACCTTGCCAGTTTTCAGAGAATAACACAGCAAGTCACGCTTAACTTTTTCACCATTCAACTGTTCTCGGAAAAACAAAGATTTTGTACAGTGCCTTGTAAAAGTTTCACCTGGACATATCTTTTCTGAGGCACGAAAATCACTGTCCATATGGTGACAGTTGGTAACCCCATTTTCACAGAAATATTCTCTCAAGGCATCACAAATATTCCAATCTCCAATGTCATTGGAATATATTTCTTCTTGCCGTTTCGTTATATTTTCATAGTCCAACTCAGTGGATCCACTTGTTGCGCTAGATGTACTGACCACAATTGTACTGGTTGAACTTGAAGCGGAAGCATGTATATCAGTTACACTGCTTGCTCCAGATTTTTTTTAGTTTTAGACAAGATTTTTTGCATTTGTTTTTCTTCCTCTTTTCTAGCTTTCAGCTTCTCCCAACCACTACGTTGTTTTTTCATCCTTGGGTGTAAAAAAAAAAAAAGGATGGTCAAATACAGTACTTTCTTTAGGAGTTTTTTTTTTTTTTTTTTTAACAGCTCATTTATTAGTGCAATTATCTTGAGTTCTCCTAGGCCCACGCAGAGGACACATTGATCTACTGTGATAAGGTACAACTCCAATAATTGTATATTGATCCAGACACCGACTGTGGTACGATCCAGACACCGACTGTGGTACGATCCAGACACCGACTGTGGTACGATCCAGACACCGACTGTGGTACGATCCAGACACCGACTGTGGTACGATCCAGACACCGACTGTGGTACGATCCAGACATCGACTGTGGTATGATCCAGACACCGACTGTGGTACGATCCAGACACCTACTGTGGTACGATCCAGACACCAACTGTGGTACGATCCAGACACCGACTGTGGTACGATCCAGACACCAACTGTGGTACGATCCAGACACCGACTGTGGTACGATCCAGACATCGACTGTGGTACGATCCAGACACCGACTGTGGTACGATCCAGACACCGACTGTGGTACGATCCAGACACCGACTGTGGTACGATCCAGACATCGACTGTGGTACGATCCAGACACCGACTGTGGTACGATCCAGACACCGACTGTGGTACGATACAGACACCGACTGTGGTACGATACAGACACCGACTGTGGTACGATACAGACACCGACTGTGGTACGATACAGACACCGACTGTGGTACGGTATGACTCCCATCATTATACAATGATCCAGTCACAGAAGTGTCTGGGACAGCATAACTCCAAGGCCCCTTTCACACGGGCGAGTTTTCTGTGCGGATGCGATGCGTGAGTTGAACGCATTGCACCCGCACTGAATCCTGACCCATTCATTTCTATGGGGCTGTTCACATGAGCGGTGATTTTCACGCATCACTTGTGCGTTGAGTGAAAATCACAGCATGCTCTATATTGTGCGATTTTCACGCGACGCAGGCCCCATAGAAGTGAATGGGGTGCGTGAAAATCGCATAGCATCCGCAAGCAAGTGTATTATTTTCCCTTATAACATGGTTATAAGGGAAAATAATAGCATTCTGAATACAGAATGCATAGTATAATAGTGCTGGAGGGGTTAAAAAAAAATAAAAAAGTTAACTCACCTTCTCCTCTTGATCGCGTAGTTCCCGGTCTCTTTACTTCTTGAATGATGAGCTGTGGGCTAAAGGACCTGTGGTGACATCAGATCACGGTGATGGAGCATGTGATTGGAGCATGTGATCTGACGTCACCACAGGTCATTTAGCCCACAATCTTCAGAACATCAATGGGTACCAAACATGCAGGATTTTTCTCACGCGAGTGCAAAACGCATTACAATGTTTTGCACTCGCGCAGAAAAATCGCGCATTTTCCAGCAACGCACCCGCCTCTTATCCGGGCCAAAAATATGACGCCCATGTGAAAGAGGCCCAAAGGTTTTCAAAACCCTATAAAACCTGTACATGGCATTGCTCAACACAAATAGAAGTGTTCTAGAGCAGTAAAATGTAGAATGAATATGACATCAATGGTGAAAGGGCAGTTTGTGTGTGCAAAATGCAACCAAAAATCATGAACACTAATTTTGGCAAGGGTTTGTGACTAACTGGCTACTAAAATAGACTGCCTCCACACACTGCCACCAATGTTATTGATGCAATAGAGGGAGGGAGGGGGGGGGGGGGCCGCACACTGCCACTGATGTTTAATAATGCAATAGAGGGAGGGAGGGGGGCCGGGGGATGCCGCACACTGGCCACCAATGATATTCAAACTGGGGGGGGGGGGGTCTGCAGGGGGCAGTCATGTACACAGTTCCATGGGAACGCCTCTGTGTTAGAATATACTGTCGGATCTGGGTTTTCACGAAGTGAAAACTCAGCTCTGAAAAAGCTTTTATGCAGACGGATCTTCGGATCCGTCTGTATGAAAGTAACCTACGGCCATGAATAACGGACACGGATGCCAATCTTGTGTGCATCCGTGTTCTTTCACGGACCCATTGACTTGAATGGGTCCGTGAACCGTTGTCCGTCAAAAAAATAGGACAGGTCATATTTTTTTGACGGACAGGATACACGGATCATGGTCTCGGCTGCAAAACGGTGCATTTACCGATTTTTCCACGGACCCATTGAGAGTCAATGGGTCCGCGAAAAAAACCCATAAAACGGCACAACGGCCACGGATGCACACAACGGTCGTGTGCATGAGGCCTTACCATGTATCTGGGTACTTCCTAAAAGTATAAAACACAATACATAGTATAGTATAGCCTGTATATAATGTAAATAAATTATACGAGAAGAAAATGTCCCACTCACGTGGTGCTGAGCCGTTAGAAAGTGGCTCAGACTATCAGTGCATTTACCAATATATGTTTTGGAGATCAAATGCTGGAAACCAGATGTAAGTGTTCGCTGAAGAATCACTACTTCCCTTTGTGTTGCCAAGATAGACGCCAAATGAAGGGGTAGTTGCAGGAACAAAATACTTTAATGGTATTGGTAAAGTATATATATATATATATATATATATATATAGAGAGAGAGAGAGAGAGAGAGAGAGAGAGAGAGACAGCAAGCATATACTGAATCTCCAAATAAAAGCCAACTGCACTCAGTGTCTTAATTACATATATATTTTATCGATACAATTAAAGTATTTTGTTCCTGCAACTACCCCTTCATTTGGTGTCTATCTTGGCAACATGGAGGGGGACCACGGGAGGGGGACCCTGAGGGTGGGGGCACCCTCAGGGCACTATAGTGTCAGGAAAACCGCTGACACTATAGTGATCATTTAACATGACTATGAAGATTACTGTTTTCTAGCTGCTGTGGACTGTGGACAACAGCAGCTAGAAACAGTAATTTTCATAGAGCTGTGTTCTGATTTATGGACACAGCACTCAGCATGCTTAGCCAGTCAGATAGAAGGCTGAGAGCTGGGTCTAAATAACATAACACATTAAAGGGATTCTGTCACCAGGTTTCACCCCTGTCAGCTAAAAATATGCTGATGTTCAGGGCGTCTTCACGATTCCTAATGTGGGCTTATAAATGTCATCTGTGGGCTTATTTAGCTAAAAAACAGCTTTTACTAACCTGTCAGTCAAACAAATAAGTTGCCCATGGGGATGTTAATGGATGCAAGGTGCCGGCTGCACCCGCCGCCGTTCGTGCCCAGTGCCGCCTTTCCAGACTTCTGCGCCGCCTCCTAATCCTCTGTGCCGCCTCTCGTTCTCCCTCCCTCCCCCCTCCTCCTGCTGTAAGATCTCGCGCATACAGGGGTTGAGCGAAGTGCTGGCGCATGAGCACTTCGCTGTAAGAAGTCAAATCGAGAAGTCCGCACGGCGCATCAGGCAGAGCCCTGTGCGCAAAATCTTACAGCAGAAGGAGGGGGGAGGGAGGCAGAGCGAGAGGCGGCACAGAGGATTAGGAGGCGGCGCAGAAGTCCAGAAAGGCGGTGCTGGGCACGAACGGCGGCGGGTGCAGCCGGCACCTTGCATCCATTAACATCCCCTTGGGCACCTTATTTGTTTGACTGACAGGTTAGTAAAAGCAGTTTTTTTTTAGCTAAATAAGCCCACAGATGACATTAATAAGCCCACATTAGGAAGACGCCCTTAACATCAGCATATTTTTAGCTGAGGGGTGAAACCTGGCGACAGAATCCCTTTAAAGAAATTACTGTTTCTAGCTGCTGTGGACTGTGGACTGTGGAATAGCAGCTAGAAACAGTAATTCCTTTATGTGTTTTGTCATTTAGACTGAGCTCTCAGCATGCTTAGCCAGTCAGTAATTTTCATAGTGCTGTTATAATTTATGGACACAGCTCTCAGCATGCTTAGCCAGCCTTCTATCTGGCTGTGCTTCTTGAGAGTCACAGTCCACAGGCTCAGAAACAGCCTGTGGACTGTGACTCTCAAGATGCAAAGCCAGAAAGAAGGCTGTGCTGCTGAGAGCTGTGTCCATAAATCATACCAGCAGCACTATGATTGCCCTCCCTTCCAACTAGATGAGTTGATCTGATACCTGCTGCAGCCTCCAGAAGCTCCTGCTGCTGCCTGTCTCCGTGTGGGCCGTCACCGTCCGTGTGCTGGTCGAAACTGCTGTGGGGATGTGGTGTAGCGTGCAGGAGGGATAACCGTGGGCGCACTGAGTTCATATCCGGCGGGCCGCGGCATTACAGGAACAGCACCAGCTGCTCTGACGTCCTGCCGCCGGATATCCTGTGACGTATATCCGGCGGCAGGACGTCAGAGCAGCTGGTGCTGTTCCTGTAATGCCGCGGCCCGCCGGATATGAACTCAGTGCGCCCGCGGTTATCCCTCCTGCACTGTGTACAAAGTAACAGAGGACTTTTAGCGCCGGCCGCTCCCGACGGCCTTTTGGCTGGCGGATGGGCCTATTTTATGGTAGGGGCCTGGAGCTGCAGCTCCATCAGCCCCTACGTTAATCGGCCCTGGTTGCAAGAGGTTTATGTTCCAATTTAATATACTATCACTGCCTAGAACATTTAAAATAAAAAATAAATATTAAAATAAATATTAAAACAGGGAAAGATTGCTGGTGAACCTGGTATAGATAGGCAGAGATGTTACTGTGGGCCTAGAAAAAGCACCATCAAATGTTCACGGTATTGTATGACATTGCTAGCTGTGCAAATCATCCATTGCATTCTGAATACCCACAAACCAAATAGAATTGATTATATATAACTGGCACTGAGGGGGTCATCATCTACTGGGGGCACGAGAGGGGGAAGCATTATATATAACTGGCACTGAGGGATGATAAAAGGTTGGATCGTTCTCCAATCGGATATCGTGGGTGTTAGGAGATGGTTCCCAAACCAGATATATGCAATATATAAAGACTCCTGTACTCCACTTGAGTTTCAATGCAAAGCTTTTATTTAGTGCGGTTCCAGTCAAGAACGTTTTCGGCTAAGAAGCCTTCTTCAGTGTAACTGGAGAAGTATACAAAGTGTCAAAGATAAATATATAGTATTCACAATAGATATAGGATCGGTTATGCAGTACATGCAATGTCGCACTTGCAGATAAATTACAAAAAGTATATCGAACAAATTCTAAACAAAGTGAGGACGTGTCGATATGGCACGTAGAGAGAGCATTAGCTGTCATCTGGGGATCCTGGAGGATCATCACCGGAGTGGTCATGGATTGGCTGGTGGTTTGAGGTGGTCATCTGGAGTCAAGTTGTTGCGTTTTTTCTGTGGTGAGGCGTTGTGGTATTGCACCGGTAGATAGTCAATTAACACGTGGTAATGGGTGGGGTTAAGGAACACACTTGCAGAGTTGGACAGAGATTGTGCTAACTGCATTCTATGAACCATATATTTAGGCATCAAAAAGAGTGGCAGTGTCTCTCAGAAGCCAAGATGGGTAGAGGATCACCAATTCTCACAATGTTGCGCAGAAAGATAGTGGAGCAATATCAGAAAGGTGTTACCCAGCGAAAAATTGCAAAGACTTTGCATCTATCATCATCAACTGTGCATAACATCATCCGAAGATTCAGAGAATCTGGAACAATCTCTGTGCGTAAGGGTCAAGGCCATAAAACCATACTGGATGCCCGTGATCTCCGGGCCCTTAAACGACACTGCACCACAAACAGGAATGCTACTGTGAAGGAAATCACAGAATGAGCTCAGGAATACTTCCAGAAACCATTGTCAATGAACACAATCCACCGTGCCATCCGCCGTTGCCAGCTGAAACCCAACAAGCTCAGGCGTTTTCACTGGGCCAGGGATCATTTAAAATGGAGTGTGGCAAAATGGAAGACTGTTCTGTGGTCAGACGAGTCACGATTCGAAGTTCTTTTTGGAAATCTGGGACGCCATGTCATCCGGACCAAAAAGGGACAAGGACAACCCAAGTTGTTATCAACGCTCAGTTCAGAAGCCTGCATCTCTGATGGTATGGGGTTGCATGAGTGCGTGTGGCATGGGCAGCTTGCATGTCTGGAAAAGCACCATCAATGCAGAAAAATATATTCAGGTTCTAGAACAACATATGCTCCCATCCAGACGTCATCTCTTTCAGGGAAGACCCTGCATTTTTCCACAAGATAATGCCAGACCACATTCTGCATCAATCACAGCATCATGGCTGCGTAGGAGAAGGATCCGGGTACTGAAACATTTTCAGTAACATTTGGCGCATCATAAAGAGGAAGGTGCAACAAAGAAGGCCCAAGACGATTGAACAGTTAGAGGCCTGTATTAGACAAGAATGGGAGAGCATTCCTATTTCTAAACTTGAGAAACTGGTCTCCTCGGTCCCCAGACGTCTGTTGAGTGTTGTAAGAAGAAGGGGAGATGCCACACAGTGGTGAAAATGGCCTTGTCCCAACTTTTTTGGGATTTGTTGACACCACGAAATTCTGATTCAACATATTATTCCCTTAAAATGGTACATTTTCTCAGTTTAAACTTTTGCTCCGTGATTTATATTCTATTCTGAATAAAATATTAGAAGTTGGCACCTCCACATCATTGCATTCAGTTTTTATTCACGATTTGTATAGTGTCCCAACTTTTTGGGAATCCGGTTTGTATAACTGGCACTGCAGGGAAAATGGAGGGGCATTATTGTCACATCTGTGACAGGTCCCAGAAGGTCTGAAATATTATGCATTAATGATCTGACAGCCTCTTTTGGTTTCACTTTGTCTGTGTGTTGCTGGGATGTCCACACCTCCTGTCCTGTGTGGATCATGTGACCTCTACGTCGCCCTATTTAGTCTGACTTTTCCCATCACTCCTTGCTTAGGATAGCTTTATGTGGTCTTGGAAGAGCTGGAGTGTGGTTCGTGTTGAAGTCCTGTTCAGCCTTCATCCTCTGAAGTTAAGTGTTCCGCTTGTCGTGTTTTGTATTCCCCCCCCCCCCCCCGATTGTTTACTAGGCCTCAGTGAGACGCTAGTTCCTTCACCAGAGAAGGTGGTCTCTGCCCTGTCATTATCTTTAGGGCATCTGAGGGTCACCAGGGTTTTCTAGGTTCCCGTGTATGGGAATCTCTATCCAGGACAGTTAGGAGGTATGGATGTGTCATATCAGGGACAGCCTCCCTGTCACTCTTCCCTCTATCTCACCTTCTGTCTGTTACACAGGTAGCTTCCTCACTTTCCTGCTCCTCCATACTATAATCCTCCCTCTCATCTACCCCATTGAGTGTCTGCACAGTGAGCGGCAAACTCCTTTCCATATTGTCAAGGTGTCTAAGTGCTGCAATTTCCTCATTAAGATGCAGGATCTGGGTTTCCAAATGTGCAATGTGCTCTTATTTTGCAGACTGGCTCAGATTTACTAATCCTAAAGATGGTGTAAACTTAGAGACCTGCACCAGATTTATCACAGGGGTCCAGGCTAGATGATAAATGTGGTGCAGGTCTAGACACTTTTCTCTGACTCTATACAAACTATTGGTTGGCTTTGTGACCGACAGTAGGTGAGGATCTAACTAAACAGTTTGACTTTGAGAGAAACCTAAGGGCTCATTCAGATGACCACGCTGTGTTTTTCCGCAAATTGCGGAACGGAACGGGTGGCCCATTATAAAAATGCCTATTCTTGTCCACAATTGTGGACAAGAATAGGAAATATTCTATCTTTTTTGCGGGGCACGGGAGCGGAACAACGGATACGGACAGCACAATGTGTGCTGTACGCATCTTTTAAGGCCCCATTGAAATGAATGTGTCCGCACACGTTCCTCAATGTGGACTCATTCATGTGGTTATCTGAATGAGCCCTTAGACTGTTGTCCTGGTGGTCTCCTAACCCCTATACAGGGATCTAAACTTCGCTGCAGGAAACCAACCTGGCCACTACCTCCTGGAATAGTCTGGTGTAGATGGCAGTTGACCCACAGAGACACCAGTGCTAAGCACCAAAGGAGCAGACAATATTCATAGTCAGAAGACAGGCCGGGATCAGGACAGATAGTTTGTGCATATCCATAAAACAAAATTTGAGATCAGGGCAAGGCAGCGAAGGATCAGTTTTTGGTAAACAAAGAGAAAATGCACACTTTCACTAGGACTAGCAAACACTAGATTACCTAAAGCTCAGGAAAAGGGGTGGAACCAACAGCCCAGTATAGCACCTTAGTCAGCAGCTGGACAGAGAGCAAGAGGTAAAGATTAACTCTAGCAGTACCACAGAGAAGTTCACTGAGCACTAGCCCCAATATACACAGGGAAGCGCGGGATCATGGAGCAGTGGCAGGCATGAGCCACCAGGGTAACAGGCTTACTTTGAGATAAATTGTTACTCTAGAATTGTAGCGCAATTTTGATGCAAAATTGTGTAACATAGACTCCACCTCCTTTCCAATGAAGCCCGCCCCTTTCCCTAAACCAGCCCATTTCGAGCACGTCAGAAAAAAGTATAGAAACCCTAGATGCAACAAATTATACCACATTTTAGACAGATTTTTGGCACAGACACATTAAGAAATTGGGGCGATCTGTCACTACTGGATTTAGCTATGGGCTGAAGGTGGACTATTGATTTTCACTTTAAAACATCACTCATGGGAGCGTTGACTTTTGAAGGGAATTGCCAAGTCATGTCCTTGGAGCAATAGCAAGGAAGAAGCATAGTCAGAAAATGGAGGTCATTATATAAAAAAATATGACCTTACCTTTAATAACCTTAAAATTGGTATAAACAAGTAAATGGGTTGTCTCACTTCAGCAAATAACATTTATTATGTAGAGCAGTGTTTCCCAACCAGTGTGCCTCCAGCTGTTGCAAAACTACAACTCCCAGCATGCCCGCACAGCCAAAGGCTGTCCAGGCATGCTGGGAGTTGTAGTTTTGCAACAGCTGGAGGCACACTGGTTGGGAAACACTGATGTAGAGGAAGTTAAAGGGGTTATTTGAAGCTGGAAGTGTCCCCCATGCACCAGAGCCCCTCACACTGATTCTACTTACCTGGCTCCCTGCACTGCCGCCCTAGCATCACGGGTGATACTAGGGAGGCTCGTCCCTGTCTGCCATTGTTTGCCCCCCCCCCCCCCCCAAGACACTGAATGCTTTCATCCGCGCATGGGGATAGGCAGCTGCGGCAGTGCGGAGACCAAGAGCAGCACAGGGAGAGGGGAACCAGGTAAGTACAATCTGTGTGGGGGCCCGGGCGTATGGGGGGCCATTTCCAGCCTCGGATAACCCCTTTAATACAAGGCACTTACTAATGTACTGTGATTGTCCATATTGCCTCCTTTGCTGGCTGGATTCATTTTTGATCACATTATACATTGCCCATCTTTATGGTTGCAACAAGCTTGCAATTGAGCAGCGGTGGCCGTGTTTCCACACTATAAGAAAAAGCACTAGCATATGTGCGGTTCCATGGTCCGGGCCACCAGAGAGGCTGGCGCTTTTTCCTGCAAACACGACCACCACTGATGGATTACAGGGTGGTCATAACCATGGAAACGAGTAATGTATAATGTGATGGAAAAATTAATCCAGCAAAGGAAACAATATGAACAATCACAGTACATTAGTAAGTGCCTTGTATTAACTTTTTCTACATGATAAATTCTACTTGCATAACAGAGACAACTCCTTTAAAGGGAACCTGTCACCCAAAAATCGCCTATTAAGCTGTTTACAGTACCTTATAGTGCTGTATAGTCGTTTCCTGATGCACTTTTTGTTAGTTTTGCAGCATGTATGCTCAGTCAGAAATCGATGTTATATTCAGCTGCTGCCCCGTGCTTCAAGTCAGGCTTGAAGTCACGGGGGCAGCGGCCTCGGCGTCTTACATGGCCCTCTCCCCGCCCCCTGCCTCTGTGACTGACAGCCGAAATCCGATTCCGGGACCGCGCTCAACGGCCGCATGCGCAGTAAAGGGCGGCAGGAGCGCGGTCCCGGCTGCCGCGCGTACTACGCGCCGTCTTACTTTCGCCGCACTGCGCATGCGCCCGACATCCTGTATCAAACGCGCCCGCGCCCGGCATCTGGGCGCGGGCGCGTTTGATACAGGATGTCG
This sequence comes from Bufo gargarizans, assembly GCF_014858855.1. NCBI lineage: Eukaryota > Metazoa > Chordata > Amphibia > Anura > Bufonidae > Bufo > Bufo gargarizans. The sequence continues at coordinate 312,460,408 of NC_058080.1, forward strand.
GGCGCATGCGCAGTGCGGCGAAAGTAAGACGGCGCGTAGTACGCGCGGCAGCCGGGACCGCGCTCCTGCCGCCCTTTACTGCGCATGCGGCCGTTGAGCGCGGTCCCGGAATCGGATTTCGGCTGTCAGTCACAGAGGCAGGGGGCGGGGAGAGGGCCATGTAAGACGCCGAGGCCGCTGCCCCCGTGACTTCAAGCCTGACTTGAAGCACGGGGCAGCAGCTGAATATAACATCGATTTCTGACTGAGCATACATGCTGCAAAACTAACAAAAAGTGCATCAGGAAACGACTATACAGCACTATAAGGTACTGTAAACAGCTTAATAGGCGATTTTTGGGTGACAGGTTCCCTTTAAAGGGACATTACAGTTAACTGTTAGATCAGAGAAGGTCGACCTGCATGGACCCCCACCTATGTTTAAATGGTCGGCAATGTGTCCCACTGCTCTGTACATCTCTATGGGACTGATGAAGCTAGCAGAGCACTGTACCTGGCAATCTCATGGGGTGTAACTAGAAAAGACTGGGCCCCATAGCACATTTTTGGATGCCACAAATCTAGTGAAGAAGACTGACCATGTTCACCAAACAACCCGCCACCCATGCTTGTACAAAATATGAAAATAATATGTTTAGTAGTGCTGGACAGGAAGAAGGGTCAAGATTTTACTTTACAGTACACTGCTTGGGCCCTGTGTGCCCCCTTAGTGCCCCACACAGTAGTTATTCCTCTTTAGTACCCCTTCATAGTAGAAATGCCCCTTTAGTGCCCCACACATTAGAATGCTTCTTTAGTGTCCCCTTCACAGTAAAGATCCCCCCCTAGTTCCACTGCACAGTAGTTATTCCCCCTTAGTGCCCCTTACACAGTGGATTGCTCCCTTAGTGCCACCTTCACAGTAGAGATGCCTTCTTAGGGCCGTCTCACAGCTGTTATTCCCCCTTAGTGCCTCCTTCACAGTAGAGGTGCCCCCTTAGTGGCCATACACAGTAGTTTTTCTCCCTTAGTGCCCCCCACACAGTAGTTATTTCACCTTAGTGCCTCCTTCACAGTTGAGGTGCCCCCTTAGTGCCCATACACAGTAGTAATACTCCCTTAGTGCCCCAGAATAAGTAATACTCCCTTAGTGCCCCACACAGTAGTTATTCCCCCTCAGTGCCCCTTTACCAGTAGAGATAACCCCTTAGTGTCCACACACAGTAGTTGTGCCCCACACAGCAGTTATGCCCATTAGAGCCCCTTTAACAGTAGAATGATCCCTTAGTGCCCCCACACAGTAGTTATGCCATCTATGTGCCCCTAAACAGCAGTCATGCCCCCACGCAGTAGTTGTGCCCCTTTAGTGCTCCTCTTACAATAGTACTGGCCCAGTAGTGCCTCCCTTACAGTAGTGCCACCCACTTAGTGCCATCCATACATGAGTAAAGTTGCCTTACAGTATTGTTGCCTCCCCCTTAGTGCTCCCCATACAGTAGTTAAGCCCCCCTTATTGCCTCCCATACAATAGTGCTGGCCCCTAAGTCCCCCCTACAGTAGTGCTGCCACCTTAGTGCCCACCTTACAATAGTGAAGCTACCTCCTTGCAATAGTGCTGGCCCCTAAGTCCCCCCTACAGTAGTGAAGCCCCTGTGGTGTTAATCTCAGCCCTGTTTCCTGATGAACTAACATCATGCTCCCCGCGGCAGTAGGTGCAATGTGGTAACGACATTGCACCTGCTAAGCTGAGCAGTAGAGCACACAGATAGGGGGATGATCCTGATGTAACTTTTTTTTGAGTTTTCATCTTGGAGGGTATCAGTTTCGTAACTCTAGCCTGACCTTTGGGAAGAAACCCAATTTATTATTTATTTTTTTCACGGGTGAATACCGGATCTGACCACTAGGGTGCACTCAATGGAGGCTTTCCTATTCTGCGCTAGGCGGCCTTCCACTGGCCAGGAACCATAGAGTCAGATCTTGTTGTCGTGACGTCATCAGTTTTCCCAAGTACTCCGCATGTGTGATTACATTTTTTTTTTGTTCCGGGTGAAACGCTGGTCAGCGCTTCATAGACCCGGAAGCGGAAACGAACGTTTCGTTACTTCTTTCCCCAGTGTCGGCGGCTCTGGTGTTTTTTGTGTGTTGTCTTTGTATTTCTTCAGGTTTTCGGCTCCCCAGTGAACAGCAATCATGTACGACGTGGATGAAGGTAGGAGGCTGCCGGCGGCAGAGTGTAGTGGCGATGTTTGTGGATAATTTAGTCGTTTGTGCTGACTCTGAGACATTATCTTCCTTGTTAGACATGCAGTATGATGAGGATGATGATGAGATCACTCCTGACTTATGGCAGGAAGCATGCTGGATCGTCATAAGGTGAGTGGAAACCCAGGCTTTCTTTCTGGAGAAACTGTTTAGTTCCATCTCCAGGGACAAGTTGTACCATTGTGGGTGCACATAATAAGTGGTTTCTAGTCCCTTTTATGTGGGATTGCTTCTTGTGGAGTTTTTTTTGTCTTTTTGGGCAGTAATAGTATGGTGGCTCAGTGGTTACCAGTGCTGGGGGCCTAGGTTTGAATCTGACCAATAACAACATCTGCATGTAGTTAGTATGTTCTTCCTGTGCTTGTGTGGGTTTCCTCTCACGCTCTACAGACATACTGATGGGGAACTTAGATTGTGAGCCCCATTGGGGACGGAGTGATGCTGATGTCTGTAAAGCGTTTTGTTTGTGTCTCCCCACTACTATGGTACGTAAACATGTGGTCAGACTTCTATATTACAGTCTGTTATGCCGGTCAGTGTTTGGCTGCCTGCCAGCCTATCAAAAGGGTTTTATGGTACTCTTATATTGAAGGCTTAAAGGGGTCTTCCAGGCTCCTGATACTCATGCGCTATCCTCAGGATAAGTCATTAATATCTGATCGGTGAGGGTCTGACACCCCATACACCTGCTGATCAGCTGTTCCCTGCCCCAGAACTACCACTGTGAATGGAACGGGAAGCAGACCTCTGTCCAAAGTGTAGTGGCCATGTTGGGTTACTGCAGCTCCTCTATCATTGAAGGGAATAGGAGCTGAGCTACAGTAACCCAGCACGGCCACTACACTTTCAACGGAGCTCTGCTTCCTGTTCCATTCAGTGGTTCTGGTTCCAGCACTGGAAGCTGCAGGAAACAGCCGATCGGTGATGGTGCAGGTTGTCAGACCGTCACTTTTTGGTAACTACCTATTCTGAGGATAAGTCATCTATATCAGGAGCCTGGAAAGCCAGTTTAAACTCCAGGATACGCTATCAATTATCTGAATGATGGTGTTCTGATACCTTGCAACCTTGCCGATCAGCTGTTTAAAAGTAGAGCCAGCTCTACACAGCTCCATCCATTGTGTAGCAGACTGCTTCCACTGCATTACCCAGCTCTATCTGCTATGCACAGGTTCTGCATTGGTACTAAAGTTAACCACCGTCATTGTGTGATCATTGACTAAGCACCACTGGCAGTTTATAGTTGGCAATCTCAGCTCAATCAGATTAAGTTTTCCAGGTGTTTCTTTTTAAAAAAAAATTCTGGTGTGATTGGTTCCAAATTTTTTAGCTTGGGAACCACTGGAGCACTAGTTGCATGATGTGTTAACTCATTTAATTTTTTTTCTTATTAATTTTTTGTCTTTCATGTCCATTTAGCTCTTATTTTGATGAGAAGGGGTTGGTACGTCAGCAGCTTGATTCATTTGATGAGTTCATTCAAATGTCAGTGCAGAGAATAGTGGAGGATGCCCCACCGATAGATCTGCAGGCGGAAGCTCAACACGCCACAGGAGAAGTAGAAGAACCGGTAGGTTTCGTTTTTTTCATTTTAGTTTTTTACTCCCAGCCTTCCCAAAGCCATAACTCCCCCCCGCCCTATTCACATAGCCATATGAGAGCTTGTTTTTTGCGGGACAATTAGCACTTTCTAATGGCACCACAAGATTGCATAAAATGTAGTGAAGTGCCCAAAAATGCCTGATTAAATAATCTGCTTAAATTCTGCAAGATTTGTATTTCTTTTTTTGTCTCTGGGTGGCCTGTAAAGTGTTTTTTGTTTTTTTTGTTTTTGTTTTCTGGAATGATTATATTTCAATAACGTAGCTTTGCAATAATAACTTGGTTTAAAGGGGGTTCCCTTTTGTAACTGAACTGTCCTCTGGATAGGTCATCAATATCTGGTGGGGATCTGACACCTGGATCCCCCACTAGTTAGCTGTTTTAGAAGTCCCCGGCGCTGTGGCCTTCTCGCTGCTTACTCTAGGCCAGTGATGTCACGACAATCGGTCATGTGAAGTGGGCTTAGATGCACCTAGGCCACATGACCCATGGTCGTGATGTCACTAACCTAAAGTAAGCAGCGAGACCCCCACCAATCGGATGCGGATGACCTAGCCAGAAGACAGTTCATCAGTTACAAAGGGTCGGATAACCCTTTTAAACAAAGTTATTATTGGAAAGGTACATCACTTAAATATGATCATTCCAGAGAACTTTATAGGCTACCCAGGGATAAAAAAAATTAAAATCAGAATTTAAAGGGAACCTGTCACTGGGATTTTGGGTATAGAGCTGACGACATGGGTTGCTAGATGGCCACTAGCACGTCCACAATACCCAGTCCCCATAGCTCTGTGTGCTTCTATTGTGTCAAAAAAAACACCGATTTGATACATATGCAAACCTGAGATGAGTCCTGTACGTGAAATAAGTCAGAGACAGGACTCATCTCAGGTTAATTTGCATATGTATCAAATCTTTAATTATTTTTTTTTTACCAAAATAAAAGCACACAGAGCTATGGGGACTGGGTATTGTGGATGTGCTAGCGGCCATCTAGCAACCCATGTCCTCAGCTCTATACCCCAAATACCGGTGACAGGTTCCCTTTAAACCCTTTAAGCATTATCTTATTTCTTTTTGTTTGTGATCCACTTCAATTGTCTTGACTTTTGGAATGATTTTACAGCCAAGATACTTGCTAAAGTTTGAGCAAATCTACCTGTCTAAACCAACACACTGGGAAAGAGATGGCGCTCCCTCACCAATGATGCCAAATGAAGCCAGACTTAGAAATCTAACGTAAGATTATTTGCTTTCAGTTTATTACATGCAATATGAAAACTAATAGTGTGACGAAAGTGCAGAGATGTGGGTTTCTCGCCCAGTTTCCTTGGGGGACACAGAAGACCTTGGGTATAGCTCATCTCCATAGGAGGCGTGACACTAAGTGAAAACTGTTAAGCCCCTCCTCCACAGCTATACCCTCAGCCTGGAGAGAGAGAGACTGCCAGTTTTTGCTTAGTGTCCAAGGAGGCAAGACACTCCCTGCTACTGCAGGGCTGTTTTCTCCTTTGTTGTTTTAAAATTTTTGATTTTTACTTTTTCTTTTCTTTTTGTTCCAGAATACGGGACAACAGAGACGCACTAGACCTCTCTGTTTCTCCCGGGGTTGAGCTGCGCCAGTGCCGGTCATCCGCACTGCTGCCTCCCCCACAGAAGGCAAGGTGGACCAGGGCAGCCCAGCTCCCCTGCATCCCGCCAGCGCAAGGGTCGCCCGCACGCCAAGCCCCTCTTCCAGCGTCCTGCCACTACGGTGCCAGTAGCTGAAGGGGCGACCCTGCTGGAACGGACCGAGGGTGAAGACATCTGTGGTGAGAGAGTGGCTTCTCCAGCCCTACGTCCCCTCCCTCCCCGGTCTCCTGCGTGACTGACCCCCATACTGGTAGCCTATCCGAGAGCGGAGAGGTGCAAGGTTTAGGCATTACCCATTGCTTTACCAAAGACAGATTTAAAATGTTTGTCTCTTATAGCAGAGTGGCTATAGGGTGGCCCTGCTGGACCTAGGGTGGTCCCTGGGGTGCCGCAAGGCGGCAATCTGCTCCTCTCTTCCCCGCCATAGATCATACCGCTGGTGCAGGACGCGCGCAAGGAGGGGGCGCTTACCGGTGCGCTGCTCAGGACCTGCTGCCGCTCCTGACGGCATGGGTAATCCTGGGCGCCGCCAAAATTTAGTCCAGGCTTCGCGGCCTGCTGGCCCGCACCATCCGGTGCTCCTTCCTCGGGCCCCTGACTCTTCCGGGCCGCGGGGTGGGCACCCGCGGTCTGCATTGCATGTGCGCACTATGCTCTAACTAGGCCGGCCGACCATCCGTCTGGTTGGCCGGACGCCGCAACTTTGGGCCCAGACATCGCGGCCTACTGGGCCGCACCTCCACGCTCCTCTCGGGTCCCTGATTCTCCCGGCTGCCGGGTGGGCTCCCGCAGCCGGCATTGGATAGCGCTGTGTTCCAACAGGTCCCGGCCGGCCGTCGGTGCATTCCAGCCGGCCGGGGCGCTGCATAGTTTGTTCAGGCTTCGCGGCCTGCTGCGCACTTCCGGCGCTCGGGTTGGGCACCCGCGACCGGTACGGGGGCTCCCGCGGCCGGCTTAGGCCCGGCCGATACTTTAAATACTTGCGGCCCCGGTCAGCCGGGCGACGCTAAAATTTAGGCCCCGGCTTCACGGCCTACTAGGCCGCAACATTCTGGCCTCTGGGGGGGGGGCGGGAACTCTCCAGGCGCGGATTCTTCCCGCCTGGAGGTTCCCCCACCCCCAGGGGTTCGCTGCGCCGCCCCCAGGCCAGATGCCTGTTAACCCTTTGGGTACTGGCCGGCTCCTGAGGGCCTGTACGGCCTGTGCCCCTGTATGGTGGCCCCCCTTCTGCCTCAGGGAGGCTGTAATATTAATAAATAAATAATAATGATAATAAAAATAATAATAAAAAAAAGAAAAAAAAAAGAATACTATTATTTTGTTTTAAATAGCTGGACTTGTGGGCTGCGCAGGACGCGGCAGCCTCATCATTCAGTACTGCTGTCTGTATGCATGCCCCCCTCTCTTAGGCGGTGTGTCGTGTTCCCCGGCCGCGGCGCCTCCCAGGCGTTTTTTCTTGCCCTCTCCCGGGATTCGGCGCTGGCCAAGTGCATGCAGATTTTTTTCTGACCAGACTTCGTCACCCACTCCAGTTCTGGTGGCTGCAGGTGCATGACCCTCCTTCCTAGGCGGAATACTGCACTCTCCCTGGCTGCGGCCTGGCCTCGTGCATGATCCCCCTTTTCTAGGCGGACTGCTGCACTCTCGCCGGATGCTGTGTTGGCCATATGCACGACCCCCTTCCACAGGCGGGACGCTGCACTCACTGGATTCGCTGCCGGCTATGTGCATGAACCCTTCCATAGGTGGAATATTGCACTCTTACCGGATACGGTGCTGGCCATGTGCATGAACCCCTTCCATGAGAGGTATACTGCACTCTCCCCGGATAAGGAGGTATACTGCACTTTCCCCGGTTACGGTGCCGGCCATGTGCACGTTCCCCTTCCATAGGCGGAACACTGGATTCGCTGCCGGCCATGTGCATGAAACCTTCCTTAGGCGGAATACTGCACTTTCACCGGATACGGTGCCGGCCGTGTGCGTGAACCCCTTTCATAGGTACACTGCACTCTCACTGGATCCGTTGCAGGCCATCTGCATGACCACCACCCCCCCCCCCCCCTTCCGTGGGCGGTGTGCCGCACTCTCACTGGATTCGCTGCCGGCCATGGACATGTCTCCTTTCCTCAGGCGACATACGTGCACTCTCATCCATGGCGGCGCTCTCACTGGATGCGTGGCTGGCCATGTGCATGACCCCCATTTCTGGGCGGAATACTGCACTCACTGGATGCGTTGCCGGTCATGAGCATGCCCTCTAACTTGGGTGGAATGCTGGCACTTCCATTGGATACGGTGCTGGTCTTGTGCATGACCCCCCCATTATTCCATGGGCGGCATTTTGCACGCTCACACGATCCACGGCTGTCCTTGTTTATGCTGTGCTGGACTGGTACACGTCCCCCTTCATTGGCGGAGTGGTGCACTCTCACGACTTTCGGTGTTGGGTGGATTTTTGCACAATCACTTAATGATAGAATAACCTGTGCATGCCCCCTTTCACTAAAGTGGACCTTCCTGCGTTCTGCTGGATATGTGCGGCCATGGGCATGGCCCCCTTCTGGGCGGAGTATGGTATGCCCTACCTTTCCGGAGTAGGTACTGGCCTTGGCATCCCCCCCTTTTTTTTTGGGCAGGCCTCTGCAGTGGTTGCCAGGTACATTTTCCCCCTTTTCTGGGCGGACTGTTTGCGTTCCATCGCATGCCGTACTAGTCTTGTGCATGACTACCTTTCGGGTTGCACTTTGCACTTCCATTGTTACGGTTGGACTCTGGCTGATTCTTCGCTGAGTGACTATTTTTTGCAGTGGGCGGACTTTCTTGTGCGCTCTATCCGTTGTTTGGGCCGTGTATGCCTTCTCCTCCCATAGGTGGGTTGGCCTTCTCACTGCTTACGGGGCTACTCGTCCGTATGCCCCCCTTTATCCTGAGATGTACTTTTTTCTCTTGGGATATGGTGCTTCCAGCAAGCCTTGCACTATTCTCTAAAGAGCTCATTCGGTCCAACTGTGTGGGCCTGAGGTGGTGTCCAACAAACAGCAGATGAATGCCCAATGTATTCAAGGTATATACCTTTTTTATAAGTAGACGGGCTCTACTTGTTCGCTACTGCACCTAGCTGGGTGGTACTCATTCCTTTCGTGGCCCTTCCGCCCGGGGTGTGTTCGTGGTCTCTAGATACGTACCCATTCAGTCCTCCCGCGGCATTGTTCCCCTGCGCTAGTGGTCACATGCTCGAGAGTGCTGTTGTCTGCAGCGCCTCTCGAATTCTTCGTTGGCTCGTGCAGGACTGCGATTCCCTTGCCTGCTGCAATTTCCTCCTCTTCGGATGCAGTGTGGTATGAGTCCTTCCTCTTGGCGCCTCTGCGCTTCTGTCTGATCTGCTGCCAGGTTCGGGCTGCTATTCTCTGGAAGGTCACCCAACTTCTCTTGGGTGCTCGATTACCCAGGTCCGGAGGACCTCCGCCTTGGGTTCTCCAAGGTATTCGCCTTCTGCGAGGCGGTGGACCGGGCGTCTCTCAGTGTAGCGGGTTCTGCTTTTCAGCTGGCCTATGGCTTCCCTGTTGCCCACCCCTCCTCCTTTCGGTTGGAGGGTGTTATGCCGGCCTCTGTCTCCACTGCCTTATCTCGCCGGCTTTGTTTGGCTCCCGCTCGGTACGGATCACTCCGATGTGGCTTCCCGCCGGACTTCAGAGGCTGTTCTTTCACTGTCCTCCCCTTTGGGGAGAGCATGGTTGTTCATGTGGATGGTTCCGGTGTTCCTTTTGGCCTCGTGCTGTCTCCCTGGTTCACACTGGCTGTATTAGCTGTGTGCCTATTTACTGAGTCTACCGCGTGCTGTCCTCCCGCTGAGTGCAGATTGCATGGTCCTGCTGTAGACTTGCCTTCTTGATAACTTGGGGGGACTACCTTTTTCGATCCAGATTGTCCTTTGATCTCCCACAGCGGGGCTGTACAACGTGGTTACATCAGCATGGACTTTTGCCTGTCTTCTCCTGGTATCTGGCGGATCCTTTGGGTTCTTTCCATCTGTCCTCTGCTCCCCCACTCGGGTGGATACGGGACAACGTTGTTCGAGGGCCGACGGGGCTAGTTTTGTCGACCCTTCTGCCCGTGTTACTGGTCTGCGCCTGATCACATTGGGTTTTCGCCCGCTTGCCAGGCGACTCCAGCGGGTTCGCTACTGTCCACTCCTGGCTGTGTTTCGTCCAGGATCTGTCGTAAGGCTTAGGGTTTTTTGTATGGGGTTCTGTGGGAAGCTGTGCATTCCCCACTCTGAATTTCTCTCCCCATGGTTCTGTCGTTTACTTGGGGTGTCAAGTGTTGGCGCTGTTCTTCCTCTTCCAGCGTTCCCGGCCCTCTGGGCCTGCCAAGACCTTCTTCCTCGGAGTGGCTCTTTGGTTCCTCTGTACTGTCCTTCGGTACCGCCCTGGGACTATATACTGAGCTCTCGGCGCTCCAATCTTGTCCTTGGGGCCGTTACAGAGGTTCTCTCTACCCCTTCTGTCCGGTACGGTTGTGTTCTGTATCAGTCGTGTCTCTGACGGGTGCCGGAATGGCCCTTTTTTTGTTACGAGCCTTCTGTCTTTTCCAGGACAGGGCTGTTCTACATCCCGTTTTTCTTCGTTCCTTCCTTCCTTCCTTCCTTCTGAAGGTGGTGTTTGCCTTTCGCTTCAACACCTCACCTATTTGGACGTTGTTTGGGCCTTGCCGTTTTTTTACTTGGAGATCTCCGACTCTTGTAGATGTTCGGCCTCTTGGGTTTCCAGGAGGTCTGTGCATAGGGTTGACGGACTCCAGGGTGGTTGTCCTCCGCTTGCTCAGATTGGCTATTGCTGAGGTTTCCGCACCTAGGGCAGGATTCTGTCTTGGTGTCACCGTTCATTTCACCAGAGCGGTCGGTGCCTCCTGGGCCGGAGGCATTGGGCTTCGGCCATGCATTTGGGCAAGGCGGCCACAGGTCTACCTTGCACGCCTTGACAAGTTCTACAGGGTGCATACTCTGACTTTGGCAGATGCTGCCTGCCCCGCCTGGGTTTGCGGGCGGCGGTTCATTGATGCCTTTCGGGTGCTTCACCTTGGTGCTGTGGTCCCTCCCCCTTTTGGACTGCTTTTGAACGTCCCAAGGTCTTCTGTGTCCCCCAAGGAAACTGGGCGAGAAAACGAGATTTTTGTATAACTTACCAGTAAAATCTCTTTCTCGCTCTTTCCTTGGGGGACACAGCACCCACCCATTCATTGTTTTTCTCTGTACAGTTTCCGAGTTTTTTGTTACCCATTGGGTAGTTGGCTTGTTGGTTCCTTGTTGGGCTTTGCCTTTTCTCACTGCTTGGACACGCAACTGGCAGTCTCTCTCTCCAGGCTGAGGGTATAGCTGTGGAGGAGGGGCTTAACAGTTTTCACTTAGTGTCACGCCTCCTATGGAGATGAGCTATACCCAAGGTCTTCTGTGTCCCCCAAGGAAAGAGCGAGAAAGAGATTTTACTGGTAAGTTATACAAAAATCTCGTTTTTTCTCCTGTTCAAAAGCATTGCCCTAGTGTGATAAATGGAAATTAGATGGTGATCACCATTAGGAAAAATGACTGATGTGAGTGGTGATCTCTGTACAACACTGTTGCTGCACAGAATAAATAATTAATAGATGCCAACTCATTTCATTGTCAAACTTCTCACATAATTCAAATCTAACTAGATCTTTGCTTACAGTAGTTTTGGCCCAGCCCTAGACATATTTGGTGTCATTATTTAAGACCATTTTAGACACCGGTCTTAATCCCCCTATGCTGGCGCTTGATGTGCATAAGTTATGTAGTTATCTACATAACTTGAACGCATCCCCCACTGGTGTACAATCTGTGTAAATCTACGCCAGATCAAAAACTGCCATAGAAAATGATAACTTAGACGGGCATGCTGGCCCGCCCTCTTCCACGCCCGCGTCCGTTCACCCTCCTTTTAGAATTAGCGTATGTGGCTTGGAAGGGGAAGAAGTCAAATTTTGCCACAGATCACCTCTGTGACAAAATCGGTGCTAAATATACACCAAAAAGTGACGTATATTTGGTCATAAATGACCTTTATTGTTTCTTTGTACTTCACAATAGTTTTTCTCATTCTGTTTCAGGTATTCGGCCCCACTTTATGTTGATATTACAAAAACAGTTGTAAAAGAAGGGGAAGAACAGATTCAAACTCAGCATCAAAAGACATTCATTGGGAAAATCCCAATAATGTTGCGTTCAACATACTGTCTTTTAAATGGCCTCACCGATCGTGATCTTTGTGAGTTAAATGAATGCCCACTGGATCCTGGGGGTTACTTTATTATCAATGGATCTGAGAAGGTACTTATCTCTCTTTCTATGCCACTGTGGTCATTATCATTGTACACTAACATTTATGTATATTTTTTACGCTGGGTACGGAGGGAGAAGTCAGTCAGCCAAGCTGGGCAGGGAGTATCAGGAAGGGAGCTGTCTAGTGGACACGTACCCCTGTAATTTATTAATCTAAAGCCTCATGCACAAGGCTGTTGTTTTGGTCCGCATCCGAGCCGCAGTTTTTGCTGAGCCGCAGATCCGTTCACTTAAAAAAAAAAAAAAAATATATATATATATATATATATATATATATATATATATATATATATATATATATATATATATATATATATATTATATATATTTTTTTTCTCTATCTATCCATCCTGTCTTATTCTTGTCCGCGTTTGCGGACAAGAATAGACAGTTTTATTAAAGGCTGTCCGTGCCGTTCCGCACCATCCGCGATTTGCGGTTTTCTGGGAATTATGAAAATGCTTAAATATTGCTTCATTATAAATATATTATGAAATACCTTTCATTAATTATAATGGCTCGTTATGTTTGGGGAGCAATAATTAGGGAAAATAAAATGTCCGCTGTCCTAACTACACAGGAGGATAAGTTAAAAAGCTGCACCATCTTCCTCTTACTTGTCGGGGATTATGATCCTAAATGAATCTCTATAGGAATGGAGTTTATTAGGAGACATGAAGTACAGAGAGGATAATGGGGGGTATAGATAATAAGCAGCAGCTCTTGTATGCAGTCTCCATTACCACAGTCTGTCCTGTCTGTCCTCTCTATACTTCATTATCTCAATTCCTACAGAGATTCAGCTGAATATCTGTATTCAGGATCTAATTCCTGACAAGTAGAGCAGAGAGGAGGATGGGGCAGCTCTTTACCTCAGTGTTTTAAAGTAACTTAGGTTCTGTGTACACTAATAGGAAGGCGGCCATTTTATTTCTCCTAATGATTGCTCCCTAGACAAAATGAACCATTATAGCTAATGAAATGTATTTGGGAATATGTTTATACTAAAGTAATTTATTTTCTTAATTCCCAGAGAACCCCTTTAATGGTTTTGGTGCATCTTCTGACTTCCTCCTCTAAGTTTATGCTCGCTAAATATTAGACAGCATTAATAAATTTACCCCATAGCTCATTGTAATAAGGGAGCCTCTTGGTGTTTATGGTGCCCTAACCAAGAAAGTATGACATGTTCCCTTTAAGTCGCTGAGAGTTTCAGAAGATGTTGCCCAGTATGTGTGCAGTACCTCTGGTCACTTTCCAGACTTCTTTCATGTGGTAACACCTATCTTCCTTTCTCCTTAATGTAGGTCTTAATTGCACAAGAAAAAATGGCAACAAACACAGTATATGTGTTTGCGAAGAAAGATTCAAAATATGCATACACTGCAGAATGTAGGTCTTGTCTGGAGAATTCATCAAGACCAACAAGTTCTATATGGGTCAGCATGCTGGCAAGAGGAGGCCAGGTATGGAGGATCTGATTTCTCACTCAGTTTGTCTAGCTTTGTAATAACCCTAATGACTTAGGTTATCAAAACTTCAGATATATTGTGAACCTAGTAACTCCAACTGTTGGTATTTAGTGTCAAGCGAACAGAGCTTCGGATCATAGATCCAAAGTTGCTTTGGTCAAAAATTTGTTTGACTGCTGTACGGAGATTTGTCTCCGTACAGTATTTGAATGTATGGGCTTCTGCGAGGTGAAGTGTATTATCACTGAAGTCTCGCGGGACTTCGGAAAATAACTTTGATTTTTAAACTTTAAAACATGGCTCCGAAGTCTGCTTCAGTACCGAGGTACCAGTCTGTACTGAAGCCAACTTCGGATCCATGTTTTGAAGTTTTAAAAATTGGTTAGTTATTCACCGCAGTCTCGCTAGACTTCAGTGATAATTTACTTCACCTCACCAGAGCCCTTACATTCAAATACTGTATGGAGACTGGTCTTCATACAGCATTAAAACAAAAATTGGAGTGAATAGCCTTCGAATCTAGGAGCCAAAGCTGGATTCGCTCAACAATATTGCAAGCTTGTGATAGAAGTTCAGTGAGCCTTATATCCCATAATGCTGATGGCTGCTGCACCTCAGTTTGATATAAACATATTTTACCACTGAATAGTCCTAACAATAATAATCTTTATCTAGCGCCAACATATTCCGCAGCGCTTTACAGTTCAGGCGTTCATGTACAAACATTCATAAATAACGTAGCAACAGACAAGTCCATAATTAGAACAGGAGAAATGAGGGCCCTGCTCACAAGAGCTTACAATCTGAGGGGAAAGGGGTAGACACAAAAGGTAAAAGTGATGGTTTTGTACAATGGTCCAGCCATCTTGGGAAAATAGGGGAGCAGATATAAAGCTGCATGAGCCAGTCACCAGTCCTAGAAAACAGTCTAGGATAGATTGAAAGGCGATTCCCTTAAAGGGGTTGTCTCGCTTCAGTAAGTGGCATTATCATGTTAATGATATTATGATATGTATTATCCATATTGCCTCCTTTGCAGGCTGGATTCATTTTTACCATCACATTATACACTGCTTGTTTCCATGGATATGACCACCCTGCAATCTATCAGTGCTGGTCGTGCTTGCACAATATAGGAAGAAGCACTAGCCTATGTGCGCTCCCATGGTCCCATGCAAGCACGACCACCACTGATGGATTGCAGAGTGGTCTGTAACCATGGAAACGAGCAGTGTATAATGTGATGGGGGAAAAATGTATCCAGCAAATGAGGCAACATGGATAATACATTAGTAAGTGGCTTGTATTAACTTTCTCTACATGATTGATAAATGTCACTTACTGAAGTGAGGCAACCCCTTTAAACACAAAGAAGTAAGTGGAATGGTTTTCACTTGTTGCACCAAATTTCCACACCAACTCTGTCTTCCAAGTTAATGATATCCAGTGCCTTGGAACACCTGTGTGCTGCACCACTGTGCTCAAGCTCCGAGCTGGGCTCTGTAGTTTCACATGACTTGCATTTGATGTGAGCCTTTTCTTGTATACTACAACTTAAGGGGGTTGTCTCATCATAGACAATGGGGGCATTTCGCTAGGATATGCCCCCGTTGTCTTATAGGTGCTCTGCGACCCACACAGATATAGAGAACTGAGTCCTGTAAGCTAAGGAGGGTGCATGCGCAGCCGCCCTCCATTCATATTCTATGTGGCCGGGGAAAATGGCCAAGCGCTGGCTTGGCTATTTCCATCGAGCCCATAGAAGTGAATAGGAGCGGTGGCCTGTCATGCACGATGCGCTCCCATTCACTTCTATGGGGAGCCGGGTTGGTGGTGGCAGGAATGGAGTCCTCCAGCCACCACCTTTCAGAGCTCTGTTCCGGATATAGGCGCTGGTCCCAGCGGTGGGACCCAAACCTATAAGACAATTGGGGGCATATTCTAGCGATATGCCCCCATTGTCGATGATGAGGCAACCCCTTTAAAGGGAACCTGTCACCGGGATTTTGTGTATAGAGCTGCGGATATGGGTTGCTAGATGGCCGCCAGCACATCTGCAATACCCAGTCTCCATAGCTCTGTGTGCTTTTATTGCTCACCATTGACTTTAGGAGTTAAGAAAATAACTAAGCAAGCATGCTTAGCTATTTCCAGAACTCTCATAGAAGTGAATGGAGAGCACACCGCGCATGTGTTGCCACCTCTCCATTCACCTCCTATGGGATTTCTAAAAATGGCGCTCGGCTATCTTCAAAACTCCTGTAGAAGTGAATAGAGCGTGGATGCACTTGCCCTCGTTCTCCTTTTTGGGGTCCCATTCTGGAGATGGTTGTGGGTCCCACCTCCTGTGACCCACACTTATCTGACGTTGGCATATCCTAGAAATATGCCATCAATGTCTGAGCTGAGGCAACCCCTGTAATGGCAAAATACATAGTGCAACACAACTAAGGATGGTAACTTTGTGTATATTAAAGAAACATTTACAAAGGTTTAAAGGACATGTATTGTTTCTTGCGGCATGCATAGCAATCATCCTGACCCTGGGATTTACCTTTCTCCAGCTTTGTCCGGTGCTACGCAATTGCCTTTTTTTTTTCTTCCCACAGCAGTGGAAGACAACCTGTGGATGTGCAAAAAACTATATTTTTTTTTTTTTTGCAGCCTGAACAATTCTGATAGCATCTACTGGGCTTTGAGCCCCCAGTAAAATCTTAGCTCTCAGATTAAATGGTTTGGCTGTGATTCAGTTATTTTATAATGTTCCTCAATTATAAATATGAATTACTTTCCATTTTGTTTTAGGATGTCCAATCCATTATGTTGCTTGAAGTATAACTTACTAGAGATACATTTGTTTTACTACAATTTTGCTATAATAAAGTTTTTGTCTGTGTCTTCATTAGGGTGCAAAGAAAAGTGCCATTGGCCAACGTATTGTTGCAACGTTGCCTTATATCAAACAAGAAGTGCCGATCATCATTGTGTTTCGAGCTTTGGGGTTTGTGTCTGATAGAGACATTCTGGAACATATAATCTATGATTTTGAAGATCCAGAAATGATGGAAATGGTAAATTGAATATTCTTAATTTTATGACTTGTATGTAAGGCTACATGGACACGACCATGCCGTTTTGCAAAAAAACGGAAGCCACCCATGTGCCTTCCGCAATTTGCGGAATAGGGCGGCTCATTGTAGACATGCCTATTCTTGTCCGTAAAACGGCCAAGAAATAGGACATGTTTATATATTTTTTTTTTTGCGGGGCCTCGGAATGGAGCAACTTTTGTGGCCCCGTTGAAGTGAATGGGTCAGCACCCGACCCGAAAAAAAACAGTCATGTGCATGAGGCCTAAGGCAGTTATATATTCTGTTTTTTGGCGCTCTCAGGGCCAGATTATGCCATGCTTTTCGCTGTAACATTTTATTTTCAATAAGGGGTATTCTGGTTAAAGTGCGTTATCCCTTATCCACTAGATAAGATGCATCTGTTAGATTGGTAGGGGTCGTAATACTGGGACCCCTGTGAATCATGAACAGGGGCCGTATGTTGGAGCAGTGGTCAAGCATGCCCACCACCCCTTCATTCAAAGTCTGAACTATATTATCAGGTTAAATGCTCTGGGTGAGTAGAGCAGTTAAATAAAAGTATATTTCATGATTTAATACCATTTATATAAATAGGTTATTAGTAAGAAGGGTGTTACTATTTTGTATTATAAGGTGGCGTTCAAATGGCGCAAAATTTTGCCATGGTCTGGCAACAGCCGTGGGGTGTCTGCCTCCCATTGTTTTCAATGGGAGGCAGTGCTGCAGTTCGTGCAGCCAATGGCGTAAAGCTGTGAACACGCCAAGGCAGTATCCTTACGGTATGTTCAAATCGATTTTACCCCCTCCAAATATGGATCATAATTCTAATGTATGCCAATTTGTTTATTTACTTGCTGTTTAAATTGGCAGATGCAAGCTTCTGGAATATGTGGACATCATGGGTGTGTGTGTCCAAAACGTGCTGAATAATTCATGTAGTCTTGACAAGCCTTGTTACATGCAGCCAGGACTTGCTCTGAATCTGTCACTATAGACATCCCACTAGCTTCTCCCTGCCACAACTATGCAGAGACCTGTCAATCAAGCTGAACCGAACAGAGGTTCCCAGAACGCTATCTTCCCTGCTTTCTTTAAAAGGTGCAGAAGTTCAGAGTAAGGCCGAATGCACACGGCCGTGAGCGGTCCATGGAACCGCGGCCTGGATTCCTGCTGAGTGCAGGAGCGCACGGCGTCATTGGTTGCTATGACGCCATGCGCTGCCGCCGCCGCAATACAGTAATAAACTGGTATGATGTTGTGGGGAAGGATGAATCTCTCTCAGCGTCCCTCTTTTAAAGGGCTTTTTTTTTATACATATATATATTATTTATTTTTTTGTAATAGGTAAAGCCTTCCCTCGATGAAGCCTTTGTTATCCAAGAACAGAATGTGGCTCTGAACTTCATTGGTTCAAGAGGAGCAAAGCCTGGTGTCACCAAGGAGAAAAGAATCAAATATGCCAAGGAAGTTCTGCAGAAAGAAATGCTTCCACATGTCGGTGTCAGTGACTTCTGTGAAACCAAAAAAGCCTATTTTTTGGGGTAAGGTTTGAATAAGAATTATTCAATTGTGTTGTTATACTACTTACTAGTGTTTGTGCGCTTTCTTTCATAATATCTTTTATGGTTTGTATTTAAGATACATGGTTCATCGGCTGCTTATTGCAGCTCTTGGAAGGAGAGAGCTAGATGACAGAGATCATTATGGAAATAAGAGGCTGGATCTTGCAGGACCTCTGCTAGCATTCCTCTTTAGGGGGTAAGGTTTTAGTAGCTTTCTAACAGAACTCCTTTTAGTGTTTTCTGAATCTTCCATAATATAACTTTTTTTTTTTTTTTTTTTTTTTTCCTCCTCCTCCTATCATAGAATGTTTAAGAACCTGTTAAAAGAAGTAAGGATTTATGCACAGAAATTTATTGACCGAGGAAAAGATTTTAATTTGGAGTTGGCGATTAAGACCCGTATAATTTCAGATGGTTTGAAATACTCTCTAGCTACTGGTAATTGGGGTGACCAAAAGAAAGCTCATCAAGCTAGAGCTGGTGTATCTCAGGTAAGTCTGCAGTTTTTGTATTATAGTTTTGGTACAACTCTCATTCTAGTGTAAAATATTCTTAATCTTAAAGTGCAAACATCAGCAGTGATGTCCGATAGTTTAATATGAGTACTTCATGTTTACACGCAGGTCCGCTGACCTGTGTGCCAGTGCTACGCTTAGAACATGGCTGCTAATTGAGGATCCTGTCCATCAGTGGCCTCCATTCATTTACACTGAACATGGACTGCGCATGTGCTAGTTCCCCTGTCTCCAGTATGTGAATGGAGGCTGCTGATGGACTAGATCCTTCATCAGTGGCCATTGACTTGTATGTAAATAGGAATTTATTCTTATTGAACTCGGACATTAGTGCCAATAATTTAATAATTATAACTAATTGCGTGCTTCTAATAGTGGATTATCTATTTTGTATAGGAGTTTTATCTCTTCGAGCTGACTTCTGCAGAATGACAATATTTAGCATTTAAGTTTTAACAGCCCACAATTCTACAAATTGTTTTCTATGGCTATTGAGTAAAAAAAAAAAAAAACACCCTTTTCTGGCAGAAGTTCCCTTTTTACCTTGGAGATAAAAAAATAAATAAAGATCATACAGCCTAAGAACAGGTGTTTATTTTTTAGACTGTTTACTGATGATACGTTTGGCTCTTACCATGCCAGTGTACACAATGCCACCATGAAAGTTGTGGCAGTACATCTCAAAACAAAGAACCACAGTGGACAATATCCATTAGTTACCCTAATACAACTATAGCAAGGAGGCTGTGACTGGGCAAACAATGAAAGAGCTTTTCTCTTAAAGAACCCTACAAGGCTAGCATTGTACAGTAGGTGTGCCCTGCTTTATTTCCAGATAAAAGATCAACGTTTCATGCCAGCCATCTCAATCACTACTGTATGTAGACTGAAGTGTGGTTTAGTCTACTTTCACACTGGCGTTTTGGCTTTCCGTTTGAGATCTGTTCCGCTTTGAACCGTTTGCGAGAGCCCTGATCAGTATGCATTCTGAATGAATAAGGATTTGCTCAGAATGCATCAGTTTAGTCTCCATTCCGCTTTGTGTCTGTCTGATGAAACTGAGCCAAATGGATCGGTCCTGACACCCAATGTAAGTCAATAGGGACGGATCAGTTTTCACTGGCACAATAGAAAACTAATCTGTCCTCCATTGATATTCGGTGGTGTTCAAGACGGATCCATCTTGGCTTTGAACAGATCTGAACAGATCCACACAAAACGCGAGTGTGAAAGTAGCTTTAGATGCAGCTAGACTTTCCTTCTACTATTATAGATTTGTTATCCTCCAGGAATGTTCTGTGTTTTTCTGTATCTTTCAGCAAATGCAGAATTAAGCCAAACAAATTTTCTTAAATTTTTATAGGTGTTGAACCGACTGACTTTTGCATCAACCCTTTCTCACTTGCGGAGATTGAACTCTCCTATTGGTAGAGATGGTAAGCTTGCCAAGCCCAGGCAATTGCATAACACTCTGTGGGGTATGGTGTGTCCTGCCGAGACTCCTGAGGTAAGGCTTCAGGCACAGTTAAAACAAACTTGGAATTTGTCTTTATTTGTATCATTTACACCGAACAAAGTGCAATTTTTTTTTAAATCTATGAACGTGTGAAATCCAAAACTGCATGCCAACGTTGTTGCATTTTAAAAACGAAATGAACCGCTTTGACTTTTCACAGCAATTCATCTGTTTTGTTTGCGCATTTGCCTATGAAAGTTCTTGGAGCAAGATTAATAGTAAATGGTGCCACTTCCAGGCAGATGTACCGTATATTTACCTACGTGCTGGTTGCTGCAGCCAATTCATATTTTTGTGGCCACAAAAAGGCTGGATCATCAGAATTTTAGTGACCGAAAAGTGTCCACTATTTAAATTGAAGGTGTTCAGTAGGAATGAGCGAATCGACTTCAGATGACACATCCAAAGTCTATTCACATAAAACTTGGTTTCAATACTGTACAGAGCGAGCGTACCACTTGGAACTGAACGCGAGTTCGGAAAATAGTTTTTTACAGTATAATTCAATTTCTGAAGTTATTATTCAAAGTCTTACAAGACTTTGCAAAGTAATAACTTCAGCTCATTGGAGACAATACATTCTAATACTGTATGGAGCGCTCGCTCTGTACAGTATTAAAACAAAGTTTTATGCAAATCTGCTTTGGATGTTTCATCCGAAGTCGATTCGCTCATTCCTAGTGTTCAGACTTAATAATTTGACGTTACCACTTTTTAGTCATGGCTGTAATGGCTTTAATTGTGTATTACTATAGAAAGAACACTTGCATGTGATTGATTGTACTACTTTTTGCTTTCACAGGGTCACGCTGTGGGACTTGTGAAAAATTTGGCTTTGATGGCTTATATTTCTGTTGGGTCTCAACCGTCTCCAATTTTGGAGTTCTTGGAAGAATGGAGTATGGAAAACCTTGAAGAAATCTCCCCAGCAGCAATTGCAGAGTGAGTGTACTGTATGCAGCATGTAACACTATGTACATGTGGAAAGTGTCCCCTGGAAACTTTACTAATGTTCAGAGCAGTCAGACCAAGTTTATTTACATGGTCTTGGAGAAGACCCCCAACCTCCTGATACTTGAGGATTGCCGGGATAAGTCTTGTAAATATGTAGTGGATATTTTGATATTTTAAGTTATTCCAATATTTTTTTTAATTCAGTGCCACAAAGATATTTGTTAATGGCTGCTGGGTTGGCATACATAAGGATCCAGAACAGTTGATGAATACTCTTCGAAAACTGCGTCGTCAGATGGACATCATTGTGTCTGAGGTAAATAATTTTTAATGTACCATATTTCTTGTCGCTTTACAGCTGTTAAGTTGCTTAGCACCTTGCATGCAAAAAGATCCAATAAAGCTACAAACATTTTCTTAAAGGGGTTTTCCTGGAAGATTTTATTTTTGTTTAAAAAGCAGGACCAGAAGTTGTTAGTCAGCACTATCCTTAACCGAACCACAACTCTGCTACAGTCCCTGCTGCTTTATACTTCCTTTCTTTGCTTGAAGTGGCTGAGGAGGGTCACTGCTAAGGGTACTTTCACACTTGCGTTTTTCTTTTCCGGCATAGAGTTCCGTCACAGGGGCTCTATACCGGAAAAGAAACTGATCAGTTTTATCCCCATGCATTCTGAATGGAGAGTAATCCTTTCAGTTTGCATCAGGATGTTTCAGTTCAGTCGTTTTGACTGATCAGGAAAAATATAAAACCGTAGCATGCTACGGTTTTATCTCCGTCGAAAAATACTGAAGACATGCCTGAATGCCGGATCCGGCACTTTTTCCCATAAGAATGTATTGGCGCCGGATCCGGCATTCAAAATGCCGGATCCGGCCTGCGCATGTGCAGACCGGTAAAAATGTGAAAAAATATACAAGACGGATCAGTCTGTCCGCATGACAAGCGGAGAGATGGATCCGTCCTTGCAATGCATTTGTGAGACAGATCCGGATCAGTCAGTCAGTGGCAAGATAGGCGGATCCGGCGGCCAGTTCAGACGACTGAACTGCCCGCCGGATCACAGTGCCGCAAGTGTGAAAGTAGCCTAAGGCAAGTGTTGTCGCAAACCAGCCTTCTGATGTGATGCAGTGTCCTAATAGTTCAGAAGTTGAGTTAGCCGGCTCGAGGTCAAGACACAGAACACAGCAAGATGTGTTTCTCGTAATGGCCCTTTATTGTAATGAGCAGTGCAAGTATTTATACCCAGACAAACACAAAGGTGTCCTAGATGTAGACAAGGTTTGAGTTACTATGTTTGGTTTCAGATAAGAAAATAAATGGTCAGCATAGGGGGATTTGGGGCCCACTGTGGAATTTGTACTCCTGCCTTCCAAGGCTAAATCCCCCTCTTGTGTAAGTGCAGGTTATACATAGATATAAAATGAATATGTATAGAAAAAGGACACCTTATGCTTTCCCTCACACCAGTATTTCGCGTTTCTGGTTACAGCCAGACTGCAGAGCAGTGGCGGGGCATCAGTGGAGGCAACTACCCATCTGTCTCCCTTCTGGAAAACCCTTCCTGCACTATTTGTTCTGTATTTTTTTTCCCCCCTACACGGATGCAGTTTGTTATTCTTCAGGCGCATAAAAAAAATAAAAAATCGACATCTCCTTGCATCCAGATGGCTTCCATTTTTCATACGAGCCCCATTAATTTCTATGGAGCCAGGACTGTGTTAAAAAACGCATAATATAAAACATGCTGCAAACGTTCTCTGAATGCAGAGATGATGTACCCATAGACTATAATTGGGCAAACACAGTTCAAAAGTGACTGTTTCAAGGTTTACATTTCATTTTTCTTTTTTTCCAGTTAATGCCTTCAAATCTTTATTTAAAAAAAAAAAAGTTTCACAAAAACTTATACAGTTATTAAAAAAAGTACACGGACGTACTGAAACATATGCACATCTGTCAAAAATTTAAAAAAGATAACCACATATTTTTTTTAAATATACTGCATGTCTAAACATATCCGCATGAAGTACAGCAAAAACGAGATGTGAACAGGCCCTTATATAGGTCCAAAGCTTACAGAACATTTCAAAATTATAGAGAAAGATGTGAAGCCTGTAGGTAATCAGTGTAACTCCAAATGAATCATTCACATAAAGAAACAGACAAAAGAAAAATGTTAATTGAGCCCGATTGACGAAACACACATGGAAGGATAGGGAAGGTAGAAGCAGTGAGAAGGTAAAAAAATAATCCAGTAAGTAACAAATCTCCAGAATAGTCAACAGATGATTTATATCAAAGTACAATATAAAAATAAAACACCCAGAGAGAGCATAAGGACAAGGTTCCAGAGAACGTGTTCTGAAGGTATACGACTGTGTCAAGTGACTGTACAGTGTTTGATATTATGTCCATTTTTAGGAAGATTAAAATGTAAAAGGGGTAGGATCTACCGATACATACTGATCTACATAATGTTACCTTCTTCAGGTGTCTATGATCAGAGACATAAGAGAGCGAGAGATAAGGATCTACACAGATGCTGGCAGGATTTGCAGACCGTTGCTGATAGTGGAAAAGCAGAAGTTGCTACTGAAAAGGAGACATATTGACCAGCTAAAAGAGAGGGAGTACAATAATTACAGGTGAGATTCGGACAATACTCTTTGGGACTTTTTGTGTATATGTATAATTAATATATTATTTTCAAGAAAAATGGCGGCACTGGTGTTCTAGAATGCAGAGAATAGGGTGCACGTCCCAAGGGGAATAGGCTTCTTACCCCAATGTATAAATCCGGAAAAACGAGCGGCACTCCGATAGATGAAAAAATAAGTGAACCTTTATGCACCCATTTTTTTTTCATCTATCGGAGTGACGCTCGTTTTTCCAGATAGATAGATATTATATTTCTCACTCTCCAAATAACGAGGCAGCACTTCCAGCTTTCGGTGACAGGGTGAAGATCCCAGCAACGTTTCGCCTTTATCAAGCTATACAATAGTGCTTACATGATCTTCAGTAACAACATCACATGACAGTCAGTGACTAATACATATTCGTGTTGCTTCCATAGCTGTTACATAAAATACAACTGCAAAATTCATATTATCTGTGCTCATACCTCAGTGTAAAACAATATACAATAAAGTACAACAGTAGAAAAAGGTAAAAAGTGACCCTTGACCATAAACAGTGTGATGTCAAGGGTCATATATAAAGTGCAGCAAGGGCTCAGTACATAAAGGGATAAAATTTCTCCATAATAATGCAGCTGCATCGTATCAAAATTAAAATAGGACCTACTACCCATGGACCTGCCGAGGCGGCCAGTGTTGGCGTTCACCCCTACACACCACATTGGTGTATATTAAAACAAAGTTTAAAATATAGATAGATTTTATTTTATTTCTAATTTCCTCCCTTTTGTGTAGTTGGCAGGACCTTGTAGCAAGTGGTGTTGTGGAATATATAGATACCCTTGAAGAGGAGACTGTCATGCTTGCTATGGCACCAGATGACTTGCAAGAAAAGGGTGTTGCATATTGTTCAACCTATACACATTGTGAAATTCATCCTTCTATGATCCTAGGAGTCTGTGCATCAATTATACCATTCCCTGATCATAACCAGGTACTTCATTGTTTTAAAGTTTATTATTTAGCCCCTTACCAGTCATTGATGGGCTCCTTTATCTGTGCACTTTGATACATAGAATACACTGATTATTTTAGAATAGGCAGTGTGTCATGGGACCAGGATCTTTTGAACATACCATTGTAAGGAACCTCATTGAAGCATGTCGGCAACATAGTTCATTCTAGTTTTTAGTTAGCTTACCTACCTTTTAGGAATAAAATAATAAAACGAAGGTATGCTCACTGTTCCACACCCCATCCATTCCAGCACTACTACTCCGATCCCGCCAGGGTTTGTTCTTGTGACTGTAGTGCCTGTTTCCCTTACATGACCGGTGCAGCCTGTCACTGGCCTGAGAGGCCTTGTGCTGTATACTATTGGCTCTAACAGTCAGTGTAACGACTTCACTGCCTTTTTTCACCCTCAGGGATCTGCAGTGTAGCTTGAAGTTTGATCTTTCATTTGGATGAGTGGTGAGCCTTTTCATGCATTAAGCGCCCTAATGATTCTGTATATCTCTGCAGTCACCTAGGAACACTTACCAGTCTGCTATGGGTAAACAAGCCATGGGTGTTTACATCACAAATTTCCACGTAAGGATGGATACACTGGCTCATGTCCTATATTACCCTCAAAAACCATTGGTGACTACACGGTCAATGGAGTACTTGCGATTCAGAGAATTACCTGCTGGTAAGTTATTAGGTGATTGTATTCTGAATGGTACTATGATATAGATAACTACACAATGACTAATTACCAGCTTCCCTCAGGGCTAAATGCTTACGACTTATCTGCTTTATGGTGCTTGTCTTGCTGTATCGCACTTTCTCTTATCAGATGTGAGCATTAGTCTTAATACTAGCTACTGGTGGGGTATACAGGAGTTGTCACCATTTAAGAAATGTCTGCCCGAAACTGAGGAAACGAATCGTCACCCATCTAGATTCCACTGAATCAAAAGCTTTGGCCTGGTCGATTAAAACCAAAGTGCATGTACCACAGTTATGAGAGAGTGGTTTAAAGATCTATGCAAATAATATCCCTACTTGCAGTAATGGTGCATGTGCGCAACTCCCACAGTCTTGCGTTACTAGCGGTGATGTTCATTCGGAAGAGGCATAGCGTAGCGAGCTACATGGCTTCTGCATCTCGCATGCTGCAGAAACATTGTTTGCTAAGCTCTGCATCTTCTGTAACTTCCCTTCACTTCTATGGTAGTTATTGAAACATTGTAGTAAAGTAAGTTTGACTATTCCTGTAAACTCCTTCACCTCTCAAACCTGGATGCGACGGCCTGCGGGACAGGCTTCGGGTCCCCTGTTTACAGTGGTCTGTTCTGTAAATAAACCATAAGTGTCTGAGATGAGAGAACCCTATTACAGCACTATACACTTTTTTTTTTTTTTTTTTTTTTTTTTTTTTTTTTTCCTGTTAATTTCATAGATGGTATATTGCACGGGTGATAGATTTATTGAATACTGTTTATTTTGAACCCTAGGGATCAATTCTATTGTGGCTATTGCCTCATATACTGGGTATAACCAGGAGGACTCTGTTATCATGAACCGCTCTGCTGTGGACAGAGGCTTTTTCCGGTAAGTTTGTTTTCAATTTACTTTAAGGGTAGAAAATGTGGATTACTATAAATTATCCAGAAGTCTAAGCCGGTGTCTCGCTAAGCTATTTGTGGCTCATAGAAGCTGTGAGTAGTGGAAAAACCTTCTGTTCTCAGAATTTGTAGCAGAAAACGTTTAACTGCTTTGCTTCCCTTATACCAAACCTCCCAGGATAAGCAATGGCTACATGGGGTGCAGGCACTGTTACCCAGTAATACATGGAGCTTGATAAACTGGGCACCCTGTTAAAGATGACCTTACCACTTGTTGACACTGGTCTTCCAAGTAACTCCTGACCGTCTTCTGGAGAAGGCTTCCTGGAAAACCATGATTAGAACAATTGGTTAAGGGTAAATTCACACAACAATCAAAAGTTGTGTAATGACATGTTTTGTTTAACCGCCGTCACACAGCCCTTTTTCAGAACCGTTGCAGTCTATGGGTCTATTTACTTCTGTTTTTTAAGAACCTGTGAATAAAGGCTGTCGAAAATGGGCAAAATATGACTTATTATTATTATTATTATTATTTCCATGACAAAACTGTTGTGGTTTTGTTTTTCCAGTTGTATGAATGTAGCCTTAGATGGGTTATCCAACGTCTCAGACAAGCCCCTCCAAGTAATATACTTACCCCGCTTTCTGTGCTTCTCTCTGTACACGGATGCTAGGGAAGCTCATCCCCGTGCCCTCCCCGCCTGCCATTGGCTGCTCTTATCCGTGTACAGGTTGAAGGAGGAGCGGGGTAAGTATATATTCTGTGAGGGGCCCAGCACATTAAGGGGGGGCTGTTGGAGACGTTGGATAACCCCTTTAATCAGAAAACTGTTTTGAAGAAAGCATGATCACTGCTGTCCCTGTGTGTGCATATTGGTGAATTCATTATTTCAATGGTGTATTATTCTTATACAATTTTTGCAGGTCTGTTTTCTATCGATCTTACAAAGAGCAGGAGTCCAAAAAAGGATTTGACCAAGAAGAAGTTTTTGAGAAACCTACCCGTGAGACATGCCAGGGTAAGGAGAGAGTAAAGTGCACCTACTTTCATTTCTCCAGATGTAGTAGACTTTTGGTTGTATTGGAATAATATTTAAGTTAAAGTGTATGTACACTTATTATTCCTGTGCGTCTTTAATAATGGTTGCCTTTCAAGTAAAAACAGTATTTGTGCAGGGCACTGCCAGCACACAACATTCTACATGGGTAGTCAAGCTAAAATAGGGGCACTTTCGCTTCTCCTTATGTGAATGGGAAATCTGGTTTACGTTTACCTATGCAGAGACAGATCCTGCTGCCCCATCTGCATTTTGAGAACGCTTTGCTTATAGAATCCTATTTAAAACACTAAAGTTGACATTTTTACAAGGTATTAAACTTTTGCCTTTTGTTGTTTGTGCTTTTTTAATTTAATTTCCTATAGGCATGAGGCACGCCATCTACGACAAGTTGGATGACGATGGTTTGATAGCACCTGGTGTTAGAGTTTCAGGAGACGATGTAATCATTGGTAAAACGGTGACATTGGCTGAAAATGATGATGAACTAGAAAGTACCAATCGACGGTACACAAAGAGAGACAGCAGCACTTTTCTGCGTACCAGTGAAACTGGCATTGTGGATCAAGTCATGGTTACCCTTAATCAAGAAGGATACAAGTTTTGCAAAATCAGGGTAAGCCCATTACATCTAAGCATAATTTATAGACCGGACATTGAGGCACCTAGTATACGTTTTAATCAAAACGCATAGGCCCACTCACGACATGATGGCCTCTTTCATGTGGGTCTCAGAGTAATTTAGCGCAGCACTGCATTGTCGCAGAATTACTTACAGCAGCTGCAGGTAGCAAAAACCAGCAACCCAATAGCTCCCCTACTGTCATGCTAAGCCTCCTTGACACTGGACTCCTCCAGCAACTTCACAATGTACTGGGATCTCAAAAGCTTAGCTTTCCATGTGCATAATATTTATGTGTAATCAAAGTCTTTTTCTTTGCAGTTTGGTGTATTTCTAATCTTATTGTGCCTTATGCATAATGTTGGGGATAATAACTTGGTCAGGTTTGAAGGATAATCCTTTAGCGACAGAATGATCAGTGGATCTGTGGCTAGCATTAGATCTGCACGGTCATCAAACTGAAAGACTTGAAGAGATTATGCAATTAGAAGTTGGCAGATGTAGTTTTAAAGGGGGTTTGCTGGAATGAAATATGGGCTGCCTATATTCAGGATAGACTGATCAACGTTTGTATAATGTATTTGAACCATGTTTTTCCCTTGCCCTAGGTGCGGTCAGTTCGAATTCCTCAAATTGGAGACAAGTTTGCTAGTCGACATGGGCAGAAAGGAACCTGTGGAATTCAGTACAGGCAGGAGGTATGTAGTTTTAATATTTTATTTTTTATATTTGCTCTATTAAATGTCAGGGTTATAGTTGAAATATTATCGCACAATAGTATATTAGTAAGTTTCCAGTTTCTTAGATTTGTATTGTCCTCAAGACTCTAGCATTGCTGCTTCTGTTTTTTTTTTTTTTTTTTTTTTATGTCCACTTCCCTGATAGAAGCAAGTACAAATTTCACCATGTACATTCATCGCCACATAACTGGCGTTCTTAGCAGTTTGTACATTGATGGAACTGGAGACTTGGAGTCATATACCTACAATGTTAGGCCTCTTTCACACTACAGTTTTTTGCGTTCCGTATACGGTCCGTTTTTTGCGTTCCGTATACGGTCCGTATACGGAACCATTCATTTCAATGGTTCCGCAAAAAAACGGAATGTGTTCCGTATGCATTCCGTTTCCGTATTTCCGTTTTTCCGTTCCGTTGAAAAGATAGAACATGTCCTATATTTGGCCGAGAATCACAGTCCGTGGCTCCATTCAAGTCAATGGGGCCGCAAAAAAAACGGAACACATACGGAAATGCATCCGTATGTCTTCCGTATCCGTTCCGTTTTTTGCGGAACCATCAATTGAAAATGTTATGCCCAGCCCAATTTTTAATATGAAATTACTGTATACTGTATTTGCCATACGGAAAAACGGAACAACGGAACGGAAACGGAACCACAACGGAAGCAAAAAACGGAACAACGGATCCGTGAAAAACGGAACGCAAAACACTGAATGCAACATACTGTAGTGTGAAAGAGGCCTTATTCTGTCTACATGTTATTTGTCTTAGTCGTGTTAATATGTTTATTTCTTCATCTTAGGACATGCCTTTTACTTGTGAAGGTATAACGCCAGATATAATCATCAATCCTCATGCCATCCCTTCTCGTATGACTATTGGTCACTTGATTGAATGTCTTCAAGGGAAGGTAAAGAACAAACCTTAAAGGGGTTGTTCAGGATTTTTATATTGATGACTTATCCTCAGAATAGGTCGTCAAGATCTGATTGGTGGGGGTCTGTCTCCCAGGGTACCTGCCCATCAGCTGTTTGAAGAGGCCATGCTGCTTCAGTGATCACTGCAGCCTTTTGATAGGCCATTGATGTCACATGGCCTAGGGGCGCCTCTGTCCCATTCTGGTGAATGGGCTGGAGCTGTAATACCAAGCATAGCCAAGCTGTGCTTGGTAAGCTGCGAGGAGGAGACTGCACATCAGAGCACAAAGACCTCTTCAAACAACCAGGTGCCCTAGTCTGACCCTCGTGATCAAATATTGATGGACTATCCTGAGGATAGGCCATCAATATCAAAATCCCTGACAAGCCCTTTACCATTGACAAGTATATCATTTAATTTGCTTATTCTTAGTTATTGGGTTATTTTATTTATATACACTTTTTAACTGTAGGTGTCGGCAAACAAGGGAGAAATTGGAGATGCTACGCCATTTAATGATGCTGTCAACGTGCAAAAGATTTCTAATTTATTATCGGATTATGGCTATCATCTTAGAGGAAATGAGGTACACCATTATTTTATACTGTGAATGTGAAACTTGACTTGATATTTGATTTTAGAATATTGCTGCAATCATTGGGTGTATATTGTATTCTGTCCTAAAAGCTAACTGACACTTGACAGTGTCTTTTTATAGTTTCCATTGTATGTTTGGCCAGGACGCTAGCTAGCTAATTTTCCAAGGTAATATTATCCACAGTTAGGGCTCATTGACATGACCGCATGTATTTTCAATTGCCATAATTGACGACTGTATTATCACTAGGGCTGCAGCAAACTATTTTAGCAATTGAATATATATATATATATATATATATATATATATATATATATATATATAGTATATAACGATTGAGTACTCTAAGAAAAAAAGAATTAATAGACTGTCTTCCTTTAGAAAAACTCATAAGACCCCCTGCTATCAGTCCTCAACACCCTTCGTTCCCCCCAGTGCCATCAGCCTCTCCATGCCATCCATTGCCATGTCCCCCACTCCCCCACTGCTTCCATGCCATCCATTGCCATGTCCCCCACTGCCTCCATGCCATCCATTGCCATGTCCCCCACTGCCTCCATGCCATCCATTGCCATGTCCCCCACTGCCTCCATGCAGTGGCGTATCTATCATGAGGCAAACAAGGCATTTGCCTAGGGCGGCACTTGCCAATGGGGCGGCAAAATTCCTTGTTTGCCCCTTGTCTCATCGGTCTCATCTGCCTCCGGTATACTCAGAAGATCCGATGGTATATTCTAACTCCCAGGCGTTCCCATGGTGACGGGGACGCTTGCCTGGGGTTTAGAATATACCATCCGATCTGAGTTTTCACGCTCTCAGTGAGAGCGTGAAAACACAAATCCGATGGTATATTCTAACCCCCAGGCATTCCCATGGTGACAGGGACGCTTGCCTGGGGGTTAGAATATACAGGGCCCCGCCGCTCACAGGAAAACATTTAAAAACGAATCGGTAACCTAAACTTTATTCATTAGTGATGTCTTTACTGTATACCTTACTCTGTCTTTCAGCTCCGGTTACAGCAGGCAGTGCGGGCGGGCGGCGCTCACTCACTGACGTCACGCGCCTGCGCCGCCTAGTGGGAGGAGCAGGCGCGTGACGTGAGTGAGCGCAGCCCGCCCGCACTGCCTGCTGTTACCGAAGCTGAAAGACAGAGTAAGGTATACAGTAAAGACATCACCAATGAATAAAGTTTAGGTTACTGATTTTGTTTTTAAATGTTTTCCTGTGAGCGTCAGGGGGAGGAGGGATCCGTGGATGGCACCCTTTAGGGGAGGGGGGATCCGTGGAATGCACCCTTTAGGGGAGGGGGATCCGTGGAATGCACCCTTTAGGGGAGGGGGATCCGTGGAATGCACCCTTTAGGGGAGGGGGATCCGTGGAATGCACCCTTTAGGGGAGGGGGGATCCGTGGAATGCACCCTTTAGGGGAGGGGGATCCGTGGAATGCACCCTTTAGGGGAGGGGGATCCGTGGAATGCACCCTTTAGGGGAGGGGGATCCGTGGAATGCACCCTTTAGGGGAGGGGGATCCGTGGAATGCACCCTTTAGGGGAGGGGGATCCGTGGAATGCACCCTTTTAGGGGAGGGGGATCCGTGGAATGCACCCTTTTAGGGGAGGGGGATCCGTGGAATGCACCCTTTTAGGGGAGGGGGATCCGTGGATGGCACCCTTTTAGGGGAGGGGGATCCGTGGATGGCACCCTTTTAGGGGAGGGGGATCCGTGGATGGCACCCAGGAAGGGGAGGGGGATCCGTGGATGGCACCCAGGAAGGGGTGGGGGAATCTGTGGATGGCACCCAGGAAGGGGTGGGGGATCCATGGATGGCACCCAGGAAGGGGTGGGGTTTAGAGAGAAAGGGCTTTGGCCTTGACAGGAAGGGGTGGGTCAAATTTATATTAGGGGGGTGCCCGAGTTTAGTCTTGCCTAGGGCAGCACAAAACCAAGATACACCACTGCCTCCATGCCATCCATTGCCATGTCCTCCATTGCCATGCCCCCCTGCCATCCATTGCCATGCCCCCCACTGCCTCCCTGCCATCCATTGCCATGCCCCCCATTGCCATCAGCCCCCCAACCCCCTTTCCCACCGGTAGATTTGGGCCCCTGCTAACTTATACTTAACCTTCCAGGCAGTGCGCTGACATGTGGCACGCAGGAGACGGACCACATCTTCTTCCCACTTCCCAGCATGCACTGGGCGGGACCTGACGTCGCACACAGCATCAGCCAGCGCGCTGACTATGTGTGCACGTAAGGCCCTGGCAGCGCGGTACGGACAGGAGGCCACGGAGCGGTGAGTCAGAGGCTTCTCTTGACTCGCGCTCCTTGGTCATGAGATTTAAACAAATCGCATTGAGGATTTTTTTTTTTTTTTTTATATATATATTTTTTTCCATCAATTAATTATTGCAGCCTTAATTATCACTATTAGACCTAGAGTCTGATTATACAGCACACTATATGCTCAGAAAAGAACGTAAAAATGTTTTATTAATCCTTAAAATGACCCAAGTAATGTGTATTTGTTTATCTGCATAAACCAGATTTTATGCCCGGTCTTAATTTGCAATATAATTAAATATATTTAAGGGATATGTATTCCTATTTTATGTAGCCAAAATGCTAAAGACAAAAAAGTGACTTAGAAATAGGCCAATAGAAATGTGGAGTCGGCCTACAAGAATTCTGAGGAAGTGGATTCTTAGTTCATTAGATACTTGTTTGAACCTTGTACTGAGGTCTTCAACAGGTGTTTATCGCTCCTCCCGAGGAGTGCCATCCTCTACTTCCATCCTTTTTTTCTTTATTGAGAGAATGTGGAACAAAAAAATATGGCAGTGGAGTGGTTTATTGTTTCGCAGTAGGGAAATGCAGAGATTTTAAAATGTTAACGCTTAGAACATAAACATTCTCATCTGTACATTAATGGTTTACTTTGTGTAGGTTCTCTATAATGGATTCACAGGACGTAAAATCACATCACAGATCTTCATTGGACCTACTTATTATCAGAGATTGAAGCACATGGTAGATGATAAAATTCATTCCCGTGCAAGAGGTCCCATTCAGATTCTGAACAGACAGCCTATGGAAGGTAGATCACGGTAAGTGTTGTTTAAATCAAGCCTGAAAAAAAAAATTGGAAGTCATTAACTCGATTTAGACATCATATACTACATTGCATGTAAAGGCTGTACATCTATACCAAGATGTTAAAGGAGCAATAAACAAATGCACATTCTTGTTTCTCAGTGCATAATGAGTAATATGACTGTTACATACGTAGCATGGTCATATCATAGCTGTAACAACCCCTTCCTTGT
This sequence comes from Bufo gargarizans, assembly GCF_014858855.1. Lineage (NCBI taxonomy): Eukaryota > Metazoa > Chordata > Amphibia > Anura > Bufonidae > Bufo > Bufo gargarizans. Next base: position 312,493,885 of record NC_058080.1, read on the forward strand.
AGATGCTCATCTAGTTGTCAGTCTGTTAACATGCAGGGCAAGCTTTTTTATCAGCTCAGGATCTGGTCATAGCAGCAACAGGTGACTGCTTACTTCTAACTGCTGCCCCAGATTATTTATATATGTATATATATTTTTAATAGGGCACATTGGTTCATGCACTGGGTTTCCTACTTCCTCTAGATGAATAGAAGGAAACTATTTGATCCTTTTTTTATATATATATATATATATATATATATATATATATATATATATATATATATATATATATATATATATAATATATATATATAATTTTTTTTCTACTGTACTAATTGTTATACCAATTATTAAAAATCCTTTAATAGTGATGGAGGTCTTCGATTCGGAGAAATGGAGCGAGATTGTCAGATTGCACATGGTGCTGCCCAGTTTCTGCGAGAGCGATTATTTGAAGCTTCTGATCCTTATCAAGTTCATGTCTGCAATCTCTGTGGTTTGATGGCAATTGCAAATACCAGGACTCACACGTATGAATGCAGAGGATGCAGAAACAAAACACAGGTGAGTGTAACATTTGGCATCTATCCAGTGTTTTAGTATTGATGGCCTGTCCTCAGGATTGACTTAAGTAGGAGTAGCGCTACAGTTACCACCTCCCTCCACTACATAATGGACATGGCTTGTACTTCCAGAACTACAAAGTTAACAGCTGATCAGTGGCTTACAGGGTGTGAGCCCCCCCCCCCCCCCACTGATTTGATATTTATGGCCTACCCCTTTAAGTGTCCTAGACTTAATTTTCACAGTACCATATTTTTTTCCCCTAATGTGTTAAAGATTAGATGGTTACGTAATCTTGAGGAATAAAATGGGTCATAACATACCATGGCTTAATGTTTGTTTTTTCTCCCTCCATAGATATCGTTGGTGCGGATGCCGTATGCCTGTAAACTTCTTTTTCAAGAGTTGATGTCCATGAGCATTGCTCCACGGATGATGACCACATAGTATATGTGTTCATGCCAAAGTGTAAAAATAAATATTAAATGCTATTTTAATGTTGACTTTAGTAGTCATTAAAGTGTTAAAGCAGTTTTCATCCTACTTTGCAAGGCTGTATAGCTGCAAAGCATGATCTGTATTTAGTTTTCTAGTTCTTAATGTTGTTTCTTGAGGAAGCTAAATTACGTATGGTTTTTACATATGGCTCAATCTTCCTCCTCCAGGTAGAACGATATAGTAGTGTTTGGTCTTTGCTTTAAATAAATGTAATTTTTTTTCAATTACTGTTCACGTGTATTTTATTGGTTTTAACGTCTGTGATGGTTTGAACTAAAGTTGATTCCTTAACCCCTTCACGCAACATCACGTACATGTACGTGGGGGAATGTGGTGCCTCACCGCATCCCCACGTGCATGTACGTGATCGGCTTCACTGTCAGCGCAGGGACCTAAGCGCTGAAGATTCAGTGAAGCCGGCGTGCTGGGGTTGCTAGGCAACCCTAGAAGCCGGAAGGAGTTGTATTAGACCCCTGACCCGCCCACGATCGCTGTGATTGGTCCAATACTGCAGAGGGACCAATCGCAGCGCATCGGGGCAGGTAAGGGGGGGTTAGGGAGGGACTGTGTGCCTCTCCTTCTCTGATCGTCCCCATTCCTGTCAGGGAAGCGATCAGAGAAGGAGAGAGTGACAATCTACAGTACCTGACATATGTATACTAGTCATGGAGCACTGCTACTTAGCGCTCCATGACTAGTATACTCCTCATCCCATTTAACTGTCACCATGTCTGCAGACATGGTGACAGCGCTGAGTGCCGGCTGTTACACACAGCCAGGCACTCAGGCTCAATGCCGAGGGGGGTCCTGTGACCCCCGTATCGGCGATCGGGTAGTTAGGCGACCCCCCCCCCCCTATGGGCGATCGCTCAATGTCGTTTCTGATCCCTGCGGTCCCTGACCGCAGGGATCAGAAACCTAAAAATTGCCCCAAATCGATTTTTTTTTTACCCCCCCCTGCACCCCTGAATTCCATTTATGTGGCGGGGTGCAGGGGGCGGTTTGTGGGCGGTGTGGCAGTTGCGGGAGGCGGGCGGTGCGGCAGGCGGGATCGCGATCCCCCGCCCGCCTCCCATTATAATTATCGTTGGCTTCTAGTGGGTTATACCAGGGTGCCAGCACATTGCTGGCACCCTGGTATAAACGGCTGACATCGGTGATGCGATGTCAGCCGTTTAACCCTTTCCATACCGCGGTCCGTACGGACCGCGGTATGGAAAAGGTTAACAGCTCAGGGAGCTCCCTCCCTCTCCCATCGGAGGGCTGCTGTACCTTTGCAGCCCCCCGAATGGAGAGGGAGAGAGCTCCCAGACAGCCCCCCCAGAGCCCCGTCCTTACCCTTCCCCGTCTGCGCAGTTCTGAACATAACTGAGCAGACGGGGAAGGTTCCCATAACGACCTGATCTATAAAACGGTCATGTTACTTTTCCCGAACGGTGAACGCCATAAAAATAAAAAATAAAAAACTATGATGAAATTGAAATTTTGCCCACCTTACTTCCCCAAAAAAGATAATAAAAGTGATCAAAAAAGTCGCATGTACTCCAAAATTGTAACAATCAAACCGTCATCTCATCCCGCAAAAAATGAGACCCTACTTAAGATAATCGCCCAAAAACTGAAAAAACTATGGCTCTTAGACTATGGAAACACTAAAACATCATTTTTTTTGTTTCAAAAATGAAATCATTGTGTAAAACTTATATAAATAAAAAAAAGTATACATATTAGGTATTGCCGCGTCCGTATCGACCGGCTCTATAAAAATATCACATGACCTAACCCCTCAGGTGACCACCGTAAAAAAATAAAAATAAAAACGGTGTAGAAAAAGCAATTTTTTGCCATCTTGCGTCACAAAAAGTGTAATAGCAAGCGATCAAAAAGTCATATGCACCCCAACATAGTGCCAATCAAACCGTCATCTCATCTCGCAAAAAATGAGACCCTACTTAAGATAATCGCCCCAAAACTGTAAAAACTATGGCTCTTAGACTATGGAGAAACTAAAAAAAAATTTTGTTTTAAAAATGAAATCATTGTATAAAACTTACATAAATAAAAAAAAATGTATACATATTAGGTATCGCCGCGTCCGTGACAACCTGCTCTATAAAATTACCACATGATCTAACCTGTCAGATGAATTTTGTAAACAACAATAAAAAAAACGATGCCAAAAAAGCTATTTCTTGTTACCTTGCCGCACAAAAAGTGTAATATAGAGCAACCAAAAATCATATGTACCCTAAACTAGTACCAACAAAACTGCCACCCTATCCCGTAGTTTCTAAAATGGGGTCACTTTTTTGGAGTTTCTACTCTAGGAGTGCATCAGGGGGGCTTCAAATGGGACATGGTGTCAAAAAAACTGTCCAGCAAAATCTGGCTTCCAAAAACCATACGGCGCACCTTTCACTCTACGCCCCGCTGTGTGGCCGTACAGTAGTTTACGGCCACATATGGGGCGTTTCTGTAAACAGCAGAGTCAGGGCAATAAAGATACAGTCTTGTTTGGCTGTTAACCCTTGCTTTGTTAGTGGAAAAAATGGGTTAAAATTGAAAATTAGGCAAAAAAATGAAATTCTCAAATTTCATCCCCATTTGCCAATAACTCTTGTGCAACACCTAAAGGGTTAACGAAGTTTGTAAAATCAGTTTTGAATACCTTGAGGGGTGTACTTTCTTAGATGGGGTCACTTTTAGGGAGTTTCTACTCCAGGGGTGCATCAGGGGGGTTGAAACAGGACACGGTGTAAATAAACCGGTCCATAAAAATCAGCCCTCCAAAAACCAAACGGCGCACCTTTCACTCTACGCCCTGCTGTGTGGCCGTACAGTAGTTTACGGCCACATATGGGGCGTTTCTGTAAACAGCAGAGTCAGGGCAATAAAGATACAGTCTTGTTTGGCTGTTAACCCTTGCTTTGTTAGTGGAAAAAATGGGTTAAAATTGAAAATTAGGCAAAAAAATGAAATTCTCAAATTTCATCCCCATTTGCCAATAACTCTTGTGCAACACCTAAAGGGTTAACGAAGTTTGTAAAATCAGTTTTGAATACCTTGAGGGGTGTAGTTTATAGAATAGGGTCATTTTTGGGTGGTTTCTATTATGTAAGCCTCGCAAAGTGACTTCAGAGCTGTAGTGGTCCCTAAAAAATGGATTTCTGAAAAATTTCAAGATTTGCTTCTAAACTTCTAAGCCTTGTAACATCCCCAAAAAATAAAATATCATTCCCAAAATAATTCAAACATGAAGTACACATATGGGGAATGTAAAGTCATCACAATTTTGGGGGGTATTACTATGTATTACAGAAGTAGAGAAACTGAAACTTTGAAATTTGCTAATTTTTCCAAATTTGGGGTAAATTTGGTATTTTTTTATGCAAAAAAAATTAATTTTGGGACTTAATTTTTCCAGTGTCATGAAGTACAATATGTGACGAAAAAACAATCTCAGAACGGCCTGGATAAGTCAAAGTGTTTTAAAGTTATCAGCACTTAAAGTGACACTGGTCAGATTTGCAAAAAATGACCTGGTCCTTAAGGTGAAATAAGGCTGTGTCTTGAAGGGGTTAATCTTACATTGCTTTTGAGCTTATTTTTCTTTGGTAAAGCTCTCAAGGTGTGTGTGTGTGTGTTAGTAAATTCTAAATGTCCCTGATAGTCTTTTCCTCAAACTCTGTATTGTGTAGTTACCTTGTTCCACCTGGTAATGCATAAAAAAAAATAAAAAATTGGCAGCTGTTTGTCATTAAGGCATGTCCCTATGCAATCCAACACTGTGTTCTGTGTGTGCTGACTGTGTCAGACTGTGTAAAGACATCCTATTAAGTCCCTTCTGATTGGAAGCGTGCAATTCCACAGTTTTAAGGTTCCCGTTTTTACAATGTTCCCTATGCAGCAAAACTAACCTGACCTGTTCACCTCATTCTCCGGTCAGTAGGATTACAATTATGCAACATGAGAGAGAATATAAATTATATATAATTACAGTAAAGACCAAAAGTTAGTTTTCTTTATTTTCATGACTATGAAAATTGTAGATTCACACTGAAGGCATCAAAACTATGAATTAACACATGTGGAATTATATACATAAGAAAAAAGTGTGAAACAACTGAAAATATGTCCTATTCTAGGTTCTTCAAAGTAGCCACCTTTTGCTTTGCTTACTGCTTTGCACACTTTTGGCATTCTCTTGATGAGCTTCAAGAGGTAGTCACCTGAAATGGTTTTCACTTCACAGGTGTGCCCTGTCAGGTTTAATAAGTGGGATATCTTGCCTTATAAATGGGGTTGGGATCATCAGTTGCGTTGTGGAGAAGTCAGGTGGATACACAGCTGATAGTCCTACTGAATAGACTGTTAGAATTTGTATTATGGCAAGAAAAAAGCAGCTAAGTAAAGAAAAACGAGAGGCCATCATGACTTTTAGAAATGAAGGTCAGTCAGTCCGAAAAATTGGGAAAACTTTGAAAGTGTCCCCAAGTGCAGTCACAAAAACCATCAAGCGCTACGAAGAAACTGGCTCACATGTGGACCGCTCCAGGAAAGGAAGACCAAGAGTCACCTCTGCTGCGGAGGATAAGTTCATCCGAGTCACCAGCCTCAGAAATCGCAGGTTTAACAGCATCTCGGATTAAAGACCAGGTCAATGCCACACAGTTCTAGCAGCAGACACCTCTCTAGAACAACTTTTAGGAGGAGACTGTGTGAATCAGGCCTTCATGGTAGAATATCTGCTATATCATGCTATTCCATCCGGTTTGCGTTTAGTTGGACCAGAATTTATTTTTCAACAGGACAATGACCGCAAACACACCTCCAGGCTGTGTAAGGGCTATTTGACCATGAAGGAGAGTGATGGGGTGCTGCGCCAGATGACCTGGCCTCCACAGTCACCGGACCTGAACCCAATAGAGATGGTTTGGGGGGGAGCTGGACCGCAGAGTGAAGGCAAAAGAGCCAACAAGTGCTAAGCATCTCTGGGAACGCCTTCAAGACTGTTGGAAGACCATTTCAGGTGACAACCTCTTGAAGCTCATCAAGAGAATGCCAAGAGTGTGCAAAGCAGTAATCAAAGCAGAATGTGGCTACTTTGAAGAACCTAGAATGACATATTTTCAGTTGTTTCACACTTTTTTGTTATGTATATAATTCCACATGTGTTAATTAATAGTTTTGATGCCTTCAGTGTGAATCTACAATTTTTCCCCTCCCCCACGACAGCACCACTGAGAGATCCGCCTCCACGGACAGGAAACCTGTAGCATAAAAAAGGTGGAGCCACTCTCCCACCTCAGTGAGGTTTCCGGTCCCTGGAGCAGGAGACGTGTAGCTGTTTTCTTTTGTATGGACCTAGCATTTTACCTGAGGGATGGTGGTTGGTCCGGGCCGGCCACTTGTCCTAGGGCTGAAGACACCGGTCCCTCAAAGGAGCAGGACCGTGTGTTGCTGCGATGCAGGGCGGCAGAGGGAGACACGCCAGAGGGCGGCTGTCCCAAACGCGCACCCCGTGGGGACTGCAGGCGGAAGCTGGAGCAGTGGAGCGTGTCGGAGCGCCAAACCGGAAGTCGCAGGAATGACTTCATTTAAGACGTGCGTTCCACTGACTACTTCCGGTCCGGTGACCGGAAATAAAGGTATCTCGTGCGTTTCAGTGCTCGGAACCCTCAGTTGGAGAGGAGAACGCTGGAGGTGGCCTGTGCTTCCCATCTAGGTCTCTGTGCGGCCAGTTTTTCCTCATTCATACATTCCTTTTTCCCAGGGGATCGAAAAGGGTGAGAGTAAGAGGCCGCTTCATTTAGGCACGGCGCTCCCAGGGAACATGTGGAACTCTCAGAGGAGAGGTGCTGTTCCCTGCGGCATATTGACTATTATCCTCTATGCCTCCAGGAATATTATGGAGGAAGAGAAAAGACCAGAAGAAATGGAATCTGAAAAGCAGCCGGTATAGAAGATGCTTCTAAGGGGTAAGACACAGAGTTTTTATGAAGTTACTAATGTATTCCTTCGTATCTATCATTGGTTTTTTTAGATGGCAGCTAAAAAAGCCACATCAAAAAAGAATGAGTGTGCATTGTGTAGATGCCCCTTGTCCACTTCCTATAACAAAAAGCTATGTCAGGATTGTATTGAGAAGACCCTGGCGGAGGAATCCCCTAATTTTATGAAGGACATTAGAGAACTAATTAAGGCGGAGGTTAAGGAGTCCCTTAAAACTTCAAAAAAATCTAAAAAATCAGTAGACAAGACGGATTCAGAAGCAGAGTCTATTAGCGACACGGTGGTTGGAACCAAAGATCTCAAATTTGGACTCATCAGACCAAAGCACAGATTTCCACTGGTCTAATGTCCATTCCTTGTGTTCTTTAGCCCAAACAAGTCTCTTCTGCTTGTTTCTTGTCCTTAGCAGTGGTTTCCTAGCAGATATTCTACCATGAAGGCCTAGCTGGCGCATCGCGAGATTTCGGCGCTCCAGCTCTGTGACGTCAGCCAGCAAGGAGGCAATTCGCAGGACGCGGGGCGGTGCTGGGCTCCTTTCCGCTGGACTCATCTCCGGATACAGGACACATATGAGGTTCATTTGCATATGGATCAAAACTGTCTTTTAGCACAATAAAAGCACAGCGAGCTATGGGGACTGGGTACTGCAGATGTGCTAGCGGCCATCTAGCAGCCCATGTCCCCAGCTCTATGGCCAAAATCCTGGTGACAGGTTCCCTTTTTAAGGACCAGGCCATTTCTGGTGATAACTTTAAAATGCTTTGACTTATCCAGGCCATTCTGAAATTGTTTTTTCGTCACATATTCTACTTCATGACACTGTAAAATGAAGTAAAAAAATCATTTTTATTTATAAAAAAAAATACCAAATTTACCAAAATTTTGGAAAAAATACCAAATTTACAAGTTTCAATTTCTCTACTTCTATAATACATAGTAATACCTCCAAAAATAGTTATTACTTTACATTCCCCATATGTCTACTTCATTTTTGGATCATTTTGGGAATGACATTTTAGTTTTTGGAGATGTTACAAGGCTTAGAAGTTTAGAAGCAAATCTTAAAATTTTTCCGAAATTTTCCAAAACCCAATTTTTAGGGACCAGTTCAGGTCTGAAGTCACTTTGTGAGGCTTACATTATAGAAACCACCCAAAAATGACCCCATTCTAGAAACTACACCCCTCAACATATTCAAAACTGATTTTACAAACGTTAACCCTTCAGAATTTAGATTTTTGGGCAAATTTTCCATTTTAATCAATTTTTTCCAGTTACAAAGCAAGGGTTAACAGCCAAACAAAAAGCTATATTTATTGCCTCGATTCTGTAGTTTGCAGAAATACCCCATATGTGGCCGTAAACTACTTTACGGGCATACGGTAGGGCGTGGAGGGAAAGGTGTGGTTTTTGGAAGGCAGATTTTGCTGGACTGGTTTATTTACACCATGTCCTATTTGAAGCCCCCTGATGCACCCCTAGAGTAGAAACTCCCTAAAAGTGACCCTATGTAAGAAACTACACCCCTCAAGGTATTCAAAACTGATTTTGCAAACTTTGTTAACCCTTTAGGTGTTGCACAAGAGTTATTGGCAAATGGAGATGGAAAATTTGCCAAAAAAAGTTAATTCTCAAATTTCATTTTAAACCATTTTTTCCAGTAACAAAGCAAGGGTTAACAGCCAAACAAAATGTTATATTTATTGCCCCGATTCTGTAGTTTGCAGAAACACCCCATATGTGGCTGTAAACTACTTTACGGACACACAGTAGGGCGTAGAGGAAAAGGTGCGCTGTGTGGTTTTTGGAAGGCAGATTTTACTGGACTGGTTTATTTACACCATGTCCCATTTGAAGCCCCCTGATGCACCCCTAGAGTAGAAACTCCATAAGAGTGACCCCATTTAAGAAACTACACCCCTCAAGGTATTTAAAACAGATTTTACAAACTTTGTTAACCCTTTAGGTGTTGCACAAGAGTTATTGGCAAATGGAGATGGAAAATTTGCCAAAAAAAGTTAATTCTCAAATTTCATTTTAAACCATTTATTCCAGTAACAAAGCAAGGGTTAACAGCCAAACAAAATGCTATATTTATTGCCCAGATGCTGTAGTTTGCAGAAACACCACATATGTGGCCGTAAACTACTGTACGGGCACACGGTAGGGCGTAGAGGGAAAGGTGCGCCGTGTGGTTTTTGGAAGGCAGATTTTGCTGGACTGGTTTATTTGCACCATGTCCCATTTGAAGCCCCCCTGATGCACCCCTAGAGTAGAAACTCCATAAAAGTGACCCCATTTGGAAACTAGGGATAAGGTGGCAGTTTTGTTGGGACTATTTTTAGGGTACATATGATTTTTGGTTTATCTAGATTTCATTTTTGTGAGGCAAGGTTACCAATAATAGAAATTCAGAAATGTCTTCTCCATTTGCCATAAACTGTTGGGTTAATAAAGTTTGTAAAATCAGTTTTGAATACCTTGAGGGGTGTAGTTTCTTAGATGGGGTCGCTTTTATGGAGTTTCTACTTTAGGGGTGCATCAGGGAGGCTTCAAATGGTACAAGGTGCCCAAAAAAAGGGCCATCAAAATCTGCCTTCCAGAAACCATACGGCGTTCCTTTCCTTCTGCGCCCTGCCGTTTGGTCAATCAGCAGTTTACGACCACATATGTGGTGTTTCTGTAAACTGCATAATCAGGGTAATAAATATTAAGTTTTGTTTGGCTGTTAACCCTTGCTTTGTTATTGGGAAAAAAAACAGATTAAAATGGAAAATTTGCCCAAAAATTACTGTTTTGGCACTGGTGTTTTTTATTTTATTTTTATTTTTTGATTGTGTTCATCTGAGGGGTTAGATCATGGGGTATTTTCATAGAGCAGCTTCTTACGGACATGGTGATACCTTTATATGTCTACTTTTAATTTATTTATGTTTTACATTATCAATTATAATTTTAGTATCTCCATAGTCTGAGTAATTTTTTATTTATTTTTTTGGCCGATTATCTTAGGTAGGGGCTCATTTTTTGCGGAATGAAAGGACGATTTTATTGGCACTATTTTGGGGGGCATATGACTTTTTGATCGCTTGCTATTACAATTTGTGTGATGTAAGGTGACACAAAAATACCTTTTTTTTGCACCGTTTTTATTTTATATTTTCGACCGTGTTCATCTGAGGGGTTAGGTCATGGGGTATTTTTATAGAGCAGATTCTTACGGATGCGGCAATACCTAATACGTCTACTTTTTTTCTTTTAGTTTTACTAAATAATTGGACTTGGATCTGGCGGTGAGGGACTGGAACAAGGGGATACTAGTATAAAAGTTATCCACGTACAAGTGGTAACCCTTATCTAGCAGTGGGTGCATAGGGTCCCACACAAGTTTTCCGCTAACACGGGAATCTCGCCCCTCATACACACGAAACTTGTAAGTGTACCCTGAGGTACTCTCACAAAGTTTGTACAGCTTCACTCTAAGCGGGCGAGGTATGGCGTAAAGCTGTACTAACATACTGGCGGAAAAGGAGTCTCCCCTTGAAAGCAATGAGAGACTCATCAACCGTGACTCTTCCAGGTACATAGGCCTGTACAAATTTGGGGGGGGGGGGGTACATGCTGCATTATCTGAATAATGCAGGCATTTCCGGATGGCCTCAAACCGGGAGCGTGTCATGGCTGTACTGTAAAGTGGGGTCTGGTAGAGGACGTCCCCACTCCAGTAATGCCTGACACTAGGTTTCTTGACTAGGCCCATGTGCAGCACGAGGCCCCAAAATGTCCTCATCTCGGCTGCACTAACCAGAGTCCAGCCACCGGGCCTAGCCAAAAAGGAGCCCAGGTGTTGAGCAACAAACTGTTGGGCGTACAGGTTTGTTTGCTCCACCATTAGATTTACAAAGTGGTCACTGAAAAAAAGACTAAAGTAGTCGTATTCAGTGAAGCCCACTGTGGAAATCTGGATTCCTGGTTGGCCTACAAAATCAGGACTCACAGGCTCAAAACTCTCTGGGGTATACCATGCAAGTTCACCTGCAGGGGTCTTCGGTGGACTTAACTGGTGGGCCGGAGAACTAGCACGAGCCCCAGAGCTGCTCGTACTAGTGTGGGCCACAGGGTCCCTAGCATGGCGGTCCCCTTGCTCCGCCTGGCGGCGTCTCCGCCGCCTTGGGGGCTCATCATCATCGCTAGATGATGAGGAGTAGCGGGTGACAAAAGGAAAGTGGGGTCATCTTCGTTCTCGGAGGCAAGCTGGGCATATGCCTCCTCAGCCAAGAACATCCGGCGAGCCATAGGGGAGTTTTTTTTTTTTTATAGTATCTTTTTATTAAAGTTTAACAAAAAGCATAATAAACACTCCAATTGCAGGCAAACTACAAATAAGTCCAGTACATTGATTTACATGGGATTAATCACAACAGCTTCCTTTAGCCCTTACTCAGGTCAGAAGCGGATATCAACTTAATAGTGTGAATAGCACCCAATAGATTATGTCTTGGAATAATAAAGAGTACTGCATGCACACATATACATTCATACACACATTCATAGGTCAGAACAAACATCACTGCCTCTTAGGGTATCAGTGTTTGGGCTCCAATCCAAGGATCCCATATCTTCATGAAACGCTCAGGGGTCCCGCGTCTCTCATATATAAACTTATATGATTCAAGGTCGCCATTGACTAGTTGTATCCATTGTTGCACCATAGGACTCTTAGGCTGAGTTCACACGGGCACGGGGTGCAATGCGGGAGGTGAATGCATTGCACCCGCACTGAATCCTGACCCATTCATTTCAATGGGTCTGTGTACATGAGCGTTGTTTTTCACGCATCAGTTCTGCGTTGCGTGAAAATCGCAGCATGTTCTATATTCTGCGTTTTTCACACAGCCCTGGCCCTATAGAAGTGAATGGGGCTGCGTGAAAAATGCATTGCATCCGCAAGCAAGTGCGGGTGCGATGCGTTTTTCACCGATGGTTGCTAAGAGATGTTGTTTGTAAACCTTCAGACAAAACTGACTGAACTTGCTTGCAAAATAGTGCGAGTTTCACTGAACGCACCCTGAACGCATCCTGAGCCAATCCGTCACGCCCGTGTGAACCCAGCCTTAGGGGGTTTCCAATTAAGGAGGATAGTTTTCCTAGCATAAAACAGAAGTATTCTGTATAATTTTCTACCAAATTTGGTGGGAACAACCTCATTGGCTATCCCCAACAGACTCGTCGGCTCAGTGCAGCCATTAGGAAAGCCTAGTTTATCATTAATATAAGCATGAATCCCCTCCCAGAAGCTACAGTTAGGTCCATAAATATAGGGACAGCGACACAATTCTAACATTTTTGGCTCTATAAACCACCACAATGTATTTGAAATGAAACGAACAAGATGTGCTTTACCTGCAGACTGTCAGCTTTAATTTGAGGGTATTTACATCCGAATCAGGTGAACGGTATAGGAATTACAACAGTTTACATATGTGCCTCCCACTTGTTAAGGGACCAAAAGTAATGGGACAATAGGCTTCTCAGCTGTTCCATGGCCAGGTGTGTGTTATTCTCTCATTATCCCAATTACAATGAGCAGCTAAAAGGTCCAGAGTTAATTTCAAGAATGCTATTTGCATTTGGAATCTGTTGCTGTCACTCTCAAGATGAGATCCAAAGAGCTGTCACTATCAGTGAAGCAAGCCATCATAAGGCTGAAAAAACACAACAAACCCATCAGAGAGATGGCAAAAACATTAGGCATGGCCAAAACAACTGTGGAACATTCTTATAAAGAAGGAACGCATCGGTGAGCTCAGCAACACCAAAAAACCCAGAAGACCACGGAAAACAACTGTGGTGGATGACTGTAAAATAAAATACCCTATCCTACTAAAAAGTGTTAGTATGTTAAGGACCGTGAAAGGTCAGCACTTGTGTGAAGTGTCAATTTTGACAGTTCTTGAGACAACAATAGTATTTGGAAAGGTTAGGAATCCTCCTAACGCAGCATATGATTATTAGCTTTACAAATAAGGAATACTTAGAAAATCATGATGTAAGGGGTTTTACTTGTTAACCATATATGTTTGTTAGAATGTTAAATTTAGGATACAATGTAACTATGGAGAGTCAACCTATAAAAAGGCTTTGTCTCATGACATAGAGAGAGCATTCTTTCACAAGACACCTGTTGCTCTCTACACACACACACACACATTCACACATACACGTTACTTTAAGGGTATTACGTTTTCACTCATTTTAAATTGTTTTATTGATTGCTTGTTACCTTTTGAGATTCATCTGCTGTGCTTTATTTTTCTCTTCCTAAACTTTGTAACCTTTTCTTTTTATGCAAATTAAATCCTTTTAACTTTTATCTTTCATCAACAACTCTCCATATTTTGTTGGCTCCTTCTGAAGCATATTACAATGACCTAGGAATTCTTTCCCTGGTGAAGAAAACACCCTTCACAACAGTTGGCCAGATCAAGAACACTCTCCAGGAGGTAGGTGTATGTGTGTCAAAGTCAACAATCAAGAGAAGACTTCACCAGAGTGAATACATAGGGTTCACCACAAGATGTAAACCATTGGTGAGCCTCAAAAACAGGAAGGCCAGATTAGAGTTTGCCAAACGACATCTAAAAAAGCCTTCACAGTTCTGGAACAACATCCTATGGACAGATGAGACCAAGATCAACTTGTACCAGAGTGATGGGAAGATAAGAGTATGGATAAGGAAAGGAACTGCTTATGATCCTAAGCATACCACCTCATCAGTGAAGCACGGTGGTGGTAGTGTCATGGCATGGGCATGTATGGCTTCCAATGGAACTGGTTCTCTTGTATTTATTAATGATGTGACTGCTGACAAAAGCAGCAGGATGAATTCTGAAGTGTTTCGGGCAATATTATCTGCTAATATTCAGCCAAATGCTTCAGAACTCATTTGACGGCGCTTCACAGTGCAGATGGACAATCCCCCAAGAACCAGCAGGAACTGAACACAGTTGCAGTAGAGGCCTGGCAGAGCATCACCAGGGATGAAACCCAGAGTCTGGTGATGTCTATGCGTCCCAGACTTCAGGCTGTAATTGACTGCAAAGGATTTGCAACCAAGTATTAAAAAGTGAAACTTTGATTTATGATTATTATTCTGTCCCATGTCTCCATGTATGGCTAAATTCTTTGATATCAGTATCTTCAAAATTTTCTACATCCCTTCTCCACTTGACAAATGGGTTATCAAGGGGAGAATCTTGTAACGTCATCAGCGATGCATAGAGAGCCGACACTGGTTTGACCAAAGGAACCCTCCTGACCACTGCTTCCACAGGGCCACATTCTAGCTTTAGTGGTTCTCTGCAAAACTGAGCATGACAGGCGTGTCTAAGCTGAAAGTATCTGTATAGAGTATAGACTATGTTGGGGCAGATTAAATTCCTGTTTTAGACTGTTAAAGGATCTGAAGAGACCTTTATGATATAGTTGGGTGAGATAATGCACCCCTTTTTGGGGCCAGAATTCAAATTCTATTAATGAGAACAACTCTGGTAACACTCTATTTCCCCCCTCGCCTATGACAGCACCCATGGATAGCATCCGCCCCCTTCCTCAGGACAGGAAACAGGAAGCACAGCCTCTTCAAAAGGGAGGTACAACCCCCATCATGCCAGTTCTGTTTCCTGTCCTAAGGGACAGGGTGGATGCACAGCAGTTAGAGCGGAGCTGCGGGAGCCCCTTGGTTAATACCCGTGGGAGGAGGGCCTACCCGAGCGGCGTAAGTCTTCCTTGGAAGCCGCTGCTGAAGTCTGGCCCCTTTGGACTCCCTCTCGTCCGGTCACTCCCTGCTCCGGTATCCCCGGCTTGGCGAACCTCTGCAGTTACTTCCGGGTAGGTCAGGCCGGCGCTGACGTCATCAGTCGGCGCCGGATCCTGGCCGCCGGCTTTCAGCAGTGGGAGGAGGCGTGGCCTTGGACCGGAAGGGGAGGGTGCCGGCGCGCGCCCGGCAAGTTCAAAAACCAGCCAGCTCTCACTGCAGGCTGGTGTTTTGGCCTGCAGTGATCTCCATGGATGAGATCCAGTGGCAGAAAATGGAGCCCACACAGCGCGCAGAACCCACTGAAACCACCAACGAATCCTTGGTACCGGTGGGGGTAAGAGGGGCGAATGCCCTGCCTTTTCCATTTATCTCAGAGCCTGATGGTTGTCTTTGTTTTGTGTGTTTAGACTTCCAAAGAGAGAAGGGGGTCAAGGTCCAAGGAGCGGGGCTGTGCTATTTGCAAGAGAAAGCTACCGTCCGGTTGGGGCAAACCTGCATGTCAGGCCTGCGTAGGCAAATTATTGGAGGATGAGGCCCCCTCTCTCTTATCAAGCCTAAAGAAGATTATCAAGGATGAAGTTAAAGAATCAGTAAAAGAATCCTTGAGTAATCTGCTTGAAGATTGCCCTAGTACTTCCGCTGCGGTCTCTATTCCCGCTTCAAGAGATCAGGAGCTGTTATCGGGATTAGAGGAGGAGGGAGAACTTCCATCCTCGGATCATTCGCAGGACGAGCAGCTGGCAGGGAGACCCTTGTTCCTCCCAGAGAACATTAATTCTCTAGTCGGGATTGTCAGGGCAACTATGGGGCTTGATGATCAAGCCAGAACCCCAGTCTATGAGGGATTCCATGTTCGAGGGCCTAGGTCCCAGAAGATTAAAATGTTTTGATGTGCATGAAAACATAACTTCGGTTATTAAGAATGAGTGGAGCAGGCCGGACAGAAATTTTTTTGTGCTGTCTGCCTTAAAAAGGAAGTATCCCTTTGAGGACAAAGCCTCTGCTGATTGGGATAGAGCCCCAAAGTTGGACGCTCCGGTAGCGAAGATTTCTAAGAGAGCAGCCCTCCCGTTTGAAGATTTGGGAACTCTTAAAGATGCTATGGACAGAAGAGCAGAGGTCTATTTAAAGAAGAACTGGGAGGCGACGGCTGGTTCTTTTAGGCCCGCTATAGCCGCCACTTCTGTTGCCAGGTCTTTAAAGGTCTAGATGAAAGAGATGGAGGAGCAGATGAAGAAGGGAGCGCCCATGGAACAACTCCTCTCGTCATTCCCAACTCTGTACAGTGCCATTGACTTCTTAGCGGATGCCTCAGTGGACTCCCTGAAGCTGTCAGCGAGAGCCGCAGCTCTTTCGAATTCCGCCCGTAGGGCGATTTGGCGAAAAGATTGGAAGGGAGATGCAGGGTCGAAGGCGAAATTGTGTGCTATTCCCTGTCAGGGGGAATTTCTTTTCGGGCCCACGTTGGATGATCTGCTGGAAAAGGCTTCTGACAGAAAAAAGGGTTTCCCTTCTATTCATCAGCAGCCTCCTAAGAAGCCCTTTCGTTCTCAGTCGGCCAGATTTAACTTCAAGAGAAGAGAAACTCCCAGGCAGTCTGGTAATGCGCCCAGAAGGAGCAAAGGGTTTCTTTTTTCAGGTGGAGAGGCCTCTAAGAAGCCTCCGCAATGACGCCAGATGCCCAGTTGGAGGTCGTCTCTCCCTCTTCGCAGAGCAATGGCGGAATCCAGCCCCTGGATCCTTTCAATCATTTCACAGGGCTTTTGCCTGAACTTCCTGAGAACTTCTCCAGAAAGGTTCGTTTTGACGGACTATCGCTCCAGCCCAGAGAAGCTAGAAGCATTGCGTCTGGAAATTTCAGATTTACTAAAGAAAAGGGTCCTGCAGGAGGTTCCAGCTCAAGAGAGGGAGAGGGGCTATTATTCGACACTTTTTCTTGTAAAGAAGCCGAATGGCACCTTCCGAACCATAATAAATCTGAAGCTGCTCAACAAATACCTGGTGTACGAGAGATTTTGTATGGAGACTATCAGTTCCATAATCCCGAATTTATTCCTGGGCTGCTACATGGCGACCCTGGACTTCAGGGACGCTTATTACCACGTCCCAATCCATCCCAGTCACCAGAAGTACCTAAGAGTAGCAGTTCAGTTCCCGGACAGACTCCTACTCGTACAGTTTCGGGCCCTGCCGTTTGGGTTGTCTCAGGCACCCAGGCTTTTCACGAAGATTGTAGCAGAGATGATGGCTCATCTGAGGGAGAAGGATCTGATTGTCATTCCCTATCTAGACTATTTCCTCCTTCTCTCTCGGGAACCGGGGCAATTAATCGAAGGGATTTCCTGGGTCAGGGAGGTGCTGGTAAAGTTGGGTTGGGAGTTAAATCTCCAGAAATCCAATCTCGTGCCAAGCCAGATATGCACCTTTCTGGGGCTGCTCCTGGACTCCCAGAAGCAAATGTGTTTTCTCCCAACACAGAAGGTTTCTCTGCTAGTCTCCAGGGTTCAGGACATTGTGACTCGCTGTTCCATCTCTCTAAGAGAGGCTATGTCAGTTCTGGGCCTAATGACGGCCGCAATCCCGGGGGTAGAATGGGCCCACTTCCACTCGAGGTCACTTCAGCTGCAGATCCTGGGAGTTTGGGACATAGATCCCCTATCCTTGGATTCTCTCTTCTCCCTTTCAACTCAAACGATAAAAGATTTAGAATGGTGGACGGTACCTTCCAGCCTTCAAAGAGGAGTCCCTTGGTCAAGGCAGGATCCCCTCTCTCTAACTACAGACGCAAGTCCTTGGGGTTGGGGAGCTCACACAGATTCTCTACTTCTGCAGGGGCAGTGGGATCAGGAGATAGTTCCCAAATCTCACAACTTCAAGGAACTTCTAGCGATCCTCATGGCCTTGAAAAAGAGCCTCCACCTTTTAAAAGGCAGAAATGTTTTGATCTACTCCGACAACATGACGGCAGTAGCCTATATCTATCGTCAAGGGGGGACCAGATCTCCAGATCTAATGTCTCTCACCAGGGAGATTTTCGAGATAGCAGAGGGTTTCCTTCCATCGATCAGGGCAGTACACTTAAAGGGAAGGGAGAATGTGACGGCAGACTTTCTGAGCAGGCATTGTGTTCGGCAGGGGGAATGGTCCCTAGAGCAACAGGTCTTCAGCGACATCGTGGCTCTCTGGGGTCTCCCGGTGGTGGATCTCTTTGCCACAAGGGAAAACAGAAAAGTAAAAAGGTTCTTCTATCCCCACTAGAGCGGCCCACGGCAGTGGATGCTTTGGCCCAGTCATGGAGAGTAGGCCTCCTGTACGCCTTCCCTCCTATAAAGCTACTCCCGAGAGTCCTGAAGAAGATTCGGGAGGAGAAGGCCCTAGTAATTACTATAGCCCCCTTTTGGCCCAGGAGGGTCTGGTTTTCCTGACTAAGGAGGATGTCAGTAGCAGACCCCTGGGTACTTCCCGTCTTCCCGGGGCTACTAGTTCAGGGGCCATTACTTCATCCACAGTTGGAGAGCCTGCACTTGACAGCCTGGCTGTTGAGAGGCAGATCCTAGAGATGAAGGGTCTTTCCGGGGAGGTGATAGACACCCTTTTGTCCAGCAGAAAAGCTGTTACCTCTAAAATCTATTTGAGGGTTTGGAGGGCCTTCCTTCGATTTGCAAACAAGCCAGTTAATGTCTTGGAACCCCCGGAGTTGCCTCTAGTCCTGAGCTTCCTCCAGGAAGGCTGGAATAAGAAACTGAGGCCTAGTACTTTAAAGGTCCATATCTCTGCCTTAAGTGCTCTCTTTGACTATAAGTTAGCAGACCACCCCTGGATTAAGAGATTTGTAGTTGCAATTTCTAGACTTGCTCCCGTCCAGAAATCCAGAGTTCCCCCCTGGGATTTAAACCTAGTCCTGTCTGCCTTAACCGGAGATCCCTTTGAGCCCATTGAGGACATCTCTATTAAAATCTTAACCTAGAAATTAGTTTTCTTGCTAGCCATTACCTCCGCTAGAAGAGTGAGTGAGATTTCGGCCCTCTCTATCGAGAAATCGTATCTCAATATTTTTGAAGATAGGGTTATTTTATCTCCTGACCCTGCCTTCCTTCCAAAGGTTTCATCATCCTTTCATCGGTCTCAGGATATAGTTTTACCTTCCTTCTGTTCCTCACCCAAGAATTAGAAGGAGAGGGAATTTCATTGCCTCGATGTTAGGTGTCTAATCCAATACCTTTCGGCCACTCAGGACTGGAGGTCGTCCTCTAAGCTTGTGGTTTCCTTTCAGGGACAGAAGAAGGGCTCCCCTGCTTCCTCTCAGTCCATTGCCAGGTATATAAAACAGGCCATCTATCTGGTATATTCCTCTAAAGGGGTTCCTCCTCCTGCCGGGTTTGGAGCACACTCAACGAGAGCAGTGTCTACATCCTGGGCAGAAAGAGCTTCCGCTTCTATTGACCAGATTTGCAGAGCAGCTACATGGAGTTCTGCTCATACCTTCTTTAAGCACTATAGGCTGCAGCTTCCTTCGCAGGAAGGTTTAGGGTTTGGGCGTAAAGTCCTCCAAGCAATTGTCCCACCCTAGATTGATCTCGCCTAGATATCCATGGGTGCTGTCATAGGCGAGGGGGGAAATATAGGATTACACTTACCGGTAATCGTTTTTCCTTGAGCCTATGACAGCACCCGCCTAATTCCCTCCCCAAAGAAAAAAATATATATATAAAAAAAAAAAAAGGGGGAAATTTAGAATATATAGAGAGAGATATATACGTGTGTTTACACACAGATATAAGCATTTGTTCTGTTGTAGATTTGTGGTGTAGTTTTTTGTCTCCTTAGTTCTTGGAATAGGACTGGCATGATGGGGGTTGTACCTCCCTTTTGAAGAGGCTGTGCTTCCTGTTTCCTGTCCTGAGGAAGGGGGCGGATGCTATCCATGGGTGCTGTCATAGGCTCAAGGAAAAACGATTACCGGTAAGTGTAATCCCATATTTTTCCACAATGGCAAATATGGTGACCAAGTAACACTATTCTCGCCAGAGTTACTCATCTGACTCCATTTAACCACTTCCCATCTGGGCCATTTGCCCCCTTCCTGACCAGGCCTAATTTTGCAAAACTCACATATCTCACTTTATGTGGTAATAACTTTGGAACGCCTTTACTTATCCAAGTCATTCAGAGATTGTTTTCTCGTGACACATTGTACTTCATGATAGTCATAAATTTGAGTCAATATATTTCAACTTTATTTATGAAAAAATCCCAAATTTACCAAAAATGTAGAAAAATTAGCAATTTTTTAAATTTAAATTTCTCTGCTTTTAAAACAGAACGTGATACCTCATAAAATATTTATTACTCAACATTCCCCATATGTCTACTTTATGTTGGCATCATTTTGGAAATGTCATTTTGTTTTTTTAGGACGTTAGAAGGCTTAGAGGTTTAGAAGCAATTCTTAAAATTGTTAAGAAAATTGCCAAAACCCACTTTTTAAGGATCAGTTCAGGTCTGAAGTCACTTTGTGGGGCCTACATAGTGGATACCCCCATAAATGACCCCATTGTAGAAACTACACCCCTCAAGTTACTTAAAACCGATTTTACTAACTTTGTTAACCCTTTAGGCGTTCCACAAGAATTAAAGGAAAATGGAGATCACATTTTTAAATTTCACTTTTTGGGCAGATTTTCCATTTTAATCCAATTTTTTCTTTAACACATGGTTAACAGCCAAACAAAACTCAATATTTATTACCCAGATTCTGCGGTTTACAGAAACACCCCACATGTGGTCATAAACTGCTGTATGGGCACACGGCAGGGCGCAGAAGAAAAGGAACTCCACATGGTTTTTAGATGCCATTGAAGCCCCCCCTGATGCACCCTTACAGTAGAAACTCCCAAGAAGTGATCCCATTTTGGAAACTAGGGGATAAGGTGCCAGTTTTATTGGTACTATTTTTGGGTACATATGATTTTTTTTAACATTCATTATAACACTTTATGGGGCAAGGTGACCAAAAATGTGGTTGTTTTAGCACAGTTTTTATTTATTTATTTTTACAGCATTTACCTGAGGGGTCAGTCAAGTGATATTTTTATAGAGCAGATTGTTACGAGCGTGGCGATACTGAATATGTATACTTTTTCTTATTTATTAAAGTTTTACACAATAATACACAATAATAGCATTTTTGAAACCCAAAAATTATGTTTTAATGTGTCCATGTTCTGAGAGCTATTGTTTTTTTTATTTTTTTAGAGATTTTCTTATGTAGGGGCTCATTTTTTGCAGGATGAGGTGACAGTTTTATTGGTACCATTTTGTGGGACATACGCCTTTTTGATCACTTGGTGTTGCACTTTTTGTGATGTAAGGTGACAAAAATGGCTTTTCTTTTACAGTTGTTTTATTTTTTATGGTGTTTATTGGACTGGGTCGATTATGTGATATATTTATAGATCCAACTGTCATGAACGCGGCAATACTAAATATGTCTATTTTATTTAATTTTTTCTATTTTAAATTTTTTTTTGTTATTCCTCACTTTTTTTTTATTTTATTTTTTTATTTTACACTTTTCGTCCCCCATAAGGTCATACAAGACCTCTGGAGGACATTTACTTCACTTTTCATTTATTTTTTTTCACTGTTGATTTCTCCTGTAACTGGGGCTGACATAGTAGCCCCAGTTACAGGAGAAATGCATGCCCCAGAGAGGCTGTACAGTGCAATACAGCGCTGTACAGCTTCAGTGCAGGGCTCATCGAGGTCTGTGAAAGACCTGACAGCTCCTGCACTCTCCGGTCCCGGCAATCGCATGACCGCCGGGCCAGAACAGGAAGCGCATATCGCTTCCTGCTCTGCATACACAGTGCTCAGTGAGCGCTGTGTATACAGCGATTCTGAAGGCATGGACACCTGGGCACTGTCCCTGCCTTCTCTAAGGGTTGCCCTGCTGTCACTAACAGCGGTCAACCCGATCAGCAGCTGCAGTTTCTGAACGAACGTTCTGGAACGTCCATTCAGAAATAGAGAACCACCTCACAGACGTTTATAGTCTATGGGCGGACGGAAGTTGGTTAACCCAAATCTTTACTGCCGCAGCCATCGATTGGGTGTAGTGTTCTGCAGAACCAGCCCCCCTCCTATAAGCCAAATTCATAAGTGCTTCATAGGACCCCACCAACGCCGCCTCCAACACTACCGCTGGATTACCCGAATCTGCCCGCACCCACAACGCCACATAGCTTAGCTGGACAGCTACATAATATATGTCTCGCTATTCTGGGAGAGGGTTTGTTCCATAGAAAGGGAGTGATTACTCTATCCATGGTAATAAAGTGCTTCCTAGGAAGAAGCGTTGGGGCAGCCCTATATAGGTATAACAGTTTTGGGAGAAGAATCATTTTTATAATATTGATACGCCCAATGAGATTTAAGGGTAAGTTTTCCCATGCTTCTAATTTTTGAGTAATGTATTGCATTGTAGGAACAAGATTTAAGTTGTAAAACTTTGCTACTTCCTTGTGAATAATAATACCCAAATATGTAAATTGCTCCACAATTTGAAGCTTAGTGTTCGATGAAATGTGACTTGTGTCAAAGCCATCAATTAAGCAGAGACTTGACTTGGCCCAGTTCACGCGAAGACCCGAGAAGCTCCCCAAATATTCCACCACATTCAAAAGGGTATCTAAGGACTTCCCTGGATCAGCTAGGTATACCAACATATCATCAGCATATAATAAAAGTTTTTCTGTTATTCCAGCTATTTCCCAGCCTTCTATGCCTGAGTTAGAGGAAATGAGTATTGATAGAGGTTCCATTATTAATGCAAATAATAAGGGAGAGAGAGGGCAGCCCTGCCTAGTACCTCTACCCAAAGGGAAGGAATCTGATGTGTATCCATTTACCCTGACTCTCGCCGAGGGGGATTTATAAAGCATCTGTAGCCAGCGTATAAATTTCGCATGGAATCCCATTCGGTCCAACACCGCCCACATAAATTCCCACTCTACTGAATCGAAGGCTTTTTCATTGTCTAAGGAAGCGAGTGCCCTCATACCTCGATTATCATGTTTGACCTGAAGATTAGTGAACAAGCGTCTTAGATTAATATCGGTAGTCTTCCCCGGCATAAACCCCGACTCATCTACCCCAACCAAGGAAAGAATTACCTCCCTTAATCTTAGAGCCAGTATCTTCGCATAGATTTTGACGTCAAGATTCAAAAGTGAGATAGGTCGATAAGAACTACACTGGTCAGATGGTTTACCCTGCTTATGAATTACTACTATTGTTGCCTCCGAGAAAGAAGGAGATAGCGAACCTTGTTCCAACGCATATCTCAACAGCTTCCCTATTCTGTTGACAAGGTCCTTTAGAAAAGCGCTTATACCATTCAGGTGGAAATCCATCGGGACCCAGGTTTTTTTTGGTTGCTAAATAATTAATGGCTGCTTCAATCTCTTGGTCTGATATATCGTCCGCTAGGGCCTCCCTGTCGTCCCTATCTAGAGAGGGAATATTAATATCTGCTAGAAATTTGGTAATCTCTCCCGAAGTGCATGTGGTCTTGGGGGCATACAAATTTGCATAGTAGGAGGCAAACTACCGGCAAACGTCTCTAGGCTCCCTCAACAATATCCCTTGATCATTCAGAACTCCCGCTACTACCGTTTGCTGGGTCTCAGATCGGGCCAGATATGCCAAAGCTCTACCACACTTATCACCATCTGAGAAGATGGATAGTCTCTGATTCAAGAGTTTCTTCTGAATATACTCAGTTGAATGTAGAGTAAACCTACGTTGTGCATTTAGCCACATATTTTGTTTCTCACTACACGGATCTAGTATAAATAGCCTTTCTCTTTTTGCAAGTTCCAACTCCAATTTCGACCGCTTGATATTCAATTCCATTCTGTGTGTTGTTATTGCAGCAATCAGCGCCCCCCTCATTACTGACTTAAAAGCATCCCATTCGACCAGGGGATTCGTAGATCCTTCATTTTCTATCCAATAGTTTCCCATAACATCTAGGCTACTACTCATCACCGGTAAGATCTCGAGCCACATGGGATTCAAACGCCATTGCTTATCAGCCGAAGCCAATGGCTGGACAGAATTAGAAGGAGGGGGGCATGATCCGAAACACCTCTCGGCAGATACTCACAAGACCTGATAAACGGAGATAATTCTCCACTGAAAAAGGCCAAATCTATACGGGATAGTGAGCCAGTGGAAGCCGAATAGCACGAGAATTGTGTATCTGTGGGATAAAAATAATGCCACGTCTCTATCAGACATTAGGCATTAGTCCAACGTGAAAGTGCATTGTTGTGAGAGGCCTGGGGAATCAATCTGTCTCGTACCGGATCTAGAGTGGCGTAGTCGCCCATAATTATGCAGGGCATTGCTGGAAACATTGCTATTTTAGCTATAATTAAATCTAAGACTTCTCTGCGGAATGGCGGAGGGATATAGAGACCCACAATTAAATACTGCAGCAATCTAACACTAGCATGTAGCATCACATATCTACCATAAGGGTCTAACTGTACAGAGAGTATTTGAAACGGAAGACTCTTAGTAATTAAAACAGAAACTCCTCTAGCGTGGTTTGAGTATACTGCATGATATGTGGGACCTGTCCAAGGACGTCGCAAGGCGAGTACTTTCTGCCCCTGAAGGTGCGTTTCTTGCAATAACACTATATCTGGGTTATACTTCTTCAGATAATTAAGAACTAGAGACCTTTTAATCTTATTATTAGGCCCCTAACGTTCCAGGAAAGCAGCTTAATTAACACCATTTTCCCCAACAGAAAAAGAATATCCAAAATCTCAGTCCGGTGAAAGTACACTCACATACATACCACATCACAGATCCTTCCAATACAAATGCCCACTTCAACCCACCCCTTCCAAACCTTCCCAACCCACCCTGCCCAATCCTTCCTAACATGGTTGAGCCTAAAACAGTGTTTCCCAACCAGTGTGCTACCAGCTGTTGCAAAACTACAACTCCCAGCATGCCTGGACAGCCTTTGGCTGTGTGGGCATGCTGGGAGTTGTAGTTTTGCAACAGCTGGAGGCACACTGGTTGGGAAACACTGGCCTAAAACCCTTAACTAGCAAACTCTCGGGTGTGATAGCCCTACCCTAACCCTTTAGATGAACATGTATACCATAAAGGTACTTTAGTGAGAAAAAGTAGACCGTTCCTCTTATTACAGTGCATGTCAGTTCAGGGTGTTGCCACCCAGCACACATATACAGGGTTAAAATCTTATCAATAGACAAAAACTAAAGATTAGGGATTATAACAGGAATAATAGTGGTACGGTGAAACATAACACTCCCGCCCCCCCTTAAAGGGATTCTGTCACCTCTCCTAACACAAATTCAGATTTTAAACCAGTCATGCTCCACAGATTACCTTGAATCGCCTTTGCTGTTCTATACTGTAATCCGTCCAGTAGTTTTGCTGAAAAACGACTTTTATAATTATGCTAATTAATCCTGAAGGTGCCCAGAGGGGCGTTATGTTCCACTTTGTGTGCCCAGTAACGCTCCCCCTGGCAGTGCCCAAAACGCCTTCCTCCTGAATCCCTAACCGCCCACAGCATCTCATCCCTCTCCTCCCCCTCCCTGATGGCCGAGCGAAGTCTCGCGCAGACGCAGTACCCACTGAGGGCTGCGCCAGTGCGATTTGCTGGAGACTGAGGGAAGAGCGAGCATCGGACGTCACTTGGCTCGGCGCATGCCCAGTGACGACGATGAAGCTCCTGGCGGCAATGATTTGAGCAGGCACCGGGTTCCGATCACGGCCCGCCGAGCGGCGGTGATCGGAAATACATAGGACGTAAAGGTACGCCCTGTGTGCTTAAGTACCAGGACATCAGGGTGTACCTGTACACCATATGTCCGGAACAGGTTAAGTTATACCCCTCCCCCCAAAAAAAATACAAATAAAATGACACTTTTCTATAACATTTGTTTATTTTGCAAAATGCAAAAGTACTAAAACTTAAAAAAATTTAAGAAAACTATACATACTTGGTATAGCCGCATTAGTATTGAACTGTAGCATGAAGTTATAAAGGGGTTATGTGCTGTAATGATATTGATTACCTTTGCATCTATTACACTGACCGCTTTCTTTTGGTCTCTGTTCAGAGGCATCCAGTGGGGTGGCACAGCAACTATGCTTTTCCATGCAGAATCATCCAGTAAAATAAGAGCATACTGCATGGTATTTTTTTTTCTTTAACATGGGCACCCATGGGAGACAGTGCTGATTTAGTCCACATTACATGCGCAGCTCTATATTGTATATCACGGTCCTGCAGATAACACACTTGGTAGTCATTGCTCTAAAAGGCTTTATGTTATACCAGGGACATAAAAGTAACACTGACATCTAGTGGTTATTGGACTATATTAAATTCTTAGTATTGTTTTATTCCATGGTTTTGCATTGGTGGTTATTGTTCCACAGTATGTGTTAACGTCCTGTCGGCAACACTGACACCTGGTGGTTATCAGTTTACATTACATGCTTAGGGATGTTAGGATTCTGAATATAAGGTAGTGTTCACATCGCCCTATTTATCTGTTCTGCTCCATTCTAGGAGCAGGACAGTGAAAACAACAGAAGTTATGAATGGAACCTATTCACTGCAATGGGTTCCATACTGTTTCCAACCAGAATTTTGATACTGATTGGTCTATCCTCAGAACAGGCCACAAATATCAGATTTTTTTGTTTGTTTTTGCGGACCCTTAGAAATGAACAGGTCCATGTACAATCCACAAATATGCAGATTGGACACAGATGCAAAATACAGTTGTGTACATGAGCACTGGCACCTAGACACCAAATTACATGGTTTTCTCTATTTTATATTAGAGTCCTACAGCTAAGGCTTCTTGCACACGGCCATTGTGGGTCCGTTCCATGCATTGGGTACCACAATTTGCGGTCCCCAATGCACGGCAACGTCCATTCGGCAGCCGGACGGATTGAGACCCATTCAACTTGAATGGGTCCGGGATCCGTCCGCACTGCAATAAAAATAGAACAAGTTCCATTGTTTTTTGCGGTGCGGAGGCACGGACAGAAACAACACGGGCAGCACTCTGTAGTGCTTCCGTGGGGTTCGGATCCGCGCTTCGGTTCTGCATCTCCGTGATTCAAGTGCACACGGGCCAGTGTATTGTGCACCTGCTGCGTGGTTATGAGCTGTTTGTGAAAATGAGTACATAAAAATGTGAATGCGTATGGAGTACGATATTTGTTTTTTAAATAATATGCGCATTGAGGATTTTATTTTATTTAGATTTTTTTTTTATTGGTGCCAACAGTGTTGATTGAGCTGTACATTTTATTTATTTTTTTAAATTGAAGTCAATGAAAAGTTTCTTATGGGCCCTTTGTGTGTTCATGTCTGTATTGTCAGATCTGTTTGTTTCAATGTTTGGAGTTACGTGTTACATGTTAAGTGTTGTGCTTCACATCAGAGCTCTGTTCTTATGGACAGCTAGCACACTACTGATGGACAAAAGGAGGACCACAGAGTCCGACTGAAAGGGGTGGACTTAGATGACTCAGAGCAGAGGGAGGAGGATAGGGGTGGACGTTACAGACAACGACAGCCGATCCCCTAGTTATAAGACACTCCCATGGAAGATAAGAAGTCCTGTTTTCCAGTCTATTAATTCCGCGATAGGAAAAGTTGGATACTTCTGTAAGCCAAAATGCAGAGTAACATCAAGCAGCATTGGGTGGTTCAGTGGTGCCAACCATAGATAGTGTTCTTTGGCATTGCTTCAGCCCTGATGTCAAACGCCTCATTGAAATGAGGAAAAAGTCAGTCTGCCACCCTATAATGGTCCTGGGAGATGGGCTTGCTGAGTCTGTGGGACCCAGATCCCAGAAGAGAGTGTTGTGGTGTGTGTGGTACTCCTGGTCCACACCACACGGGAGGATTGTATTCTATGTTGACCATGCCCGGATCACTGTCCGTTCCCACAGGCTTTTAAACCTTTTTTAGCAGATACAGTCTGGCCCAATGATATCCCTCATTCTGGGTAAAAAAAGAAGTAGTCCCGTTTTTGATTGATACTGGAGCAGCCAAGACAGTTGTGCACAGCAAACATTGCCTCCCTTGATTTACTCTCCAAGGACACCAGTCTTTGGGTAGAAGTGGATGGGAAAGTAGTACGCTTCCTTTTCAACAGAAACCATCCATATTAGATTTGCCTCCAACCAAGATGCGCTTGCCCGTTTGCTGGTCAGTGGTAATGCTGTCACGACCGCTATCCCAGCAGCAGTCGTGTTGCACCAGACGGAGGGGAAGGGGGGGACCCTTATCTACGGATGGGAAATAGAACGGCCACCCCTGACTAACCCTAAGCTGGCACCTGTCTGCCCTGATACCCTAGACAGGGTGTGAACCCGTGTGGCGAGCAGGATGCCTAAACCCTCAGTCACCCTAACAAGACTAGACTGGGGAAAGGCAGATGGGAGCACTAGTCACCATCACTCATGTCTAGAAGAACAACTGGGGAAGACAGCAACAAACAAACAATCTACAGCAGAGATAGACTTATCCAGTCACGAGCAGACAAGGTGATCCCAATAACGACAGTCCATGCCAGACAAGAGCACCACAGCAATACCGTCAAACGATCTCCTTCAAAGGTCAGAATAGCACTGTAAGGACTATATCTGGCAATGACTGCAAGTGAAACTGAAACTAATATAGTAGCTGGGAGTGGCAGACAGGACTCACCTGAGAAGGATGCCTACAAACTCACAGTCAGGACAAAAAGGTTCACAAGGCAAAACCCGGATGACATACCCTGAACCAGGATGCAAACTCGCAAGCTATCGCGAGTAGCAAGTCGCTGCGACCTTCTCCTCCCAGACCTGTCTGGATCAGTCACAGTCATGACAGTACCCCCCTTTCTACGAGGGACCACCGGACCCTCAAGACCAGGCCTCTCCGGATGGGACCTATGAAAAGCCTGAATGAGTCTGTCCGCCTTTATCTCTGATGCTGGCACCCACATTCTCTCTTCGGAACCATAACCTCTCCAGTGCACTAGGTACTAAAGAGAGCGGTGAACATATCGTGAATCAACAATCTTTTCTACCTGAAACTCAAGACTGCCATCAACAACCACCGGTGGAGGCCGTAGTGGCAATGGTTCAGGAGGTTCTACATATCTCTTAAGCAGAGATCTGTGGAAGACATTATGGATCCTTAGAGTCTGGGGTAGCTCCAGACGAAAAGCCACCGAGTTAATGATCTTAATGACCCTATAAAGACCAATAAATCTCGGACCTAATTTCCACGAGGGAACCTTCAACTTTATATTTCTGGTAGACAACCACACCAAGTCATTCACCCCAAGGTCCGGACCTTCAGAGCGCTTCTTATCAGCCACACGTTTGTATCTACCACCAATTCTCTTCAAACTTTCTTGCACACTCTGCCACACTGATGAAAGTGAAGACGCATATCGTTCCTCCTCGGGAATCCCAGACGGCCCCCCCTCACTAAACGTACAAAACTGAAGATGGAAACCATACGCACCAAAAAATGGTGACTTATCGGTGGATTCCTGACGACTATTATTAATGGTAAATAAGATGACCATTCCTCCTGATTTTCGGAAACAAAGCATCTCAAATATGTCTCTAGGTTTTGATTGGTACATTCAGTCTGACCGTTGGACTGTGGATGGAAAGATGAAGAAAACGACAGATGAACCCCTAAACGAGAACAGAAAGCTTTCCAAAATTTACAAACAAATTGGGTACCACGATCCGAAACAATATCGGAAGGGACCCTGTGAAGCTTCACGATGTCGTCAATAAAAACCTGAGCCAGTGTGTTAGCATTAGGCAATGCGGTAAGAGCAATAAAGTGCACCATTTTACTGAATCTGTCAACAACTACAAGAATAACGGTCTTCCCCGCTGATACTGGTAGATCCGTAATGAAATCCATTGATAGGTGCGTCCAAGGCCTGTTGGGGATGGCCAGAGGTAAAAGACGCCCTGCCGGACGAGTATGATCTACCTTAGAACGAGCACAGGTAGCACATGCAGACACAAAATTCAA
This sequence comes from Bufo gargarizans, assembly GCF_014858855.1. Classification (NCBI taxonomy): domain Eukaryota; kingdom Metazoa; phylum Chordata; class Amphibia; order Anura; family Bufonidae; genus Bufo; species Bufo gargarizans. The sequence goes on from NC_058080.1 coordinate 312,523,890, forward strand.
CACCTCCTGACTTAGGCCACCAGAACCGACGAGACACTAATTCAGAGGTTGCCTTACTACCTGGGTGTCCTGCCAGTGTGGAGTTATGGTGTTCTTTTAGTATCTCCAGGTGTAAATTTTCTGGCACAAACCGTTTACCCGAGGGGCAGGAGGCCGGGGCGTCCCCCTGAGCTTCCAACACCCTCCCCTCTAAACCTGAGTGTAATGCAGAGACCACCACCCCTTTTGCAAAATAGGCTCTGGTACATCAACATCACCCCCTCCAGGAAAACTTCTAGACAATGCATCCGCCTTCGTATTTTTTGCCCCTGGGCGATAGGTTATTACAAAATTAAACCTAGTAAAAAAAATAACGACCACCGAGCCTGTCTAGGGGTGAGACGTTTAGCAGACTCCAGATATAATAAGTTTTTGTGATCAGTAATCACTGTGACGGGATGAACCGCCCCCTCCAAAAAATGACGCCACTCCTCAAAGGCCAACTTAAGGCCCCTTTCACACGAGCGTGACAGATTAGGTCCGGATGCGTTCAGGGTGCATTCAGTGAAACTCGCACTATTTTGCAAGCAAGTTCAGTCAGTTTTGTCTGCGATTGCGTTCAGTTGTTCAGTTTTTTCTGCGCGGGTGCAATGCGTTTTGATGCGTTTTTCACGCGCGTGATAAAAAACGGAAGGTTTACAAACAACATCTCTTAGCAACCATCATTGAAAAACGCATCGCACCCGCACTTGCTTGCGGATGCAATGCGTTTTTCACGCAGCCCCATTCACTACTATGGGCCAGGGCTGCGTGAAAAACGCAGAATATAGAACATGCTGCGATTTTCACGCAACGCAGAACTGATGCGTGAAAAACAACGCTCATGTACACAGACCCATTGAAATGAATGGGTCAGGATTCAGTGCGGGTGCTATGCGTTCACGTCATGCATTGCACCCGCGCGGAAAACTCGCTCGTGTGAAAGGGACCTAATAGCCAAAAGTTCACTGTTGCCAATATCATAGTTCCTTTCTGCAGTAGACAATTTCTTCGAAAAGAAAGCACACGGACGCCATTCACTAGGGGACGGGCCCTGAGATAATACCGCTCCCACCCCCACCTCTGATGCGTCAACCTCTACAATAAAAGGAAGCGAGACATCTGGCTGTACGAGAATAGGGGCCGAGGTGAATCTCTCCTTCAGAGATGTAAAGGCAGTTTTGGCTGCATGTGACCATTTGGAAAAATCGGATCCCTTTCGGGTCATGTCCGTCAGTGGTTTGACCACCAAGGAATAGTTCTTTATAAACTTTCTATAAAAATTGGCAAACCCCAGGAAGCGTTGCAATGCCTTCAGGTTCTCAGGCAGATCCCAGTCCATAATCGCCCAGACTTTCTCTGGATCCATGCGAAAACCTGAATCTGACAACACATACCCCAGAAATGGCAGTTCTTTTACGGCGAACACAAATTTCTCTAATTTAGCAAACAATTCGTTGGCCCTTAATATCTGCAGCACTTGTCTCTTATGTGTATCCAGATCCGGAGAATAGACCAGGATGTCATCAAGATATATCACAACAAATCTCCCGATAAGGTGACTAAAAATATCGTTGACAAAATGCTGGAACACCACAGGCGCATTAGTAAGACCAAATGGCATGACCAGATTTTCATAATGCCCTTCCGGAGTATTAAAAGCTGTCTTCCACTCATCCCCCTTTTTGATGCGATCCAGGTTATAGGCTCCTCTGAGATCCATTTTGGAGAACCATTTAGCACCAGCAACCTGATTAAAGAGGTCGGGAATGAGAGGAAGAGGATAGGGATCTTGGATAGTTATCTGGTTTAATTCCCGGAAATCCAGGCAAGGACGCAAGCCCCCATCTTTCTTTTTAACGAAAAAGAACCCTGCAGCCAGGGGTGAAGAAGAGGGTCTGATGTGTCCCTTAGCCAAACTCTCCGAAATATAATCTTGCATAGCCTTTCTCTCCGGGCCGGAAAGATTGTATAACCGGGTTTTAGGTAGTTTTGCCCCAGGTAATGGATTAATCGGGCAATCATATGGACGATGAGGTGGTAACTCCTGACAACCCTTCTCAGAGAACACATCCATAAAATCTGACAGAAAGGCAGGTAGAGATGTTACAGAGAGTGTAGAGCACCTACTACTCAAGCAGTTGTCCTTACAATGTTCACTCCACTCCACAATCTCCACGGCCTTCCAATCCACCACTGGATTGTGAGTCACCAGCCAGGGAAGCCCCAATACCATAGGAGCCGGAAGACCGTCCAGGACATAACAAGAGATATGCTCTTTATGGAGGTCCCCTACCTGCAGATGGATATTATGGATGATCTGGGTTAACTCTGAGTAAGAGGGGAGGAGTCGATGGCAAAAACAGGAATAGTTCTGCGTACTGGTTCCGGAGTAAAACCCAGAGCCTGAGCAAACTGTGAATCCACCAAGTTGACCCCCGCCCCACTGTCCAAAAAGACGGAACAGATCTCAGTCTTATTGCGGTAGCGGACAACAAAAACTGAGACATGCGTATGGAGGAAACGAATACGCCCAGACTGTTATCCTCCACACAATCTGGGGACTCTAGTTTTCCGGCGGCTCCTTTGTTTGTGATCTCTTGGGTTCTGAGGGACATATCTTTACAAAATGATCCCTCCCCCCACAACGAAAACAAACCTCTGACCTACGGCGGACCTTAGGAGGATTCACCCGTCTAGTGGCGCCCCCTATTTGCATTGGTTCGACTGGATCATAACAAACCGATCCCTGCCCTATAGAGGCCTCTGTAGAATTTAATTGTCTCTCTCTGAGTCGTCTGTCGATTCTTATCGCCAGAGACATAGCAGCCTCAAGAGACCCAGGAACCTCGTATAACGCCAGCGCTTCTTTCAATTTTTCAGACAACCCCTGGCAGAACTGACTCCTAAGGGCCGAGTCGTTCCATAATGTATCAGTAGCCCACCTACAGAATTCGGAACAATATAGTTCAGCAGACCGGTTCTCTTGCCGAAGTCTACGTAGCTTAGACTCAGCCAGTGAGACCCTGTCTGGGTCATCATATACGAGACCCAGGGCTTCAAAAAACTCTTCCACTGATCGTAAGGCCGGAGAGTCTGATGGTAGGGAGAAAGCCCAAGCCTGCGGATCTCCTTGCAGGAGAGAAATTACAATGCCCACCCGTTGTTCCTCACCGCCGGAGTATCTAAGGCGTAACCTGAAGAACAATTTACAAGCTTCTCTGAAGGTTACAAATTGGTCTCTCCCTCCTGAGAACCTATCAGGTAAAGCCACTTTTGGCTCAGGAGTACCTTGGTTTCCCGTAGCAACGGTGGAACCCAAGGATTGCTGCTGCTGCACTGTTGCTTTTAATCCTGCCACTTCAAGGGATAACCCCTGTAATTGTTTCGCCAAAACCGTAACCGGATCCATAGTGGAACAGAAAAATACAAAGCAAAACAGCAAGCAAAAAAATCAAAGGCCAGATATACTGTCACGACCGCTATCCCAGCAGCAGTCGTGTCACACCAGCCGGAGGGGAAGGGGGACCCTTATCTACGGATGGAAAATAGAACGGCCACCCCTGACTAACCCTAAGCTGGCACCTGTCGTCCCTGATACCCTAGACGGGGTGTGAACCCGTGCGGCGAGCAGGATGCCTAAACCCTCAGTCACCCTAACAAGACTAGACTGGGGAAAGGAAGATGGGAGCACTAGTCACCATCACTCATGTCTAGGAGAACAACTGGGGAAGACAGCAACAAACAAACAATCTACAGCAGAGATAGACTTATCCAGTCATGAGCAGACAAGGAGACCCCAATAACGACAGTCCACGCCAGACAAGAGCACCACAGCAATACCGTCAAACGATCTCCTTCAAAGGTCAGAATAGAACTGGAAGTAAGGACTATATCTGGAAATGACTGCAGGTGAAACTGAAACTAATATAGTAGCTGGGAGTGGCAGACAGGACTCACCTGAGAAGGATGCCTACAAACTCCCAGTCAGGACAAAAAGATTCACAAGGCAAAACCCGGATGACTGTCACGAGGGTGTCGAGCCACGTCTGACTCCGTTATACCCGGGGTCAGGAAGTCGCAGCGGGTGGCTGCGCACCCTATGTCTAAAGATCACGCTGTTCCTTTATAATAGTTTTCTGTGTTTGCCTTACAATCCTTTTTGTCTCACTCAGGGATCCGTAGCTTCTCTTCCTCAGTTGTTTCTTGTCTGTCACTCCCAACCTCCTTATATTCTCCTCTCCCACTTCTCTGGTTGTCAGATATAGAGCTTCCTGCCTGGACTTCTATACTGACCCACTGGAGCTGTGAATCCTGGTTGTTGTTAGAGTGTTACCCTCCGGATCCCTGTTGGGCTTTTTGTTGTCTTCTGTTGTCGCCCACCTGGGATTATATGTTGTCTGTATTGTCTGTCCTCTCCTTGGTGTTTTCCTTTAGAGTTAGTGGTGCGGACTAGTGTTCCCACCGCCCTATTCACTATCTAGGGCTCATCTTAGGGAAAGCCAGGGTTTTAGGCACGTGATCGGCGTACGGGTGAGGAACCTGTCTAGGGACGTCAGGGCAGTCAGGTGCCAGCCTCAAGGTGAGATAGGGGTCACCACCTTTCCCTCTCCCAGTATGGATCCTATTGCTGCTTTGGCAAAACAACTTCAAGGCCTGTCTTTGAAGGTGGCAGGATTGAAGGCGTCTGTCCTCCAGCAACAGCAGCAAATGCAGCAGACCGCAAGCCCAGCGGTTGCTATGGGTAACCAGGTTGTTCTTCCTGACAGATTTTCTGGGGGAAGGGACAAATTTGTGACGTTCCGTGAGGCCTGTAAATTATATTTTAAGCTGCGCCCTTACTCCTCTGGTAATGAAGAACAGCGGGTGGGGATTGTTATTTCCCTGCTTCAGGGGGACCCACAATCCTGGGCGTTCTCTTTACCCCCTGGTTCCCAGGCTCTCCGGTCAGTGGATGAGTTTTTTGGGGCCTTGGGTCTCATATATGATGACCCTGACCGAGTTGCCCTGGCTGAGTCGAAGTTACGGAGACTCCTACAGGGAGATCGGCCAGCAGAGAAATATTGCTCTGAGTTCCGTAGGTGGGCTACGGATACTCAGTGGAACGACCCGGCTCTCAGGAGTCAGTTCTGCTCTGGGTTATCCGAAAGAGTTAAGGATGCGCTTGCGCTGTATGAGACCCCCCCTTTCCCTTGATGCTGTTATGTCCCTCTCTATCAGAATAGATAGACGTCTTAGGGAGAGATTGAAAATTCTTGAGCAATTGGTAACCTCTCCCAAGCAGCAGTTAGTCTGTACTGACCTAGACGAGGCAATGCAGCTAGGAGGAACTACTCGTCAGGTCCATCCTCCTGAGGTTCGCCGTAGGCGTGGGGCTTGTTTCTTTCTGTGGGGGGAGGGGTCATTTCATTAATGTCTGTCCTTTGTTTCTCAAAAACAAAAGACTGTCGGAAAAACTACTAACCCCAGGCTGTGCGGAGGATGTCAGCCGGGGGGTATACGTTTCCTCCATACGGACATCTCAATTTGTGTTGCCAGCGGATATTGTTTTTGGTGTGAAGATGGAGACTATTTCTTTCTTTTTAGACAGTGGAGCAGGGGTAAATTTGATAGATGCCCATTTTGCCCGCACTATGGGTTTGTCTCTCTGTACGCTGCAGAGACCTATTCCCATATTCGCTATTGATTCTGCTCCTCTGTCTCAGAGAAACCTCACTCACATTGTCCATAACTTACACCTTCGGGTAGGGGACCACCATAATGAGTGTCTTTCATGTTACGTTCTGGAGGGCCTTCCCTCTCCTGTGGTATTGGGTCTTCCCTGGTTGGTAGCGCACAATCCTGTGGTGGATTGGCAGGCCAGGGAGATATTCGAGTGGAGTGAGCATTGCAGAGAAAATTGCTTAAATAGCAATTGCTTAGTCGCCTCCGTAGCTACCTTACCTACATTTATTTCAGACTTTGAGGAAGTTTTTTCTGAAAAGGGTTGTCAGGAGTTACCACCTCACCGTCCTTATGATTGCCCGGTTAACCTGATATCCGGTGCAAAATTACCCAAGACCAGGTTATATAATCTTTCGGGTCCCGAGAGACAAGCCATGAAAGATTATATCTCTGAGAGTCTGGCTAAGGGACACATCAGACTCTCTTCTTCACCCGTGGCTGCAGGGTTTTTCTTTGTTAAAAAGAAAGATGGGGGCCTGCATCCTTGCCTAGATTTCCGCGAGCTAAACCGGATAACCATCCGAGACCCATACCCTCTTCCTCTCATTCCTGACCTTTTTAATCAGATTGCGGGTGCTAGGTGGTTCTCCAAACTTGATCTTAGGGGGGCCTACAACCTGATTCGTATCAAGGAAGGGGATGAGTGGAAGACAGCTTTTAACACCCCTGAGGGGCATTATGAAAATTTAGTCATGCCTTTCGGTCTGACCAATGCTCCTGCTGTCTTCCAACACTTTGTTAATGATATTTTTAGTCATCTTATCGGCAGGTTTGTGGTGATATACCTAGATGATATCTTAATTTATTCGGCTGATCTGAAAACACATGAAGTACATGTCAGACAGGTACTGCAGGTCCTACGGACGAATAAATTATATGCGGAAATTGAAAAGTGTGTCTTCGCCGCTCAGGAAATACAGTTCCTAGGATATCTATTATCTGCTTCAGGTTTCCGTATGGATCCTAGGAAGGTCCAGGCAATTTTAGATTGGGATCTTCCTGAGAACCTTAAAGCTCTACAACGGTTTTTGGGTTTCGCAAATTTCTATAGAAAGTTCATTAAAAATTATTCAGTGATCGTCAACCCCCTTACTGACATGACTAGGAAGGGGACTGATTTTTCTAAATGGTCTGACGCCGCTAAAATTGCATTTTCCTCTCTAAAAGAGAGATTTACTTCGGCACCTGTTCTAATTCAACCCGATGTCTCCCAGCCTTTTATTGTTGAAGTAGATGCGTCAGAGGTGGGAATGGGGGCTGTATTGTCTCAGGGTCCGTCTCCTGGCAAATGGCGTCCTTGCGCTTTCTTTTCCAAAAAATTATCTACAGCTCAGAAGAACTATGATATTGGAAATAGGGAACTATTAGCGATTAAACTAGCGTTTGAAGAATGGCCTCACTTCTTAGAGGGAGCAATCCACCCCGTCACGGTGATTACGGATCACAAAAACCTTCTGTACCTCGAATCGGCTAAGCGTCTCACCCCTAGACAAGCTAGGTGGTTGCTATTCTTTACCAGATTTGATTTTTTCATTACCTATCGTCCTGGGCCAAAAAATACCAAGGCAGACGCATTATCTCGTAGTTTCCCCTGGAGGGGGTAATGTTAGTGATCCGGTACCCATTTTAGAAAGAGGAGTGGTTGTCTCTGCTGTACACTCTGTTCTGGAGGGGAAGGTGTTAGAAGCCCAGGGGGATGCCCCGGCCTCTTGCCCCTCAGAGAAATTGTTTGTACCGTTAAACCTGCATCTCGAATTATTAAAGGAACATCATAATTCGGCACTTGCTGGGCACCCGGGTAGTAAAGCAACCTTGGAGCTATTGTCTCGTCGTTTTTGGTGGCCAAGGTTGCGTCAGGATGTAATGGATTTTGTGTCTACTTGTTCTACTTGTGCACGCGCAAAAGTCTCTCATACACGTCCAGCAGGGTCTTTATTGCCACTTGTCATTCCCAATAGGCCATGGACACATCTGTCAATGGATTTCATCACTGACTTACCTTTGTCTGCGGGTAAAACGGTTATCTTGGTAGTAGTAGACAGGTTTAGCAAAATGATACACTTTATTGCGTTACCCGCACTTCCTAATGCTAAGACTCTTGCTCAGGTGTTCATCAGTGAAATCGTGAAGCTTCACGGGGTCCCTTCCGATGTGGTTTCGGATCGGGGAACCCAGTTTATTTCTAAGTTTTGGAAAGCTTTTTGTTCCCGTTTGGGGGTACACTTGTCCTTTTCCTCAGCTTTCCATCCTCAGTCGAATGGACAGACTGAGCGTACCAACCAAAACCTTGAGACATATCTAAGGTGTTTTGTGTCTGAAAACCAAGAGGTGTGGTCATCATATTTACCGTTAGCCGAGTTTGCCATAAATAATCGCTGTCAGGAATCCACTGGCAAGTCACCATTTCTTGGTGTATATGGTTTTCATCCCCAATTCTGTACTTTCAAAGAGGGGGGGTTATCTGGGGTTCCCGAAGAGGAACGGTTTTCATCATTTCTTTCATCTGTATGGCAGAAGGTGCAAGCTAACTTGAAAAATATGGGAGGTAAATACAAATGCATGGCTGATAAGAAACGGTCGCCAGGTCCGGACCTAGGAGTGAATGACTATATGTGGTTATCTACTAGGAATATTAAGTTGAAAGTTCCCTCTTGGAAACTGGGTCCTAGATTCATTGGTCCTTACAAAATAGTAGCCGTCATTAACCCCGTGGCTTTTCGCCTGGAGCTACCTCAGACTTTTAAGATCCATAACGTCTTCCATAAGTCGTTACTCAAGAAGTATGTTCCACCTCTAGAACCATCACCACTGCCACCCCCTCCTGTTATTGTGGATGGTAATCTGGAGTTTCAAATATCCAAAATTGTTGATTCTCGTCTGGTCCGCCGCTCTCTTCAGTATCTGGTGCATTGGAGGGGTTATGGCCCCGAGGAAAGAGTGTGGCTTCCAGCATCAGAGGTAAACGCCAACAGGTTAGTTCAGGCTTTCCATGCCTCTCATCCTGAGAGACCTGGTCCTGAGTGTCCGGAGGCCCCTCGTAGAAAGGGGGGTACTGTCACGAGGGTGTCAAGAGCCACGTCTGACTCCATTATACCCGGGGTCAGGAAGTTGCAGCGGGTGGCTGCGCGCTCTATGTCTAAAGATCACGCTGTTTCTTTATGATAGTTTTCTGTGTTTGCCTTACAATCCTTTTTGTCTCACTCAGGGATCCATAGCGTCTCCTCCTCAGCTGTTTCTTGTCTGTCACTCCCAACCTCCTTATATTCTCCTCTCCCACTTCTCTGGTTGCCAGATATAGAGCTTCCTGCCTGGACTTCTATACTGACCCACTGGAGCTGTGAATCCTGGTTGTTGTTACAGAGTGTTACCCTCTGGATCCCTGTTGGGCTTTTTGATGTCTTTTGTTGTCGCCCACCTGGGATTATATGTTGTCTGTATTGTCTGTCCTCTCCTTGGTGTTTTCCTTTTAGAGTTAGTGGTGCGGACTAGTGTTCCCACCGCCCTATTCACTATCTAGGGCTCATCTTAGGGAAAGCCAGGGTTTTAGGCACGTGATCGGCATACGGGTGAGGAACCCGTCTAGGGACGTCAGGGCAGTCAGGTGCCAGCCTCAAGGTGAGATAGGGGTCACCACCTTTCCCTCTCCCTTGGACAGGGCCTTCCCTTTTCCCTCCCTTTGTGTCACATATGTGATAGGCACGCCGGTCGTGATAATGACATACCCTGAACCACGGAGCAAACTCACAAGCTATCGCGAGTAGCAATTTGCTGCGACCTTCTCCTCCCAGACCTGTCTGGATCAGTCACAGTTGTGACAAACGCCCCTTGTTGCCTCCTGGGTGCAGATTTGCTTGCAAAAGTACATGCTAGTATCTCATATCAAGAGGATGGCACTGTGAAGCTTACAGCTGCCCTCAACGACCAGGAACTTTGTTTGTTGGCCATTAGTGATAAAATTCCCTGGTCCATGTTTGTATCAGTACTCCCAGAAGCTGAGAAAAGCAAACCACTCACCATTTGATGGTACATAATGAAGCCACAAGTTTCTAACACCCACATCGTGCCCAACACACACACACCTTGTCGGCTCAGGTTCCCATTACCCCTACTCACTCCACTGTGATTGATTTGTCCTTTAGTCCCTACCGCCTCACAGATGAGGTGGTAGATTCTTTTTATGCCTAGAACTGGCAATTTTGTGTTCCCCCACACTGAGATCAGATTATTACATTTAGATTGTATTGTTATGAAGTGAGTGGCCATGACTCAGCTGTCTTCACCCAACTACATGGCCAGCAATAACGCCCCGTAGTATATTATTCAGTCAGACTTGATCCCATGGCCAGAGGTGCCCCTTTCTGCATCAGAGCTGTAGTAGTTGTACTAGCTATGCTTGATGAAAGCTCTGAGATAGTTCTGAACCACAATGTGATGGTGATATTACATCTATCCTCATGAACGTACAATCAAAATAATTGTTTTGTTGCCTGTTATTTCAGAATGCAGTGTTCCATTTTGTTGCCTGACAATGTTGCTCTCCAAAGGTGTAATACTTTGGACCCAGCCACCCTGTTGCCTCTGGACCAAGGGGGGAGGGAAGAGTTAGGCCTCTTTCACACTTGCGTTGTCCGGATCCGGTGTGTACTCCACTTGCCGGAATTACACGCCGGATCCGGAAAAACGTAAGTGTACTGAAAGCATTTGAAGACGGATCCGTCTTCAAAATGCTTTCAGTGTTACTATGGCACCCAGGACGCTATTAACGTCCTGGTTGCCATAGTAGGAGCGGGGAGCGGTATACTTACAGTCTGCGTGGCTCCCGGGGCGCTCCAGAGTGACGTCAGAGCGCCCCATGCGCATGGATGACGTGCCATGCGATCACGTCATCCATGCGCCTGGGGCGCCCTGACGTCACTCTGGAGCGCCCCGGGAGCCGCACGGACGGTAAGTATGCTGCTCCCCCGCTCCCCTTTACCATGGCTGCCAGGACTTTAGCGTCCCGGCAGCCATGGTAACCACTCTAAAAAAGCTAAACGTCGGATCCGGCAATGCGCCGAAACGACGTTTAGCTTAAGGCCGGATCCGGATCAATGCCTTTCAATGGCCTTGCGGCAAGTCTTCAGTTTTTTTGGCCGGAGCAAAAAGCGCAGCATGCTGCGGTATTTTCTCCGGCCAAAAAACGTTCCGTTCCGGAACTGAAGACATCCTGATGCATCCTGAACGGATTTCACTCCATTCAGAATGCATTAGGATAAAACTGATCAGGATTCTTCCGGCATAGAGCCCCGACGACGGAACTCTATGCCGGAAGACAATAACACAGGTGTGAAAGAGCCCTTAGGGCACCGCACTTTAAACTTTTCTTCCAGATTCAAAGGAAGAGGCTCCTGTTTGCAGATGATGTCACAAGAGGTAGTGGGATTTGGTAAATCAGCCACTAGGTAATCTAGATCATGTGCTCTTTGTGGATGGATCGAGGTATGGCCAGGATGGCAGGTACTACACAGGTTGGGCAGTGGTGATTAAACGTGAACTACCACACATGTCTGCTCAAGAAGTGGAGCTAAAAGACTCTGAAGATGGCTTGCAGATATGCAGATGGAAAAAAGGGCCAACATTTACACTGATTCCAGGTGTGCTTTTGGGATAGCCCATGACAATGGGCCCATATGAAAAGCCAGAGACTCCTTGATCGCTTCAGGTAAACCCATCGAAAATGGGGAAGCAGTGAGGTGATGATAGCAACGAAAGGCCACTGTAAACGGATGCAGAGGAGGCAAAGGGGAAAACCACGGCAGATCAGGCGGCAAAAATGGCTGCCAAATTACCTAAGCAGACCCCTGTCTTAAGTGGCCACAGTTCAGGTCCCTGAAATAACTCCTCCTGTCTCCGGAAAGTTCTCAAGACCTTACAGAACCAGATGGGGAAGGAGGAAAGGGACTGGTGGATAGAAAAGGGGGACCACAAATAAGAAGGGAAACTTTGCCTTCCCAGGCCCCTCTACTCCACGATGCCACAGGCAACCCATGGAGTGATGCACCAGACAAAAACTGCTATGTGTGATTTAGTATGTAGCATATGGTACAGCACTGTAACAATCAGACATACCCAAGGATAAATGATTTGTGCCCAGAACAACGTGGGCAAGGTGGTTAAGGTACCCAAGAAACACGTCTTGCTTTTTGTATCTGTTTCAACGTTTGCAGACTACCTTCAACTACCCAAGGTGGGCATGTATGAGTATGTATCGATATGTGATGACTTGTTTTCAGGATGGCCAAAACCATACCCAAAGAAGTAAAGAAGATTATGGCCGAAGTTGTGTGCAGGTATGGGGTACCTTATATCATTGAAAGTGACACATGTGTTCATTTCACAGGTGAAGTGATGCAGGAGATGATGAAGGTTTTGGGCGTAGGACAGGCCTTACATGCTTCGTACCATCCACAAAGCAGCAGTAGAGTAGGAAAAAGGAACTGAACGGGACGCTAAGTTAAAGAAAAAAAGCCTTAATAGAGTGCCTGCTGGTAGCCCTCTTTTAGTAAGGTATACGCCTAACCGTGAGACAGGCCTTTGTCCCTATAAGGTCCTTTTTGGGTCAGGCCCTAGGATAGGATTTTTTTTCCCACAGCAGCTTCAGATGCAACATGGTTGTCTGACAGATTATGTGATCAGTTTTGTACAAGCATTTGACTAAAGTACATTTTCGAGCTTTTGATAAAGGTTTTGATAAAGTACCAGGAACCCACCCACTTGTGTCTGGAGATTGGGTGGTAGTAAAATACATGTTAGAAAAGTCCCAAAACCCTGGTTTGATGGTCCATTCCGAGTGTTGTTGACCACAAGCCAGTGAAGCTCAAAGAAAAGCATAATTGGATTGATTTCAAGGAAGTGTTGAGACTGGGTTTCCCTTGTGTGACTGTTGATCATGACTCAAAGGAATATGGAAAAATTGTATGAAAACTTCGATCCAGAAAATCAGGAGCACTGATGACCTCCAGTCCCCCCATGTGATGTCAACGCAATTAAGGAAAGATCATCTGACTTCCCTGTGCTCAAATCCAGTGTCACGGGAGGCTGTTCGCTAGAAATGGCTTGTCGTGGAAGCTGGTGAAGATGAGGCGGAGCATTGGGACAGATGTTTAGGTTTAGGGAGAGAATGAAATTGAATGGGGGACTGTTAAAGCTGTGTGAATTTTATTCTATATTTTTGTATATCTAGGATTGTAATGAGTTAACTTTTTCTCCTCCAAGTGCCTCCCACCCCTCTCTTTGTTTCAAGACTGGAGAAGAGAAGGGGGGGCAAAGAGCTGTGCTGTGGGCAGTGTCTGGTTTCTCATCTTTCTACAGATGTCCCAAGGGAGGTATATAGAGTGTGGAGGAATGCATAGTCCAATCATATGGGTTGATGATATATACATATTATTCACTGCCTATAGAGAAGCACCTCTTTGAGGTGTCACATATGACGTATGCAGTATTCTTGTTAGGATAAACGCCATTACAAAATGGCGACGATAACCAGATGTTTACATTAGTTCACATTCCAAAGTAGTGCCCAGTGCGCAGAAGCCAGGGTGCTATCTCCTCTCTCTTATCTCTTCTTCCTTTTGAGCCAATGAAATAATGCCTGGGCCTCAGAAAGTACTGCCCTTTTCTGAAGATACATATACCACTTACTCTGTGTAATAAAAGTTATAGATTGCTTTGACCAACTTCTGTGTCAGTGTCTAGTCTCTCAACCACGCGTGGATATTAACCCCTTGGGGGTACATTGATTTGGAGCACCAGAGTGCATCTCAAATGTTCTAATTTAGGGCTACTTTGACATGTACAAGAGGCCTAACACTGATCCCTAGTAGTTCCCATACATCATAACCAGTAGCACAATAATGGTTATTTGTGTCCCTGAGTACTAGTAGGACAGATGGAAGTGGGTCTCTAATTAATTATTGATTAAATAAAAATTTCTATCTGTCCTACTAGTACACAGGAGCAGAAAAATACTAAATTATTATTATTTTAACGATTCTTGCTAGTAAAACTGCAGTATTGGACTTTTGGTATCAGGTTCATAAACAATGTTCAGGACTACAGCTGTTTGTTGGTCAATTAATTGGCATAAAATATATGTGTGTGTGAAGATAAGTCACTTTACTCACTGTCCTACAGTGTAGTGAAGCCAAGCCCTTCCAGCGCTAGTGTGTCGATTAGCACACCAGCTGATCGAGATTTCCTGTTCGCTGAAATATGTAGTTCCTCTGTATAGTAGTTGGCAGTAAAGCGAACATCATATGGGATGATTGTCCTGCATGATGTGTGCAGTTATAGGGGGCTAGTCCCATGAGAAGTATTAAGGCTAGAAGTGTTTCAGGGGTGCTTGACCCCCTCCTCACTAGCATTTGTAACTCTAATCTCATACACTTTGCTGGTACTCTATTATGCATTTTTTTCTGTGCGGAAAAAAAATGCATGTAATCTACAATGTACGCAGATAGTCATAGAGTACAGGCACATGTTCAGGGCTTACGCACACCACCATTGTTGGTCCGCAATAATCGGGCATAGACCGTTTGTGCACCGCATCACGGATGCGGACCCAGTCACTTTAATCAGTCTGCAATCCGGAAGGTGCGGAACGGAAGCACTACGGGGTGCTTCTGTGGGTTTTCTGTCCATGCCTTTGCACAGCAAAAAAATAGAACTTGTAATATATTTTTTTGCAGTGCAAGCGGATCATGGACCTATTCAGGTTGAATGGGTCTGAATCTGTCTAGGCCAGCCACACAGATGATGCCCGTGCATTGGGGATTGCAATTTGCTGTCCCCAATGCACGGAACAGGTGGCACCCATTCGTGCCCATGAGTTCCTGATGCAGTTTTGAAAGCCAAAACCAGGAGTGAATTGAAAAATAAAATAAAATAGTAGTGGTACCATACTTTCTCTTCTATTATGACCTACTACTGATTTTGACTTCCAAAACTGCATCAGGGAACCTGAACGCCAGGTTCAGTGCTGTCCACATCTTTTGCGGCTCCATTAAAGTGAATGGGTTCTGATGCGTGAGGGAAAATAAAAAAACGCTCATGTACACAGACTCCTTGAAATGAATGGGTCTGGACTTAGTGCGGGTGCTATGCGTTCACTTTGCATTGCACCCATGCAGAAAACTCGCTTGTCTGAAAGGGGCCTAACTGATAAGGTACTACTTCTCTCTTATTGAATTCACTCCTGGTTTGAAAATCTGCATCAGAAAACCTGAATGTGTGGCAGCACCCTAGCGGGATTGTTTCATTGTGTGTACTGTTAATTAATGGTGTCTCTTCTATCCAGATGTTAATGGACCTTAATAACATGTGTGCTGCTTAGGAGAAACTGGAATAAGATCTTGCTGACATCTGGTGCTCAATTCAGTAGTCACATTAAATTTTTCCTATCGCCCATGACAGCACCACCGGAGAGAGGAGGATCCGCCCCACAGAGACAGGAAACCTGCAGGATAAAATGGACGGACATTCTCCTCCCCTTCAGTGTGGTTTCCTGTCTCTGATGGGAAGCCTGCAGCGTCGACGTGCATGTTCCTTCCCTCTGGTGGCTCCCCACTAACCTGCGAGTCCCTGGTAAGTTGGCGGCATCCGGTGGTGCGCTGAGGGCAGGCAGAGGCACAGCTGAGCTCTGGAGGGGGCGGTCAGTGTGCGGGAGTGCTGGAGACGGCGGCATCGTGGTTACGCCGGAAGAAGAACGCCGACCACCAGGGGGAGGAAGAGGAGCGGCTCCGGCTATGAGCATGCCGTGGAGCGCTCCTAAAGTCACATGACCAGCTTCAGGACGCCGGCTGTGACGTCATCTTCAGGCGCCCTATGAGTAGAGAACGAGGTTATCGGCTGACGTCTTCCCTTCTGACTTGAGCTGATCATCCACCCTGCAGGTATGGAAGACGATAAGCTGTCTGAGGAGCCCACTGTCCTTCCTGCTCCAGTTAGGCCCAAGAAAGTAGTGTCAAAAAAGAAGAATAAGGAATGTGCCTTATGCAAAGTGGGGTTACCATCTGATTGGTAAGATGAATGTCTGACATAGCTGTTGGTTATAGCTTAGACAGTGGGTCATTTTTTGTTTTTACATTATGGCTCTGCAACCTTTGCAAAAAAATTTCCCTAAGTCCGTGGATTTTAGATACCATCGGCAAGGGGTTAAAATTAGAATTCCTTCAGTCCCCTCCTGCCAGATTCTTACCAACCGTAGATTCTTCTTCAGCTTTGGGGAAGTCAGTCATAGAGGGAGAGGCGTTATAATTAATAGAAAATTCAGTTTTAACCCCGGTAATAAAAGAAGGCAGCAAAGGGTTCTACTCACCACTTTTTTTGGTCAGAAAACCGGACGGGTCTTTCAGAACCATCATAAATCTGAAAAAATTAAACCGTTTTCTTCAACCCAAAAGAATCAAGATGGAAACTTTACGTTCAGCAATCAACCTCCTATATCCTCTGTGCTTCATGGCAGCTCTCGACCTAAAAGACGCGTACTACCACGTCCCCGTTGCGATAGAGCACCAGAGGTTCCTAAGGGTGGCCATCCATCTGAAAGGTCAACGGGAACATTTTTCTAGTTCCAGGCTCTCCCTTTTGGCCTTTCCATGGCCTGAGGGTGTTTACGAAGTTGGTGGCGGAAATGGCAGCCCACATTAGGGAAAAGGATATTCTCTTTATCCCTTACCTAGACGACTTCTTAGTAGTGGGTCAGACAGAAGAAGCCTGCAATTCGGCAGTTTCAGAAATCCGGTCCATTCTAAACAGATTAGGGTGGATAGAAAACGAAGAGAAGTCAAGACCCCGTCCATCAAGAAGGCAGAGCTTCCTGGGCTTAATATTGGACTCATCTCTCCAGTGAACTTTTTTACCTACAGAGCAGGTAGATGTCGTTCAAAACAAAATCAGGAACCTGACCCGAAAACCAGTTACTTCAATGTCGAGGTCCTCGGCTCCCTCACATTCTGCATTCCGGGAGTGAGGTGGGCTCAGCTTCACTCCAGAGTCTTACAGTGGGAGATCCTGTCCGCTTGGAAGAGAAGCCTGTCCTTAGACACAAAATTGAAGATCTCAGTCCAAACTCTACAGAAGCTATCATGGTGGCTGGATACGGAGAATCTTATCCAGGGTACCCCGTGGAAGACGGACAGGTTAGTTTGCCTGACCACGAATGCAAGTCCTTGGGGGTGGGGTTCCTACATTCAGGGAACTTCCAGGGTCATTGGGACCCCCTACAAAAAGCAGAGTCTTCCAATCTAAAAGAATTGATGGCGGTCGGCCTAGCAATGAGGGCCTCCCTCCCTGAGATAGAAGGAAAGGACCTAAGGATTCTTTCAGACAACAGGACTGTAGTCTCCTATTTGAACAGACAGGGAGGAACAAGATGCAGAGCCCTCATGGAAGAAGCCTATGTAATTCTGAGTCTGGCAGAGAGAATGTGCACCTCAATATCGGCAGTACACATCAGAGGGGTGGAAAACAAACAGGCGGATTTCCTGAGCCGCCATACCCTGTCTCAGGGGGATGGTCCCTAGACCCTATTGTTTTTCAGAAAATAGTAGATCTTTGGGGCATCCCAGAGATCGACTTATTTGCTACCCATTCAAACAAGAAAGTGCCAAAATTCTATTCTCTGAGCAAAGCAGGATCCCCCTGTGGGATAGACGCCCTGACGTAGGAGTGGAAATTCTGCCTTCCCCCCTCTTACCCTGATTCCCCGGGGTTTACGGAAAATCAGAGAAGAGCAGGCCACAGTAATCCTAATTGCCCCCTCTGGCCCAGGAGGTCCTGGCTCACGGGGCTCCGGATCATGTCGGTCTCCGATTCCTGGGTGCTTCCGAAGGTCCGGGGCCTTCTGAGCCAGGGACCAGTGATACATCCAGCCGTAGACAACCTACACTTAACGGCCTGGATTTTGAGAGGTGGATATTAAAAAAGGAAGGGTTCTCAAATGCTTTAATTTCTACCCTGCTAAAAAGCAAAAAAGAAATTACAGTAGGGATTTATAGCAGAATTTGCCACAAATTCCAAAATTTTGGCCAGATCCAGTTGGGGGACATTCCTTCGGCTGCTCCTCTGCATTCTATCCTCGAGTTCCTTCAGAAGGGTCTAGAAATAGGTCTATCAGTCAGTACCCTGAAAGTTCAGGTCTCTGCCCTGTCCGTTCTATTTAACCAGAACATAGCTGGGAGCCCTTGGGTTTTTTAGGGCCACGGAGAGGTCTTCCTTAGTGGTGGCTCCGAGAGCCCCCCTGGAGTCTAGAAGTGGTGTTGAAAGCTTTATCTGGGCCCCCCTTTGAACCTGTTAATTCTATCTCAATTAAGCATCTAACCTTCAAGCTAGCAATTTTGATAGCTTTAACTTCTGCTCGCAGAATTGGTGAGATCCAAGCCATCTCCATCAACCCTCTGTACACTTTAATTTTAGAGGACAGAGTCATTATTCGTCCTGACCCGGCTTTTCTTCCAAAAGTCACCACCAAATTTCACAGCTCTCAGGAGATTATTCTTCCTACTCTTTTTCAAAATCCTCCCTCGGGGGAAGAAGAATCTCTCCATCTCTCCATTGTCTGGATGTCCAGAGAGCCCTTTTGGCCTATTTGTCTTCTACCTCTTCTTGGCGGAAGTCTTCTTCACTCTTTTTCTGCAGTTTCAGGGGAGGAACAAGGGTTCTGCTGCCTCAAAAAGTTCTATATCACGGTGGGTCGTTTCGGCCATTTCCTTATCCTACCTTTCGCCGGGGTTATCTCCCCCGATTGGTCTGAGGGCCCACTCGACCAGGGCAGTAGCCGCTTCCTGGGCTGAGAGGTCCTCGGTTCCAATCGAGAAAATTTGTAGGGCAGCAACCTGGTCTTCTCCTTCCACCTTTTTTAAGCACTACAGGCTGGACTTGAACTTTTCTGGTGATTCTTCCTTTGGTAAAGGGGTTCTTCTCTATACTTCCCACCTTTAGGAATTACTCTAGTAAATCTCCGGTGGTGCTGTCATGGGCGATAGGAAAAAATTGTATTACTTACCGGTAATTTGATTTTACAGAGCCCATGACAGCACCCTGGGTTTCCCTCCCTGGTGGTCCTTCTATACTGCACGAGTGCCGCAAGAAAAAAAAAAATATATATATTTATATATATAAATTGCATGTCTAACATATGTTGGTGGCCTTCCTCCGATACTTGGAAAACTCACTGAAGGGGAGGAGAATGTCCGCCCCTTTTTATCCTGCAGGTTTCCTGTCTCTGTGGGGCGGATCCTCCTCTCTCCGGTGGTGCTGTCATGGGCTCTGTAAAATCAAATTACCGGTAAGTAATAAAAAATTTTCATCTGTGTGCTGTCCGCATTTTTGTGGATAGCACACTGACCCATTCATTTCTAGGGAGCCATGCACATTCATATTTTTTTGCTGATCCATCTGGTCTATAAATTATATAATGTGCCCTATTCTTGTCCATATATACAAACTGAAAAGAATGGTGTGGTATTAAACAAGCAGGAAGTGCTCAAACCCACATGCAGTTGTGCATATATATACAGCAGATCCTGCACTTGTGGCCCGTTGCTAATGATGATCCCCAGCAAAAATGCATACAGTGGATGATGCCCGCAGCGAACCACAAGTACCACAATAGACATCCTACATAAGATAGCAATTATGTGGATGTGATAATCATTATAACAATATAACAAAATAATAGCAATGACAGGTGCACTCTGCGGTCTTACTAAACCCTCAAACCGATTTTAAAATTGAGAGATTAGCCAACATGTCCTATGGTGTTGGACATGTCTGAGCCCGAGCACCGCGCCAAGGTTTCTCAAGTAGCTCGGGACCTAACACTAACCTACCTGGGGGCCACAAGTGCAGGATCTGCTCCCCTGCATATATATATACAACTGCATGTGGGTTTGAGCACTTCCTGCTTGTTTAATACCACGCCATTCTTTTCAGTTTGTATATATAGAGATGCCTGGAGGTGTATAAACTCCAATTTAAATGTGCCTGCTTTCCATCTACAGGCTACATTAAGGTGCACCTGTGAGGCCTGGGCCATATCAGCCAGTCTTGAGTGGAACTCGCAGACTCCTCCCTCCTCCCATTGCTAGCATGGTTACATGCTGGAGGTAACTGGTGAGTTTGTGAGTCAGCCTCATGCTCCTGTAATTTGCCCACTGGCTCCTGGTATTGCCCACATGGCCCAGGTAGGTGAGTGTTAGGTCCCGAGCTACTTGAGAAACCTTGGCGCGGTGCTCGGGCTCAGACATATCCTACACCGTAAGACATGTTGGCTAATCTCTCAATTTTAAAATCAGTTTGAGGGTTTAGTAAGACCGCAGAGTGCACCTGTCTTTGCTATTATTTTGTTATACTATTCTTGTCCATATTGCAAACAAGTATAGTCCTTTAAATTGATGAGTGAGAAAAATGTGGAAAGCACAACTGTCTTTATTCAACATCAATCTTTCCAGAGCAGTGTAAGGCCTCTTTCACTCTTTTTTGTTAGTGTTGATGTCCATGGACATGGTCCATGTTTCGTCCATAAGGATGTTTGTGAAGGGACTGTGTATTATCCGTTTTCAATGTGCACTACTACAATAATAAAGGGATTGCTAGAGCATTTCCTACCAATGCTCACAGAAAACCTCTCTCAGAATATGGCCATCATCTGTGTTCTGTTATGGGTTTTCACAGATCCATAGACTTCAATGGGTGTATTTGGTCTGCACCACAGACCAAAGTAGTGCATGTCAGTTGAAAGACAAGGATGTCTGAATAAACACATTAAAGGTCTCCAAGTGGTCAGTTTCTCCTAAAGTAACCTCCCGGTGGCTTGACTTGCAAAACATACTACTATACCTATTACAGATGGTTTGTCCTTCCGTGAAATAAACTTTGACGTCTTTGCCAAGTCTACCTTTGAGGCTGGCGGTTCAAGTCTCCATTCAGGATTCACCTTGGTATGGGTTGCTAAGGCAATCATGGAATGGGTGTTTGTCTCTGCCCAGATATTTTATTGTAAGCTCTCCCCAAGGAACTGGAGTCTCTGGTCTTACAGATCTCCCATGCTGACAAGTACCCCCATATCACTTTTGGACCCACAGATGTTTTCTTCATTTTGCAGTCCTTTCTTCTCACTACCAATTGCCTGCACTGCCCTTTGGCCTGGCGATGGCCCTGAGTTTACTAGGCCAAGATTGCTCAGTGGAGGGGTGTGTGTGGAGCTAGACAAGTGGGATAGCCTCAAGGAAGATATCCGTTTGTCCTGCTGTCCAGGTTCTGGGAGAAGGACGGGGCCTTGATCAAAATGTCCAAATAAGAGATATCAGCCTGGATCGAAAGAGTGCAATGATCGGAGCGAGTATCTTTTTGAAAACACCCCCCTCCAAAACACCGTGGCGAAGTGGCTTTCGCCACAGGGACAATGGTAAAGTCAGAGTGCAGAGATAATACTGTAAGGACCTGCTGGGACTGGAGAAAGGAAAGCCATCATGGCTCAAGTTCCAAGTGGGATCCTGGATTTGAAAAGTCTTGCAGATTGCAGAGACCAAGCGGTCTACCATGGAAGCGATCTTGGAGAATTATTCCAGATATAGATTCTGATTCTGGCAACTTGCCCTTGCACAGAATCTTACCTTGCATGGATGAGACGTCCGGTCAAACCTCTGGCAGTGTAGGGAAGACAGGAGAGCCCCGGACTTGGGGCAAAGGTGCTCTGTCCTGGTCCATTTGTTGGAAGGTCCGAGTATGGTCCTTGGACTTGAGATTCAGAGGAGACCAAGGGGGTAGGTCTGATCAGCCAGCTGGTCCATCAGACCAAGCATAGCCTGCGACACCCTGGAGAGGTCAAATATGGCCGTAGACAAGGAACAGGACCATTCCGGTCCATGTGGTCAGGACAAGCAGTTGGCTGCTCAGGAAATGGCAGGGTTATGGATGACCTGGGAGCACAGCACTCCAGGCAGAGGGTCTTTGGCTCACCATTTGGGACTTTTAAATCAAACTTTGCTCACGCATAGTAGGTGTGAGTGTCTGCTGGATGGTGCAGATTTTGGCACAGTGGTACCGCACATCCAAATGTGGTACCACTATACCCAAATCGAACTGATCTGTTTGGGCCTGCACCCAATAATCAACACTTCAATGTCTATGAAAATCTTCTCATACAACAATTAAGAAACAGTATAGTCGCCAGTTCTTACTGATCTTTACAAGCGATTTAAGAGCATGCGATTATGAGGAAATGCTGATGACTGGCAGCTCACGGGTTACTTGTAATCTTAACAGAATAATATAAGGGGGAGAAAATTCCACGTGCTTTGAGGAGCCATCTTAGGCCAACTATCTTCAGTGATGATACTGATTTTGTGAACGTTTTGAGAGTATTGTAAATAAATATATTATTATATTATATTAAGTTATCTAGGGACACAAAAGAAGATTAAAGAGTAACTACACTTTTAATTATCTTTTTTAAAATGTCCCAAATGCCCTAAAAATGTTCTAATATACTTTATTAATTGATTTTAAGTTTTTACTAAGGATATTCCCCCCCCTAAAGCCCTGATGTTCTTCACGCTTTAAATTCACTATTCTCCACATCGCTGACTTGTCAGTGGTGTATGAAGTATGAACTGTAGACTCTATAAAGGCCACAGAGTACAGGCAGGAACACACATTGCTACTCCTGCCTGTGCCACCTGAGGTTTACTTGAATGCTGGCATAGCACATTGTTACAAGGTACTCATGTGCTATGCCAGCATTCAGTAAACCACAGGGGTACAGGAAAATCCCAATAGCACTAGACTATCAAACACCTTTTCTGATCACCAGGGACTCTAAAGCTCAGACACCCTCCTGCTAGAGAAGGTGCCTTAAATACCCAGGGAACCTCAGCCCACTCATTAAGGAGCGCACACACTAGGCCTTTAAGAGGCTGGAGGTGAATGTGCACATACCCTAAGGGACCATCAGACAGGAGCATGAAGGCAATAGCATGCAGAGGACATTGGCAACCAGGACAGAAGATGACATGGTAAGTGGCATGTCATCCACGTCCACATGGAACAGCAGGATGGTAGCGGGCATGGACCTAAATTTGAAACTCATTCCTTTTGTGCATAAATACCATTTATTCTGAATTTTACTCTTTCTGAAATGACCCTGGCCTCTACTGAAAAAAGCATAACTGGAAATTGCTGAGTTGCACTCTGTTCCCATGTCCTGCTACAAAGCAGATAGGAACATTAGGGATACTTTAACCCCTTTGCTACGTGATGTGCGAAGGAGAAATACGTACCTGGTATTTTACTTTCCTTGAGTACGGAGGCAGCACATCACGGGTTAATCCCATTCCCTTCAGGTTGTAGGACCGCCCACCTAGATAAATCAGAATAATTAATCAATTAATTAGCTCCCTAATATAGGGCGGCAACCAGAATACATCCTTGTGTTGAAAAAATAGATCCAAACACAAAACAATTCCAAAGAGAAAAAATTTATTAGGGAGGGTATCGATGTGCTGCCTCCGTACTCAAGGAAAGTAAAATACCAGGTACGTATTTCTCCTTTCCCTTTTCGTACTCCGGCAGCACATCACGGGATTTGCATAGATCCCAAAGGGGGGGCTTCTGCATCTAGTACTGCACTCAATACCCCAGTGCCGAAGGCCGAGCTCTTGGTATAGATGTCCAGGCGGTAGTGGTTCGCGAAGGTCAGTGTTGAAGACCAGGATGCTGCGCTGCAGATGTCTTCTAGGGAAACTTGCGCCTTTTCTGCCCAGGATACTGCAGTGGATCTTGTAGAGTGTGCCTTGACTGGGAACGGAGGAGAAATTCCCTCAAGAGCGTATGTTTCCATAATTGTAGACTTAATCCATCTTGCAATGGTATCCTTGGATGGACACTGCCCTCTTCTTGAACCGGCATATAACAGGAGGAGGTTCTCTGCCTTTCTGAACTCCTTGGTTCTGAGAAGGTAAATTTCAATTGCCCTCTTAACATCTAGTGTATGTAATGCACTCTGTTGTTCATCGGAAGGATCAGGAAAGAACGCTGGAAGGAAGGACTCTCTGTTAATGTTAGAAGAAGATGAGACTTTTGGTTGGAAGAATGGCATGGTACGAAGCAGTACTCCGTCTTGAAGAATCCTCAGGTACGGATGTTTAGAGGAAAGGGCTCGTAGCTCTCCCAACCGTTTTGCTGACGTAATTGCAATTAGAAAGGACACCTTGTAGGTAAGCCATCTGAAATCCGCTTGCTGAAGAGGTTCGAATGGAGAAGTCGTTAATCTTCTAAGTACCAAAGACAGGTCCCAGACCGGTAAGGGTTCTCGAAAAATAGGCCTTAGCTTTTTTACTGCCTTAAAGAACCTGACGATGAGGGGGTGATGAATGAATCTATTCTCGGTCATGGCATTTATCGCCGTCATATGTGCCCTTAGTGTATTGGGTTTAAGACCCTTCTGAAAACCGTCTTGAAGGAACTGCAGTACAGAAGAGATGTTAATGACTGAACCACCCGACTCACAGAGCCACTCTGAGAACTTATTCCAGATCTTGGCATACTTCATATTTGTCGATTGTTTACGAGAACAAAGAAGCGTATTAATTACTGAATCTGAGAGTCCTCTTTCTTCTAGCGCAGATCTTTCAGCCTCCAGGCTGTGAGGTGTAGTCTGTCCAGATGCTGATGATACAGACCCTCTTGAATTAAAAGATCCGGAACCAGAGGGAGCTTCCAGAATTCCCCCTTGGAAAGCTGGAGAAGAAGGGGAAACCACGACCTTCTCGGCCAGAACGGTGTGATTAGTATCGCCTGAGGCCTCTCTGCCAGGATCTTCCGAAGAACTCTCACAATGAGGGGGACCGGAGGAAAGATGTACACGAATAGGTGTTTCCAGCTGAAGGAAAGGGCATCCACCCGAGTTGGGTCTTCCCACTTGTTCAGAGAGCAAAACCTTGGCAGCTTCCTGTTCCTTCTGGACGCCATCAAGTCCCATGCTGGCAGACCCCATTTGGCCACTATCTGCTGGAACACATCTTGATTCAGCTCCCATTCTGCTGGTCTGATCATCCTCCGACTCAGCCGATCCGCTTGAGTATTGCAGCAACCTTTGATATGCATGGCTCTTAATTCTAAAAGGTGGGATTCTGCCCAGGTGAAGATCTGTTTGCACAAGCTCAGGAGAACTGCATTCCTCGTTCCTCCTTGCTTGTTTAGGTAAAAAACCGCCGGGAGATTGTCTGAACGCACAAGCACAGGCTTCCCTATTATCTCTGCTGCAAACTGGTGAAGAGCCAAGTGGACCGCCTTCAGCTCCTTGAAATTTGAAGATTGTTTCTTCATTTGCGGGGACCAGAGGCCTTGAACCCATTTGTCTTGGAGGTGTGCTCCCCAGCCTTGGCCGGATGCGTCTGTAGTGATTATGACCGGAGACATGAACTCGAAACTCTTCCCAGAGGAAAGATTCTTGGTCTGAAGCCACCAGTTTAGGCTCTGAATTGTTGAAGGCTTCAGCCTCACTCTTGCTTTCAGACTGTGGTGGCTGTGATGCCACGTTTGTAGCATATCCTGCTGTAAGTCCCTGGTATGAATCATGGCCCAAGGGACGGCATCGGCCGTCGCTGTCATATGTCCCAGTGTCTTCATGACTCTGCGAACCGAAGGACGATGTAAGGATAACAGGGTTCGTATCTCCTTCTTTAAAATCCCAATCTTTACAGTTGGCAGGAAAAGTGTCATGCTGCGCGTGTCTATCGTGAACCCTAGGAAGGACTTGGAGGTAGTAGGGATGATTTCTGACTTCTTCCAATTTACTAGAAACCCCAGGGATTGAAGCAGCCTCACCGCTTGCTGGAGATGGATCTGCAGAAGGTGTTTGGATTGGGCTGCCAGAAGCCAGTCGTCCAAGTAGGGGAAGACTTGTATATTCTGGAGACGAAGAGCCACCGTCACTATGATCGCAATCTTGGTAAAGATTCTTGGCGACGAGGAGAGGCCAAAAGGAAGAGCCTTGAACTGGAAGTGAGAAATGCCTTCCTTCCTCTGAATAGCCAGTCTTAGAAATCTTCTGGATGACCCTCTTATGGGGATGTGTAGATACGCGTCCTTTAAGTCTAAGGATACCATGTACAGATCTTTTGTGAGTACTGCTGTTATTGACCTTATAGTCTCCATTTTGAAATGAACTTTCTTCAGGTACTGATTTAAGTAACGCAGATCTATGATGAGACGGCTTCTTCCGTCTGCTTTGGGTACGTGGAATACTCTGGAGTATACCCCCTCTCCCCTCTGGTGGTAAGGAACGGGTTCCAGTGCGCCTTTTCCTAGAAATTCTTCTAGTAAACGACCTAGTAGAGGATCTCCTCCTCTGTTTGTCAAAAATCTGTCTCTTGGGAAGTGGTCGAACTCCAGTTCGTACCCTTCTCTGATGATCTGGAGACCCCAACTGTCTGAGGTGATCCGCAGCCACTCTGGATAGTAGCTTGACAGACGGCCTCCCACTTTCTGACCTGTGGCGTCAGAACTGCATGTTTGGTTGTTTGGATTCGTCAGGCTTTTTTCCTGGCTTTTCCAGAGCTGGTCTGAATCTGCGGTCAGATCTTCCTCTGGTTGAGCGCCCTCTAAAACTTGGCTTCCTATAATCCTGTCCTCTATAGGGACGAAAAAACTTCCGTTTGTCTCCACGTCTGGTTTGAGGGAAATTCAATGTCTTCTCCTCCATATTAGCTTCCAGAAGCTTATCCAGGTGGGAGCCAAAAAGTCTTCCAGGCTCAAACGGCAAGGAGCAGAGATTACTCTTAGACGAAGGATCCCCGGACCATAGCTTCAACCAGAAGGCTCTTCTAACTGAGTTTGATAGGGCCATATTCTTTGCCGTCAACCTTAATGTATCAAGAGGGAAGTCACAAAGGAACTCCGCCGCCATTTTCAACGATGGAAGTTGTTGCAGCAACTCCTCTCTTGCCACTCCATCCTCTATATCCCTGCCAAGTTGGCTTAGCCACACCCTGAGAGCCCGAGCTACAGGGACAGTCGCCATAGCAGCCTTGCTTAGGGAGGCCAGGTAGGTGTGCAGTCTCTTTAGGAGCCCATCTGCTTTCTTCTCCATAGGCTCTTTGAGCAAGGAGGAGTCGTCACTAGGAAACAGAGATTTCTTAGCTAAACGGGTAACCGCCGGGTCTACTCTTGCTGGGACTTCCCAGCTGGTGGATTCAGCAGGATCCGTTTTGTACGCTGCTCTAAATCTGGATCCCAGATTTATCTTTCCCACCGGCTGTTCCCATTCTTTACACATAATGGAACTCAAGACAGGGTGACTAGGAAACACAGAGGCTTTCTTTTTAGGGAAATAAAAAAGATTTTCTTCCTCCCTTTCGGATGTCTTTTCTTTCTTAGACTCCATGCTCCTTTTTACTTCCTTAATGAGCTGGTTAACATTACTTTTGTTAAACAGAAAGTTGTCCTCCACAATCTTGGACTCGGACTCAGAGTCTGAAGAGACTTCACCTTCAGAGCGTGAGGACTGCTCAGAGGACGACCCAGAAGATAACTGCTGTGTCTTGTTACCCTTCTTCCTATTTTTAGCAAGAAATTTCTTAAATAGAGACATCATCTTCCTGGTCTCTGCATCCGAGGCCTCATCTGAATGAGCACAATTCTTACATATATTGGAGGAGCAATCAGGAGGCAACGGCTGAATACAAGAGATGCACAAGGCTTGCTTAGCTTTGCGTTTCTTAGCAGATCTAGACTGAGACACCCTAGGAGGGTTCCCACTGCACTGCTCACAGCAATCCTCTAGACATTCATCAGGCAGAGGCTGATCACATAAATGGCACAACCTGTGCCTGCTCTTTCTGGCCCTCTTCCCAGGTCTGCTTGAGGAGCTGGACTTCTGTAACACATAATACAGGAACCAGTAAATAAGAGAGGAGCTATATAAGGATTTGCCTGACACAGGACAGGCAGAAATTACCTTTACAATACCAGAGCTCTGCTGCCAGGCACATGCGGCAGGGAGCACTACAGACAGCCAGTTTAAATACTCACAGCTGCTACAGGTAGGCGGCGGCATGCAGGGTGACGTCAGACGCCCAGCGCCTGCGTTCCACCAAGCGCTTCTGCGCTCCACGAAACCGGAAGTCCGGAACCGGAATACTGCTGCCGCAGGAGGAGGCACCCGGGGTGACGTCAGGACGCCCAGCGCCTGCGTTTCACCCAGCGCTTCTTGCGTTCCACGAACCGGAAGGTCTGATGAAGGAGGAGGCACGTGAGAGAACGTCAGACGCCCAGCGCCTGCGTTTCACCGACCGCTTCTCTGCGCTCCACTATCACCAACCCAGGTCGCCGGCCTCTAATGCAGAAAGTGCGTCCTGAAAAAACACAGGCGCAAACGCAAGGGGCCAGGGAATATACATGGCCAAAAAAGAGAAAGAAAAAAAAAAAAAAAAGTCAAAAACAGGCTACCTGATCCAGGTAACCAGCCGCTAGGTGGGCTTACTGAAGGACAATAAAAAAACACAAGGATGTATTCTGGTTGCCGCCCTATATTAGGGAGCTAATTAATTGATTAATTATTCTGATTTATCTAGGTGGGCGGTCCTACAACCTGAAGGGAATGGGATTAACCCGTGATGTGCTGCCGGAGTACGAAAAGGGAAACATGGCGCCTGCTCGCACGTGCAGTGGACGTCATGGCCGGCAGAGACCAGCGGCTAATTACTGTGACCGACAATAATGCCGATCGCGGTAATTAAAGGCTTTAGACGCCGTAATCAAGTGAGGCTACTTTCACACTCGCGTTTGGTGCGGATCGGTCATGGATCTGCACAGACGGATCCATTCAGATAATACAACCGCATGCATCTGTTCAGAACGGATCCGTTTGTATTATCTTTAACATAGCCAAGACGGATCCGTCTTGAACACCATTGAAAGTCAAAGGAGGACGGATCTGTTTTCTATTGTGCCAGATTGTGTCATAGACAACGGATCCGTCCCCATTGACTTACATTGTGTGTCAGAACAGATCCGTTTGGCTCAGTTTTGTCATACAGACACCAAAATGCTGCAAGCAGCGTTTTTGTGTCCGCCTCCAAAGCGGAATGGAGACGGAACAGAGGAAAACTGATTCTGAGCGGATCCTTTACCATTCAGAATGCATTAGGGCAAAACTGATCCATTTTGGACCGCTTGTGAGAGCCCTGAATGGATCTCACAAATGGAAATCCAAAATGCCAGTGTGAAAGAAGCCTGAGATCATGGCATCTAATTGTGCAAAAAACCCATAAGCTTGGGCTTCCTACCGACACCCCCTGCAGCCAATGGGGGGCATCGGTAGTTGTGCTGACCACTTTCAGCCTCGCTGATGAAGCTTATAGTGTTTATACTGCAATTCTTGTATTAATCACCATATGGCATGGCCAGGATAAGAAATGAGCAATTTTCAGTCCAAAACCCATTTTAAAAATCCCTGATAGTAAAAAATGAAAAATGTAAAAACATAATTTATAGGCTAATATATGAGCTTAAAAATCATCACCCCCTTTTCCGTATAATAAAAAATTAATATCTAAATAACAATAAATATAAACATCGTGGGTATCACCACCACCAAAAACGCCCATACTATTAAAATATAAAAAAATAATCCAATACTGCAAATGGTGTAACGGAAAAAAGTGTCAAAATGGCCGATTTGCCATTTTTTCATTGCTTACACAAAAAATGTAATAAAATGTGATAAAAAAATCACGCACATTCCAAAATTGTCCCGCACACTCCAAAAATCAATAAATTCTATGGATTGTCCTGCAAAAAATGAGCCCCTAAACAGCTCAGTAGACATAAGTATAAGAAATAGTAGGTAAGAAATTACAGAGGCTCTACTGTCAGCAATTCACAGACTGGTGCTCTCTCCAAATGGCAGTACCTATTGCCAAAATATTGGATTTGTTATAAAAGTTCAACAGATGGAGGGCACTCGAATGGCTGGGTAGATAGGTAATCGATTTGTATCAGATGCAGATGTAATATATAAAAGATTATTTATATAGTTGCATATAAAATGTATAAAATATATAACACCACTGTGTCTTGCAATTTCAGCAGTGTATTGGCCACAAATACAATATTATAGAAGTATATGTAGTCAAATGGACTATATGTATAACACTCGGTATTGTGGGTTACCTACTCATACAGGTGATCAGTCTGTATGGAGGTATTGGTGGAGTACCTAAATGTACGCAATAGATGTATTATAAAAATCGAGATGAATAAAATCGCATAATAAGCAAGTTATTTAAATCGAAATAAATTGCATAAAGAGCTGTTGGTATCTTGAATATTTGTTGTCTTGCTCTTATGTCCCAAATAAGGATTAGCAGCCGTATAGATAAAAGAACAGTCTTACCCCATTAGTTGTGGGTCTCAGAAAGCGGCTGTAAACAGGTCCTATACTCGCAGTACCCTGGTCTATGTGGTCGGTAATCCGATCCTGGATGGCGTTGGTGCACACGTAGTTCGTTGCTCCCTCGGCGTCTCTCCCCGCTGCGGCGTCCTGGCTTCTCATGCGGCGTCCCACGTGGTGCATAAGATGGCGTCTCACGTCACCGGAGGAGTAACTGTGTTGCTGAGATCAGCTGGATAGTGACGTCAGCGATTTATAACCTGCTCTGTAGCTGTCAGATAGCGATTTTCCCTTTGTGGGAATCTTCAACTTATTGTGTAGTTATAAGTCCATGTACTCTCTGTCCTATACCAAACGCGTTTCGGTGCACTCTTGCACCTTCATCAGTGGCGGACAGTACTATTGATCCCCTTCCTATTTATAGGGTAGGGATAATTAAGATAGCTAGGGACACTGGTAAGATATGGAACAGATCAAATTGATATCTTACCATCCATATAAGGTGTGGGATTTCTTTATAATTTACCCATATGCTAGATAATGGAATGGTGTATCATGATATATTGACACAGTACTGTTGTTAAAACAATGATAATAAAAATGGTGATAGTAAAACCATGATGATAAAATTCCAATCGACAGATAAAATAATAATCGACAACAAAATCGGCCATCAGATTTTAATAATCGATGGGGTGTTTAAAACTTCCTATTTGCATCCATATTTATATTATTGGTCTGTTATCCATAATAATCGTAAAATAATGATACTAAAATTATAGTAATAAAATTCCAATCGACAGAATAATAATCGGCAATAAAATCGACCATCAACTTATAATGATCAATAAGGTATTTGAAACTTTTTGAACTTATGTCCATATTCACATTGTTGGTCTAGTATCCATATTAATCATAGATGTGCTGATTAAAATTATGTGTGTGGGGAGGGGGGCCCGACGGGGAGAGGCTGTCGAAGTGCTGATAGACAGCCAGACCTTGACAGACCATCCCCGAGAGGCACACCTCCCTGTAAAAATTCCAAACAGTTCTAATTCTGCATTAAGGCCGGCAGGGGCAATAGTCTCAAGTTCGAAGATCTTGCGGGATTCGGCCCTTGACATATTCGATATATGATTGCCCCCTCTCCAGGATTTCTGGATTTTCTCCAACGTTACATAAGTTAAGCCAGAGGGGTCCTTATTGTGGTGTGTTTTAAAGTGATGGGACACTGTATGGTTCTCATAACCCTTTTTTATGTTACCAATGTGTTCAGCTATTCTTTTTTTGAATAGTCTCTTAGTACGACCTATGTACTGTCTATGGCACGGACATTCCAAAATATAAATAATGTCTGTAGAATTACAAGACAAGCTATCCTTAATTGTATAACTAAAACAATTCTGTCTGGACTGGACCTGTGTGGTTTTCTTTGGGAAGTGTGTTAGTTTGCAGTTGTTGCAGCTTCCACATCTATAGAAGAAGCCTTTTAACCACTTCAACCCCCCTAGCTAAAACACCCTTAATGACCAGGCCACTTTTTACACTTCTGCACTACACTACTTTCACAGTTTATTGCTCGGTCATGCAACTTACCACCCAAATGAATTTTACCTCCTTTTCTTCTCACTAATAGAGCTTTCATTTGGTGGTATTTCATTGCTGCTGACATTTTTACTTTTTTTGCTATTAATCGAAATGTAACGATTTTTTTTTGCAAAAAAATGACATTTTTCACTTTCAGTTGTAAAATTTTGCAAAAAAAACGACATCCATGTATACATTTTTCACTAAATTTATTGTTCTAAATGTCTTTGATAAAAAAAAAATGTTTGGGCAAAAAAAAAAAAATGGTTTGGGTAAAAGTTATAGCGTTATAAACTATGGTACAAAAATGTGAATTTCGGCTTTTTGAAGCAGCTCTGACTTTCTGAGCACCTGTCATGTTTCCTGAGGTTCTACAATGCCCAGACAGTAGAAAACCCCCACAAATGACCCCATTTCGGAAATTAGACACCCTAAGGTATTCGCTGATGGGCATAGTGAGTTCATAGAACTTTTAATTTTTTGTCAAAAGTTAGCGGAATATGATGATTTTTTATTTTTTTATTTTTTTTCTTACAAAGTCTCATATTCCACTAACTTGTGACAAAAAATAAAAACTTCAATGAACTCACTATGCCCATCACAAAATACCTTGGGGTGTCTTCTTTCCAAAATGGGGTCACTTGTGGGGTAGTTATACTGCCCTGGCATTTTAGGGGCCCATATGCGTGAGAAGTAGTTTGCAATCAAAATCTGTAAAAAATGACCGGTGAAATCCGAAAGGTGCTCTTTGGAATGTGTGCCCCTTTGCCCACCTAGGCTGCAAAAAAGTGTCACACATCTATCGCCGTACTCAGGAGAAGTTGGGGAATGTGTTTTGGGGTGTCATTTTACATATACTCATGCTGGGTGAGAGAAATATCTTGGCAAAAGACAACTTTTCCCTTTTTTTTTTTTATACAAAGTTGGCATATGACCAAGATATTTATCTCACCCAGCATGGGTGTATGTAAAATGACACCCCAAAACACATTCCCCAACTTCTCCTGAGTACGGCGATACCACATGTGTGACACTTTTTTGCAGCCAAGGTGGGCAAAGGGGCACACATTCCAAAGAGCACCTTTCGGATTTCACAGGCCATTTTTTACACATTTTGATTGCAAACTACTTCTCATACATATGGGCCCCTAAAATGCCAGGGCAGTATAACTACCCCACAAGTGACCCCATTTTGGAAAGAAGACACCCCAAGGTATTCCATGAGGGGCATGGCGAGTTCCTAGAATTTTTTATTTTTTGTCACAAGTTAGCGGAAAATGAGGATTTTTTTATTTATTTTTCCTTACAAAGTCTCATATTCCACTAACTTGCGACAAAAAATAAAAAATTCTAGGAACTCGCCATGCCCCTCACGGAATACCTTGGGGTGTCTTCTTTCCAAAATGGGGTCACTTGTGGGGTAGTTATACTGCCCTGGCATTTTAGGGGCCCATATGCGTGAGAAGTAGTTTGCAATCAAAATCTGTAAAAAATGACCGGTGAAATCCGAAAGGTGCTCTTTGGAATGTGTGCCCCTTTGCCCACCTAGGCTGCAATAAAGTGTCACACATCTGGTATCGCCGTACTCAGGAGAAGTTGGGGAATGTGTTTTGGGGTGTCATTTTACATATACCCATGCTGGGTGAGAGAAATATCTTGGCTAAAGACAACTTTTACCATTTTTTTTATACAAAGTTGGCATTTGACCAAGATATTTATCTCACCCAGCATGGGTATATGTAAAATGACACCCCAAAACACATTCCCCAACTTCTCCTGAGTACGGCGATACCACATGTGTGACACTTTTTTGCAGCCTAGATGCGCGAAGGTGCCCAAATTCCTTTTAGGAGGGCATTTTTAGACATTTGGATCCCAGACTTCTTCTCACGCTTTAGGGCCCCTAAAAAGCCAGGGCAGTATAAATACCCCACATGTGACCCCACTTTGGAAAGAAGACACCCCAAGGTATTCAATGAGGGGCCTGGCGAGTTCATAGAAATTTGGGCATAAGTTAGCGGAAATTGATTTTTTTTTTTTTCTCACAAAGTCTCACTTTCCGCTAACTTGGGACAAAATTTCAATCTTTCATGGACTCAATATGCCCCTCAGTGAATACCTTGGGGTGTCTTCTTTCCAAAATGGGGTCATTTGTGGGGTGTTTGTACTGCCCTGGCATTTGAGGGTCTCCGCAATCATTACATGTATGGCCAGCATTAGGAGTTTCTGCTATTCTCCTTATATTGAGCATACAGGTAATGAGATTTATTTTTTTTCCCGTTCAGCCTCTGGGCTGAAAGAAAAGATGAACGACACAGATTTCTTCATTCGCATCGATTTAATGTGGATGAAAAAATCTCTGCCCCCCAAAAAAAGGAGGGGAAAGGCGTCTGCCAGGACATAGGAGCTCCGCCCAACATCCATACCCACTTAGCTCGTATGCCCTGGCAAACCAGATTTCTCCATTCACATCAATCGATGTGGATGAATAAATCATTGCCGGGATTTTTTTTTATATACAAAGTGTTTGCCAAATCATAGGAACACCGCCTCCTCCTCAGCTCATATGCCTCGGCAAACGTATCTTTTACTCCAGAGGAGAAATCTAGTCTTGCAGCGCCGCATACACCGACTTGTGTGTAATCTGACAGCAGCTGCAGCTAGTCGATCGGTTGGTCCACCTGGAAGGTAAAAAAAAAAAAAAAAACAGGCCGCAGCGCAATAATTTTATTAACTTTTGAACAGAAAATATAAACTTTAACTTTTTGAACTGAACATTAACCTTTTTGCTTACTGGTGATTTTTTTTTTGTTTTGTTTTTTACCTTTATAGGACAAACCTCTCCTTCCCCATGGGACAATGTGGAAAGCGCAAATCGCCCAAAGATGTGGCGAAGTGCGTTATGCACTTTGTCCCAGGTGAAAGGAGACGTTTGCAGCAGCTCTGTGTGAATGGGCCCTAATAGCCCTGTGTGCCTGTCCTGGTGAGATGTGATCCCTATGCTAGGTGTACCTGTGTGTGGTACTTCCGGAAACACTCCCCTAAGCATAGGGCAGGGTGGTCAGGGCAGTCAGGACAGAAATAGCGAGTGTCACGCCTTATTCCACTCCTGCTACAGACACGACATCTTTTTCGGGGTGACGGTTGGGTTGAGGTACCGGCGGCAACGACATTGGGGAAATGTCGCTCGTGTAGACGGCTAACTACACTGGTGGATGGGGCCACGGAACCTCCTGGGTACAGGAGGTTCTCGATGATCTCTTTCTGAAATTTGAGGAAGGATCATGTTCTCCCAGCCTTACTGTAGAGAACAAAACTATTATACAGAGCCAATTGAATTAGGTATACAGACACCTTCTTATACCAGCGTCTGGTTCTGCGGGACACTAAATACGGAGACAACATCTGGTCATTGAAGTCCACCCCTCCCATGTGAAGGTTATAGTCGTGGACTGAGAGGGGCTTTTCAATGACACGGGTTGCTCGCTCAATTTGGATTGTCGTGTCTGCGTGAATGGAGGAGAGCATGTAAACGTCACGCTTGTCTCTCCATTTCACCGCAAGCAGTTCTTGGTTACACAAGGCAGCCCTCTCCCCCCTTGCAAGACGGGTGGTAACAAGCCGTTGGGGGAAGCCCGCGCGACTAGTTTGCGCGGTGCCACAGCAGCCAATCTGTTCTAGAAACAAATGCCTGAAGAGGGCCACACTTGTGTAGAAATTGTCCACATAAAGATGGTACCCCTTGCCGAATAAGGGTGACACCAAGTCCCAGACTGTCTTCCCACTGCTCCCCATGTAGTCAGGGCAACCGACCGGCTCCAGGGTCTGATCTTTTCCCTCATAGACACGAAATTTGTGTGTATAGCCTGTGGCCCTTTCACAGAGCTTATACAATTTGACCCCATACCGGGCGCGCTTGCTTGGGATGTATTGTTTGAAGCCAAGGCGCACGGTAAACTGTATTATGGACTCGTCTATGCAGATGTTTTGCTCTGGGGTATACAAATCTGCAAATTTCTGGTTGAAATGGTCTATGAGGGGCCGAATTTTGTGGAGCCGGTCAAAAGCTGGGTGGCCTCTGGGACGGGAGGTGGTGTTGTCGCTAAAGTGCAGGAAACGCAGGATGGTCTCAAATCGTGTCCTGGACATAGCAGCAGAGAACCTGGGCATGTGATGAATTGGGTTCGTGGACCAATATGACCGCAATTCATGCTTTTTAGTTAGACCCATGTTGAGGAGAAGGCCCAGAGAAATTTTAATTTAGGAAACTTGGACTGGTTTCCACCGGAAAGGCTGGGCATAAAAGCTTCCCGGGTTGGCGGTTATAAATTGTGTGGCATACCGATTTGTTTCTGCCACAACTAAGTCTAAGAGCTCTGCAGTGGAGAACAGCTCAAAAAATCCCAGGGCCGAACCGATCTGAGCTGTCTGAACCCGAACTCCAGACTGTGCGGTGAAAGGGGGAACTACAGGTGCGGCTGAAGTTGCGGACTGCCAATCAGGGTTTGCCAGCACCTCAGGGATTCTAGGGGCTCTACGGGCCTGTCTGTGCGGTGGCTGCGACGGGGTAACTACTGCACGTGCCACCGTACCAGCTTCAACTGCCCTTCTGGTGCTCTCCACTTCACCATGTTGTATGGCAGTGCACGGGGCCGGGTATGCCTGGTGCTATCAGGGACCTCAGCCTCCTCGTCCGAACTTTGAGTCAGACTGCCACTGCTTTCTACAGGTTCATATTCTGACCCGCTAGATTCATCAGATGAGGGTTCCCATTCCTCATCTGACTGGGTCAGAAGCCTGTAGGCCTCTTCAGAAGAATACCACCTGTTTGACATTTGGGCAACTAAATTTAGGGGTATTCCCTGAGACTACCCAAGAAAAAAAGCAAGCCTGTCTTACAAATGGGAGTCTAGCGAAGTACCGGAGGCCGCTGCGGTTGATAAAAAAAATATCAAAACTGATTTTTTTATCGCCGCAGCGCGTGTAAAGTGAATGTGCAGTGATAAAAAAAATAAAAAAAATTTGTCACTGCGGCGGGGCGGGCGTGGGTGA
The DNA here is from genome assembly GCF_014858855.1 of Bufo gargarizans. NCBI lineage: Eukaryota > Metazoa > Chordata > Amphibia > Anura > Bufonidae > Bufo > Bufo gargarizans. Next base: position 312,560,704 of record NC_058080.1, read on the forward strand.
ACGCACGTGTGGGCGACCGATCAGGCCTGATCGGGCAAACACTGCGTTTTGGGTGGAGGGCGAACTAAAGTGACACTAATACTATTATAGATCTGACTGTGATCAGTTTTGATCACTTACAGATACTATAAAAGTACAAATGCTGATTAGCGATACGCTAATCAGCGAATAAGGGACTGTGGTGCGGTGGGCTGGGCGCTAACTGATCCCTAAACTACCTAACCAAGGGGCCTAAACTATCCTAAAACCTAACGGTCAATACCAGTGAAAAAAAAAAAGTGACAGTTTACATTGATCACTTTTTTCCTTTCACTAGTGATTGACAGGGGCAATCAAAGGGGTGATCAAAGGGTTAATTGGGGTGCAGGGGGTGATCTGGGGCTAAAGTGTAGTGTTTTGGTGTACTCACTGTGAAGCCTGCTCCTCTGCTGAGACCAACCGACGAAAGGGACCAGCAGAGGAGCAGGGAAGCCATATAACACATCATATTTACTAATATGATGTGTTATATGGCTTCTGATTGGATTTTTAAAAAATTGCCAGCCTGCCAGCCACGATCATTGGCTGGCAGGCTGGTGACGAAATGGTGCTTGTAATTTTGCCGGCCCGCGATGCGCATGCGCGGGCCGGCTCAGTCCGAAATCTCGCGTCTCTCGAGATGACGCACGGATGCGTCCAGGAGGAATAAATCAACCGTTAAGTTAAACCAGTTCAATTTAGTGGGTTTTTTTTTTGGTTTTTTTAATGTAGGTGCAATCTTCAGACCTAAATTAGGTGCTTAGTGTAAGAGATTAAAGGGTTATTCGGCAGGAAAGGACCTATGATTTTATCTCTTTGTAGATGATGCCAATGTTTGCATATTAATGCATTGATTTTCTTGTATTGACCATGGAAGGGAAGAATTATCTGTATCTTGTCCCGATTCCTCCTGTTTCTTTTTACTATCAAAGAAGGATTTTCTTTCCATATTTCTTACTTTGATTAGGGCCGAATCTAGGGTTTCTACTGGATACTGTTTGATTAAAAACTGTTCTTTTAATACTATCGCTTCCCTTTCAAAATCTTCATTTAAAGTGCAATTTCTCTTGAGCCTTCTGAATTGGCTTGTTGGGATGTTAACTAGCCAACGGGGGAGATGACAACTGGTATATAATATGCGTCCATTCTTCATCACCGGTTTGTGGTATGTACTGCATAGAAGTTTGGTATCTTAGATTTTTTTATTGTAATGAACTTTAAATTCCTGTCGTTGAGATTGATTTGCGCTAAAAATTTATTTCAATGTTCTTCAGTGTCCTGCCAAATAAAAATAATGTTGTCGATATAACAACGCCAGAGCACCAGACTTGTCCCCAGCTGAGGTGTGATAACCTCATGTTCCCAATGCGCCATAAATAGTTTGGCATAGCTGGGGGCAAATATGGTGCCCATAGCCGTCCCCCTCTCCTGAATGTAAAAATCTGAATCATAATGGAAGTAGTTATGTGTTAAAATATGTTTGACCCCTTCCAGTATGTATTCTATCTGGTCTGATTGTAAAAGCTTATCAATTTTTAATTGTTGTCTAAGAGCTTCCAAACCTTGCTCATGATTTATAATGGTATATAATGAGCTAACATCCATGGTGCCCAAATACCAGTCTTCACGAAATTCCAATTGTTCTAATGTTTTGATTATGTCCATTGTGTCCTTTATGTATGAGGGGATCTTCTTTACTGCAGGTTGGAGTAATTAATCTAAATATTGTGAAAGGTTAGATGTTATAGAACCAATCCCCGATATTATGGGTCTACCTGAAGTCTTTGTGGATTTCTGGTTAACAGTAAAAGATTGGTAAACGTTTTGGGGTGTTGGTGATAAATTTGTATTCCTGTTCCAGTAATATGCTGTTTACATGGCCTTTATTACAATATTTTATTAGATCATTGTAAAAAGTGTGTGTTAGGTCGGCTTTTAGTTTTCTATAAGTAGTGGTATCTGATAGTTGCCTCTGACATTCTGAGTGATATGAGGATGTGTCCAGTATGACGATTGCCCCTCCCTTGTCGGCTGGTCTAATTGTAATATTGTTAATAGTTTGCAATTCTTTAATCGCATTCATCTCTGATTTTGTTAGATTATTATATGTTGGTTTATTATTCAATCTTCTTATCTCTGATTCCATATTTTTTCTAAATGCCGCAATTTCATGGCTGACCTCTTGCCTCGGAAATTTCTTGGATTTAGGTTTCAGATTTGTATGTTCATATTTGGACACTATACTAGTCTGAATCATAGGGTTCTTCATGTAATACCTTTTTAGGCATAATTTCCTAACGAATTTCTCTATGCCAATGAATGTAGAGAATTTATATAAATTAGTTGTTGGGGAAAAGTTAACAATCACAGTCTGTTCTATATGTTTGTCCTGTATTCTCTGTCTCTTTTGTCTACGTCCTCTCTGTGTCTTCTTGTGTCTTTGTGAGACCGTGTTCTCTGTGGTGATCGTTTCCTGTGATAATCCTTTGTGTGTCTCTGTTCGTGATTGTGTCGAACTTGGGGGTGATTGTCTACATTGTGTTGGTGATTGTGGTGTCTCTGTCGTAAATTGTAGTCGTGCACTTGGTATTGGGGTTTTTCTTGTCTCCTGTATTGGGACTGTGGAGGTGATTGTCGCGTTCTTATTCTGTGATGAGGTGGGGTGTGATCTAAAAAATTGGGAGTAGACAGAGCTTCATATCGGTTTGTTATGGGTATGTTATATGGATTTTCTATTGTCCTGTGTGTTTCTTTCTCTGGTGTCTAGTTGTTTGATTGGTGTTCTTTCTCTAGTATTTGTATTTTTTATTGTTAATCTCCCATCTTTATTATATTTAAATTTCTTTGACTTTTTCTTTATTTCTCTCTCCAAATCATCTAAACTCCTACAAATTGTCTCTTGTCATTTGATGTATTCGTAATTTCTGGGTAATTCAACAATTATTTCTTTGAGACTTGTAATATCTCTAATAATTTCCTCCAGTATTTTTGTCCTTTTTTGTATAATCATTTGTATAAGTATTTTCGATTGATTCTTTAGGAAGGTCTGCCATTCAATGTGAAAGTCATCACTATATAGGTCATTAACTAATTCTTTTATTATTAAAAGGCCTTTTGGGATGATGTCTCTCCCTAAATAATCAGTTAGGGATTTGATCTTCCATTTCTGTTTTAGTTGGCGATGCAATCGTTTTTCCAATTCTTTAAACAGATCTGCAGTTGATCTGGATTGTGGCATTGTGTTATAGATATCAGATGGTGAGTCAAACGTGTACTCATCAATGTTTTTATATTTGTTATCTATATAATCCCAGGCATCCATGTTTTGTTATGACAGGAGCACTACTGTTAGGCACAATGTGAATAAATAGTAGGTAAGGAATTACAGAGGCTCTACTGTCAGCAATTCACGGACTGGTGCTCTCTATCAGCACCTCGACAGCCTCTCCCCGTCGGGCCCCCCTCCCCACACACATAATTTTAATCAGCACATCTATGATTAATATGGCTACTAGACCAACAATGTGAATATGGACATAAGTTCAAAAAGTTTCAAACACCTTATCGATCATTATAATTTGATGGTCGATTTTATTGCCGATTATTATTCTATCTGTCGATTGGAATTCTATTACTATAATTTTAGTATCATTATTTTACGATTATTATGGATATCAGACCAATAATATGAATGCAAATAGGAAGTTTTAAACTCCCCATTGATTATTAAAATCTGATGGCCGATTTTGTTGTAGATTTATTATAATCTGATGGCCGATTTTGTTGTAGATTTATTATAATCTGATGGCCGATTTTATTGTCGATTATTATTTTATCTGTCGAATTTTATCATCATGGTTTTACTATCAACATTTTTATTATCATTGTTTTAACAACAGTACTGTGTCAATATATCATGGCACACCATTCCATTATCTAGCATATGGGTAAATTATAAAGAAATCCCACACCTTATATGGATGGTAAGATACCAATTAGATCCGTTCCATATCTTACCAGTGTCCCTAGCTATCTTAATGATCCCTCCCCTATAAATAGGAAGGGGATCAGTAATACTGTCCACCACTGATGAAGAGTGCACCGAAACGTGTTTGGTATAGGACAGAGAGTACATGGACTTATAACTACACAATAAGTTGAAGATTCCCACAAAGGAAAAATCGCTACATCTAATCGCTGATGTCACTATCCAGCTGATTGCAGCAACACAGTTACTCCTCTGGTCACGTGAGACGCCATCTTATGCACCACGTGGGACGCCGCATGAGAAGCCAGGACGCCGCAGCGGAGAGAGACGACGAGGGAGCAACGAACTACGTGTGCACCAACACCATCCAGGATCGGATTACCGCCCACATAGACCAGGGTACTGTGAGTATAGGACCTGTTTACAGCCGCGTTCTGAGACCCACAACTAATGGGGTAAGACTGTTCTTTTATCTATATGGCTGCTAATCCTTATCCGGGACATAATAGCAAAACAACAAATATTCAAGATACCAACAGTCTTTATGCGATTTATTTAGATTTAAATAACTTGCTTATTATGCGATTTTATTCATCTCGATTTTTATAATACATCTATTGCGTACATTTAGGTAGTCCACCAATACCTCCATACAGACTGATCACCTGTATGAGTAGGTAACCCACAATACCGAGTGTTATACATATAGTCCATTTGACTACATATACGTCTATAATATTGTATTTGTGGCCAATACACTGCTGAAATTGCAAGACACAGTGGTGTTATATATTTTATACATTTTATATGCAACTAAATAAATAATCTTTTATATATTACATCTGCATCTGATACAAATCGATTACCTATGGGGGATTCAGCCCGCACAACCCCTAGCAGGTGCAGATTGCTATGGCGAAATACAGATACAAAAGCAAAAACACAAAATGCAATCGCACTCTGCAACCAGCACTCTGCCCTGCTTTTATGCTGGATGTTGAATAAGGCATTGGTGTACATTTTAGCCAAAGCATAATAAGCCACTCACCATGTCAAGGTCGCCTTAATGAGTGGGTTATTACCTATATACCCAGCCATAAGTATAAAAAAGTTATGGGGGTCAGAACATGGTGATGTAAAACAATTTTTTTTTTTGTTATCAAAGTTTAAATTTATCTTTAAACTATTTAGACATAAAAAAAAACTATAGATATGGGGTATTGTTGTAATTGTACTGACCCAGAGAATAAAGGGCATGAGTCAGTTTTGCCGCAAATGAAACGCTGTGGGAACAAAACCCGTAAAAAAAAGTATTTTTTTTTCTGATTCCACCCCATTTGGATTTTTTTTTACCTCTTCCCATTACATTTTATGCCATAATCAATGGTGGCATTAAAAAGTATAACTTGTCCTGCAAAAAATTAGCCCTCATACAGCTATGTGAACGGAAATATAAAAATGTTATGGCCCAAGGAAGATGGTTAAGAAAAATTAAAACAAAAAAAAAAATCGCTGATATTGTCACGGATGGTGTTACAGAAAACTAGAAGACACAAATGAAGATCCGACTGACTTGATCCAAAACTAAGGAACAGGAGGGTAAGCCCTGTAAGAGCCCTAGCTCTCTCCCTAACTGCTCAGCCTATGCAAAAATCTCAATGGTAGAAAATTGCATATCCTCGTTCCTCGACTGTATAACACCTGAACACCCTATAATAGTGAGGGGACACGACCACCGGTTCCCTACACTAATACGGAGGGAGTCAGGGTCACCTAGGATCAAACCCACAGGCAAACAGAAATAAAGAAAACAGACTTATCTTGTGGATGCAGTAGTAACAGTTTCTAGCATCAGTACACTCCAGGAAGTTGTATAAACCGCAAAGTGATGCAACTACATGACAGCTGAGAGAGGCTAACGAGATGAGAAAATGAAAGCAAAACAAAAGGAACCTCAAGCAGGAGGTTCTGTAGAACGTCTGTCAGAGCTTCTCAGATGTCTGGTGGTGACAGTACCCCTCCTTCTACGAGTGGACTCTGGACACTCAGAGCCCACCTTCTCAGGATGGGACCTATGGAAAGCCCTGATGAGACGAGTGGCCTTAATGTCCGTCACTGGGACCCAAATCCTCTCCTCAGGACCATAACCCTCCCAATGAACGAGGTACTGGAGAGAACCGCGGACAACACAAGAATCCACAATCCTAGAGACCTGAAATTCAAGATTACCATCAACCATAATCGGAGGAGGAGGCAAAGACGAGGGTACAATGGGTTGGACATAAGGTTTTAATAGGGACTTGTGAAAAACATTATGGATCTTCCAAGTCTGAGGAAGATCAATACGGTAGGCAACGGGATTGATGACGGACAAGATTTTGTAAGGCCCAATAAACTTAGGACCCAACTTCCAGGAGGGAACCTTCAATTTGATATTCTTAGTAGACAACCATACCAGATCACCAACATTCAGGTCCGGACCAGGCACACGTCTCTTATCAGCCACACGCTTATATCTCTCACTCATGCTCTTTAGATTATCCTGAATCTTTTGTCAAATAGATGATAAAGACGAGGAGAATCTCTCCTCATCAGGTAAACCAGAAGCCCCCTCTCCAGAGAATGTCCCAAACTGCCGATTAAACCCATATGCACCAAAAAATGGTGACTTATCAGAGGACTCCTGACGACGGTTATTTAAAGCAAACTCAGCAAGGGAGAGAAAAGAACACCAATCCTCCTGATTCTCCGCCACAAAAGAACGCAGATATGTCTCCAGATTCTGATTGACGCGCTCTGTCTGGCCATTCGACTGCGGGTGGAAAGCAGAAGAGAATGACAACCGAACCCCCAAGCGAGAACAGAAAGCCTTCCAGAATCTGGAAACAAACTGCGTGCCCCTATCAGAGACTATGTCTGAAGGGATACCATGCAGTTTGACAATGTGATCAATAAATGCCTGCACCAGTGTTTTAGCATTGGGCAAACCAGGAAAAGGAACATTTTGCTAAAACGGTCCACCACCACCAGAATCACAGTCTTCCCCGAGGAACGAGGCAGGTCTGTAATGAAATCCATGGACAGATGTGTCCAAGGATGGGAAGGAATGGGTAACGGAAGGAGAGGACACGATGGCCGTGAATGAGGGACTTTGGCACGAGCGCAGGTCTCGCAGGCTGCCACAAAGCCCTCAACCGACTTACGAAGAGCCGGCCACCAGAATCTCCGAGCAATGAGATCCACTGTGGCTCTACCCCCCGGGTGCCCAGCAAGGACAGTATCGTGGTGCTCCTTAAAAACCTTGTGTCGTAAAGTGAGAGGCACAAACAACCTCCCAGGAGGACAAAGATCAGGAACCTCTGCCTCCAATTCAGGATAAAGAGCAGACACAATCACCCCTTCAGCCAAAATGGGACCCGGGTCTTCAAAGTTCCCCCCTCCTGGAAAACAACGTGACAGAGCATCCGCCTTCACATTCTTAACCCCAGGGCGGAACATGACAACCAAATCAAACCTTGAAAAGAACAAAGACCATCTGGCCTGTCTCGGGTTCAGACGCTTGGCTGACTCCAAGTAGGCCAGATTCTTATGGTCGGTAAACACGGTAATAGGGTGTTTGGCTCCCTCTAGCCAATGGCGCCTTTCCTCAAAAGCTAACTTGATGGCCAACAGCTCCCTATCTCCCACATCGTAATTTCTCTCTGCGGAGGAGAGTTTCTTCGAGAAAAAGGCACACGGTCGCCATTTGGCAGGAGAGGGACCCTGAGACAAGACCACACCCACCTCAGAAGCGTCCACCTCAACTATGAAGGGCAGATACATATCAGGTTGTACCAAGATGGGAGCGGAAGCAAAACTCTCCTTGATACTAGAAAAGGCCTTACGCGCCTCTACCGACCAGGAGGAAAAATCTACCCCCTTTCTAGTCATATCAGTGAGTGGTTTAACAACAGAGGAATAATTCAAAATAAACTTCCTATAATAATTGGCAAAACCCAAAAAACGCATCAGCGCCTTCTGATTCTCAGGAAGCTCCCACTCAAGCACAGCGCGAACCTTCTCGGGGTCCATGCGAAAACTAGAAGCGGAGAGAAGAAACCCCAGAAACTGAATTTCTGGAACCGCAAACACACATTTTTCCAGTTTAGCGTACAATTTATTCTCCCGCAGGATGAGCAAGACCTGACGTAGGTGGTCCTTATGAGTTTTGAAATCAGGAGAAAAAAATCAAAATGTCGTCTAGATACACTAGTACAAATTTCCCCATTAAATGATAGAAAATGCTGTTCACAAAATGCTGAAAGACGGCTGGAGCATTCATCAAACCAAAAGGCATAACCAAATTCTCAAAATGGCCCTCAGGGGTATTGAAGGCCGTCTTCCATTCGTCTCCTTCTCTGACCCTGACCAGGTTGTATGCCCCTCTTAGATCCAACTTGGAAAAAACTTTAGCCTCAACAACCTGGTTAAACAGGTCCGGGATCAGAGGAAGCGGATAAGGGTCACGAATTGTGATACTGTTCAGCTCCCTGAAATCTAGACATGGTCTTAAAGAACCATCTTTTTTCTTAACAAAGAAAAAACCAGCGGCAACAGGTGACTTCGAGGGTCGTATGTGTCCCTTTCTCAGACTCTCAGAGATATAACCACGCATAGCGAGCCTTTCAGGTTGGGAGAGATTGTATAAACGAGATTTAGGCAGCTTGGCGCCTGGGATGAGATTAATAGGGTAATCGTACTCCCTGTGAGGGGGCAACTCCTGAACACCACTCTCAGAAAACACATCCGAAAATTCAGAGAGAAAAGATGGTACAGTCTTAGTAGAAACCTCTGAAACAGATGTCGTGAGGCAATTCTCTCTGCAAAAATCACTCAAAGTGCCTACCTGGAAACCATGTGTTATAGCAAATTGATTATTAATGAGATTGACAGCTGCTCCACTATCTACAAAAATCTCACAAAAAATGTTCTTGCTCTCTAGCGCCACCCTGGCAGGTAGGACAAAACGGGAACTACAAGCAAACGGAAAACCTTCAATTTCCACATCAACCTTGCCAATAGTAACAGATGGAACGTTTTTAGAGGATTTTTTTCTTTTTGTTTCTTTATTACTCTCAAAAAACTGCCTGAATCTCCTAGAGGGACAAACATTTGCCAAATGATTTATACCTCCACAACAGAAACAAACCTTCCTATGAGAGCTGAATTCTCTATTGTCAGAGGCAAGCAAACCCAGCTGCATGGGATCCTGCTCAGAGGGGATTGAGAGCGACTGAGACCCCTGTGCACTGAATGAGACCGCCACACTGTCCTTGGACTGAGTATGACAGGAAGGAGTGATCTCTCCTCTCTCTCTAAGACGCCTGTCAATACCAACGGCCCGAGACATGGCAGAGTCCAAGGAGGTAGGTCTCTCATGAAAGGCAAATGCATCTTTCAATCCCTCTGAAAGACCATGGCAAAATTGACTTCGGAGTGCAGCATCATTCCAACCAGTATCAGCTGCCCATCACCGAAATTCTGAACAGTATATCTCTGCGGACTGTTTACCCTGGCATAAAAGACGTCGTCTAGACTCAGCCAGAGCAATACGATCCAGATCATCATATATCTGACCCAGGGCTAAAAAAATTCATCCACTGAACAGAGGGGCCGTGCCCCCACCGGCAGCGAAAAGGCCCAAGACTGAGCGTTTTCCCTGAGCAGCGAGATGATGATCCCCACCCTTCGCTCCTCATCACCATAGGAATGGGGAAGTAGGCGAAAATTGAGTTTGCAAGCCTCTCTAAAACGAACAAAATTCTCACTACCCCCGGAGAAAGTATCCGGAAGCGAGATTTTTGGCTCAGAACAAATTCCATGAACGCAAGCAGAAACGGTCACCTCAAACTGAGAGACAGTTTTCCGGAGATCTGCTACCTCCAGTGAAAGACCCTGCATGCGGTCAATCAAGGTTGAAACCGGATTCATGCTTAAGACGGTTTTGGCGGTTTATAATGTCACGGATGGTGTTACAGAAAACTAGAATACACAAATGAAGATCCGACTGACTTGATCCAAAACTAAGGAACAGGAGGGTAAGCCCTGTGAGAGCCCTAGCTCTCTCCCTAACTGCTCAGCCTATGCAAAAATCTCAATGGTAGAAAATTGCATATCCTCGTTCCTCGACTGTATAACACCTGAACACCCTATAATAGTGAGGGGACACGACCGGCTCCCTACACTTAATACGGAGGGAGTCAGGGTCACCTAGGATTAAACCCACAGAAATAAAGAAAACAGACTTATCTTGTGGATGCAGTAGTAACAGCTTCTAGCATCAGCACACTCCAGGAAGTTGTATAAACCGCAAAGTGATGCAGTATGGGAAGGGATTTAAAGGGATGCAATCAGTGCAACTACATGACAGCTGACAGAGGCTAACGAGATAAGAAAATGAAAGCAAAACAAAAGGAACCTCAAGCAGGAGGTTCTGTAGAACATCTGTCAGAGCTTCTCATATGTCTGGTGGTGACAGATATCCTAAGGGTTAATACAAGCGGACATAGGTACCCTAAACGCTGTATCTAAACTGTGCACAGTGCTCTGTGATTAGAGGTGACGTCTTCACCCAGACTAGAGCAGGGCGATAAAATGCCATTAAAGACTTCTTCACGTGATTCGAGTTTTGTGGTACACCTGATCAAGTGGTCCTGCCTATGTGGGTGAGACAGCACAACACACAAGGGATAGGATTTGCTAACACAAATCCATGATCCGCTGTGAAAAATCTTCTATCTATACTCTTCTATTTCAACTCTTGCGGCCATTGCCCAGTTGTGATTTCAAGTGACTGAGTAGGTTCTCATTCCGTGCAGAGGAGGTAATCACATTGCGCTACTCAAGAAACGTGAGTAGTGTTGAGCGAACTTGCGTTCAGATTATCTAAGACAGGCATCCTCAAACTGCGGCCCTCCAGCTGTTGCAAAACTACAACTCCCAGCATGCCCGAACACCCTACAGGTATCAGCATACAGCAGGGCATTGTGGGAGTTGTAGTTTTACAACAGCTGGAGGGCCGCAGTTTGAGGATGCCTGATCTAAGAATTCCGTAATGGATTCCGTTACCACAGACCATAATATAATTCTATGACGGCATGCACCACAAAAGCCTATAAAAGGAATTCCGTATTGCATTACGTCATAATAGAAGTCTATGGCCAGCATAGACTTCTATTATGACTGAATGCCTCATAGCCTTCTATGGTGCATGCCATCATAGAATTCCATTATGGTCCGTGGTAACGGAATCCATTACGGATTTCTTAGATAATCAGAACACGGAATCCATTACGGAATTCTTAGATAATCAGAACCCTAATGCTAAACTTGCAAATTCCAAGTTTGCTCAACACTAAACGTGAGGCATTCTGGATCCATACCTTACAGACTTTGGTACCTCTAGGACTAAAGAGAGAATACAAACAGATTTATTCAGCATGCTATCTTGTGACAAAAAATAAAAACTTGCATGAACTCACTATGCCCATCACAAAATACCTTGGGGGGCATGGCTAGTATATATTTTTTTTTTTGGCACAAGTTAGTGGAAAATTTTTATTATTATTTTTTTTCTTACAAAGTCTCATATTCCACTAACTTGTGACAAAAAATAAAATTTTACATGAACTCGCCATGCCCCTCACGAAATACCTTGGGGTGTCTTCTTTCCAAAATGTGGTCACTTGTGGGGTATTTATACTGCCCTGGCATTTTAGGGGCCCTAATGCGTGAGAAGTAGTTTGAAATCCAAATGTGTCAAAAATGCCCTGTGAAAACCTAAAGGTGCTTTTTAGAATTTGGGCCCCTTTGCCCACCTAGGCTGCAAAAAAGTGTCACACATGTGGTATCGCCGTACTCATAAGAAGTAGAACAATGTGTTTTGGGGTGTATTTTTACATATACCCATGCTGGGTGAGAGAAATATCTCCCTAAAAGTCAACTTTTCCCATTTTTTTTATACAAAGTTGTCATTTTAGAGAGATATTTCTCTCACCCAGCATGGGTATATTTAAAAAGACACCCCAAAAGACATTGCCCAACTTCTCCTGAGTACGGTGAAACCACATGTGTGACACTTTTTTGCAGCCTACGTGGGCAAAGCGGCCCAAATTCTAAAGAGCACCTTTAGGTTTTCACAGGGCATTTTTAAAACATTTGGATTTCAAACTACTTCTCACGCATTAGGGCCCCTAAAATGGCAGGGCAGTATAAATACCCCACAAGTGACCCCATTTTGGAAAGTAGACACCCCAAGGTATTCCGTGAGGGGCATGGCGAGTTCCTAGAATTTTTTTTTTTTTTGGCACAAGTTAGCGGAAAATTATTATCATTTTTTTTCTTACAAAGTCTCATATTCCACTAACTTGTGACAAAAAATAAAATTTTACAAGAACTCGCCATGCCCCTCACGAAATACCTTGGGGTGTCTTTTTTCCAAAATGGGGTCACTTGTGGGGTATTTATACTGCCCTGGCATTTTAGGGGCCCTAATGCGTGAGAAGTAGTTTGAAATCCAAATGTGTAAAAAATGCCCTGTGAAATCCTAAAGGTGCTCTTTAGAATTTGGGCCCCTTTGCCCAAATAGGCTACAAAAAAGTGTCACACATGTGGTATCGCCGTACTCAGAAGAAGTAGGGCAATGTGTTTTGGGGTGTGTTTTTACATATACCCATGTTGGGTGAGAGAAATATCTCTCTAAA